>NC_068285.1:27446993-28646993 GCF_025860055.1 Xyrauchen texanus | reverse complement strand
TAGAACTTGAAAAGAGTAAAGTAGATATAAACCATCAGAGGGCTGAGCTAGGAAAAATGAGGTCTGTTATATTAAAAAGTGAAAGGAACACTGAAAGTAGAGAGTCAGGATTACCATCAGGTGAGGTGGAATTGATAGAAATACAGAGACAGAAAGAAGAATTAGAAGAAAGAATTCAAAAAATTATACATGAGAAGAGAGAACTGGAAGTCATTAGGTCTGAGATAGTCCTAGAAAAGAAGGACCTGGATCAGAAAATGAAACAAGTAGTGAGAAAAAGGGATGAAATGGAGAGGATAAAGACTGAGATAGCAAAGGCCAGAGAAGAGATCATCAGAGAGGGGAAAGAGCTGGAGCTGTTAAGGAATAGCATTCAAAGCACTAGAGATGATTTTGAACTCTTGGTAGAGAGAACTACCAATCTAGAAGATGACGATACTACAAACACTGACATTCAAAGGCTCATTTTAGAGGTAGATAAAATCAGGGACATGGTGCGTGATCTGAAATATGACATGGAGAGCAGGATGGAGGAAAGAAAGACAGAAAAGCATGAAAAAGAAAGCTTCAAATCTGAGATCCAGAGGCTAATTCAAGATATTGGACAAATACGAGAAAATCTAGGAAGACTTAGAGAAGAGCTAGAAACCACCAGAAGACACAAGAATCAATTGGAGAGGAAAAGGGTAGAACTTGTACAGGAGCAACGAGACCAAGACAGCATGAGAGAAATACTGCAGAAAGAAAGAAAAGAGCTGGAAAAAATCAAGGACGACTTAAACCGAGAAAAGGAATATCTAGAAACAGAAAGAAAATTAGACAAGGTAGAATTGGTCAAAGAAAAAGTTAAGGACACAGAAGAAATAGCTATCCAGAAGTCAAAGGAAGAACTTCAAAGGGTCACTGAGGAACTACTGAGAAATAAGAGTGATCTGGAACATGTGTTGAACGATATACAAAGCCTGAGGCAAACCAAGGAAGAAATGAAAGCATTGCATGAAAAGAAAAAGAGTGAACTGGAAGCAATAACTTCTGAGTTAAAAAGGAGAGAGCAGATACTAGAGAAGCAGAAAAATCTGCTTGAGGAGGAGGGACGAATAGTTAAAGAAATAGATAAAAAGAAAGAGAAACTTGAGAAGATAAATTTGGAAATGCTGAATAAAAGAGAAGATATTGCAAAAGAGAACGATAATGCAAAGCAAGAAAGGCAAGAGTTAGAGCTCTTCAGGGATGACCTACAAAGACAAAGAGATTATGCTGAATCTTTAAAACAAGATTTGATGAAGGTGAATGATCGGTTAGAAGACCAAAAATCTGAAATTAACAAACAAAAGCATGAGATGCGCACTGCCTATGAGAAAGAATGGAAAAATCTAGAAAAGATGAGGTTGGAGCTAGAAAACAAGAGAGTTGAACTTGAAGATAGAATTAGAGGTACCAGAAAGATGGAGGAGACTCTAGAGGAGATTAAGAATGAACTAAACAAAGAAAAAGAGTATGTGAAAGGAATGAAGCAGCTAGTCAGCAAGGAGAGGGATTTGATTGAACAAGAGAAAGATAGTTTAAGAAAACAGACACAAGAGGTAGATATCATGAATCAAAATATTAAAAAGGAAAAATCAGGGCTGAGAGTTGCCCGTGATGAACTTCAAAAGAATTTAGAAGTCATAGAAATCCTCAAGCAGGAAATAAACAGTAAGAAAGACCAAATTCTTAAACTTCAAATTCAAAGTGAGCATATGGAAAAGATCATTAAAGAAATGGAGACTGAGAAAAAAGATTTGGATATAATGAGAGCTGAACTGCTAAATGAAAAGATAGAACTGAAAAATGACAGGGATATTTATGAAATGGAAAACACTAATCTGCAATTTAATAAAGAAAAGTTAGTGAGAGAAACGGAGGACCTGGAAACAAAAGCGTCACAACAGAGAGTAAAGAATGAGAAGGCAATACATGAGATTCAAAATCAGAGAGAGGCTCTAGAACAGATGAGAGTGGACAGAGCAAAAGACAGAGATGATATTGTCAAAGAGAAGGATCACATACTTTCAGAAAGGCAAAAACTGCTCACACTTAAAGGAGAGTTGCAAAGAAAGGAAAGTGAGCTTGACTACAGAATGCAAACTCTCATGAACGAGAAACAGACGCTGAAACAGACTCAAGATGAAATGTATGAAATGCAAGAAAAGATTAAAAGTAATCTGAACAGAAAAGAAGTGGAAATTGAAGAAGAGAGACAAAAATTAATAGAAATGGATGAAACTATGAAGAATGAAAAGAATGAATATAGAAAGTTGTTTGAAGAGGTACAGAAAGAAAATGAACTTCAGTGTCAAAGACAACAAATGGAAGAGGACATGACAATGAAAGCTGCGAAGAAGAGAGAAGAAATCAATCAGCTTTTTGAGCAACTAAATGCACAAGAAGAAGAGATACAAGTTAAAAAAGAAAAACTACTGGAAGAGAGAGAAGATTTTGAACAATCAAAGGCTGAGTTCCTGCTGAATGTCCTTGAGAACACCAGAAAGAAACAAGACATGGAAGAAAAGCTTAAAAAGGCAAACATGGAATATGATAGTGTCATAGAAGAAACAAACAGGAAAAGGAATGAACTAGAGAGAATACATTTTGATATATCAGAGCAAACCCAAAACATTAAGACCAAGAAAGAGCTTCTGGAGAAAGAGAGAAAGGACATTGACATGGAAAGGGAAGAGTTGCTGAGAAGAGCTGATGAACTGGAGCTGCAAAGAACAAAACTCAAGGAAAAAGAAGACATGATTAAAATAGCAATGAAGGAAGAGAGGACGTTTGTTGAGCAGAAGGGTGATGAAATCTTGAGACAGAAAGATGAGTTACAGAAGAAAAAAGCAGATATGATTCAGAAGCAGTGCGAACTAGACATTCTTCAGGAAGAAATACAACAAAAAAGGGATAAAATGGAAGAAGCAGAAAACAAGTTACAGACTGAAAAGTCTTTGCTTGAGCAGGGAAAGACTGAAATGAATCAACAGCAGCAAAGACTGGAAGAGAGTTTAAGAGCCATGAATGAGGAGAGGAGTGATCTGGAAAAGAGGAAGATTGAATCTGAAGCACACAGACAACAAATGGTAAAAGAGATGAGAGTAAAAGCAAAGATGGAGAGGGATGAACTTGATCAGTTAAAGAGTGAACTGGAAAGAAAAAAGACTGAAATAAATCATGAGCAGCAGAAACTGGATGATGACAAGAAAGTGATTGAACAGGAAAAATCTGACCTAGAGAAAATGAGATCTGAAATAATGAAACAAAAATTGCAAATGGAAGAAGACAGCAGAGAGATAATCAAACTAGAGAGATCAGAACTTGACCAGAAAATAGAAGACATTGAGGTAGAAAAATCTGGAATTGAAAAGAGCAAGGTAACACTACAGAAGTTAAAGAATGAAGTGGAAGAACATATAAATGAAATAACAGTCCAAAAAGAAGAAATTGAACATGAGAGACAAAAGATCATGAATGAAAAAGCTTCACTGGCTCAAAGCAAGGCTGAACTGAATAAGGAAAGTCAACAGATCAGGGACATGGAGGAGGAAATAAAGAAGGAAAGGGAAACATTGAAGGAAAAAGAAGGCCATCTACGAAAGGAAAAAGAAGAAATTGAGAACGTTATTGAAGAAACAAGGAGAAGAAAAGAGGATATGGAAAAGTTAAGCACAGACATAACCAAACAAAAACAGGAGTTGCAGAGTTCCAGAAAACTTCTAGAACAGGAAAGAGAAGAAATACACATTAAAAGGACACAGTTACAACAAAGAATTCTTGATTTTGAGGATAATGTAAAACAACAAAGGGAAGATAGCATGAAAGAACAGCAGAATATAGAAAACCAAAGAAATTGTCTAGAGCAGTCCAAAGCTGAGATCCTGGAACTGAAGACTAAAGCTGTGCTGGAGCAAGAAGAAATAAACCAAAGGAATCATGAGTTGAATACACTGAAAGACGAGATCATTAAAGAGAAAGAGGAACTACACGAAAGTAGAAACAAGGTTTTAACTGAAACAGCCGCACTTAAGATGAGAGCTTCTGAAATAAACCAACAGCAGCAAGAGCTGGCTGAGAAGTTAAAAGAGACGATAGAGGAGAGAAATGGACTTGAAACATTGCGAAATGAACTTCAGTGTCAAAGACAACAAATGGAAGAGGACATGACAATGAAAGCTGCGAAGAAGAGAGAAGAAATCGATCAGCTTTTTGAGCAACTAAATGCACAAGAAGAAGAGATACAAGTTAAAAAAGAAAAACTACTGGAAGAGAGAGAAGATTTTGAACAATCAAAGGCTGAGTTCCTCCTGAATGTCCTTGAGAACACCAGAAAGAAACAAGACATGGAAGAAAAGCTTAAAAAGGCAAACATGGAATATGATAGTGTCATAGAAGAAACAAACAGGAAAAGGAATGAACTAGAGAGAATACATTTTGATATATCAGAGCAAACCCAAAACATTAAGACCAAGAAAGAGCTTCTGGAGAAAGAGAGAAAGGACATTGACATGGAAAGGGAAGAGTTGCTGAGAAGAGCTGATGAACTGGAGCTGCAAAGAACAAAACTCAAGGAAAAAGAAGAGATGATTAAAATAGCAATGGAGGAAGAGAGGACGTTTGTTGAGCAGAAGGGTGATGAAATCTTGAGACAGAAAGATGAGTTACAGAAGAAAAAAGCAGATATGATTCAGAAGCAGTGCGAACTAGACATTCTTCAGGAAGAAATACAACAAAAAAGGGATAAAATGGAAGAAGCAGAAAACAAGTTACAGACTGAAAAGTCTTTGCTTGAGCAGGGAAAGACTGAAATGAATCAACAGCAGCAAAGACTGGAAGAGAGTTTAAGAGCCATGAATGAGGAGAGGAGTGATCTGGAAAAGAGGAAGATTGAATCTGAAGCACACAGACAACAAATGGTAAAAGAGATGAGAGTAAAAGCAAAGATGGAGAGGGATGAACTTGATCAGTTAAAGAGTGAACTGGAAAGAAAAAAGACTGAAATAAATCATGAGCAGCAGAAACTGGATGATGACAAGAAAGTGATTGAACAGGAAAAATCTGACCTAGAGAAAATGAGATCTGAAATAATGAAACAAAAATTGCAAATGGAAGAAGACAGCAGAGAGATAATCAAACTAGAGAGATCAGAACTTGACCAGAAAATAGAAGACATTGAGGTAGAAAAATCTGGAATTGAAAAGAGCAAGGTAACACTACAGAAGTTAAAGAATGAAGTGGAAGAACATATAAATGAAATAACAGTCCAAAAAGAAGAAATTGAACATGAGAGACAAAAGATCATGAATGAAAAAGCTTCACTGGCTCAAAGCAAGGCTGAACTGAATAAGGAAAGTCAACAAATCAGGGACATGGAGGAGGAAATAAAGAAGGAAAGGGAAACATTGAAGGAAAAAGAAGGCCATCTACGAAAGGAAAAAGAAGAAATTGAGAGCGTTATTGAAGAAACAAGGAGAAGAAAAGAGGATATGGAAAAGTTAAGCACAGACATAACCAAACAAAAACAGGAGTTGCAGAATTCCAGAAAACTTCTAGAACAGGAAAGAGAAGAAATACACATTAAAAGGACACAGTTACAACAAAGAATTCTTGATTTTGAGGATAATGTAAAACAACAAAGGGAAGATAGCATGAAAGAACAGCAGAATATAGAAAACCAAAGAAATTGTCTAGAGCAGTCCAAAGCTGAGATCCTGGAACTGAAGACTAAAGCTGTGCTGGAGCAAGAAGAAATAAACCAAAGGAATCATGAGTTGAATACACTGCAAGACGAGATCATTAAAGAGAAAGAGGAACTACACGAAAGTAGAAACAAGGTTTTAACTGAAACAGCCGCGACTTAAGATGAGAGCTTCTGAAATAAACCAACAGCAGCAAGAGCTGGCTGAGAAGTTAAAAGAGACGATAGAGGAGAGAAATGGACTTGAAACATTGCGAAATGAACTTCAGTGTCAAAGACAACAAATGGAAGAGGACATGACAATGAAAGCTGCGAAGAAGAGAGAAGAAATCGATCAGCTTTTTGAGCAACTAAATGCACAAGAAGAAGAGATACAAGTTAAAAAAGAAAAACTACTGGAAGAGAGAGAAGATTTTGAACAATCAAAGGCTGAGTTCCTGCTGAATGTCCTTGAGAACACCAGAAAGAAACAAGACATGGAAGAAAAGCTTAAAAAGGCAAACATGGAATATGATAGTGTCATAGAAGAAACAAACAGGAAAAGGAATGAACTAGAGAGAATACATTTTGATATATCAGAGCAAACCCAAAACATTAAGACCAAGAAAGAGCTTCTGGAGAAAGAGAGAAAGGACATTGACATGGAAAGGGAAGAGTTGCTGAGAAGAGCTGATGAACTGGAGCTGCAAAGAACAAAACTCAAGGAAAAAGAAGAGATGATTAAAATAGCAATGGAGGAAGAGAGGACGTTTGTTGAGCAGAAGGGTGATGAAATCTTGAGACAGAAAGATGAGTTACAGAAGAAAAAAGCAGATATGATTCAGAAGCAGTGCGAACTAGACATTCTTCAGGAAGAAATACAACAAAAAAGGGATAAAATGGAAGAAGCAGAAAACAAGTTACAGACTGAAAAGTCTTTGCTTGAGCAGGGAAAGACTGAAATGAATCAACAGCAGCAAAGACTGGAAGAGAGTTTAAGAGCCATGAATGAGGAGAGGAGTGATCTGAAAAGAGGAAGATTGAATCTGAAGCACACAGACAACAAATGGTAAAAAGAGATGAGAGTAAAAGCAAAGATGGAGAGGGATGAACTTGATCAGTTAAAGAGTGAACTGGAAAGAAAAAAGACTGAAATAAATCATGAGCAGCAGAAACTGGATGATGACAAGAAAGTGATTGAACAGGAAAAATCTGACCTAGAGAAAATGAGATCTGAAATAATGAAACAAAAATTGCAAATGGAAGAAGACAGCAGAGAGATAATCAAACTAGAGAGATCAGAACTTGACCAGAAAATAGAAGACATTGAGGTAGAAAAATCTGGAATTGAAAAGAGCAAGGTAACACTACAGAAGTTAAAGAATGAAGTGGAAGAACATATAAATGAAATAACAGTCCAAAAAGAAGAAATTGAACATGAGAGACAAAAGATCATGAATGAAAAAGCTTCACTGGCTCAAAGCAAGGCTGAACTGAATAAGGAAAGTCAACAAATCAGGGACATGGAGGAGGAAATAAAGAAGGAAAGGGAAACATTGAAGGAAAAAGAAGGCCATCTACGTAAAGGAAAAAGAAGAAATTGAGAGCGTTATTGAAGAAACAAGGAGAAGAAAAGAGGATATGGAAAAGTTAAGCACAGACATAACCAAACAAAAACAGGAGTTGCAGAATTCCAGAAAACTTCTAGAACAGGAAAGAGAAGAAATACACATTAAAAGGACACAGTTACAACAAAGAATTCTTGATTTTGAGGATAATGTAAAACAACAAAGGGAAGATAGCATGAAAGAACAGCAGAATATAGAAAACCAAAGAAATTGTCTAGAGCAGTCCAAAGCTGAGATCCTGGAACTGAAGACTAAAGCTGTGCTGGAGCAAGAAGAAATAAACCAAAGGAATCATGAGTTGAATACACTGCAAGACGAGATCATTAAAGAGAAAGAGGAACTACACGAAAGTAGAAACAAGGTTTTAACTGAAACAGCCGCACTTAAGATGAGAGCTTCTGAAATAAACCAACAGCAGCAAGAGCTGGCTGAGAAGTTAAAAGAGACGATAGAGGAGAGAAATGGACTTGAAACATTGCGAAATGAACTTCAGTGTCAAAGACAACAAATGGAAGAGGACATGACAATGAAAGCTGCGAAGAAGAGAGAAGAAATCGATCAGCTTTTTGAGCAACTAAATGCACAAGAAGAAGAGATACAAGTTAAAAAAGAAAAACTACTGGAAGAGAGAGAAGATTTTGAACAATCAAAGGCTGAGTTCCTGCTGAATGTCCTTGAGAACACCAGAAAGAAACAAGACATGGAAGAAAAGCTTAAAAAGGCAAACATGGAATATGATAGTGTCATAGAAGAAACAAACAGGAAAAGGAATGAACTAGAGAGAATACATTTTGATATATCAGAGCAAACCCAAAACATTAAGACCAAGAAAGAGCTTCTGGAGAAAGAGAGAAAGGACATTGACATGGAAAGGGAAGAGTTGCTGAGAAGAGCTGATGAACTGGAGCTGCAAAGAACAAAACTCAAGGAAAAAGAAGAGATGATTAAAATAGCAATGGAGGAAGAGAGGACGTTTGTTGAGCAGAAGGGTGATGAAATCTTGAGACAGAAAGATGAGTTACAGAAGAAAAAAGCAGATATGATTCAGAAGCAGTGCGAACTAGACATTCTTCAGGAAGAAATACAACAAAAAAGGGATAAAATGGAAGAAGCAGAAAACAAGTTACAGACTGAAAAGTCTTTGCTTGAGCAGGGAAAGACTGAAATGAATCAACAGCAGCAAAGACTGGAAGAGAGTTTAAGAGCCATGAATGAGGAGAGGAGTGATCTGGAAAAGAGGAAGATTGAATCTGAAGCACACAGACAACAAATGGTAAAAGAGATGAGAGTAAAAGCAAAGATGGAGAGGGATGAACTTGATCAGTTAAAGAGTGAACTGGAAAGAAAAAAGACTGAAATAAATCATGAGCAGCAGAAACTGGATGATGACAAGAAAGTGATTGAACAGGAAAAATCTGACCTAGAGAAAATGAGATCTGAAATAATGAAACAAAAATTGCAAATGGAAGAAGACAGCAGAGAGATAATCAAACTAGAGAGATCAGAACTTGACCAGAAAATAGAAGACATTGAGGTAGAAAAATCTGGAATTGAAAAGAGCAAGGTAACACTACAGAAGTTAAAGAATGAAGTGGAAGAACATATAAATGAAATAACAGTCCAAAAAGAAGAAATTGAACATGAGAGACAAAAGATCATGAATGAAAAAGCTTCACTGGCTCAAAGCAAGGCTGAACTGAATAAGGAAAGTCAACAGATCAGGGACATGGAGGAGGAAATAAAGAAGGAAAGGGAAACATTGAAGGAAAAAGAAGGCCATCTACGAAAGGAAAAAGAAGAAATTGAGAGCGTTATTGAAGAAACAAGGAGAAGAAAAGAGGATATGGAAAAGTTAAGCACAGACATAACCAAACAAAAACAGGAGTTGCAGAATTCCAGAAAACTTCTAGAACAGGAAAGAGAAGAAATACACATTAAAAGGACACAGTTACAACAAAGAATTCTTGATTTTGAGGATAATGTAAAACAACAAAGGGAAGATAGCATGAAAGAACAGCAGAATATAGAAAACCAAAGAAATTGTCTAGAGCAGTCCAAAGCTGAGATCCTGGAACTGAAGACTAAAGCTGTGCTGGAGCAAGAAGAAATAAACCAAAGGAATCATGAGTTGAATACACTGCAAGACGAGATCATTAAAGAGAAAGAGGAACTACACGAAAGTAGAAACAAGGTTTTAACTGAAACAGCCGCACTTAAGATGAGAGCTTCTGAAATAAACCAACAGCAGCAAGAGCTGGCTGAGAAGTTAAAAGAGACGATAGAGGAGAGAAATGGACTTGAAACATTGCGAAATGAACTTCAGTGTCAAAGACAACAAATGGAAGAGGACATGACAATGAAAGCTGCGAAGAAGAGAGAAGAAATCGATCAGCTTTTTGAGCAACTAAATGCACAAGAAGAAGAGATACAAGTTAAAAAAGAAAAACTACTGGAAGAGAGAGAAGATTTTGAACAATCAAAGGCTGAGTTCCTGCTGAATGTCCTTGAGAACACCAGAAAGAAACAAGACATGGAAGAAAAGCTTAAAAAGGCAAACATGGAATATGATAGTGTCATAGAAGAAACAAACAGGAAAAGGAATGAACTAGAGAGAATACATTTTGATATATCAGAGCAAACCCAAAACATTAAGACCAAGAAAGAGCTTCTGGAGAAAGAGAGAAAGGACATTGACATGGAAAGGGAAGAGTTGCTGAGAAGAGCTGATGAACTGGAGCTGCAAAGAACAAAACTCAAGGAAAAAGAAGAGATGATTAAAATAGCAATGAAGGAAGAGAGGACGTTTGTTGAGCAGAAGGGTGATGAAATCTTGAGACAGAAAGATGAGTTACAGAAGAAAAAAGCAGATATGATTCAGAAGCAGTGCGAACTAGACATTCTTCAGGAAGAAATACAACAAAAAAGGGATAAAATGGAAGAAGCAGAAAACAAGTTACAGACTGAAAAGTCTTTGCTTGAGCAGGGAAAGACTGAAATGAATCAACAGCAGCAAAGACTGGAAGAGAGTTTAAGAGCCATGAATGAGGAGAGGAGTGATCTGGAAAAGAGGAAGATTGAATCTGAAGCACACAGACAACAAATGGTAAAAGAGATGAGAGTAAAAGCAAAGATGGAGAGGGATGAACTTGATCAGTTAAAGAGTGAACTGGAAAGAAAAAAGACTGAAATAAATCATGAGCAGCAGAAACTGGATGATGACAAGAAAGTGATTGAACAGGAAAAATCTGACCTAGAGAAAATGAGATCTGAAATAATGAAACAAAAATTGCAAATGGAAGAAGACAGCAGAGAGATAATCAAACTAGAGAGATCAGAACTTGACCAGAAAATAGAAGACATTGAGGTAGAAAAATCTGGAATTGAAAAGAGCAAGGTAACACTACAGACGTTAAAGAATGAAGTGGAAGAACATATAAATGAAATAACAGTCCAAAAAGAAGAAATTGAACATGAGAGACAAAAGATCATGAATGAAAAAGCTTCACTGGCTCAAAGCAAGGCTGAACTGAATAAGGAAAGTCAACAAATCAGGGACATGGAGGAGGAAATAAAGAAGGAAAGGGAAACATTGAAGGAAAAAGAAGGCCATCTACGAAAGGAAAAAGAAGAAATTGAGAGCGTTATTGAAGAAACAAGGAGAAGAAAAGAGGATATGGAAAAGTTAAGCACAGACATAACCAAACAAAAACAGGAGTTGCAGAATTCCAGAAAACTTCTAGAACAGGAAAGAGAAGAAATACACATTAAAAGGACACAGTTACAACAAAGAATTCTTGATTTTGAGGATAATGTAAAACAACAAAGGGAAGATAGCATGAAAGAACAGCAGAATATAGAAAACCAAAGAAATTGTCTAGAGCAATCCAAAGCTGAGATCCTGGAACTGAAGACTAAAGCTGTGCTGGAGCAAGAAGAAATAAACCAAAGGAATCATGAGTTGAATACACTGCAAGACGAGATCATTAAAGAGAAAGAGGAACTACACGAAAGTAGAAACAAGGTTTTAACTGAAACAGCCGCGACTTAAGATGAGAGCTTCTGAAATAAACCAACAGCAGCAAGAGCTGGCTGAGAAGTTAAAAGAGACGATAGAGGAGAGAAATGGACTTGAAACATTGCGAAATGAACTTCAGTGTCAAAGACAACAAATGGAAGAGGACATGACAATGAAAGCTGCGAAGAAGAGAGAAGAAATCGATCAGCTTTTTGAGCAACTAAATGCACAAGAAGAAGAGATACAAGTTAAAAAAGAAAAACTACTGGAAGAGAGAGAAGATTTTGAACAATCAAAGGCTGAGTTCCTCCTGAATGTCCTTGAGAACACCAGAAAGAAACAAGACATGGAAGAAAAGCTTAAAAAGGCAAACATGGAATATGATAGTGTCATAGAAGAAACAAACAGGAAAAGGAATGAACTAGAGAGAATACATTTTGATATATCAGAGCAAACCCAAAACATTAAGACCAAGAAAGAGCTTCTGGAGAAAGAGAGAAAGGACATTGACATGGAAAGGGAAGAGTTGCTGAGAAGAGCTGATGAACTGGAGCTGCAAAGAACAAAACTCAAGGAAAAAGAAGAGATGATTAAAATAGCAATGGAGGAAGAGAGGACGTTTGTTGAGCAGAACGGTGATGAAATCTTGAGACAGAAAGATGAGTTACAGAAGAAAAAAGCAGATATGATTCAGAAGCAGTGCGAACTAGACATTCTTCAGGAAGAAATACAACAAAAAAGGGATAAAATGGAAGAAGCAGAAAACAAGTTACAGACTGAAAAGTCTTTGCTTGAGCAGGGAAAGACTGAAATGAATCAACAGCAGCAAAGACTGGAAGAGAGTTTAAGAGCCATGAATGAGGAGAGGAGTGATCTGGAAAAGAGGAAGATTGAATCTGAAGCACACAGACAACAAATGGTAAAAAGAGATGAGAGTAAAAGCAAAGATGGAGAGGGATGAACTTGATCAGTTAAAGAGTGAACTGGAAAGAAAAAAGACTGAAATAAATCATGAGCAGCAGAAACTGGATGATGACAAGAAAGTGATTGAACAGGAAAAATCTGACCTAGAGAAAATGAGATCTGAAATAATGAAACAAAAATTGCAAATGGAAGAAGACAGCAGAGAGATAATCAAACTAGAGAGATCAGAACTTGACCAGAAAATAGAAGACATTGAGGTAGAAAAATCTGGAATTGAAAAGAGCAAGGTAACACTACAGAAGTTAAAGAATGAAGTGGAAGAACATATAAATGAAATAACAGTCCAAAAAGAAGAAATTGAACATGAGAGACAAAAGATCATGAATGAAAAAGCTTCACTGGCTCAAAGCAAGGCTGAACTGAATAAGGAAAGTCAACAAATCAGGGACATGGAGGAGGAAATAAAGAAGGAAAGGGAAACATTGAAGGAAAAAGAAGGCCATCTACGAAAGGAAAAAGAAGAAATTGAGAGCGTTATTGAAGAAACAAGGAGAAGAAAAGAGGATATGGAAAAGTTAAGCACAGACATAACCAAACAAAAACAGGAGTTGCAGAATTCCAGAAAACTTCTAGAACAGGAAAGAGAAGAAATACACATTAAAAGGACACAGTTACAACAAAGAATTCTTGATTTTGAGGATAATGTAAAACAACAAAGGGAAGATAGCATGAAAGAACAGCAGAATATAGAAAACCAAAGAAATTGTCTAGAGCAATCCAAAGCTGAGATCCTGGAACTGAAGACTAAAGCTGTGCTGGAGCAAGAAGAAATAAACCAAAGGAATCATGAGTTGAATACACTGCAAGACGAGATCATTAAAGAGAAAGAGGAACTACACGAAAGTAGAAACAAGGTTTTAACTGAAACAGCCGCACTTAAGATGAGAGCTTCTGAAATAAACCAACAGCAGCAAGAGCTGGCTGAGAAGTTAAAAGAGACGATAGAGGAGAGAAATGGACTTGAAACATTGCGAAATGAACTTCAGTGTCAAAGACAACAAATGGAAGAGGACATGACAATGAAAGCTGCGAAGAAGAGAGAAGAAATCGATCAGCTTTTTGAGCAACTAAATGCACAAGAAGAAGAGATACAAGTTAAAAAAGAAAAACTACTGGAAGAGAGAGAAGATTTTGAACAATCAAAGGCTGAGTTCCTCCTGAATGTCCTTGAGAACACCAGAAAGAAACAAGACATGGAAGAAAAGCTTAAAAAGGCAAACATGGAATATGATAGTGTCATAGAAGAAACAAACAGGAAAAGGAATGAACTAGAGAGAATACATTTTGATATATCAGAGCAAACCCAAAACATTAAGACCAAGAAAGAGCTTCTGGAGAAAGAGAGAAAGGACATTGACATGGAAAGGGAAGAGTTGCTGAGAAGAGCTGATGAACTGGAGCTGCAAAGAACAAAACTCAAGGAAAAAGAAGAGATGATTAAAATAGCAATGGAGGAAGAGAGGACGTTTGTTGAGCAGAACGGTGATGAAATCTTGAGACAGAAAGATGAGTTACAGAAGAAAAAAGCAGATATGATTCAGAAGCAGTGCGAACTAGACATTCTTCAGGAAGAAATACAACAAAAAAGGGATAAAATGGAAGAAGCAGAAAACAAGTTACAGACTGAAAAGTCTTTGCTTGAGCAGGGAAAGACTGAAATGAATCAACAGCAGCAAAGACTGGAAGAGAGTTTAAGAGCCATGAATGAGGAGAGGAGTGATCTGGAAAAGAGGAAGATTGAATCTGAAGCACACAGACAACAAATGGTAAAAAGAGATGAGAGTAAAAGCAAAGATGGAGAGGGATGAACTTGATCAGTTAAAGAGTGAACTGGAAAGAAAAAAGACTGAAATAAATCATGAGCAGCAGAAACTGGATGATGACAAGAAAGTGATTGAACAGGAAAAATCTGACCTAGAGAAAATGAGATCTGAAATAATGAAACAAAAATTGCAAATGGAAGAAGACAGCAGAGAGATAATCAAACTAGAGAGATCAGAACTTGACCAGAAAATAGAAGACATTGAGGTAGAAAAATCTGGAATTGAAAAGAGCAAGGTAACACTACAGAAGTTAAAGAATGAAGTGGAAGAACATATAAATGAAATAACAGTCCAAAAAGAAGAAATTGAACATGAGAGACAAAAGATCATGAATGAAAAAGCTTCACTGGCTCAAAGCAAGGCTGAACTGAATAAGGAAAGTCAACAAATCAGGGACATGGAGGAGGAAATAAAGAAGGAAAGGGAAACATTGAAGGAAAAAGAAGGCCATCTACGAAAGGAAAAAGAAGAAATTGAGAGCGTTATTGAAGAAACAAGGAGAAGAAAAGAGGATATGGAAAAGTTAAGCACAGACATAACCAAACAAAAACAGGAGTTGCAGAATTCCAGAAAACTTCTAGAACAGGAAAGAGAAGAAATACACATTAAAAGGACACAGTTACAACAAAGAATTCTTGATTTTGAGGATAATGTAAAACAACAAAGGGAAGATAGCATGAAAGAACAGCAGAATATAGAAAACCAAAGAAATTGTCTAGAGCAATCCAAAGCTGAGATCCTGGAACTGAAGACTAAAGCTGTGCTGGAGCAAGAAGAAATAAACCAAAGGAATCATGAGTTGAATACACTGCAAGACGAGATCATTAAAGAGAAAGAGGAACTACACGAAAGTAGAAACAAGGTTTTAACTGAAACAGCCGCGACTTAAGATGAGAGCTTCTGAAATAAACCAACAGCAGCAAGAGCTGGCTGAGAAGTTAAAAGAGACGATAGAGGAGAGAAATGGACTTGAAACATTGCGAAATGAACTTCAGTGTCAAAGACAACAAATGGAAGAGGACATGACAATGAAAGCTGCGAAGAAGAGAGAAGAAATCGATCAGCTTTTTGAGCAACTAAATGCACAAGAAGAAGAGATACAAGTTAAAAAAGAAAAACTACTGGAAGAGAGAGAAGATTTTGAACAATCAAAGGCTGAGTTCCTCCTGAATGTCCTTGAGAACACCAGAAAGAAACAAGACATGGAAGAAAAGCTTAAAAAGGCAAACATGGAATATGATAGTGTCATAGAAGAAACAAACAGGAAAAGGAATGAACTAGAGAGAATACATTTTGATATATCAGAGCAAACCCAAAACATTAAGACCAAGAAAGAGCTTCTGGAGAAAGAGAGAAAGGACATTGACATGGAAAGGGAAGAGTTGCTGAGAAGAGCTGATGAACTGGAGCTGCAAAGAACAAAACTCAAGGAAAAAGAAGAGATGATTAAAATAGCAATGGAGGAAGAGAGGACGTTTGTTGAGCAGAACGGTGATGAAATCTTGAGACAGAAAGATGAGTTACAGAAGAAAAAAGCAGATATGATTCAGAAGCAGTGCGAACTAGACATTCTTCAGGAAGAAATACAACAAAAAAGGGATAAAATGGAAGAAGCAGAAAACAAGTTACAGACTGAAAAGTCTTTGCTTGAGCAGGGAAAGACTGAAATGAATCAACAGCAGCAAAGACTGGAAGAGAGTTTAAGAGCCATGAATGAGGAGAGGAGTGATCTGGAAAAGAGGAAGATTGAATCTGAAGCACACAGACAACAAATGGTAAAAGAGATGAGAGTAAAAGCAAAGATGGAGAGGGATGAACTTGATCAGTTAAAGAGTGAACTGGAAAGAAAAAAGACTGAAATAAATCATGAGCAGCAGAAACTGGATGATGACAAGAAAGTGATTGAACAGGAAAAATCTGACCTAGAGAAAATGAGATCTGAAATAATGAAACAAAAATTGCAAATGGAAGAAGACAGCAGAGAGATAATCAAACTAGAGAGATCAGAACTTGACCAGAAAATAGAAGACATTGAGGTAGAAAAATCTGGAATTGAAAAGAGCAAGGTAACACTACAGAAGTTAAAGAATGAAGTGGAAGAACATATAAATGAAATAACAGTCCAAAAAGAAGAAATTGAACATGAGAGACAAAAGATCATGAATGAAAAAGCTTCACTGGCTCAAAGCAAGGCTGAACTGAATAAGGAAAGTCAACAAATCAGGGACATGGAGGAGGAAATAAAGAAGGAAAGGGAAACATTGAAGGAAAAAGAAGGCCATCTACGAAAGGAAAAAGAAGAAATTGAGAGCGTTATTGAAGAAACAAGGAGAAGAAAAGAGGATATGGAAAAGTTAAGCACAGACATAACCAAACAAAAACAGGAGTTGCAGAATTCCAGAAAACTTCTAGAACAGGAAAGAGAAGAAATACACATTAAAAGGACACAGTTACAACAAAGAATTCTTGATTTTGAGGATAATGTAAAACAACAAAGGGAAGATAGCATGAAAGAACAGCAGAATATAGAAAACCAAAGAAATTGTCTAGAGCAATCCAAAGCTGAGATCCTGGAACTGAAGACTAAAGCTGTGCTGGAGCAAGAAGAAATAAACCAAAGGAATCATGAGTTGAATACACTGCAAGACGAGATCATTAAAGAGAAAGAGGAACTACACGAAAGTAGAAACAAGGTTTTAACTGAAACAGCCGCGACTTAAGATGAGAGCTTCTGAAATAAACCAACAGCAGCAAGAGCTGGCTGAGAAGTTAAAAGAGACGATAGAGGAGAGAAATGGACTTGAAACATTGCGAAATGAACTTCAGTGTCAAAGACAACAAATGGAAGAGGACATGACAATGAAAGCTGCGAAGAAGAGAGAAGAAATCGATCAGCTTTTTGAGCAACTAAATGCACAAGAAGAAGAGATACAAGTTAAAAAAGAAAAACTACTGGAAGAGAGAGAAGATTTTGAACAATCAAAGGCTGAGTTCCTGCTGAATGTCCTTGAGAACACCAGAAAGAAACAAGACATGGAAGAAAAGCTTAAAAAGGCAAACATGGAATATGATAGTGTCATAGAAGAAACAAACAGGAAAAGGAATGAACTAGAGAGAATACATTTTGATATATCAGAGCAAACCCAAAACATTAAGACCAAGAAAGAGCTTCTGGAGAAAGAGAGAAAGGACATTGACATGGAAAGGGAAGAGTTGCTGAGAAGAGCTGATGAACTGGAGCTGCAAAGAACAAAACTCAAGGAAAAAGAAGAGATGATTAAAATAGCAATGGAGGAAGAGAGGACGTTTGTTGAGCAGAAGGGTGATGAAATCTTGAGACAGAAAGATGAGTTACAGAAGAAAAAAGCAGATATGATTCAGAAGCAGTGCGAACTAGACATTCTTCAGGAAGAAATACAACAAAAAAGGGATAAAATGGAAGAAGCAGAAAACAAGTTACAGACTGAAAAGTCTTTGCTTGAGCAGGGAAAGACTGAAATGAATCAACAGCAGCAAAGACTGGAAGAGAGTTTAAGAGCCATGAATGAGGAGAGGAGTGATCTGGAAAAGAGGAAGATTGAATCTGAAGCACACAGACAACAAATGGTAAAAGAGATGAGAGTAAAAGCAAAGATGGAGAGGGATGAACTTGATCAGTTAAAGAGTGAACTGGAAAGAAAAAAGACTGAAATAAATCATGAGCAGCAGAAACTGGATGATGACAAGAAAGTGATTGAACAGGAAAAATCTGACCTAGAGAAAATGAGATCTGAAATAATGAAACAAAAATTGCAAATGGAAGAAGACAGCAGAGAGATAATCAAACTAGAGAGATCAGAACTTGACCAGAAAATAGAAGACATTGAGGTAGAAAAATCTGGAATTGAAAAGAGCAAGGTAACACTACAGAAGTTAAAGAATGAAGTGGAAGAACATATAAATGAAATAACAGTCCAAAAAGAAGAAATTGAACATGAGAGACAAAAGATCATGAATGAAAAAGCTTCACTGGCTCAAAGCAAGGCTGAACTGAATAAGGAAAGTCAACAAATCAGGGACATGGAGGAGGAAATAAAGAAGGAAAGGGAAACATTGAAGGAAAAAGAAGGCCATCTACGAAAGGAAAAAGAAGAAATTGAGAGTGTTATTGAAGAAACAAGGAGAAGAAAAGAGGATATGGAAAAGTTAAGCGCAGACATAACCAAACAAAAACAGGAGTTGCAGAATTCCAGAAAACTTCTAGAACAGGAAAGAGAAGAAATACACATTAAAAGGACACAGTTACAACAAAGAATTCTTGATTTTGAGGATAATGCAAAACAACAAAGGGAAGATGGCGTGAAAGAACAGCAGAATATAGAAAACCAAAGAAATTGTCTAGAGCAGTCCAAAGCTGAGATCCTGGAACTGAAGACTAAAGCTGTGCTGGAGCAAGAAGAAATAAACCAAAGGAATCATGAGTTGAATACACTGCAAGACGAGATCATTAAAGAGAAAGAGGAACTACAAGAAAGTAGAAACAAGGTTTTAACTGAAACAGCCGCACTTAAGATGAGAGCTTCTGAAATAAACCAACAGCAGCAAGAGCTGGCTGAGAAGTTAAAAGAGACGATAGAGGAGAGAAATGGACTTGAAACATTGCGAAATGAACTTCAGTGTCAAAGACAACAAATGGAAGAGGACATGACAATGAAAGCTCTGAAGAAGAGAGAAGAAATCGATCAGCTTTTTGAGCAACTAAATGCACAAGAAGAAGTGATACAAGTTAAAAAAGAAAAACTACTGGAAGAGAGAGAAGATTTTGAACAATCAAAGGCTGAGTTCCTGCTGAATGTCCTTGAGAACACCAGAAAGAAACAAGAAATGGAAGAAAAGCTTAAAAAGGCAAACATGGAATATGATAGTGTCATAGAAGAAACAAACAGGAAAAGGAATGAACTAGAGAGAATAATTGTGGATATATCAGAGCAAACCCAAAACATTAAGACCAAGAAAGAGCTTCTGGAGAAAGAGAGAAAGGACATTGACATGGAAAGGGAAGAGTTGCTGAGAAGAGCTGATGAACTGGAGCTGCAAAGTGCAAAACTCAAGGAAAAAGAAGAGATGAGTAAAACAGAAATGGAGAAAGAGAGGAAGTTTGTTGTGCAGAAAAGTTATGAAATCTCAAGGAAGAGAGATGAATTAGAGGAGGACAAAGAGGACATGTTGAAGAAGCAGAGTGAGCTGGATGCTCTTCAGAAGGAAATACTAGAAAAAAGAGATGCAGTTGAAACAGTCAAATATGAATTACAGACTAAAAAGAATGAACTAAATATACAACATCAAAGACTAGAGGAAAGTTTAAGGTCAATGAATGAGGAAAGAAGTGATGTGGAAAATATTGAATCTGAAGCACACAGACAACAAATGGAACTAGAAATGAGAGCGAAATCAAAGATGGAGAGGGAGGAACTTGATAGGAGAATGGACAAAATATTGATGGAACAACAAGAAATTGAAAGAACCAAGAACATGACAGACCACCAAATGAAAGAGATAGAGCAAGCAAGAGCAGAACTGAGTACTCAAAAGAAGGAGATCAGACTTGAAAAGCAGAAAATGCTGAATGAGAAAAAAGACCTGAAGCAATCCAAGGGCTTAAAACTTAAAGGGCCACATGTTGAACTGTGGGAAGAAGCCTCGCCAGGAGAACAGATACAAAGGGAAAGAGATGAAATCAACAAACTCTTGTCTGAGCTTCAAAGGGAAAAAGAGGGACTTGAAAGAAACAAAAAGCTGATAGAAAGTCAGAAAGAGACCCTGGAAGAGATGGAGAGTGAACAACTGAAAAAGAGGCAGGCAGTCATCTTGGTTAGTTCTGCAACACAAACATCACTCTCTGATGTAGGTGAGATAGGTGACATTTCAACCCCAATTCAGGAAGTGAGGGTTGTGGAGCAAATAGAAAAACAAAAGGCATACTCAGCCTTCGTAACAAAGGGAAGAGAATATGAGAGAATGGGAGATGAGGAGGAAAGCATGGCTGACAAGATACAAATGGAGAACATGGAGCTCAGAATGAGAAGTGAACAGGGGACCAAAATCAAGGCAAGTCGAGAGGACACTGCACTGACAGCACAAGATAAATATATACCAGGTCCATCCACGATTGAGAGCGACAAGACAGTAAAGTTGGAATTTGAGAAGGATGAAACAGATGGCCTTACTGAGAAGCTGAAAGCTGAACTGGACAAGACCTTGCTTGAAAAAATCAGACAAGAAATTGACAGAGAAAAGAAGGATCTGGAGGAATATAAGTTAGCTTTGGAAAAAGAACTTGAAGACATTGAGATATGTAGACAAAATGCAGAAAATGAGATATCTGAGTTAGAAATGACCAAAGGAAAGATGGAGAAGGACATGGAAAGAATCACAGAGGAGACTAAGATCAAACAGGTGAGATTAGAGAGTATGGATGTCCAACATCAAGAAAAGAAGAGAGAAATGGAAACAATCTGCAATGAGACAAAAAGGAGTAGAGAGCAGCTGGATTTGATTTATATGGAGCTAAAAAGAAAGAGACAAGAGATGTGCAACACTAAAGAGGCACAACATATGGAAGAACATAATTTTGGAAAACAAACCACTGACACACTTCCAGAGAGGGTGGAGAGTGTAAAAATTAGACAGGAATCACAGATGTCTGATGAGGAAGTAATAAAAAGCCAAAAGTATGCATTAGAGAAGGAGAAAGGTGAACTTGTAGAAATGCATGCAGCACTTCAGAAGAAGCAAATGGAAATAGAAATGAGTCAAGCAATACTCGATTCAGAACGAGATGAGCTAAACAGAATGAGAATTGATCTGGAGACACAAAAAAAGGAGTTAGAACATATCCTGCAAAGCATAGAGACTGAAAAAGATGAGCTGAAATCAAGGTTTAGGAGAACAGAGGACACAGAGTGCATTTTGGAGGAGGCACTGAAAGAAAAGGAAAGGGTAGAACAGATGGCATCCCAACTTACCAAAGAACAGGAAGAATTTAAAAACATAATAAAAGAAACAAAAAGATTGATTGATGAGATCAAAGTTATTGATGAGGTAATTAAAATGAAGCAAAAAGAAATGGAGCAGATTAAGGACCTGAAACAAAAAGAACTGGATGAAATAAAAACCATGAATGAGAGAGAAAATCAAGAGCTGCAGTTCAAGAAAGCGGAATTCAACAAAATAAAGACTGAAATTGATGCTGAAAATGAAGAAGTTCAAAGAATTAAGGAGGCATGTGAGAGAGAAAGAATTGAACTGGAACAAAGGAAAGCAGACTTACAAAATGAAGAGTTACAGCAAATCAATGCAAAAGTGCAATGCGATGAAATGCAGCACATGACGGACTTGATGAAGAAAGAGAGAGAAGAAATAGAAAAGATTAAGGCAGACCTAAAGAATAAGCAGAAAGAAATTGAGAACATGAGGGAACAGATAACAAGAGAGAAGGATGAGATAGAACAGAAAAAAGCAGAAATGCAGCAAATGACTGAAGAAATAAGGGGCACAGCCAGTAACACAGAAATGGCAGTTCACTTTCAGGAGGGAACAATTAAAATCGAAGCAATCCTCAATGAAACCAAGAAACAGAAAGATGGAAAGGAAATGACAGTCAAAGACAGCAGTCTGAAAGTGGATGGAATACATATGCCAAAAACAGATGGAGTAACCCAATCTAATGCAGAGACACAAACATTTGAAACTGCCCAACATGATGTTCTCCAACCAAGGGATTACATAACACTAGAAAGAGATGAGCTACAAGTCATGAGAGCTGAATTACAGAGGCAAAGTGATGAAATGGAGAATAAAATGAAAACCATACAAACTGGCTTGGTTGAGCTTGACGAGGCAAAGGCAGACCTACAGAAAGTGACTGATGAATGTACAGCTGCTGAAGAAGAAAGGTTAGAGATTATGGAGAGTACAAGGAGGAGGAGGAACAGTCTAGAGAAGGTTCCCGCTGAGGTCCTGAGCCTGAGAGAGCAGATAAAGCATCTAACTCAAGCATGCCAAGACAAAAAGAGTGAACTGCTACAAATAGAGACAGACGTACAAAAACAGAGGATGAGGACTGTAAAGACTCAACTGGATATTGATATTCAGAGCCAGCAAGAAGACAAAGAAGTAAGTGTAAAAGAACATTCTGAAGACATTAAGCAGAGGAGAACTCAAGAGACACAAACTGCGGCCCAGACTTCCACAGAGCCGCTACAAACACCGAAAAGTGATGCTCTACCATGCAATGAAGAGATACATTTGATGAAAAACAGGATACAGGAGATGATAGAGGAACTGGAGAATAGATTACAAGACATCCAGAGGAAGGAACTGGAAAGGCTTGGCATGCACAGAGATAAAATAGAGCTGGAGCTAAGAAAAGCAGAGATCGAAAGATTTACTGAAGCACTTCAGCATGATAGAGAGACTGACAGACTAAAACTCATGGAACAGGAGAGAGAAATTCTTCTATTACGGGAATATATGCTGATTGAGATAAATGAACTGAAGAACAAAGGAGAAGTGACAAGTATGCAACATTTGGAGAGGATGGAGCGCCTCATCAGTGATGCAGCTGTAAGGACGGACAGATTCAGGCAGGTCATGGACAGAGCAGTGCAAACGCTGACACCTGAGAGAACAGGAGAGGAAATGGGAGAAGTTCAGAGGGTGACTGTTCAGCAGGTGGAAGGTATCAGTGGAGATGCAAGGGTGGAGTTTTCTCTGGACGTCCTGAGTGAGGACATGGAGGAGGGAGCGCAGGGAGAATTCCAGAGGGGGGCATACGGTGGGTCCATTTCACGGAGAAGGAGACTACTGCATTGGATTAGACACTGCTGCAATAGCTGCTGTCACATAACTTCAAGACAAACTGAGGAGGAAGAGCAGGGCATTTTATAAGCAGATGTCTTGTGATATTTTTACATGAACATACATGAATCGGAATGTATACACGTCTATGTATTCATATAGTGTGGTGTGAAACATTTTACTTGACACTTCAATGTCTACTAAAGGCCTAAAATAGAACCGAGATACCACATACAGTAGCATAATAAATATTTAGTTACAGTATAAGTATTTGTTAGCAACCAGTTCCTTGCTGTTACATATTTCATTCCAACAGCCTTGAGTCCTTTGCACTTTCAAAACACATTGCAGATGTTTGCATATACATTATACTAACTGATCACTGAAAAAGCAATAATATGCATACATGCACTTTTCATCTGCAATTAACACCTAGAAAAAAATCACAGAAAGCATTAACATAATGTATGCAAATGCATGTTTATATTTCTGTGTGCATGTGTGCTGTTTTCCCTAATGTTCATTTTGTGAAACACTCTGGGACCTGGATCAACTGAAGCCAAAATAATCTACATTTATTTCCCAATGCTAATGAACATAATTATCTTGTGTATTTGTGTTTGTTTGTTTTCTTATATCCTCTTCTGTGCCATTTTTTCCCAGAAGGAACTGAAGTGTTGGGTTCACTAAATAGGGAACTTTGAAAGTTAGGAAATTACTTAAAAAGCTATCTTTGAAACAAGCAAAGCTCTCTGTCAGGATGGATATCGCAATCTTGTGGCAGTGGTGGCTCAGTGGTTGAGGCTCAGGATTACTGACCAGAGGGTCGGGGGTTCTGACCAGAAGGTCGGGGGTTCAAGCCCCAGCACCACCAAGATGCCACTGTTGGGCCCTTGAGCAAGGCACTTAACTCCAGGTTGCTCTGGGGGGATTGTCCCTGTAATAAGCTTTGGATAAAAGCGTCTGCCAAATGCGTAAATGTAAATGTTATAACTCACTCCACCAGCATGAATGCTCTGGTCATCTTTGTTGTGTTCATATTCTTGCTGCTCCACATTGAAGGGAGTGCTGCATATGTGCCCTGTTTAATGTGGATTCAAAGTGATGAATTTCACAACGATCCACAGCATGTCAGACTGCTGCCAGTGAACTGTGCAGGCAGGTCAATTGCAAAGGTCATTGAAGGAGCTTTTCAAGTTTCTCCTGAGTTGCACAATAAAGAGGCAATTTGCTTTTAAATAATAACTCCATAAAGTTCCCATTAAGAGAATCCAACACTCATTAGTTCCAAAATAAATCTATCCTTATCTATTAAGTTTATCCCAGAGTTCAAAATTTAGTAAATTGTTAAAAACATTGCACACACACACACACAAAATATTTAATTTAATATTTAACATATTTTACTTGTTCACTTGCTCTTTCCATTGACCTCTACAGTTGTTTATTCTAAGCAAATTACAACCTAATTATTAACCCTAAATTGAACCCTAACTCTCACTTTAACATAATAATGTACAGAAGATATTATTAAGTAAGCTGTTTCCTTGTGGGAGCTGTTGGCTTGTCCCCACAATGTGATTTCAGGTTTTACAGAATGTACCATGTAGGAAAAGCCTTAACACACAAACTCAATATTTAATGTTTGCAATGTATTGCTTTGGATTTTAAATAAAATGCTATTCTAAATTTAATTTTTTGTGTGTTTTATTTTTTTGTTTTCTCCATTTGCCTATCATAGAGTCGATCATGGACCTACAGAGTCAGGCCTCAACAACAGTTAAACTGTGCACACTACAAAAAGACATAGAGATTATGATTAGAATCACATTACTCACTTTAACATAAGTTACAATATTGCACAAAAGTAGTACAAAATTCTGATGTATTCATATATAACATTTAGGCTTATGAATGAAAATAATTAATTATTAATATTATAATAATAATAATAATATGAAAACTAATGACAACAATAGGGGCCTTTTTGAGAAAGTCTAAAGACAGAGTTATAGATCATTATCAAAGTTTCTGGTATAATATATATATATATATATATATATATATATATATATATATATACTGTATATAATTTTACAGAAAGAATAATCAAATTCTTCACTTTAACAAGTCAGTGCTTCTTATTTAGCAGTGTAAATCTAGAAAACACATCTACTTAGGGAGTGACAGTAAATTTCCCATAGTGGGTGGAAGAAATCAATCCACTAAATTTTGTGATTTGTTCAGACTCCTATTCAGCACTTACAAGTTTAATACATGGTAAATTCTCATCTAGGCAAGATATTCTTTTGGAAATTATTCAGAGTTTGTTCAGAGTGCGCCAGCTAAGTATACTAATTGTCTTTTTCTGGGTACCTGCTCATGTTGGAGTGGAGAGTAATGAGGAAGTGGATCATTGATATTCAGATTAATGTAGATTTACACTCTACAATATCAGGAAAATAAGACCTTTCCTCTCAGAACATGCCACACAACCACTTATCATAACTAGACTGGACTACTGTAACTCTCTCATTGCAGGCCTTCCTGCATGTGCAATTAGACCTCTGCAAATGATCCAGAATGCAGCAGCATGTCTGTTTTAATGAACCAAAGAGAGCGCATGTTGCACTTTAT
Organism: Xyrauchen texanus; assembly: GCF_025860055.1. Classification (NCBI taxonomy): domain Eukaryota; kingdom Metazoa; phylum Chordata; class Actinopteri; order Cypriniformes; family Catostomidae; genus Xyrauchen; species Xyrauchen texanus. The sequence continues at coordinate 28,621,364 of NC_068285.1, read as the reverse complement.
CTCTCTCCACTGGCTGCCGGTTGATGCACGTATTCAATTCAAGGCTCTGATGCTGGCATACAAAACAGTCACTGGGTCTGCTCCAGCATACCTAAAATAATTTATGTAGATCTACACTCCTGCCAGAAGCCTGCGGTCAGCTAAGGAACGTCGCCTTGTTGTACCAACACAAAAAGGCACCAAAACACTTTCCCGGACTCTTAGTTTCATCATACCACGTTGGTGAAATGACCTTCCCAACTCCATCCGTGAAGCAGACTCACTCTCTGTCCTCAAAAAACGGCTAAAAACACATCTTTTCCAATAGCACTTAACCAGCCACTAAAAAAAAAATGTAAATTATTGTTGCACTTAAATCTGTTTTGAATGCTATTCTGATGCTAGTAAAACTTTGTAGTATGGCATTTTTCGTACAAATGTCTCATTAAGATGATTCGCTGATGTTTTCCTCTTTTGTAAGTCACTTTGGATAAAAGCGTCTGCCAAATGAATAAATGTAAATGTAAATCATTGGGTGTTATTCACTTCACCTATCAGTGGTTGTAATGTTGTGAGTTTATATATATATATACTGAGCTAAAGTTTTAGGCACTTGTGAAAAATGTTGCATAGTGAGGATGTCTTCAAACATAATGCCATATATAGTTTTAATTTATAAATGAATATCATACAAAGTCCAGTAAACATAAAAAAGCTAAATAAATATTTGATGTACCCACCTTTGCATTTAAAACAACCCCAATTCTCCTAGGTACACCTGGACACAGTTTTTATTGGTTGTTGGCAGATTGGATGTACCAAGCTTCTTGAAGAATTCACCACAGTTCTTCAATTTATTTAGGCTGTCACCAATGCTTTTGTCTCCTCATGTAATCTCAGACTGACACGATGTTCAGTGGGGGGTTTTGTGGGGGCAATGCCATCTCTTGCAGAGCACCCTGTTCTTCCATTCTAATCTTTTCTATTTGCAAAAGTAATGTTTGGGAGTCTAAAATGTATTTTATCTATTGACACACTAAAGCTGAAGATATAAATAATCATCTTATGACAAATGTTTTGTGAAACATTATTTATAAATATATTTGTTATTGAGGCAGACATGCAACAAAAGCTAGCTTGATAACGTATCGGTTACCTAACATAACCTCGGTTCTCTCTAGATGAGGGAACAAGTATTGCGTAAGCTAGCTTACGCTACGGGAAAGATTAATCATTTCTGAGATATTGAAGCCAAAAAATTATCCTTAATTTTTGTATCCATTGTCAACGCAGTGCGGCAGCTGCAGACCTTGAGCGGGCTAGCTAGCGAGCTCATAGGTTGCTCTGCGGCAACTGCTGCAGCCTATAGACGAGCTTGGGCGAACTCGCATCCAATGAGAGGCGTCCGCGCGCTCACTGCATCAAAGCCCGCCAAAATGGGCGTGACTTGAGTGCATATAAGCGTAGTTCGTAGGCTGGAACCCTGGTTTTCATTGACTGAAGCGAAAAGTCGCCGTGGCGCGAAGCACGGCCGGCTACGCAATACTCGTTCCCTCATCTAGAGAGAACCGAGTTTACGTTAGGTAACCGATACGTTCTCTTCACGAGAGGTTCTCTCGTATTACGTAAGCTAGCTTATGCTACGGGAACCCATTGTCAACGCCGTGCGTGCCAAGCATCCACTGTATGAGCCCCAGGGAATTAAGGGGGACCCGGGAGCCCTTATGAGTGGGGAAATAATATTTGGCCGGCAAGAATGCGGGTCATTGATTGTGTAATACATGAGCACATAGTGGGAAGGGAGCGACAGAGCGGCGGTGCCGGTCTGTGTGGAATGTGTCCCATCAGTGCAGCTCACCAGGGGAGCTGTAGCGTATTAAACCGCTAGTAGTTTTGCCTGCAGAGCGGGCACTTCCATATTGTAAAATCTGACAAAGGTGGAGGGGGAAGTCCATCCCGCTGCCACAAATATGTCGTGAATGGAAATCCCGCTGGACCATGCCCACGAGGATGCCATGCCTCTAGTGGAGTGAGCCCTAATGCCCAACGGGCATGGCAGGTCTTTTGACGCGTATGCAGCAGCAATAGCGTCCACTATCCATCTAGATAGTGTCTGTTTCGAGGCGGCGAGACCTTTGGTGTGCCCTCCGAACGAAACGAAAAGCTGCTCAGAGCGTCTGAAAGCGGCGGAGCGCGCAGTATACAATCTCAGTGCTCTGACTGGGCAAAGGAGATTGGCGTCGCGTTCGCTATCGGGTGCTGGCAGCGCCGATAGGGAAATGACCTGTGCTCTGAAAGGAGTACCGATCACCTTGGGAACATAGCCGTGTCTAGGCTTTAAAATGACCTTGGAGTCACTTGGTCCAAACTCAAGACACGCGGTGCTGACAGACAGCGCGTGAAGGTCTCCCACACATTTGACTGATGACAGGGCAGTCAGAAAAATGGTTTTGAGTGAAAGGTATTTCAAATCCACGGATTGAAGTGGTTCAAAAGGGGGGGCTTTCAGAGTTTCGAGAACTATAGAAAGATCCCAGATAGGAACCGATGGGGGGCGCGGGGGGGTTCATCCTTGTAGCTCCCGAGGAAGCGGATGACCAGCTCGTTTTTACCCCATGACTGGCCGTGCAGGGGTTCAGCGAACGCTGCAACGGCCGCCACATACACTTTGAGCGTGGATGGGGATCTGCCCTTATCCAGCAGCTCTTGTAGAAATACGAGCAGCGACGACACCCCACATGTCCGCGGGTCCAGGTCTCTGTCGGTGCACCATTTTGAGAACACAGACCATTTTGACGCATAGAGTCTTCTCGTGGAAGGGGCTCTAGCATGTATGATGGTGTTTATTACTCCTTCTGGCAGAGCGACGGGTAGTCGTTGATCACCCACGCATGCAGCGCCCAGCTCTGGGTGGGGATGCCAGATTGTGCCGCGAGCTTGAGAGAGGAGATCTGCTCTCACTGGGATGGGCCACGGCGCTGTCAGTGACAGCTGCGTAAGCTCCGGGAACCATGTCTGATTATCCCAACGCGGGGCTATGAGGAGCACCGAGTGACGCGCTTCCCTGATCCTCTGCATTACCTGTGGCAATAGCGAGACGGGAGGGAAGGCGTAAGCGGGCGCCTGGGCCAGTCCTGGGCCAGCGCGTCCTCGCTTCGAGAAAAATATTGGGCAGTGAGAGTTCTCTTTGGACGCAAAGAGGTCTATCTCTGCTCTGCCGAATAGGTGCCATAACGTCTGGACTGTTTGAGCGTGCAGGGACCATTCCCCTGGGGAATATTGTCTCTGGACAGTCTGTCTGGGCCGTCGTTCAGGTGGCCTGGCACGTGCATCGCCCTCAGCGAGCGCAGGTGGCACTGGGACCAACTCAGTATGCGTTTCGGTCAGATGGAATAGGTTCCTGGATCTGACACCGCCCTGACGGTTTAGGTAGGATACCACAGATCTGTTGTCCGAACGGACCAGGACGTGGTGACCTTGAATGACCGGGAGAAAGCGCCGCGGCGTACTCGACCGCTATCATTTCCAGACAATTTATGTGAAGGAGCTTTTCCTGAACTGACCATAGGCCGAAACCGGAGAGCCCTCGCGAGACCGCGCCCCAACCCGTGTTGGACGCGTCTGTCGAGATGACTTTTCGGCGAGATACAGCTCCCATTGTCACTCCCCGCTGATACCATTCGGCCACTGTCCAGGGCTGCAGAGCTGAAATACAGGTCTGAGTCACCTTGATGGGCTGGCGGCCTGTGGCCCAAGCCCGGAGACGCGCGGTGTTTAGCCAATGCTGAAGCGGGCGCATGTGCAGTAAACCCAGCTGAAGTACTGCTGCGGCTGAGGCCATGTAACCTAGCACTCTCTGGAATTTCTTCAGAGGCGTGAGGCTGTTCATCTGAAAAGATGCGGCTAGTCGCTGAACACGGCGCTGCTGTGTAGATAAGCGAGCCGTCATTGCCACGGAGTCTAGTTCTATTCCAAGGAAGGAAATTGTCTGACTGGGCTGTAGTGAGCTCTTGGTCCAATTGACTGCAAGACCCAAACTGTTCAGATGGCTGAGGAGGACTGCTCTGTGAGACAGAATCTCCATATGTGACTGTGCCATAATCAGCCAGTCATCCAAATAGTTCAAAATTCACAAACCCTGACTCCGCAGGGGTGCGAGCGCCGCACCCATGCACTTCGTGAAAGTACGGGGTGCTAAGGACAGGCCGAACGGAAGGACGGTGTATTGATAAACCTGGCCGTCGAGGCGAATCTCAAGAATGGCCTGTGACGGGATTTATCTGAATCTGAAAGTATGCATCTTTCAGATCGAGAGAAATAAACCAGTCCCCCTGGCGCACATGCGTGAGGAGTTTCGTAATTGTAAGCATTTTGAACGGTCTTTTTGCAAGCACCTTGTTCAAAACCCTGAGATCTAATATGGGTCTGAGGCCGCCGTCTTTCTTGGGAACAAGAAAATAACGGCTGTAAAGCCCCGACTCGCTCAGAGAGGGTGGCACTTTCTCTATGGCCCTTTTGCACAGAAGGCTTGCTATTTCTGAACGAAGCATGCACGCTGCTTCCGTGTTCACAGTGGTTTCGAGCGGCGATCGAACTGTAGCAAATAGCCCTGTTGTATTGTGCTTAACACCCACTTGGATATCCCTGGAATAGCTTCCCACGCTTTGAAGCGTAACGCTAGAGGGTGAATGGCCAATTCGCTCTGATTGCCGCACACAGAGCGCTGAACAAAATGTGTGAGCGAACGCTACAGCTCCCCTGGTGAGCTGCACTGATGGGACACATTCCACACAGACCGGCACCGCCGCTCTGTCGCTCCCTTCCCACTATGTGCTCATTCTGACTGTCATAATCCACCACTCTCTTCTTTTGGAAAGTTGTGGAAACTTAATTGTTACATTTTTCTTTTGATGTTGGGGAAGCAATTAAGTAAGCAAAAATTATATTTCTCATGGGTTTCCCATTAATTACTATTGAGGTTTATCCACTGATTTATAAAATATATTAGTGGTTTTATCCTGTAATAATTTACTCCGAAAGTGTAACGTCATATCTGCCCGGAAGCATTCCAAAGATGGCTGCCGAGTGAATAGACTTGCATTTACATTAGCGACTTTTGGCTTTAGTCAAGGTCACGGAGAAACTGTGGTTTTAGTCTGATAAACACTTCCCCTTATAAACGTAACACATTGGAAGAAGAAAGAGTAAAGATAATTCTATATGTTGCAATCTAATGATATTTTTAAAAGCTAAATTAAATGTATAGGGATCCAGATGCGTCCACAGGAGTTGCAAATTCCACAACGCAGTAGGCCGCTTTAGGTATCGGAAAATTTAAAAGTTATCTCTACTTGCGGAGCATGTCCCGATTTTCACATCATCACTTTTAGACAAGTTAAACTGTACACATATTTATTGTAATATTGTAGCACGAGTTGTTCAAACAGATAGCATTAAGCAGCAATGGGATCTAACTTTGAACAGAGAAACGAGCAGAAAATTAAATATCTAGATTCAAGGTTTACCTACGTGTTTTTGTGCACCAGCAAAATCCATTGTCGATGTTGTTTTGTCATATTTCGTATCAGCTTCTTAAACCCTTCAACAAAACCTTCAGGCTGAAAGTAAGGATTTAAACACAAGAGGGCAGCAGAGCATCACTTACTGTGCTCATCACTGCTGGGAAAAAAGCACTCTGGACTCAACTGAAATTATTACATACCACAAATATTGTATATATTATTGTATATATAAGTAAATTAAATAGTTAGTATAAATAAACAACACAGTCATACTCAGGTTGCTTTATGAATGAACACTGGCTGTGTAAAAATGATTATCTTGAGCAGAATATCACACTAGGCTATGAAAAGCTCCAACTTGCAAGTGCCTTTTCACTTTTTGAAGAATGACTGAGCTGTTTCTATCGGCAACACATGGAGCACACAGAAGTTTAATCTTAGGCCTTAATGAACTAAATTACTGTGAAAACATTTAGGATTAATAACCAGTGGGCCAGTATAAAATATAGGGAGGACCTTAGTGTGCTTGATCTACAGTACATAGTGCATCCTGGACTAAGGACCATACCAAGGTCTAGTAAAGCACAATGCATTACTGCCTTTATTGGTACACTGCAGGCGTAATTGCTGTTTTGTTCTTTTTCAGGATAACTAGATGTAAATGTGGCCAATATTATGATGCTTATTAATGGGTTAAAAATAAGACTGTAAAAAAAATATATTGGCTCTGTAGATCTATTGAATGTAAGTGAATGGTGGCCAGAACTTTGAAACTCCAAACACACACACACACACACACACACACACACACACACACACACACACACACACACACACACACACACACACACACACACATAAAAGCAGCATAAAGGTAATCCATAAGACTCCAGTGGTTAAATCCATCACTGCATGAAAAGAGTCAAATCTGGATAAATGTGGGAATAGTAAACTCCAACTTAACTTCAAGTTTGTCAGATGTATAATGGAAATAGTGGACCCAAGTAACATAAAACCATTAACGTCCACAAAAAGCCACATACCTCAATTCAGCGGACATGTACAGGGAACCATGAAGTTCACCGGAAATTAACAGTTGAAATTCGGCTGGTTGTGATGACTGATGGCAGTCCTGCTGTGAGGGCCTTTTATATGCTAATGACTGGCAATTGTGAGTGAAAGGTGTTTGGTGATTGCTGTGTTCTCAGAGCACAGGGGAAGGCAAATAACTGAAAGTTTGGCTTATTGTAGGCTACAGTGAACTACATTACTTTACAGACAAACATGCTAAAATAAACACCCTGAATGTAATTTTTTTAACAAAACAGTGGTCATATTTAACTCAATATAACTTAATTTTATTTTACTTGATTTTTTTGACAAACATTACAGAAAAAACTGATCTAAAAAAAAAACAGATTTATCTGAATTTATTTTTTTAGTCATGAAAATATTCAACATCTACGCTATTACCAAGTGCTGACATAATAGTTAATGTATATGGCTAATACGTAGATCATTCATAATAACTGCTTAAAGCATTTGGTCAATAGCCATGATCACTTGGTCAAGAAATGTTAACCAAACAGTATTGCAGAAAATCACATAAGATTGTATTATTATGCTATTTGTTTTTCAAAGTATGGTTACTAAAGAAATTGAATGCAAACAATTTAATCTGTCCTGTTAAAAAGCGTTACTTTACAATACAGTAGAAAACTAAAATTAAGAAGCAAAAATAAAAACACTTCTAAAGCGATGTGAAAGGTGTGGGTGAGAAACAGATCAATATTAAGCCAATTTTTACAATAAATCTCCACTTTCACTTTCATTTTCCCCCCTTCTTTTGTGTGTTGGCAGTTGGTATTCTTTGTGCATATCGCCAACTACTGGTCGGGGCTGGTCAAAGGTGGAGATTTATAGTAAAAAAAAAAAAGACATACGTATTGATCTGTTTCTCACCAATACATATTATTTCACTGAAGACATGCATTAAAGCACTTGAGTCAAATAAATTACTTTTGCCAGCAGACATATCACCATGTAGCTCAAGGCTAGTTGACCACTGAAGCTAAGCAGGGTTGAGCATTGTCAGTACCTGGATGGGAGACCTCCTGGGGAAAACTAAGGTTGCTGCTGGAATAGGTATTAGGAAGGCCAGCAGGGAGTGCTCACCCTGCAGTCTGTGTGGGTCCTAAGGCCCCAGTAGAGTGACAGGGACACTATACTGTAAAAAGGCACCATCTTTCAGTGATGTTAAACTGAGACCCTGACTCCCTGTGATCTTTAAAAATCCCACTCTCCTCTCCACTAATAGCTGGTGAGTGTACTGAGTGAACTATGGCTGCTGTTGCATCATCCAGGTGGATGCTGCACACTGGTGGTTGTTGAGGAGAGTCCCCTGTTCACTGTGTAAAGAGCTTTGAGTGTAGTGTCAGAAAAATCACTATATAATGTAATGTTCATTCATTCATTACTTTTATGCTGCCTTTATTTGCTGTTTGGACCTTCAATGTTCTGGCCACCATTCACTTTCTTTTAATGGACCATCAGAGCTGACATATTCTTCTAAGCATATTTGTGTTCTCCAGAAGAAATATCAATATCATTGTGTCATGTTATTCACTTACTTAAAGTAAGTATGCTATTAACTGATGTTTATGTCTGCAAACACATGAACTCTGACCTCAACTGGCTATTTAAATATGTTTTTCCTGTTTGACCAAATATGAAATGGCAATATTTTAAAGCAAATCTCCACATATCAGCTTTAATTACCTATGCTCAAAGGCATGTCTTTCTAATTGGCATTAAATATGAAATACCCCATTTTGTTGTAATGTTGCAAAAAAATAAAATAATTGTTTACATACATTTTTAATTGACACCAAGCTGAAGAGTTGAGAAGAACACAACCTTTGAAAGTCATAAATATTAATGGGTAAGAGGTGCTCTGTTGGTTTAATTATCCACACTGATTATGGTAAGCTATAGTAGTAAAAAAGACAAGCTTCTTTCTTTGGTCTTTATTACAGCCCAATTGAAAAGAGACCAAGGAAAGGAAGGTCAAAGTAAAGTTTTATATTTTTATATTAGCATTGTTAAAAGTGGAAGAGAGACAATCATATCATGGCATAGAAAGACACACAGAGTGCAGTGGGAGTGCCAGTTTTGTGTTAATGAATGGAGTGACTCAGCTGTGTAGAAGAGGCTCATTAGCAGACTTCAGTCAGGGTCTTGTGCCCCAGGGCATAGCCCCCCCCCCCAGCCACATTTGGAAGTGCTCTGAATAACCAGAGAAGCAATTGAGGAAGATATATGGGCACTAAATCCCAAGTGTGAGACTGTTATTGTCCTTTATGCAGGTCAGTGAATAATGTAATTTAGTGAAGAAGTTTATGTGGTGTGCACATGACTGTATGTACACTCACGAACACAATCGCACACAGCATTTTACATAAATCTGCAATTGTTCCTCAACATTTACTCCTGGTACAGTTGAAACCTGTCATATTTCATACAACCACATGTGACAAGATGTTTACTGCAAGCAGACCCAAGCAAAGGTCACATTCTTCCCCTCTGCTGTCGAGAGCTGTCACACATCACATTCTTGCACACACATTCATGCAGGACAGCTCACTGTACGATAGACAGCGCTTACATGTTGTTCACTCCTGACAGATTTTTTTGTTATTTTTTGGTAAATATATTGCTAATTGGGTTCTGCATGAGTGGCATATTTGAAGAAAATATTTAGTTGTGGGTTGACACACCTCTGATTAACATAATGGGTTTTGTACCAATACAGATGACTCTCTTATTGACAAGATGTTGCAGTAACCACTGCATGTACACCTCATCATGTTTTTATCTGATTTTACAACAAAGTAAAGGATTTAAAGATGTGCAAATAGGTTACGAACAAAGATGATAGTTATGTATATTCAATTCATTTTTATTTAAGTCTGCCAATAGTCCTTTATTTACAGTGTTAGGATAAAGCTAGCCTCTCGTAGCCAGCCCTTTGACTAAACCGCAAAAAGTCTGGTCCATATTGCAGCTTTTTCAGGCCAAAAACTGCCCACTTAGACAGGAAGAGCCTTCTGACTGGCATGTAAAGTGGCCAATCACATTTCTTTTTGTCTTTACATGCCAATTAATGCTGCCTTATTTGAGATTATACTACAATAAATAGGGATGCACAATATATTGGCAGCCGATTTATAATTGGCCGATAACCAGGAAAATCTAAATATTATTATCACTCCAATAATGAAATTCCTACTGATATTTTAGAAGATTTATTTGCTGCTGAAATTCTCTGACTGCAACATCTTTTCTTCTGGCAGAGACTGGGGCAAATATCAAAATAATTGACATGTCTGTGTGAGTGAGAGCCAAGCTTAGGTTGCTCTGTGAGGATTATTTCAACATCTCTGCACCTTGTTATGTTGTTCTGGGGCTGGTTTTAGTCATCTTCTGTAAGTAACGATGGCATTTCCCATATTCTGTTTGTTGCATGAGACAATAAACGAAATGCAACAAATGTTTATGTATGTTACATGGGGGCTATCATTTTGACACAAACAGAATGTGGGAAATAGCACATTGTTACTAACAGTACATCGCAACTTTGTGATTAAAACAAGCCCAAGCACAAACTAAAAGCACATACAGTTTAAGTCAAAAGTTTACATACACCTTAGCCAAATACATTTAAACTCCGTTTTTCACAATTCCTGACATTTAATTGTCGATAGCAGTCCCTGTCTTAGGTCAGTTAGGATCACTACTTTATTGTAAGAATGTATAGAATTATAGTAGAGAATTATTTATTTCAGCTTTTATTTCATCACATTCCCAGTGGGTCAGAAGTTTAGATACACTGTTAGTATTTAGTATCATTGTCTTTAAATTGTTTCATTTGGGTCAAACATTTTGGGTAGTACTCCACAAGGTTCTCACGTTCTCAAGTTGCTGGAATTTTGGCCCATTCCTCCTGACAGAACTGGTGTATCTTAGTCAGGTTTGTAGGCCTCCTTGCTCGCACATGCTTTTTGAGGTCAGGGCTTTGTGATGGTCACTCCAATACCTTGACTTTGTTGTCCTTAAGCCATTTTGCCACAACTTTGGAGGTATGCTTGTGGTCATTGTCCATTTGGAAGACCTATTTGCAACCAAGCTTTAACATCCTGATGTCTTGAGATATTGCTTCAATATATCCACATCATTTTCCTTCCTCGTGATGCCATCTATTTTATTAAGTGCACCAGTCCCTCCTGCAGCAAAGCACCCCCACAACATGAAACTGCCATCCCATGCTTCAAGGCTGGGATGGTGCTCGTCAGCTTGCAAGCCTCACCCTTTTTCCTCCAAACATAATTTTGGTCATTATGGCCGAACAGTTGAATTTTTGTTTCATCAGACCAGACACCATTTCTCCAAAAGGTAAGATCTTTGTCACCACGTGCACTTGCAAACTGTAGTCTGGCTTTTTTATGGATATAGGACATGTTTGAATGTGGATATAGATACTTGTCTACCTGTGTCCTCCAGCATCTTCACAAGGCCCTTTGCTGTTGTTTTGGGATTGAATCACACTTTTTGCACCAAACTATGTTCATCTCTAGGAGACAGAATGCATCTCCTTCCTGAGCGATATGATGGCTGTGTGGTCCCATGGTGTTCATACTTGCATACTATTGTTTGTACAGATGAATGTGGTACCTTTAGGAGTTTGGAAACTGGTTCCAAGGATGAACCAGACCTGTGTTGGTCCACAATTTGTTTTCTGATGTCTAAGCTGATTTCTTTAGATTTACCATTATGTCAAGCAAAGAAGCACTGATTTTGAAGGTAGGGCTTAAAATACATCCACAGGTACACCTCCAATTGACCCCAATTAGCCTATCAGAAGCTAACTAGCTAATTGCCTAAAAACTGGACATCATTTTCTGGAATTTTCCAAGCTGATTAAAGGCACAGTTATCTTACTGTATGTAAACTTCTGACCCACTGGAATTGTAATATAGTCAATTAAAAGTGAAGCAATCTGTCTGTAAACAAATGGAAAAAATGAGTTGTCTCATGCACACATTTTTTATTATTTTTTTAATTGTATTTACATAAAACACTTTGGAAAATGTGTAGATACAGTACAGTACAGAAACCACTTCTGCTCACGAATATCTAGTTACATTATACTAAGTATCTCAAAAATCTGAATATGTTTCAAAGATTTGATGTCACTCACTTGAATTAAAAATTATTAAATCCGAAGTGATTATTTCATCCTTAAAACATTGTGTTGTTTGTATGTATGTATGTATTTTGTAAACTAAGGCATGGAAATTTAACATGCTAATTCATGCGATTAATAGTTGACTGCAGTGTTGTAGTACTCGAGATCGGTATTGGTCTTGAGACAGGTCTTTTTGAAGGTCTCGTCTCGGAATCGACTGCATTTTTATTCGGTCTCAGACAAAGAGGACAATAATGGGGACGGGTGACAGCCGTTGGTCCGAGACGAGACAGAGACCTTCAAAAAGTGTTCTCGAGACCACTTTTTGTAGGTCTCATCTTGGAATCGACCGCATTTTTACTCGGTCTTGTCTCGGTCTAAGACAAAGAAGACCTCTGGATTTTATTTCAAAACCGGTCAAGACCACAACTGTGGGGATATAAATTGACTGTGCATCGTCTGATTTATTTGATAAAATCATTACTGTGATTGTATGTAAAACTTCCTGCTTCAAATGCAAGCAATAACTTGACTCATTTATAATTAGAAATTGATGTTACTGTTAACGGCTGTGACCCCTCCCCGTCTCCTTCAAATGCACTCCAAGAAAGTGGATGCGGGAGACAGGAGAAGAAACTGGCTGTCTTAGAGATGTTAGCCAAATCTTCTGTAATACAATTTGGCTACCTAAACCAGTGTTTACCAACCACTATGCCTACTAGGTGTGCCATGGAAAATTATAAAATTCCTCAAAATATATAAATACTGTTTTGATCCCGTATTTTAGTGAAGGTATAGAGACGGTAGAAGAGTTTTAAGTTGCCAATTCAGTATATTTTGCATTAAAAAGTTTATGCATTACAATTTTTTGCAACCAGTTTAAATATTTTGTCCATTATAACATTATTGTTCCAACAAACTCTAGTCCGCTGTCAAAAACAACTTCACATTTCCAAAAAATGATGCTTCATCATCACACTTGTAGTAAAATCATTAAATCTGTGAACTGAATTAATGAATAGAATACAACAGGTGTATTGTTTTACTAAAAGACTAAAAGCTGTTTATTTGTGCACAGCATAGAGTTACAGATGTTATGAACAGATGTGGCATACTTGTCACGTTTCTCTCATGAAACATAAAAAGAATATGAGAAACTGTTAAATAAGATTACTAAAAGCAAATTATCCTGTTTTAAACAAGTCCAAAAATACCATGATATGATGTGTAGATTCTGAGGTACTGTAATCTTCACGGACAATGGCGAGTGGATTGTGTCATTTTAAAGGCTTCACGAGAGTAGAAGGAGCATTCTACCCTTCCATCGCTGTCAGACTGTGTCGAGTTTTAAATGGGATTGATTGGGTCCGCTGACGTAAGACCGGAGACGACATCACGGTGAGCGCATGAAAGGAACAATTAACCGGCGGCGACGTAACGACAGTATATATCAGAAATTTATAAAAAAATTATACATGTGCTTGCCGTAAAACACACCTAACACACACATTGTCTTCATGTAACACAAACATATTTTTTAAAGATCGCTGTTGCATAAATATACGTCCTATTTATATTTTAACATGTATTTTGCAACAATTATATTCCAAATGGCTCCTGAAACCAACTACTCTTTTTTTTTGTATTGTTATAATGCCTGGATTAATGCCTGCAACATATAACACAAGGTACTGTGATGCAAATGCACTTCAAGTCAAGTCAAGTCAAGTGGTTTTTATTGTCGTTTCAACCATATACAGTTAGTACAGTACACAGCAAAACGAGACAACGTTCCTCCAGGACCATGGTGCTACATAAAAACAACAAAGGACCAACACAGGACCACATGAGACAACACAACGAAAAATAATACCTATATAAAATACCTATATATACCTTTATAAAGTGCACGTGCAAACATGTGCAAAGTACGGGACAGTACAACAAATGTCTGACAATGAACAGGACAATAGACACCAGTACACAGTAGTGCAAAAAGATAACAGTTTCTAAAAACGTAAACATAACATACTATGAGATAATGTTCTATGCACATAGCAGTTATTGAGGTAGCAGACAGTTATAAGTGACAGTAATTAAAGTGCAACTCAGGACACGTGTGTGTGTGTCAAACCAGTCTCTGAGTATTGAGGAGTCTGATGGCTTGGGGGAAGAAGCTGTTACACAGTCTGGCCGTGAGGGCCCAAATGCTTCGGTACCTCTTGCCAGACGGCAGGAGGGTAAAGAGTTTGTGTGAGGGGTGTGTAGTTTCGTCCACAATGCTGGTTGCTTTGCGGATACAGTGTTTTTTGCAAATGTCTTTGATGGAGGGAAGAGAGACCCCAGTGATCTTCTCAGCTGTCCTCACTTGGAATACTGCACAATAAGAATAACACTGTACAAAAAATATTAAATAAATAAAATTGATGCATAGCCTAATATTCAAAATAATTTATAAGAAAACACTGGCTCACTGCCTTTTCTTTATTGAAATTATTGCAATACTTGGTTGTTCTTAAGAATGTCATGGTTACTGTTGTAACCTCCATTCCCTGATGGAGGGAATGAGATGTTGTGTTGAATGTAGTGACACAAGGGGTCTTTCTTGAGAGCCTCGCGTTCCTATGAACTTGAGAGAAGGCCAATGAGAAATTGGCAGACAGAATTTGCATGTTCCGTCCCGGACATGGGGGTATAAAGGGAAGCGGGCGTGCATCTGTCAATCAGGTTTTTGCACTGAGGAGCTGAGAATAATGTATGGCCATTTATAGTGGTAGGTCTAGTGTTGTGGCAAGGGGGACACAATATCTCGTTCCCTCCATCAGAAAACGCAGGTTACAACAGTAACCATGACGTTCCCCTTCTGTCACTTCATGACGTTGTGTCGAATGTAGTGACACAAGGGGTCCCATTTCAAAGCCCCATGCACTAGACCATGTTATGTGAACTGCTGACACAGGTTCAAGCAGGCTGCTGTGTGCTAGAAGCAACTGTATCAGCTGCACTTAACCCTCACGAATGCCCCCTGAAAAAGGTGTCATATACAGAACTTAGGTTCCCAGCACCCCTAAGGGGGGAACAGGTGCTACATGACCATAATGGGAGCAAGCTAGCCAGCCCTGGCCTTTTGTCTCTCTATGTTTCTCGCACAGAACATAAAGCGGCTGGGGCTATCTTAACACTATGAAATGCATCGGAGAAGGCGATCTTTCCCAATCCTATTCTTTCAGGGTTAAAAGACCCTGCGGAGACCACATCCTGCCCAGACTAGGGGGAGGTGATATGTGGCCAATACACCACATGGGTTGTCAAGCCACACGTAGGAGTGGCACAGTGGTAAGTCCTACCTGATGATGGAGGAGCTCTACAAACACAGCGACCGGGGGCAGAGGGACTGCCCAAGGGAGACGCAGGTCCGCCGACAGGGGTATCGTACCATGGAAAATACATCACAGGGAGTTGCCTGTAGAGGGAATTAAGCCTCTGGAGCTCTACCCCAGTACAGAGCACTTGCGGCTCATAGTGGGTCTGGTCGCAAATTCCTCCACTGAATTCGCAGGCCAGAAGGCTAGGGAGGAAGAACATCCAGGAAGCGATAGCTTAGTGGCTAACCTGGGAGAGAAAGCGAACTGGATGGAACCTGATCGGCTGTTCCGTATTACCGAGTTCTACCGGCTCGGACCTGACAAAACACGGGATGAGACCGACTCAACCATGAGATTGTAGAATCTCGCAAAGGTGTTGGGTGTTGCCCAGCCTGCTGCTCTGCAGATGTCTGCTTAGGGAGGTGCTGTTGGCCAGTGCCCACAAGGATGCCACACTTCTCGTCGAGTGTGCTCGAACCCGCAAGTGGGTGGGCACGGCCTGAGTCTGGAAGACCAAGGAAATGACATCGACCACACAGCGGGCAGCCTCAGTTTGGAGACAGTGTTCCCTTTCCGCTGACAAAGAGCTGCTCAGAACTTCTAAAGCTCTGTGTTTGGTCCAAATAGATAGAAGTCTGGGTCTGCCTCCTCCCGGGGCAGGTTGCTTGCAGGTTCATGACCTGGTCTCTGAAGGTTGTCGTAAGAACCTTGGGCACGTAGCCCGGTCGAGCCTGAAGCCAGTGCTGAAGCAGTCTCATATGCATCAACCCGAGCAGCATGACCAGCACCGCGTGCACTCGTTCGTGAGGCGTGCTATCATTGAGACTGAGTTTAACTCCATGCCGAGAAAAGAGATGCTCTGAACCGGGGAGAGCTTGCTCTTTTTCCAGTTGACCTGAAGCCCTAGATGGCTGAGGTGCCTGAGCACCTGGTCCCTGTGATTGCATAGTAACTCTCGAGAATGAGCTAGAATGAGCCAGTCATCGAGGTAATTGAGTATGCGGATGCCCAATTCCCTTAGCGGGGAAAGCGACCTTGGTGAAGACATGAGGGGACAGGGACAGCCCGAAGGGGAGGACCTTGTACTGAAACGCCTGGCCATTGAACGCAAACCGTAGGAAGGGTCAATGTCGAGGCAGAATGGAGACTTTTCCACGCCCAGGGGCGTGGACTGCACAGTGTGCAGAGAGGGAGAAAGCCGCTGGTAATGCGCCGTAGATCCAACAGCAATGCTCTGATAGAGGTGAGTGGAACAGTAGTGAGACTCAGCTTGCTGCTGCACAACCGTTTGGCTCCGAAGAAAAAATCTGACTGACAGATGCAGGCCCGCTTCCCTTTATACCCATATGTCCGGGGGCAGGACATGCAAATTCTGTTTGCCAGATTTCTCATTGGCCTTTTCTCAAGTTCAGAGGTATGCGAGGCTCTCAAGGAAGACCCCTTGTGTCACTATATTCGACACAACGTCGAGCGAGTGACAGAAGGGGAACAATAACTAATAATTGAATATGTAATTAGAGATAGTGCTGTTGACTCGCATGGAGGACATGATTCATCCAGATTCTTCATTAAAGATTTTTTTCTACTTTTTTCCAGCAGGCAGTGTAGTTTTGTGTATCTATATACAAAAAAAATTACATAATTGTTTGAATAAATAAAATCTAATACTGAGAAAAATAACTAATAAAAGAATTATTTAAAAAAGCGTAATAATAAAAACAACAATAGTAGTAGTAATAATAATGATAATAATAATAATAGCAGTAGCACAAACACTTTTTCATTACACCAAGGACCATGGCCCTTGACATTTTATTGTTCACAGAATTTGGCCCTTAGTGAAAACTAAGTGGGGAACCCTGTCTTAAGGGTCAGTGTTTAAACAAAGATTTTGAACTGTAAGATTAATGACTAATGTCTTTGAAGTCCATGCTGGATTAACTGCAGAAGTTCACATTGATGCATTGTCCTTGTTAGTTGGCTGATGAAGGGTTTTGCTGGTAATTAACTGATAGTCTATGTATTCCATTTCAAGATCATAGTCCATCATTAGACTGAGGTGATGCAGGCAGAGATTAGTTAGGTGCATCGGAGTTCAACCTGGCCGGTAATTTTGGTGAGGTCTATCCTAAATCCAAGGTTCAGGCAATGGCATATGAAGTATCCCATGTCTTATGGTTGGAGATGGCATCATTTCATCATCTGAAGTCCATTGTAATAGATTGAAATGATGTTTGGCTGGCACTGGCTGTAGTATGTCGTCATCTCTCAGCAACATATAGCAGTGGAGTCCGGCACCAAGCAGGAAAGGAGCTGGATCTGGCAGGCTCTGGAAACTTTGGGATTTGAATCCCAAGCTTGAGCCATAGAAACAAATAGAATAATATTAGTGTAGATGCAATTTAATTTTATGCAGAGTACAGATCATGATGGGTGTTTCTGCTCCGGCAGACCAAACTAAAGCAGCCTAATTGTGAGTTGAAGGATACATTAGGTGCATTCCTGGCTAAATAGATTTGTCTTTAGTCTAGACTTAAACTGAGTGAGTGTTTCTATGTCCTAAACAGTGTACGGGAGGCTATTCCATAGATAAGTAACCAAATATGAAAAGGATCAACCTCCTTTTGTGGATTTTGATATTCTAGGAACTATTAACAGGCCAGAATTTTGCGATCGTAATGGAATATAGCATGTAGAGGGTCACTTAAGTACTACGGAGCTTAACCATTAAAAGCTTTGTACGTAGTTAACAGAATTAAAAAAATTATTCGAAATTTAACAGGTAGCCAATGTAACAATGATAAAATGGGGCTAAAATGATCAGTGTAAAGGGGGTATACATGGGCAAGGAGGAGGCGAGAACCGTCTTGGCAATATAAGCAACATTTAATTAAATAAAAAGACACACACAAACACACAAACACACACGTGCAGCTGCCCGTAAATGTGCTCTCTCTTTCGCATCACCATCTGCAGTCCGCCTTTACCCCTTTTGGAGGCTTGATTAGCCTGATAAGGGGACGGGTGTGTAAAATCATGACCCGGCCCCGCCCTCCGCCCTGTCATATTCCTCCCTTGTTCTCTCAGGCTGGGGAGCCCCCGGCATGACGTACAGCCCCCGGCGTGCCATTATGCCCTTACTGCCGGCAGGTCATCTCCGCCTTCATGAATCTGGGAGGGGACAGGGGGAGGGGAAACAACAATGAAAAATAGGGGATTACTCCATATAACAGGGCAGTACCCCCCATCAAAAAAAACTGTAACATTTAAAAGAGAGGGTAAAGGCTTACGCGGAGCGGCAGTGGGAGAGAGAGAGAGAGAAAGAAAAAAAAACACTTACTCGCTGGTTCTCCGATATGCCATAGCTTGGTCCTCGGCCACTCCTCCACCCTCTAACGGATGACAGCCGTGCCTCCCAGGGTGGATCAGAGGCAATCCTCCAGCCCCTGGCGGACTGAATGCCCCGCCGCATTCTCGGGGAACAGTAGGGGTCTCCCCCACCCCTGGCA
Organism: Xyrauchen texanus; assembly: GCF_025860055.1. Taxonomy (NCBI): domain Eukaryota; kingdom Metazoa; phylum Chordata; class Actinopteri; order Cypriniformes; family Catostomidae; genus Xyrauchen; species Xyrauchen texanus. The sequence goes on along the minus strand of NC_068285.1, from coordinate 28,602,745 downwards.
GCAGTTCTCCCGCTCCAGGCCGTCGGCAGTGAGCCCCTACTCCCCTCATGGTCGGCGGCCGTTCCTCCGCTCCGATTGGTATCAATTATAACACCTAAATTCTTTGCTGTTGAAGATGACACTACATCCATCGAGAGTCAAATGATATTTTAGCAGCTTATTTTTAGAGGTTTTTGGTCCTAATAATTAGTTCCTCTGTTTTGTTGGAATTGAGTAGAAGGAAATTTCTTGCCATCCAGTTTTTTATTTAATAGATACACTTTGCTAATTTGGAGAATTATGAAATCTCATCAGGTTTTGAAGAAATGTAATGTTTTATAAAGGTATTGTCTCATAACAGTTCTTATTATTCCATGATACCTGATAATATCTCCCAGGGGAAGCATATACAAGGAGAAGGCCCTAAAACTGATCCCTGTGGCACTCCATACTTTACTTTTGTTTGGTTTGACAATTCCTCTTTAACATAGACAAAGCAGTAATGGTCTGCTAAATAGGAGCTAAACCATGCTAATGCAACTCCACAAATTCGAACATAATTCTCTAGCCCAGGGGTGTCAAACTTTGTTCCTGGAGGTCCACAGTCCAGCAGAGTTTATCTTCAACCCTAATTAAACACAACTAAAGCAGATTAGAAGATTATAAGGAGGCATTTTGGAACAGGACCTGGACTAATCTCTGCAGGGCTGTGGCCCTCCAGGAACTGAGTTTGACACCCCTGCTCTAGCCTATTAAAGAGAATGTTGTGATCTATCGTGTTGAATCCAGCACTAAGATCTAAAAGCACTAGAAGTGAAAAGCAGCTGCGATCAGATGATAAGAGCAAGTAATTTGTAACTCTGATAAGTGCAGTCTCTGTACTGTGATGAGGCCTAAATCCTGACTGAAATTGTTCATATATACTATTTATCTGTAGAAATGAACATATTTGGGAGGATAATACCTTTTATAGTATTTTCGACATATACGGGAGATTTGAAATCAGTCTATAAATAGCCAGTTCACCAGGATCAAGTTGTGGATTCTTAATAAGCGGTTTGATAACTGCCATTTTAAAGTTTCTTGGGACATGTCCTAAGGATAGCGAGGAGTTCATAATATTAAAAATAGGTTCTGAAATTACAGGGAATACCTCTTTTAAGGACTTAGTTGGTATTGGATCTCGGGTGTTGGCATTCTCGATCTTAAAGCAAAACTCCACACACTGGGGCAACTAACACAGGAGAATTTTCTCCAGGCTCAAGAACGCCAACGCCGGCTGTATGACAGGGGTGCTCGGCTACGGGAATTTGCACCGGGAGTTAAGGTGCTTGTATTCTCCCAACGTCGAACTCTAAATTGCTCGCCAAGTGGCAAGGAGGAGGCGAGAACCGGCTTGTCAATGTAAATAATATTTAATGAAACTCAAAACCAAAACACACAAACATAAACACACACGACGGACATGCCCGTAATTCTCTCTCTCTCGAACCATCGTCACAAGCCGCCTTTATCCCTTGCGCGCCTCATCAGGCCAATTGGGGACCGGGCGCGCGATATTCCGACCCGGCCCTGCCCCCCTCCGCTCCACACATGGATAAAACATTACACACATTTTAAAGAGGTAAATCAGTCTATAATCATTAATTTGTCAGTTATACAAGTTACCACAGTTCAAAGCAAGTTGTCAGAATTATCTAGCAATGTTTCTCGATTAAGGAATGTCCTTTTTAAGATGTTTGCTGAACAATGATCACAATGTCACATGATCTGATGAGTCTAAGTGTTGCAAATTGGTTTATATCAGAGGACAGAATCTTATGAGTCCCGAGTCTCTCGGGAACTCCAAGAGTGTGTGTTCTGTCTTTTTTGCTTTGACCTTTGAATTTCGGACCTCTTTGAAAAGAAGTTTTCAAAGTCATATAGGATCTAGATAAGTCTCTTTGTTAGTTTTATTGGCCAGATGTGAGACTCACTGGCACCAAAGTCTTTCAATTTATGACGTTGTGGAATGCCAGGATTAAGATTGGGGTTTTCCTAGATTCAAATCATATGGCTGCAGTTCTTCTGCATATATAATACTACACCACTCAGACATAAAAAATGTGGTTAACAAATTGCACACATTTATACAATGCTTGTTGTTGGTTCAAAAACTAAAATAAAACTTACTCTATTGTTTAAGAAAAGACAGAGAAAACTGAAGACTTAAGTATTGAATTTTTGTTTGATATATTCTGTACTTAATGATGGTTTCTAGGGAAGAGTCATCCAGAAAATCTGATGCAGTGAAAGGAGTGTTAAATAAAAATGGTTAAGATGATTTCAGCTCCTTAGTGTTTATTTGTATTTGTTTGCTCATAGAAAACTAAGGAAAATTCACACACATAAAATTCACCTCTGCAATGCCTCTTGATTATTTTATCAAGACTTTTCTCATGGTACATTGATACATACACACACGCGCACACACACACACACACACACACACATACATATACATATATATATATATATAGTCAATAAAAGGAATCTTAATTTTTTTCCTGTGGGTATTTTTATGGGAATGCGGATCTTTCAGATCAATTTGACAAGTGCCTATGGTTTGCATGTTCTACATTTTATCGTAAGTGTTTTATGCAGTGTGGGACTCAAAGTGGTCTGGTCTTGGTCTTGACTTGGCCTCGATTCACTCTGGTCTTGGTCTAAACTTGGTCTCGGTTTAGGTGGTCTTGACTACAACACTGGTTGACTGTGTATCGAGTAAAAAACAAAAAAACTAAAATAACAATGCAGTATATATTTTTTTCACTTCCTGAAACCTGTTTTTTAAATTTGTTTTATTTCCTCTTGCTAAAATTGGCATATGAATTTCCTTGAGGTACACGCTTGACTTGAATGCACATCTTAGCACAGAAACTGATTGTGTGGTGCTGTGCATGCTTATTCATTACACGGTTATTCATTATGTGCACACGAAACACAGGAGTGTTTTACTGTACAGAGAATGGAGACATCACCTGCTAGCTGTTAACTGGGAGTGCTAAAGATATGGGCAAGCTACTGTATCTCTTTGCATCATCCAAAAACACTGACTCAGTTTTCTGAAACAGAGTCAAAAACATACTGTGCTAGATAGTCCTAATGTGTGCATGATAGAGAATGAATGGTAAGCAGAGGAAATATTTTTTTCGATTTAAAATTTCAGCAAATTAAGCTTCAACATTTAATATATGCTAATCTAAAGTGTCTCATAATCAATTGGTGAAATACACTTAAGTATCTCTTGCTAATAAAGCTTGATGTAAATTAAATCTGCACATTTGATCCTATTATTAAAAAAGTCTGAAAACACCGAAAAGTTTTGCCACATTTTGAATTATAGCATATCTGCTGATTTTATGGCTTGAAAATGTGTATCAAATATTGTATCAAAGATTTATACCTGCAAAAAAAGTGAGAGTTTTAATATATACATATTTCAATAATTAAAGTATATGATGACTAACTAATTTCTTGCAAGTTAAAACAAAGTATAAAGTAGATATATTCATGAATAAATTGTAATTTTTTATTTAATGTACCATGATTGATTGCAATTAATCACAGAAAACTGTGCAATTAATAATAATAACAATTATTATTATTATCATTTTCCTTTTTTTTTTGCCTAGAAAACGTTTTTTAGGTACTCAAAAAACGAACTAACTATTTACTTATTTCAAGGTACTGCAAAGAACCATTTATAAAACAACCTTAAAGATTATTTGTTTGTTAGTGTTTGGCTTTCCCTCTATCTCCTCATCCAGTGTGTGTCTTTGTGTTTGCTCATGTAAATATTTACTGCATGCTATAGTATGTTTTACAGTAGTGTGTGCATATGTATGTTTTATGACTGTGTGCCCATTTCAATGTTGCAAGCAGCTTTTATTGTTTCCCCTTTCTTCTCTTTCAGCAAGGTGTTCAGTTGCAATGCAATTACTAGCTGTGAGAGTTTAATGAGAATCAGACTCTCTTTGTCTCTCTCCCTCCTTTTCCTCTCTTGTCTTGCTCTTCTTCCCTCTTGATGTGTTTATATTGTATTTTTCAGCATGGAGGGAGAATGGAGGAAGGAAATTCATTGTCTTTTCTGGTCAGATGCACATGGCTGGTTTTTGGGTTTGCCATGTTGCAGAGACTCATTCAGACAGTGCCCCAAGATCAAGAAAAAATGGTGTGTTCTGCTGTTGGTGTCAGTGTAGGAGTATGTGAAATGTCAATTCAGACCAGAGAACAACGGCAATTCTCCTTCTGTCCAGTCCCTCAAGGGGACGATCCTATTGTTTCTAGGAAGAGGTGAGAGGTCAAGAATAAATCATATAAATCACACACACACACACACACACACACACACACACACACACACACACACACACGTTCACATACTTTCACACAACCAGATATGTATCCACTCTGTATCTCTCTCACACACACTGACACTCACTTGAATCAAATGAAAAGGTGCTTTTTCTGTCAACCCATAAAACACCCATCATGAATCTTGTGTTCTGTTTGCGGTCAGTGCCTTTAATGAGGTCTGCTCGTGTGACTGCACAGATAAGGGAAAGCCTCCAAATGCTACGATGGTCTGCTCTTTTTATGCTACAGACCAGTCCAGCAATTCAGCACCTTGGAGAGCGGCAACATGCTTTCATTGAAGCACAGGAGGTGAGAGTGCCAATTCAGCATTTATTGACTCACCTTCACAAGTGTGTCTGCGTATATGCTCATAGACATCGTCGTCTATTGTTCTAGCCTATCCGTGTGTGAATGAATTTCTTTAATGTAATTTTCTTGAGAATGAACTGGGGTCACCATGCCTGTGGGAATTTTTATGTTATATAGCGTTATGAGTATAGAGAATATTTACAGCATTGTTAAAACACCAATTATATAAATATGAAAGCACACAGACACTGGAATTTGCATGTCATTTATATATCAGAGAAAAGACATGCACTGTGATCATAATTACGTTTGACAACCACTATTTCTTTCACCAAATTCTAAATGTCCACATTTATAAAAAATTTTTAGATACTAACGTCCACCAAAGGAAATATAAATATGGCTTCATGACTTAAAATATGGCAGAATTAACACTTTATACAGCGCTTAAGACCGCATTTCTATTAAATCTTTGTATCAAATCAGTATCACATTGATTTATAGCCAGTATAGTGTGATTCAGACTTTGAGTATTATCAGGCCCTTTCAGGCCCTCCTAATTACATACCTGCCCCCATGTGATAAATGCAAAGTATGCTAACCTGATAAAGTCCTTTTTCATTTTCAACTGTACACTCTCCCACTGAGGCCAAATTAAGAGCGTTCTGTTCCAACATGGCAATTTCCATGTGCACAAAGCAAGATCCATAAAGGAATGGTTTATTAAGTTTGGTGTGGACATGCACCCAATTGAAAATCTTTAGGATGCTCCTGTTTCTGGAGCAATATGTAGTGGAATGCCTTCCCCAAAGAGTGGAAGCTGTTTTTGCAACAACAGTAGGAGCAACTCCCTATCAAAACCAATGGTTTTGAAATAAAATGCTCAGCAAGAACAAATGGGTGTAGTGTTTGGGTGTCCTTTTGGCCAAGCATTGCACCAGTATTTGTTTACATTATAAGAGTTTGGAATGAAAGAAGCAAAGCTGCTCCATCATCTCTCTCTCCATATCTCTGTGATTGACACACAGAAATGGGTACTGAAGACACTCTGATGATAGATTGCTATAATTTCTCTGTGTGCAGACAGTCATCTGATCAATTGGAATGCAAAATCACACCCAGAGGAAACCCTGATGTTAATTTAATTTACTTTACATTTGCCGGACTAGAGTGTTTTTTGATAGACTGCATTAGTGGTTGAAGTGCAAAGTCAGGGCTGAAGAGCATTATAATTTCCTTTATAGCTCTGATCTGTGATGTCATCTGGCACAATTGCCTATAAAGAGCTGTATCTCTCTTCTGACTTACAGTTACAGTCTGTTAATGCGGTGGAGTTTTTACGGTTTAAGGATTACGGTCAGATTCATCATCCCTGTTTAAAAAACAAAAATTTTTTTTTTTCTTTTATCTTTCATGAAATGCTGTCCTGCTTAAACTTAGTTGCACTTAGAGGTTAGTGCATTTTCGGTTCTTTGTCAATGTTCTTATAAGCGCTTGTCTTTTGAGCACGCTAGGTTTGGTAAAATAGAAACTCTTTACGTATGGATGGGTTGAATCTCATACTCTGAATCTATGATTTGACCAAGTGCTTTATTATTAATGATGAGCAAATTGTAAACAAGCCATCTTAACACTACAGGTGTATTAAATTTACATTTATTTTCTTGGTTAATGTGGTTCTTAAGTGATGACATATATAATTTGAAATGAGTGGACCCTTTTCACACTCTGTGATGATGGGTTTATGCTTTGTTTAGCAGTGTAAATATAGCAAACATTTTATATTTTCTTGTGTTTTTTTATGTGTTACATTATTCTTTGTGTTGTATTACCCTAGCATTAAAATGCTGAGATTGGGTTTCAAATACAGCTGCTGAAAGAGTGACAGTAAATTTGGCGTCTTTCTCTCTTCTGACTGTTCTAATTATTTATTTGGGAAAGTCGTGAATACGTAATGGTGGTAACATTAGCCTACTCTAATATTCCATTTCCCCACCATTTTAACAGCATCTGAAGGAGTGAAGAGGAATGTGCCCTGTGTATATCCTTGTCTCAATATTCCAAAGAGCGAAAATTGGTGTTTACAGTTTTGAGATGTAGAGCCACATCTTAATGTTTTTTCCCCAAATAATTATCGAAACCTGAGACTGGATGATTTGGACTATCAGTTGTTTCACAGAGAATTCTTAATAACACACTTTGATGCAAACAAGATACTACCCATATTAAAATGGCTGTTTGCATCAGGTGTGAGAAAATGCAGGCCAGCATGTCTGTAATTTTTGAGCATATTGCTGAGTGATGAATTAAATATGAGCTGGATCATGTAATCTCAAACAACAAACATGCTGAAATTGTTAAACATGCATCTTTCCATATGCACTCAATTCACTGAGCGCATATGGAAAGATCCAAGTTCAACAAGTCAACAGTATCACTAACATTACCTTATCATTACCTGCAGTAATGGAAGCAGTTATCTTAAATACCATGTGCAAGGGGTTAATGCAGAATTTTCAATGAATCAGCCAGACTGCATAGAATTTGTTTTTTTTTTAAATATTTAAATCACATTAATACATTTAATGGAGCATGTTCATACAGGTAAATGGCCTCAAATTTATATGAATTATTCTTCTAGTATCCCAATGACTGCACACCATAATTGTTAACTTTTTACCTTTCCTTAATCATTTGCATTACATGAATATGTAAACTATGTTAAATTAGCCTAAAACAACCTTGACAAAGCTGTGTATAGACCTATCTACTTTAGATAGCATTTCCTCTATTCAAACATTCCCACTTGCTCTATGTCCTTACAATCCACATGGATATCCTTGCTTGAGCATGTGTGTGTTAGAAGAGGTCATTTAAACACTGTATGTGTGACTGTTCCACATTAATATCTGATAATTGCATCTGATACCACTGTAAAGCTCTTGAACACTTGAGCAGACAGTATGCGCATTCAAGTTGCATGCTGATAAATGTGTTTTGACCATGTATCTTTTTGTAGTAGGCACATTCACACATATTAGCATAAAGCACATATGTGTGTGTTTGTATATGTGCTCACTTGTGAGTGGAGGCTGGTCCCTAACCGCTACTGCTCATTGGTTGCTACGCAGAACTATGGGGAGCTGTGGGGATGCATGACATCCCCACATTTGCATGACACACATTTCAGGAATGCTATGCTTTGATGCAGATCATAAATGTTAAATCATCAAGAACATGCATGCTAAGTATCCTTATAGACAAACAAGAACTTAAAATGTAACTATAGTTCCCCGTCTGTCGCTCACTTCAACGTTGTGTCGAAGAAGCGACACTAGGGGTCTCTCTTGAGCGCCGAATATACCTCTGATCTATTAAAAAAGGCCAATGAGAAGTTGGCAGACAGTATTTACATACCCCGCCCCCGGACATGCAGGTATAAAAGTGGGGAAATATGTCGAGTTCATTCAGAAATTTTCTTCGGAGTCGATGGTCATGTATGCAGTGAGCTGCGCGTCACACACTGTTGCGCCCGCCTCTGAGTGTGATTGCTGTTGGATCTACGGCGCATATAAGCGGCCTTCTCCTTCTCTGCAGGGCAGTCCAGTTTTCCCCTGGGCGCTTCGACAGCGGAGTTAAAAGAGTTATTTTCTCTTAAAGAGTTAGATTCTTTAAAAGAGCAAATACAAAGCTGACGTTGAACGTCCTTTTCAGGACGCGTCTTTTTAAAATCGCCGGGTAAATCCCCTCGAACCACCCGCCTCCCCGGCATGCTTGCTTGCTTCCGTCCGAGCTTGGGATGAGTGCGGCCCACTTCACGGCCGGCCAGCTGATCCCTTGAGCTCCCAGCATCGGAGAGCGTTACAGCGGCGTCTAATGCTGATGACTCACCTGGGCCGCCACCTTTGGGTCTGCTTGCCCAGTCTGAGCCTGATGCACAGAGGTCCGCTATGCTTTCCCGGGTACCGCGAGCACGAGGTTCCTCCCCCCCCCCCGTTCCTTTCTTCCCGGACATGACGAGTTGAGTAAGCCGTAAAGGGCACCTTTTACTGCCCGAACCGGCTTCTTGCTCCTCCGCTCTCACTACACTCGATGTAGGAGCGGTCCAAGACCGCTTCCACCCTGCATGCCATGGCCCCTCCTGCAACCAACACCAGTCCAATATATAGTGAATATTCTTGCTTTTGTGATTTTGCATTTAAAATTGTATTCATTTATTCAAAAAATTTAAAACTTAAAAGACATTTATAAATTCAAATTGCACTTCAAACTAAATGAAAAAAAAATTAAATAACAAAGAGGTAAAAAAAAATCTCTTTGATTTTGATTTTATATAACCACCTTTACATTTACCATCATTAAAGTATTCGTCTATGACAACAGGTGGAAAATTACTAATCATATTAAGATCTAAAAACAATTTTAATGATGATAATAATCACTGATATATATCATGGTTCGATGTGAACCTGTTTTTTGTATTATTTTATGATTTAATCACAGACGTGTAGGCTATATATAAAGTGACCCTGCAGAGTTGCGTTCACAACGAACTGCTCAGTGGAAATAAAGGGAACTGAACTCAGGGCATCTTCTGAGCTGAGATGGTCTGAGGTTATTTTCAGCATTCTTATAGTGTTTCCCAAACTGTGGTATGCATACCCCTGGGGGTGCATGAGGTGACAGTGGGGGAACACGAATAACATTATGAGATTTACCGTTCTTTTAATTTGATCACAGTCTAAAATAATATTCAAACCAGTCTTATTAACATATTTTCAGAAGGTCGACATTTCTGTATTATAAATAATTTTTTCTAATATTTTGAGATACTGGATTTTTGATTTCCATGAGCTGTAAGCCGTAATCATCAAAATTACAACAAAAAAGGCTTTATATATTTCACTTTATGTGTAATGAATCTAAAATATTTTTAACTTTTTGAATTAAATTATGGAACTTTAACACAATATTCAAATTTATTTTAGATGCACCTGTATATATACACCGATCAGCCACAACATTAAGATCAACTGCCTAATATTGTGTAGGTCCCCCTCGTGCCGCCAAAACTGCGATAACGCGCATCTCAAAATAGCATTCTGATATGATATACTTTTCACCACGATTGTACATCGCAGTTATCTGAGTTACTGTAGACTTTGTCAGTTCGAACCAGTCTGGCCGTTCTCTGTTGACCTCTCTCATCAACAAGGCATTTCTGTACACAGAACTGGCCATCACTGGATGTTTTTTGTTTTGGGCAACATTCAGAGTAAATTCTAGAGACTGTTGTGTGTGTAAATCCCAGGATATCAACAGTTGCAGAAATACTCAAACCAGCCCGTCAGCTACCAACAATCATCCATGCGATTATCTAATCAGCCAATCATGTGGCAGCAGTGCATAAAATCAGAATCAGCTTTATTGCCAAGTATGCTTACACATACAAGGAATTTCTCTCCGTGACAGGAGCTTCTAGTGCACAGCATTTCAAAAAACAATACAAAAACAGCAGCAAGACATAGATAATAATACAAAAATAATAAAAAATTATTAAACACATACGTACATTCACACACAGACACACACCTACATAGATACACACATACACATCCATAGTGCAATTTAATACAAATCTGTTATCTGTTATGTACAGTGCACATTTTATTTAATTTTTTTCCCCAGAGGAATGAAATTGCAGAAGAGGTAGATGTGTTGGATAATATAAAAAAGACTAACCTGTGTATTGCACATAATTATTGCTCAATGGGGCAATTGTAACTGTTCATGAGATGGATAGCCTGAGGGAAAAATCTGTTCATGTGCCTTACAGTTCTGGTGCTCAGAGCTCTGAAGGGTCGGCCAGTAGTCAACAGTTCAAAAAGGTAGTGGGCAAGGTGAGTGGGGTCCAGTGTGATATTTACAGACTTTTTCCTCCCTCTGGAAATGTATAGTTCTTGAAGGGGGCAACCAATAATACTCTCAGCAGACCATCATGCAGATACAGGTCTGGAGCATCAGTTAATGTACACATCAACCATCAGAATGGGGTAAAACATGTGGCATCTCAGTTATCTGGACTGTGGCATGATTGTTTGTGCCAGATGGGCTAGTGTGAGTATTTCTGTATATATACCGATTAGCCACAGCATTAAAACCACCTTTATATATATATATATATATATATATATATATATATATATATATATATATATATATTCTATATATACACACACACCAATTAGTGTTGGTCTACCAATCATTATGAGGACTTTCCATAGACATAATGTTCCCTTTACAAAAAGCTTCACTACGATGCTGCGCTGCTAAGCGCTAGGGGAACAACTCTAGCTGTGAACCGAGCTAAAATAGTGTGTGTAACACGTCAATGAACATTGACCGGAATTTATAGCCTCGGCTGATGTAATCATTAGATGCACCTGCGGCCAGGCTATAAATGGATATGTCACCAGGTGTCGTCAGAAACTCTTTTTTCAGAGCGATTTTGTTTCTGTGTGTTTCACAAACCCTGTCAAAACTTTCTTTCATCTGTTAGGAGTTAGAATCAGTTAGGCAGTGTGCAGTGAACGTTTTTCTCTTTTCTCTTCTGTTTAGAAAATATTATATATATATTTCAAAAAAAAAAAGAAAGAAAAAAAAAGAGAGAATGACTGAAAGCCACAAATGGTGCATGTTCCCCTCTTCTTGCTCTATAGCTGAAGAGGACACACATCAGTTTTGCTCTGTTTGTTTGGGGGTAAGAGCACGCTGCTCTCGCATTGCAGCAGGGCGGGTGCGAGCACTGCGATTTGCTTTAACAGGCAGAGCGCTTCGTGCTCGCCTCGCTTGCTTCCGGGAGTCAGCACTCACAAAAAAGATCGTTCGTGGGGCTCTTGCATGGATTTGGCTGAGTAGCAAGAGACGGGTTGATCCCTTTCTCTCGCTCTCTCCCCAAACCCAGCTGGTCCTTCACATGATCTCAAAGCGCGTTCCGACGCTTCTTCGGATCATGAGGAGGATCGCGATTCTCTTCCCGCCTCCGAGCTTTCCGTCCGCGATAAAAAAATCTACGAAAGAATTGCTCGATGTTGTTACTCAAGCGGTTGCCAGATTGGACTGGCCACGTGAAAAAGAGACACCAAACCCTCCAAATTAGGGGATAGATTTTATCTTCCAGTCTAAGAAAGGGAACGCCTCATGAGTCCCTTCCCTTCTTTGATAACCTCCATGAAGAGCTTTTTCGCTCATGGAGGAACCCCTAAAAAAAAATAAATAAAAAAAAATCGATATTTTCTTCCCGTGTACACATACCCTTGACGTCATTATATTCGACCATCGTGGGTGCTGAGGCACGGGGGTATTCAGTGATGCCGCCGGTCGAAGAGACGCTTGCGGGCTATCTCTCGCCGGGCTCGGCATCGTCACTTAAGAAGCCCTCTCTCCCCTCAAAGCCTTGTAGGACAACCTCCACTTTAGTGGGAAGGGCTTATCAAGCAGCAGGTCAGGCTGGTGCTGCCCTGCACACTATGGTGTTTTACAGGCGTACCAGAATGACCTCCCGGACGACCTGAGTGTGGGTTCTGCGCTTGACGAGCAAGCCTCAGACCCGCCTCAGTCCTGTCTGAATGGAGGCTCAAGAGCAAAGCGTGGCGAGTCGTGCTCCTCCTCCCAGGGATTGGAGACAGTCTCACCTCCCTCGCCAGCCCCCGAAGCAAGACCTCAGGGCTATCATTTCTAGTAAGAGAAAACCCTGATGGTCTTGCGCCTAGATTAGGGGGTAGCTCCCCTCGGGACGGGGCGCATGCTTCACTTCACCCCTCCCGGTACCCCCTCGAAGCTTCTCCATTCCCGCCACCTCTTGGTGTTTTGGGTTGCAGAGGCTTCCGTCAAAATTGGGTGTTTTCGCTGTTCCTGCATTTTATTCAGGACGCGAAACACTCGACAACCCCTCAACAGAAAGTGTTCAAATATAATACCCATCTCAGAGATCCTGTCAAGATGGTCGTGTCTCAAGCCCTACAACTCGTTTGGCTGGTCACCATCGATCTTATGACGCACTTCTATACTTCATTTAGAAGTTCTGCCACAACATGGAAAGTTCCTGAGGTTAGCTTCCGGGGGCGAAGTCTTCCAGGATTAGGTTCTTTCACTCGGCCTAGCCCTTTTTACCCACACATTCACAATGCATGATGTAGCACTGGCTCCTTGCGACTCCGGGGCATCTGCATTATGAATTATGTAGACGACTGGCTGATCCTAGCACAGTTCCAGGAACTGGCAGTTCAGCACAGGGACATCGTCTTAGCTCATCTGTTTCTCTGGGGTTGAGGCTCAACGCCAAGAAAAGCGTCCTCTCTCCCACTCAGAACACTGTCTATCGGGGCATCGTATGGAGTTCAATAACAATGCGGGCACAACTGTCTCCCGCTAGGATTGAATCCATTCAGATCACCCTGAGCAAAGTCAGGCTAGGTCAAGGTTGCACTGCTATCAGTATCAACGATTTCCAGGTCTCAGGGCGACCGCGTCCACGGTGATCCCTCTGGACCTTCTGCTCATGAGACCGTTTTTGTTGTGGCCAAAAGCCAGGGGACTTCTTCCAAGGGCCAAAACCCCTAGGCTAAATAGGGTTACGCGCCTCAGGCTTCGTTCCCTTCCTATGTGGTTCAGACCCCGGTTTTCTGCCTTGGGTCCCACTCTAAGTGCGTCTTGTTGTCGCAGGCTGCTAACGACAGACGCCTCCCTGACAGGCGGGGTAGCGGCCTTAAGTGGTCGTCCAGCTTAAAGGGATAGGACGGTCGTCAGCTCGGTTGTCACAGTCACTGTCTCGGGTTGATGGCTGTATTTCTGGCCCTGAAATACCTCCTCCTGAGGCTGCCATGTCTTGGTGCGGGTGGACAATGCAGCGGTAGCCTCTTACATAAATCATCAAGGAGACCCACGTTCTTGTCAGCTGTATTTCTGACACGCTGTGTTCTCCTTAGGGCCCAGGGCAAGCTCCTGTCACTCAGGTCAGTTATATCCCTGGATGCCCGTATATGGGAGCAGATTTACAGTCCATACCAACGGGGGAGTTAAGAACTCCACCCTAAGGTAGTAGTTGCCCAGAGTTTGCCAGCAAGGGTTTTTGCCTCTTACTGATAGCACCGCGCTGGCCGAACAGGGCTTGGTTCTCTGAGCTAATCTCTTCCCTCGACGGCTCGCCTTTGGCGATGCCGAACAGGAAGGATCTTCTGTCTCAGGCACAGGGCAATGTTTCATCCCTGCCCCAAATTGTGGAATCTTTCATGTTTGGCCCCTAAGGGTACCAACTGAGGGACACAGGGCTCTCTCCTGAGGTTATCGAGACCTTTTAAATGCCGGGCTTTTTCCACTTGGAACAAGTTTGGGTGAGATCTTAGGGCAGAAGAGGACCTCTTCGCCTCTATGAATAGCGCAATGTCTCCTCTACTTCTCCCTGAAATCACCTAGCCCCCTTGGGTCTGGACGTTAAAACACATACATGACCCAGAATGCGTCTGTATGCGTTTCTGTCCCCGGTTTCTCTGCTCCCGGGAGTCTTGGCAATGTTCACCAGCAAGGGTCTTGCCTCCTATTAATGGCGCTGCGCTGGCCGAGCAGGATATGTTTCTCGGAGTTAATTCCTCTCCTCGACGGCTCGCCTTGGGCGATTCCGAACAGGGAGGACCTTCTCATCCTTGGCCCGAATTGTGAAACCTTTCATGTCTGACCCCTGAGGGTACCAAATGAGGTTCACAGGGTTTTCTCTTGAGATTATCGAGACCATTTCAAGTGCTAGGGCTCCCTCCACTTGGAACTGATCTGGGTAGATTTTACAGGGCAGAAGAGGACCTCTTCACCTCTGTTGATAGCGCAATGTCTCCTCTACTTCTCCCCGAGTCGCCCAGTCCCCCCCCTCCCCCTCGGGAGGGGCTGAACGTAGTAACGCAAATGCGCCTGCATGCGTTTCCTTCTACTAAAGTTCTTATTACAGAACCAGCTAACTGCCAGTCTGCTTCAGTTCTGGATTTTCTGTAGAAAGAACTGTCAGCAGGCACTTGTCTCGCCACTGCCAGGTTCTATGTGGCCACTGCGGTTTGCCACGGCTTGGTGGGCGGGGTGCCCTCAAAGAGGCATCCTCATTATTGCCCGGGCCTACGAGGCGCGCGGTTAAGCTTCGCCAGTAGGTTTCAGGGCGCACTCTACCAGACGGCTCTCCTCTTCTAAAACCTTGGCTAGAGGTCTCCCTCTGCAGCAAGTTTGTGATGCGGCAGGTTGTCCTTTCCGCACACATTCATTGGACTTTTTTGGTTTGGATGTTCTGCACTCCGGGCTCTTATGCCCTTGAGTCGACATCTCAGCTCATACCTGAACAAGTTTGTGATGCGGCAGGCTGGTCCTCTCCGCTCACATTCATCAGTTTTTATGACAAGTTTGTGTTGCGATAGGGTTCTCTTCGCACACATTCATCGAACTTTATGGGCTAGATGCTTTGCTACTCCGGACTCTTATGTCCTTGAGTCGACATCTCAGCCCATGCCTAAACAAGTTTGTGGTGCGGCAGGTTGTCTTCTCCGCACACATTCATTGGACTTTTTTAGTTTGATGTTCTGCACTCCGGGCTCTTAAGCCCTTGAGTCGACATCTCAGCTCATACCTGAACAAGTTTGTGATGCGGCAGGCTGGTCCTCTCCGCTCACATTCATCAGTTTTTATGACAAGTTTGTGGTGTGATAGGGTTCTCTTCGCACACATTCATCGAACTTTATGGGTTAGATGCTTTGCTACTCCGGGCTCTTATGCCCTTGAGTCGACATCTCAGCTCATGCCTGAACAAGTTTGTTATGCGGCAGGCTGGTCCTCTCTGCTCACATTCATCAGTTTTTATGACAAGTTTGTGTTGCGATAGGGTTCTCTTTGCACACATTCATCGAACTTTATGGGTTAGATGCTTTGCTACACCAGGCTGTTATGTCCTTGAGTCGACATCTCAGCCCATGCCTAAACAAGTTTGTGATGCGGCAGGCTGGTCCTCTCCGCACACATTCATCAAAATTGAATGGTTTAGATGTTTATGCTACTCCGGGCTCTTATGCCCTTGAGTCGACATCTCAAGCTCATGTGTGAGACCTCTCGTGTTTTTGTGAGTACACTGCACAACCGTAGGGGTCCGGACAGCCCCAAGTGCGGCGGCGTGGGTATTGCGTTCCCCTAGCGCTTAGCAGCGCAGCATCGTAGTGAAGCTTTTTGTAAAGGGAACGTCTCGGGTTACATGTGTAACCCTTGTTCCCTGAAAAAAGCGGAACGAGATGCTGCGCTGCTTTGCCGCACTGGGACGTCCCAGGACTGCTCTTCAAAAAGAAGTATCTGACGACACCTGGTGACGTATCCATTTATAGCCTGGCCGCAGGTGCATCTAATGATTACATCAGCCGAGGCTATAAATTCCGGTCAACGTGTTACACACACTATTTCAGCTCAGTTCACAGCTAGAGTTGTTCCCCTAGTGCTTAGCAGCAAAGCATCTCGTTCCGCTTTTTTCAGGGAACAAGGGTTACACATGTAACCCGAGACGATTTTTATACTGTACAAACTATAGATTCTATCCCCTAACCTAACACAACCCCTAAACCTAACCCTCACAGAAAACTTTCTGCATTTTTACATTTTCAATAAAACATTGTTTAATATGTTTTTAAAGCTATTTAAATTATGGGGACACTAGAAATATCCCATAAACCACATTTATAGCATAATATCCTTGTAATTACCAGTTTGTAACCTAACAAATTGTCCTCGTAAACCACATAAACATGCACACACACACACACACACACACACACACACACACACACACACACACACACACACATTGTTTTAGTGTAAACATGTAAACATACTGAGTGGTGTAGAAGCAAGAGGTGTTTTTTCTATATAAGGTATTAGCGAAGTTTAATAAAACAAGATGAAGGAAAGGAGATGCACTGCAGCAGAACAGCATGTTTAGCTTGTGTGCGTCACCTAATAATGAACATGTGACTAGAGAGGAAGAAATGTTTTCTTGCTTTTATTAACATATATTTTTCTCTCTGATTAGCTCTCCTTTTGCTGCCTTTACAGTGTGCAAATATTTCATGAGCGATTTTCATTTTTTTCATCGCATTTGAAATGCACCTTATTTATATTTTTTTAATTGTAAAATATCCATAAGAATTTTGGTTTTAAGTTGCTCTTAATCGGTTTTGGGATGAGATAGATTTGCGTTCTTTGGAAGGGATCACCAGTTGACAGCGCATGGGCGATTTTCAGTTAATCCTGATCTATTTAGAGTCAGAGACATCTCACAATATCAGTAGCATATGCTCTGTAATATGAGAGGGCTTGGAGAGCTGTGCTATTGATCACATTCGTCCTTGAGCTCAGATGGTGACTTTTTGTTAGAAAACAATGACAATATTAGATCATCATCCAAATATATAAAGCCAATAAAACTTGGGACAGTTGTTTCATGATCAAGTTTGCCTTTTTCACAGAGCCATGTGGTCCTAGATCAGAACTCTTTTCAAAGGTATTCATGGAAGCAAAGATACATATGATTGTGAAAGACACTTGTGTTAAAAATAAAATGTGTTACAAACAGTACTTCTGCAATATATTGTAACTGCAAAATCAAGTGCCACAAATCAACACAAATCAAATGTCACACAAATCAACTGTTCTCGAACCCTAGGAGATTTGTGTAAGATACATACATTAAATATCATATTATTTTATCTATAATAAAATATACATGAAATTATTTGGAGTCAAAGCTGTCAAATCTAGCCAATACAAAGTAAGTACTCCATAGACCTCAGCAGAGCAGCCACCCCCCACCTAGCACAAATCTGTTTTAATGTGCTTGTGTCAGGGTGTAATCTCCATTGTCTTTGAGGATGCATGCCGTCACATGGTACCCCTCATGCCCGGAGGATAACAAGCCTGAAAAACCCCATATTGTGCTTTGCCGAACGGGAAAGGCTGTGATGCGGAATCATTGCGGCCTGGCATCTGATTGGTGTTGAACTCTACAACTGAGTAGAGGAGGGGAGCCACCATAGACATGGAGCACACTGTCTCTAGGAAAAAATGCTACCAATGCGCTCCCATTGGCAGACATTAGAAAGACTCTGGGGCTTGCAGGGGGCATGAAAATGGGTGAAGTGGAAGTTTTCAGAGTGAAGAAAATGGAAAATAGTGCATTAATTATGACCTGATTTACAGCTAAACATTTTTTTTTTCTTTACAGAGGAGAAACACAAAATAACAGGGGAGATTTTAAAGAAAGAGGTTGCAGGAACCCCTTTTTATAGATTTTTTGTAGGGGGAAGATTACCAGTGACAGCATCTGGTTATATACATTTGTCCCAATTCCAGCTTTTGCACATTTTAAGTGTTTTTTTTTTTTACATCAAAAGAATAAATACAATTATTTATTTATTTCAAATAGAAACCTGGATAAGTTATTAAAAGAAGGAAAGTTAAATGTCATTGCAAGATAAGAGAAGTACTTATTTAAGCTTACTCATCATCCCAACTCTATTTAGAGAGAAGAGGGAGTTGTATGTCACATCAATCATTATATTATGCTGTACATTATAGGCAGACTACATAATACAAATACATTTGGTTGAAAAGGTCTAAATGGATTGAGAAGAAGCACATTTTTAACTTAATATTTCTCTGACCTTAGCTCTTTTAAAAGGATTACATACATCCTTGAGCTGTATTCATGTGCATTCATGTGCATTCATGAAAGCATCTTTTACATTTGCATTTGATATCTTGAGCTCAAACAACATTTCTAATGATGATTTAATTTTTCAACTGGTTCATGCTGCGTGGTGATCCACTTAGCCTGTTCCATATTTTTGTTCAAGCATATCAAGGCTACATTAATCACACATGAGGTCTTTCTTATGGTCCCTGTTTGATGTTGAATACATTCTTCTTACAAAAATGTTACTAAAAGAAATAATAGTAATAATAATAAATATAGCTGTAAGCAGTGATTCCAAGGTCAATTATCAGCAACATGAGCAGCAAAAGAAGCTTTGTGACATGTTTTTTGTTAGAGTCCGATGAACAGTGTATGAGGAGTTAGAAAAAGTAAACTTTTAATAATAAAAAAATATTTATTTTAAAAATAACAAAAAATGGATAGTTCTTTGAATTTTTGTCCAGTATGTGCCACTGTTCTGAAACTGCTCAGGTAGTATATGGGCATGATAGTTATCATGCAGGAAAGTTTTCAAGAGTTATAAGCCAAAATAGACATTTTTCTATCTCCTGACCAGTAGGGGCAGAGTGGCAAAATGCTGCAGGTAACCTCAGGGCATAATGGTAATGACACGTACCAAGTTTTGTTCCAATCCCTCAAAGTGTTGCAGAGAAACAGCATCAAGTTAAATGTTGCATGTTCTTCATCAAATTAGTTGAAGCACCATTCAAAATTTTTATTTTTTATAAAAATTCTGTGAATACATTTTTTTTCGTGAGTGCCTCTAGATGAAGCATGCCAATTATCATACAAATCAGACAAACAGTCTAGGAGGAGTTAGAAAAAGTAGGTTTTCAAAACATTTAAAAATGGCGGACAGGAAGTTTGCTCGATCATGACATAATTTGTATCATTGTTCTCAGCATGAGCCATGAAATCTAGCAAGACCAGTCTCATGACAGTAGGCGAAAGGAGTAAATAGCTATTAGTATTTTTAGAAATAGCATTATAATTTCTGACCACAAGGTGGCACTGTCCCAAAACGTTTTGTGTCCCTTCAAAGCATGGTGCCAAAAACACATTCCAAGTTCCATAACAACATGCAAAGTTGTTCATAAAATACAGCATTTTATGACAAAATTCAAAATGGCAAACGTCGAAAGTGGCCAACATATGAATATTTCATATCGTTGGACTTGCTATACCCAACTGTATCTAATGAGACCAATTTGATTATTTTGACAAACTGTTCAGAAGTTATAAGCAAAAAAAAAAAGTGCTTTTTTCATATCTTGTGACCATTAGGAGGCAGTGCACCAAAACGCTGCAGGCAACCTCAGGGCATAATTGTGATGACACGTACCAGGTTTCATCCCAATCCCTCAAAGCATTGCAGAGATACATTCTCAAGTTAAATTTTGGGCATTCTTTGTTGAATTCATTGAAGCGCATTTCGAAAACGGTATGGTTTATCAAAATTCTGTGAATAGATTTTTGTTGTAAGTGCCTCTAGATAATGCAGACAAATTTTCATGCAAATCGGTCAAACAGCCTAGGACGAGTTTGAAAAAGTAGGTTTTTCAGAAAATTTAAAATGGTGGAAATATTGTCATGACAGAAAATGACGTCATAGGATGCAGTTGAATTGTCTTGAACCAAGAAATCAAATGAAAAAATAATTTTGTTTCTAGGACTCACAGTTCAAAAGTTATTAACATAAATGTGAGTGCAAATTTGAGCAATTGGTGGCGCTAGAGGGTTTGAGGTAGAGATGTCAAATTTGCTGTGGTAACAGATCAGACTGTCCTCTTTCTGTGTTTGGAGAGTTTATGTTGTATGTCATCTTAGTTTTAAGAAGACATATTAAACCTTATAAAAGCTATTTTATTCTACATGAAATAGTAGAATAGGTCCCCTCATGGGGGCTGTCATGTTAAGATCTCATGGCCAACCGAATACTACTTGCTTAATCTCAGTAACTGACCTGTAATCGAACATTTTCACTCATAGATTAAATTAATCATGGCTCACTGTGAATAGTGAATTTCTACAATGGCATAACCTATTAGTGACCAAATAATATTGCATTTGAATGATGCTGCATTCATGACCCTGGAGGTCAGTGTAAATGCCATATCGACCAGAACAACATAAACCACAAATATTGAATGCACCTTTAACTAATTCTGAGGATTTTAGTGCTTTACCCAAGGCTATGTTTTAAAATGAAATTAATTGAAAATTATGGTTCTCTATCATTTGAATTCTTTTCGAAAAGAGTTTCAGAATGTCCGAGCTGTGGCTTAAGTAATGCCACAAGCACCAAAAATGATCAAAAAAGTAATTATCTAGTCATGTATTCTAGATCTTCTAAGGCTGTGTGTAATGGCTTTGTGTAAGGAACAGGCCCAAATTTAAGTCTTTATGCAACGATCATCTTCTCCATCTGCCATAACACTCAAATTCCATACTTATTTAAACATTCAACAATTGCCGCTCAATTTTTGAAGTGTTATGACAGCATTAACGTCATTGATGTTACATACCATTGGCTTTCACATGTATTGTGTCCAATTGCAACATGCTGATGTTTGTAGATTTTTGAATGAGATGTGATGTCTTCATGGGGAGGAATATTTTAATACTCTGTACCTCACACAAAGCTATCGTTTGTCGTGTTTGGAGGACTTTCAGTGCAGCATAGAATACTTGTATAGTTTTTTTTTTTTTGTCATTTTTTTAAATAAATTATTGTGACTGTACTTTAATCTGTCTTTTGCTTCTTGTATATTTTTGGCAATCATAAATAAACTAATATATGTATAACAAAACATCTTGTGGTAAAACATGCAATAAATCCAAAGATTGCCAATTTTATGATGGAATCTTCAGAATTGTGAGACCGGAATGACCAGGATGTTGTGATGATATAGGCCAAAAGTCAAAATGTTGACGCCTCCTCATGAGACTGCCCTGATTCAAGCAAACTTTTAATGAGATGATTCAGGTGCCTGATCGTAGTAGTGGATAAATAATGTTCTATTCCATCAAGGTATGCCAGATTGCGGTAGTCTGCTGCATCCTCCACAACCGTGCACTCAGGACCGGCTGGGAAAATTGGGAATTGTGCCGTTATCTGATAGACATAATTCCTTTATTGAATTGGGTGCTAAAACAACACAAAGCATGTGCAAATTAACAATGCTATCAATGCCAATTAATTCTTAGTAAATTCCCCCTCATGTTTCCTCTCGAGAAAAGTATTGTCAGATTTATTTGCCTACCTCAGCCCCATCTCAAATATCATAAACCAGAAACAGAGTTAGCGGTCTTAAGGTCAGTCCCTTGAAAGCCATCTCTCACAAGCAGGTCTGAGCTTTTCCTCTCTCTTCATTCGTTCTATATCATTAATCAATAAGCTCTCTGTGACTGCTGTTGAAAGGCAAGATTTCACAGCTGTTGATCAGTGCCACTGGTGAAGAGTGTTTGATGTAAATCAACATCCATTGAATTCCACAGGGGATTGATCAGATACTGGCCGTTGTTTAGTGGCGAAACAGCCTGCTAACCACATTAATTTGGTGGGATGGAATTGAATTAGCAGCAAGCAGTCGGCGTTGGAGAACTGAGGTGTGCCAAGTGTCATTTATTTCACTGGTTATGAAATAAAAAATCAAACATCAGCATTTGAATAAATGAGATAAGAAAGCAATTGAATACCTCCTAGTGTTCGAACATAGACACCGCTGATATTATTGGGTTCCCCTTCTGTCGCTCTCTCCACGTTGTGTCGGAGAAGCGACACTAGGGGTCTCTCTTGAGCGCCGATATCCACCTCTGATATATGAAAAAAGGTCAATGAGAGTTGGCAGCCGGTATTTGCATGTCCCGCCCCCGGACATACGGGTATTTAAGCGGTGCAAATACGGGAGTTCATTCTGAAAATTTCTTCGGAGCCGATGGTCTGTCTGCAGTTTGATGCGAGTTACACACCACTTTAAATGTTCCTGTTTCCTCTGACGATCTGCATGCTGTTGGATCTTGACAGCGCACAACAGCGGCTTTCTCCTTCACATTGCACGGTGTGCATTGTTGCCCCTGAGCGCTTCGACAGCGCAGACACACAAACACACTGTGTATTAAAAGAGTAAATTCCTATTAAAAGAGTAATTTCTCTAAAAGAGCAAAACACAGCGGCGTTGAACGTCTTTTTCAGGACGCGTCTTTTTCAAGATGCCCTTCCGCCCCTGTGTTGTTCCTGGATGCGGTAGAGTGCTCTCCGCTTCAGACGGCCACAGGCGCTGTCTCGTGTGTTTGGGCCGCGATCACACCGAGGCGGCGTTTTGTGGATGGCTCATGTTCTCACTGCGAGAACATGACCATGACCACGTTGCGGTCGCGGCTTGCTTTCAACAGAAAGCAAGCCACCCCAGCTGCACCCGTATTGCTCCTTCTTCCCACGGGATTGAGGACGATGCGGTTGGCGCTGGGGGCGATTTGGGGGCGGCAGCGGGTGCAGTTTCGCCGGGTACCCCCCCTCGAACCTCCCGTTCCCCGACACGCTCGCTGGTCCCCGTCTACGCTCGCGCGATAGCGGCTCGCCTCACGGCCCGGCTGTCTATCCTCCCGAGCCCGAAGCAGATGAGCTCGCCGCTGCATCGGAGAGTGTGATGTCTGATGCCGAGGACTCCCCTGGACTGCCGCCTTCGGGCCAGCAGGCCCAGGCTGAGGCCGACGCTCAGATGTCTGACATGCTTTCCGGGCCGCCGTGAGTGTGGGGTTGGATTGGAACCCTCCATCCTCCCCACAGCCTTCACGGTTGGATGACTGGTTCCTGGGGGCAGCGTGCCGTTCACGGCCTCGCATCCCCCGGTCCCGTTTTTCCCGGAGGTGCATGACGAGCTGACGTCTACGTGGAGAGCCCCGCTCTCTGCCCGTCTAGGTGCCACCCGCTCCACTCTCACCACCCTCGACGGCGGAGAGTGCCACGGATACGGGGCGATTCCCCAGGTCGATAGGGCAGTTACGTACCATCTATGCCCCGGTAGCCCTACCTCCTGGCGTGACCGCCCCGTACTCCCATCCAAGCCCTGTAGGACAACATCCTCATTCAACGCGAAGGCCTACAGTGCGGCTGGACGCGCTGCCTCCGCCCTGCATGCGATGGCCCTCCTGCAAGTCCACCAGGCCAAAGCACTCAGAAACATGCACGGGGGTGGACCTGATCCTGATGTGCTGCAGGAACTGCGCTCAGCGACCGACCTCGCCCTGAGAGCGACGAAGGCCACAGCGCAGGCACTCAGACAGGCGATGGCCACCCTAGTGGTCCAGGAACGCCATCTTTGGCTCAATCTGGTCGAGATGCGTGAGGCCGACAAGAACCGCTTCCTGGACGCACCTGTCTCTCAGATTGGCCTTTTCGGCGACATCGTCGAGGACTTCGCCCAACAGTTCTCCGCGGTGAAGAAGCAGACGGAGGCCATCTCGCACTTCATGCCCCGCCGCAGACCTGCCGCTACGGGCCCTGCCCCGTCTGCCCGCCGAGGGTGTCCCCCTGCGAAGAAACCAGCTCCTGCTCTGCCTCAACCTGGGCCCAGCTCTCAGCCCCAGCGGCGAGCACCCCGCAGGCGGCGCACGCCCCCTGTCTCACGAACCCCTCTAGGACCCTGAAGGCTCCCAAGCGTTCCTGAGACAGCCGACCCAGAGCCGAAGACGTTAGCTCCAGAGGTGGTAAGACCGCTCCGTCCCCCAGTGGAGGGCCAGGAGGAGAATCCTTTGTTTTTTAATTTGCCACACCCCCTGACGGGGGCTGTGGTACCCACATTCTCAATAAAAGAGCTATTTCCTTTGCCTCTGGGTCACCTGGCCCGCAAATGCCGTTCTCACGGCAATCTGCTTTCAGATTACGACAGTCCCGGTACACCGGACGCGGCGATCCCGCCTTCCGCCTGCCCACGACTGTCCCCCGGCCGGCCGGTTCAGATAAGTCCAGAGGATGCCAGCATCAGACCTCCTCCTCAGTCACGAACCCGCCCCCTGCCGGGTGCGCGGAGCAAGGTAAGTGCTTTGAGTCTATTCTCAGCACATCAGCCTCAGGCCGCAACGAAGCCGCCCGATGCTGCACTACCTGTTCCGTCACGCTGTGAGGCCCCGCCGGGTACGTCCAAAATACTTGTCCCTTTGGTGCCCCTAGCGCAGAGCTGGGAAGCGTGGCTTTCGCTTCACAACGCATCACGCTGGCTGCACCGGACCATTCGACTCGGTTACGCAATTCAGTTTGCCCGCCTCCCGCCCCCCTTCAGGGGCGTCCGCTTTTCCGCAGTACACGACGAGCATGCCAGTTCCCTGCGCACGGAAATCGCGACCCTCTTAGCCAAGGGCGCGGTAGAGCCCGTCCCACCAACCGAAATGAGGAAGGGTTTCTACAGCCCTTACTTCATTGTACCCAAGAAAGGCGGCGGCTTACGACCAATCCTGGACCTGCGAGTTTTCAATCGGGCCTTGTTAAAACTCACGTTCAAAATGCTCACACAGAGAAATATTCTGGCTGGTGTTCAGCATCTAGATTGGTTCGCAGCGGTAGACCTGAAGGACACGTACTTCCACGTCTCAATTGGCATATCGCGCCGCTGGGGTTGATGCATATGAGACCACTCCAGCACTGGCTCCAGACGCGAGTCCCGAGACAAGCATGGCACCACGGCAAGCATCGGGTAAGGATCACCCCCGCATGCCTCAAAACACTCCGACCCTGGACAGACCTCTGCTTTTTACAGGCAGGAGTGCCCCTGCAGCAGGTGTCCTGATGTGTTCTGGTCACAACTGACGCCTCCCGGTCCGGGTGGGGTGCCGTGTGCAGCGGGCACGCAGCAGCCCGCTCAAGTCGCTGCGTGCCACTCACATCCCCGGCAAGCTCAACGTCGTAGTGGACGCGCTATCACGACAACGACTGCCCGGCGGGGAGTGGAGGCTTCACCCCCAGTCGGTCCAGCTGATTTGGGAACGGTTTGGCAAGGCCCAGGTAGACCTGTTTGCCTCCCAGGGAACCTCCCACTGCCCGCTCTGGTAGGCCCTAACAGAGGCTCCCCTCAGGACAGACGCGCTGGCACACAGCTGGCCCTCGGGGCTGTGCAAGTACGCATTTCCCCCAGTGAGCCTTCTTGCACCGGTGCTGTGCAAGGTCAGGGAGGACGAGGAGCAAGTCACGTTAGTGGCCCCTTACTGGCCCACTCGGACTTGGTTCTCGGAACTCAGACTTCTCGCGACAGCTCCTCCCTGGCGAATTCCCCTGAGAAAGGACCTCCTCTCTCAGGAACGGGGCACATTCTGGCACCCGCGCCCAGACCTCTGGAACCTCCACGTCTGGTCCCTGGACGGGATGCGGAAGAGCTAGCCGGCTTACCGGCGACCGTTGTGAATACAATCAACCAAGCCAGAGCCCCCTCTACCAGGCACTTTTACGTCCTAAAGTGGCGCTTGTTCGCAGATTGGTGTTCTTCCCGAACTGAAGACCCGCAGAGATGCGCGATCAAGTCAGTGCTCCTGTTCCTACAGGAGAGGCTGGACAGGAGGCTGTCCCCGTCCACCCTCAAGGTGTATGTTGCCGCCATTGCTGCCCACCACGATCCTGTAGACGGCAAGTCTTTGGGTAAACACGACTTGATCCTCAGGTTCCTGAGAGGCGCCGGAGGTTGAATCCCTCCCGCCCAGGCCTAGTTCCCTCCAGGGATCTCTCGGTAGTCTTGGCAGGACTCCAGAGACCTCCCTTCGAGCCGCTTGAATCAATTGGACTCAGGGCCCTCTCTCTTAAGACGGCCCTGCTGATCGCGCTTGCCTCTATCAAGAGGGTCGGGGACCTGCAAGCGTTCTCTGTCAGCGACACTTGCCTGGAGTTCGGTCTGGCGGATACGTCTGTGATCCTTAGACCACGACCGGGCTATGTGCCCAAGGTTCCTACAACACCCTTCCGAGATCAGGTAGTGAACCTGCACATTTACCTGGACCGCACACAGAGCACCAGACACTCTGAGCAGCTCTTTGTCTGCTTTTGGGGATGGCAGAAAGGGAATGCCGTCTCCAAACAGAGGCTCGCCCACTGGGTTGTCGATGCCATCACACTGGCTTATCACACCCAGGCTGTGCCCCTACCCTTGCGGGTCCGAGCTCACTCAACAAGGGGTGTTGCGTCCTCGTGGGCACTGGCCAAGGGCACCTCCCTAGCAGACATCTGTAGAGCCGCGGGTTGGGCAACACCCAACACCTTCGCAAGGTTTTACAACCGCCGCGTCGAGTCGGTTGCGTCTCGTGTTTTGTCAGGTCCAAGCCCGTAGAACTCGGTAACACGTAGACCGACCGGCCGGGTGGATCGCTTGCGCCCAGTGCCCTTTTCCTGACGTCAAGGTAAAGTAGTGCGCCTTCTTCCCAGGGCGCCCCACTCCGAGTCGGGACCCTGGTCGATTCCTCCCCAGCCCTCCGGGTCCGCGGTTCAGCGGAGGAACTCGCCGACCCAAGCCACTGTGGGTACCCTGATGGCTACCCTGTACTGGTATAGGTGCTCCACAGGTAAGGCCTCCTGCTCGGACTCCCCCTTTGTGTAATTCCACGGTACTGTCCCCTTACGAGCGGACCCCCGTGTCTCCCTTAGGCAGTTACAGCTACCCCGGTTGCCGTGCTGTAGCAACTCCCCCCTTTCGAGGCTGGATCTACCACCGCACCATACTTTCCACACGAGCCCTAAGACGGCCGTGTGACGTGTCTACCACTTTTCCTCCCCAAGAAAAAGGGCAGGTGTGGTCTCCGCAGGGTCTGGGTAAGACCCCCTTCCCTATATGCGTGTAAGGGCCCCGGCCGTGATTGCTCTATGCGAGAAACATAGAGAGAAAAGAGGCCCAGCCAGGCTGGCCCATTCCCATGTTGGCAAACATCGCCTTGTTCCCCTTCCAGGGTAACTAGAAGGATTCCGATGTTCTTATGGGGAATTGGGGAAGGGTACGTGCAGCCAGGTACAGACAATGCGCGGCACTGGATGAAATCCCTGCCCGCCTCTGTATCAGCGGTTCACATACACGGTTCAGCGCATGGCAAGATTGGAATGGGTCCCCTAGTGTCGCTTCTCCGACACAACGTGGAGAGAGCGACAGAAGGGGAACTTTGGTTATGTATGTAACCTCCGTTCCCCAAGGGAGGGAATGACACGTTGTGTCTTTCCTCCGCCATGTCGCTGAACCGAGCCACTGTTGTGGCTGGACCATTTCCGGCTCCTCAGAAAAATCCTGAATGAACTCCCGTATTTGCGCCGCTTAAATACCCGTATGTCCGGGGGCGGGACATGCAAATACCGGCTGCCAACTCTCATTGGCCTTTTTTCATAGATCAGAGGTGGATATCGGCGCTCAAGAGAGACCCCTAGTGTCGCTTCTCCGACACAACGTGTCGTTCCCTCCCTCGGGGAACGGAAGTTACATACGTAACCAAACGTTTTGAATGGCCATTCCTTGCAACTGCACATATTATTGCTAAATCTGTGGCAAATGTTATAGATGAATGTGTTAGTGTGATCTGAAGGCTATGGAGATATCATATAGATTTTAGTAAAGAGATTAATTTAGAGAGGCCACTGTGTAGATTAATAAAAGTAAAGGGCAATGGAGATAAATTAAAATATCTGAGCCCAGGGTGGGCCACAATCCAAGGGGTACAGGGATTGAGGGGGTTCCTTGGTCTAAAGGTTAAAAATGATTAGTGGTAATCTTTTTTAAGCAGAAATGTATGTCTGATTTCTTGTAGGTGTGTATATGTTCAGGACACCATATTTGTCTTTGCTTCATGCCGAAGCATTTGGGGCCATTCACTAGTGTTAGTCCACCTTAGTCGAGTCCGAGTCAAATCTGAGTCTTTAAAAAATTGAGTCCAAGTCAAGTTCCAGTCCTAAATGGGCTGAGTTGGATTCAAGACAGAGTCCATAACTCGCCGAGACCGAGTCAAGTCTGAGTCTTTATACAGTACAATCGATTACAAGTCAAGTTCCATTTCAAAATGGGCCGAGTTGGACCATAACAGGCCGAGACAGAGTCAAGTCTGGGTTTTTATACAATCGAGTCAAGTTCGAGCCCGAAAGAATCTGTTCATGAATCTGAATTCAAATTGTGACTGTAAACTCAACATCAATATTTTAAGCTTATTTGAACTTTTAAAACTACGAAAAAAATTGTCAACATAAATGACAAAACTGTCCTTTTCTTATTGTGTTCTGTTGTCATTTCAGTTATTTGTTGCTTTTTCTCCTCCACTCAAACATAGACTAAAGAAAGTGAAAGCTGCACAAGATATTATTGTTTAGTTTTTATTTCTACTTCATTTTCAATTTGTCCTTTCAATTTAGATTAAAAAAAATGATCCCTATCTAAACAAATAATATATATTGAGATTTCTTTTTAGTCTCTATCTGCTGACTGGTTTGGGAAAATAATGAGTCAACACAGTAGTAATTAGCACTCACTGAGAAGTTACATCACACAACTTGACTGCAAATGCTACATCCAAAAACACATGTAAATCCACTGCTAATATTAGGGTCATTTAACATGGACATGATTGTTAGTTCATGGGTTCATGGGAAACATGGGGCAGTTCTATGCACTGCTTGTGCACCTAAAACCATGATGCATCCGTGTATTATCATAAAAAAAAAGAGGTATCATAAAAAAGTATTTAGTATGACCTTGAAGAAGCAATTTGACAGATATTCTCATATATTCCACAAGACAAAATGGTAGCTACATTTTAGTTTACTTTTCCTTGGTTCTAAAATGATTAGTTCACCAAAAAATGAAAATTCAGTCATTGTTTACTCACCCTGTGGTGTTATAACTCCTTATGATTTTCTTTCTTTTTCTTAACACAAAGGGAGAATTTGTAAAAAAAAAAAAAAAGAAATTGTGCTCAGTGATGTCACACAAGTTTAAGGGAGTTTATGGTGACCACTTCTTCAAGCTTCAAGGACAAAAGTAAAATTCAGAAGTCTAACAAATTATTGTATGGGACTCATGTCTTGTTCTGAAGGAATACCATAAGGTTTGGTGAGAAACAAACTGAAATCTGATGTATTATTAAGTGAAACTCTTTAACAACCATTGATCTCCTTTGCGCATTCATGAGTCAGACTGCATGAGAGCAAATCCTTTAATATGGTGTGTTGCTTTCTCTATGATTAAAGACTGTTTGTGTAATAATTGTTCACGAGTTAAGAACAATACTGAACATTCTTTAGTTTCCCAGCATCGTCTGCACATTTGAGTTATTCCCAACAGTGGCTAAATGATTATAGACATCCAGCTTTTGACACTTAGGACAATTGATGGACACACACAGAACTATTATAAAAGGTACAAACATTCATTGATGCTCAAGAAGGCAACACAAGATCCAAGAACCAAGGGGATGCTAACTTTTGAACAGGATTAGTTGTCTAAATTACTGTACATTTTGTGTAATGTAACTTTTGAAGGGAAGTACTACATGAAATATATAATCTTTTATCTCTTCTATTTGTATACATTCTGAAAGGGGTGTGAAAACAGATAGGCCTTAAACAAAAGGGGTATGCAAACTTCTGCAATATAGTTTGTAAAAATGTATATTTAATTTTATATTTTGTTTTCACTATTTAAACACACTTTAGCTTTTTTTATTATTTACAAATTCCAAGTAGCCTACTCTATCCATAAAATATTGTAATGCATGTGTAATTATGAGTAGACTTGTCATGTAAGGTACACATTTTAAGTAAACAGTGGAACCTAAAATTCAAAATACAATCCCCACACCTTAACATTTAAAGGAATGTTCTGCGTTCAATACAAGTTAAATTCAATCAACAGCATTTGTGGCATAATATTGATTATCACAAAAAAATTATTTTGACTTACAATGGAAGTGAATGGGGAAAATTAAAGTGAATGTGGCCAATATTTGGAGGGTTTAAACAAAGAAATGTGAAGCATATAATTTTATAAATGCACTTGCATTATTTCTTCTGTTAAAACTCATGTATTATTTGAGTTGTAAAGTTGTTTAACCTGTTGATACACAATCCCCCCGCATGCGGTGGTGACGTCACTCTGCTTACATTTAATATATCATTTTCCGTCTATAAGTGTAATTAATGTTAACAAATTTTACATATTTTCGAAGGTCTAAGGGTTCAACATTGATATCCGATCTCTGTTTCACAATAGCAATGCTCCAGAAACAGCAATTTAGTTATTTGTGCCAGGAGTACAAAGGAAAACATGCAATATCAAAACAGGACTTCATACATTTGTTATGAAAACGTGATTGCCAGATGAATCCAGTTCGCCACACTTGGGTCAATTGTCCATGACAAGCGTTCATTGAAAAACATCCAATAGCACTTTTTGTCCATAAAAGTGATAAATCTGAGAAATAGTTATATATTCTTCATTGTTTACATGAGATCTCGCCTGAAAGAATTAGCCTTCATCCTCGTTCTTTAACAAACTATGAAATCTGAGCAGCATTAATGTTGTAAAACTGTATATTATCTTATATTTTAGAAAGTCTATTTTAGTCTCCAAAATCTACTTTTAAAAATGCAGTGTAGTTTTATTCATAATATCCAAGCAGTGCAGTCAGATTGTGTGTCATCTTGAAAGTCGCAGCCTTAATTTTACTCTGTACTCCACCCAGCGATTTTACAGAGATAAAAGCTTGCAGGAACCTCATTTTTTGTTAGATCATCAACTTCTTTAGACTTGTGGCTTTGAGAACATTGTATTTCTGGGTTGTCTTGGCACTTTTATTAGTGTTTTTTTAGATTATAAAAACATGTTCAGCACAAAATATTTCCATTACTACAAACTTCAGCTTCTCTAACTTAAAAAAATAAGAACATATATTAATTCTGAAAATTGGGGAAATAAAGCCAAAAGTGTCTCCTTTCAAAAGATACTACAACTGTGTCCATACTCCAAAGGGTCCAGTAAATACAACCATTTAAGTTCAGGTATGTAATTTTCATTTGTCTGCGTAGACATACGGGTATATAAGGAGGTGGAATGCAACCACTCATTCAGACTTCTTCTTCGGAGCCAAGCGGTTGTATTTCATTACTCTGCCAGCCATTCATCTCTCGCTCTAACAAACTGTTGATTTCTATGGCATATTACAGCGGTTCTCCCCCTCTCGCACTGGTGCTTTGCAGAGAAACATCCCTGGGTGCTTCAGTAGCGAAAGTGTACATTTTCGGAAAAAAAAAAAAAGAGTATATTTTGTCTAAAAGAGAATATTCCTACTAAAAGAGTGACAATTACGAAAGCGTCTTTTTCAAGATGCCTTTTTTTTGTGTGTGTTATTCCTGGTTGCGGTTACAATCTCTCCACTTCTGACGGCCACGATCGCTGTCTCATGTGCTTGGGTACATCTTCGTCAGAGGGAAAGCCACCCCAGTGGCTCCCTGGCTCGGTCCTTCTACCTACGGATATGTGTCGGTTAGCACTGGGGAGGTTTCAATGTGAGCCTCTCCACCGGGAAACCCCCCACGGATCCTCCCATTCCTTAGCACGCTCGTATGTCCCGGTCGAGTTCTGTGA
The DNA here is from genome assembly GCF_025860055.1 of Xyrauchen texanus. Classification (NCBI taxonomy): domain Eukaryota; kingdom Metazoa; phylum Chordata; class Actinopteri; order Cypriniformes; family Catostomidae; genus Xyrauchen; species Xyrauchen texanus. The sequence continues at coordinate 28,570,687 of NC_068285.1, read as the reverse complement.
TGAGACCGTGGGCCCATCTAAGAGCGGGTTCACAATCTCATTCTGGGCTAACGAAGAGGATGAGCTATCGATTGCAGCATCGGAGAGCAGGCTCGTCATAACGTGGAAGACTTGGCTCAACTCCCACCCTCGGGTGCGGTAGCCCAGTCACAAGCTGATGCTGAGCTGGCGGCCATGCTTGCCATGAGTGTTGGGCTGGTGTGGAACCCTCCGCTACCCCTGAACCCTTGCGACTCGATGATTGGTTCCTTGGGCCAAAGCGCCACACTTTTACTTTCACTTCCTTTAGTTCTTTTTCTTTCGTTTTTTTTTTTTTTTTGGTTATTAACATTCTTTGTGCAGGGAGGATTAAAAATAAAAACTTAAAAAGTATCTGTTTCTCACCCACACGTATAATATCGCTTCTGAAGACATGGATTTAACCACTGGACGTTCAAAGTTCTGGCCGTCTTTCACTTGCATTGTATAGAACTACAGAGCAGAAATATTCTTCTTAAATTGAAGAAAGAAAGACATACACATCGGGGATGGGATGAGTGTGAGTAAACCCTGAGAGAATATTTGGATGAACTATTCCTTAAATGTAATTTAATGGAAACTGTTAGTATTTTCCTTTGTGTTGTCTAACGTGCAGTTTCCCCTGCTGCTATGGCAGGGTTTTCCCAATTGCCTGGAGCTCTTCAGCTTTCAGTGGCCGGCAGTCAGCCCTCTGTCACACATGTGCATTTCAGAGATGACAGAGATAAATAAGCAACTCCACCTGAATGACTTCCGTCATTCAATGAACACATACTGCATTATTAAAGCACTTCTTCAGAGCCAGTAAAATGGGCATTGTCACTGATGTCTTCACCTCTGTATGGAACATTTACTCCATACCTGAATCACTGACCTTCCCAATAGGATGTGCAATACATCACAGAGAAAAATTAAGACATTTATGTCATTTATACCAACAGATTTCGTTAGATCGAAACCTACAGTATAAGGCTTCAGCAATATGATGAATTAGACTACATCTACATGATCCTGAGTACATAGTGTGTATATATACATAGGTGTGCATACATGCACTATCAATTACTTGCCAACAAGCCCCTTCATCAGCCAACTAACAATACACAATTAATCTATGTGAATTTCTGCAGTTTATCCAGGATGGATTTAGAAGACATTAGTCATTAATCTTACAGTTCATACAAAATCTTTGTTTAACCTCTGGACCCTTGACACTTACTTAGTTTACTATTTTTAAACCATGACTTGCACTACACACCATAAATTAATATTGGCATTATATTCATGATGTTACCCAGAAGGGAACTGGCTCCCACAGTGAGCCATTAACCAACATCTTATGGAGTTTTGTGTTCCTTGCCACACTCACATTCGGCTTGCTCACAGGGGTTCTAAATACAATTATTATTTATTTATATATATATATTTTTTAACACAATTTAAAATCATATGTATTTATACTACAGGATGATAACTCAAAGACTTTATAGAGATTACAGTTTCATTTTCTGTTAAAGCATGATTTTATGTAAAGCTGCTTTGAAATAATGTGTGTTGTGAAAAGACTTGCATAAATTCTAAAATGCATTTTTCTTTGGCAGTTTCTCACAATTTAGCCCGTTGGTATCATTTTCCACTATGCATGCCATTATGATGCATTATGCAGTCTTGAAGGAACTTATCGACTTATAGACTACACCTCTGTAATTGGTCATGGTTGACCTCCAAAAATTGATTATTCAGTTTGCAGTTCTATGAATTGATAAATAATGATATAGAAGGGACATTTAGCTGGCCTAAAGATACTCAGATACTTCATGTGAGGTAATCAACATGTCTACAGCAGATCAGAGCATAAAAAGCCACACCACATGTTTCATCACCTGTGATGGCACTCTTTTCCCATTCTTACAGTCCAGACCTCATGCTTCCATCTTGGGGATGGTACCTGTGACCCTCCCCCTCCCATTGCAGAGGCCCCCAATCCCAGTCATATATCCAGACACCTGTCCCCCCTCCAGTGGATGCAGACAGATAGTCACACTACTGCACTACATCATGTAGACAAGGTCATTAAAGAACAAATCAATTGAACACACACTGACACACACACAAAAAATGCTCTGCTCTACGAAGATTTCATCCTGGCTTGTATAAAGGAAAAGAACAGCCAAAAATTCAAATTCGGACTAAATGTACTCACAATCATTTCGTTTTAAAATGTATAACTTTTTTCTTATGCAGAACATAAAAGGAAAACTAACTTTGGGCTGAGATGAGAAACAATCCCAAATGTAAGTCATTTTTCAGTGAAAATCGCATCTGTTGTACATTCATGGGCAGTTGAGAGAAACTTGTTCACAATGGCTTGTGTGTTTATGGGAGAACATGTGTTGTTTAGTGCTAATAAACAAAACAAAACAATGTTATTGTGTGAGCATGTACCTCTGTGAATGTCTTTTTCTCATAGCACTCATGAATATGCAATGGATGTCAAAATTTACACTGCAAAATTTCATACATTTCAGGTTGTATCTCACCAAAACCTATTGAATGTGTTTGTCAGACTTGGAATATAATGCACCAGTCGCATGGACTGCTTTTATGATAATTTTGGGTCCTATTTCAATCTTTAAATTGAGTCTCTATCAACTGCAATTGTGTTGAAATGAAAGACCAGTATAAGAAAAGAAAGGAAAGAAAGATTTAGCAAAAGAAAGTGATGGAACGGCATGAGGCTGAGTAAATAAGGACAGAAGTAAAATTTTTGGGTGAACTATTCCTTTAAGGATCCAGAGTATAACATTTTGGAACATCACATTCACTTTCCCTTCTCTGTTTCCAAATCATAGACGGGTCAATATTTGACCTCAGCTGCTGTCATTTACATATTTATCCATTTTGAGCTTCAAACTAATTTGATTAACTCACATGGCAGATCATTATTTTAGTGCCTGATGATTTCCAAGAGCAAAATAATCTCCATGGAGATTGCTTTGTCTGTTCATGGGATGAAAATATTTCATAAGGTGAGTGAGCAGCGGCTGATTGTGTGAAATGTACATCGGTGCTTGCAGGGGTAAAGTGCTTAAAGCAGCCTCCCCTTTATTTGTTTAATTTCCCCTCCCCTGAGGACCAGGCGTATGCTCCCAAAAGATGAGTGGGTGACCATTTGATGGCTATGTACCCCCCCCACCCCCCCCACCCCCGTTTGGGGGATGGCTTTAAAAGAAGGGAAGGGGGATCCCCTGATGCCTTTGTTCCAAGTCTGGTTGTATACTGGGACTCAGTGAAGCCGAAGACAATGGAAGCATAGTGGTCTCAGCTCAACTCTGGATCAGAGGAAACTAGGAGTGCGCATGACTAAGCTCATTTCAGGCTTGATTTGCCTTGACAGATAGGAGCTGCTTGGATTAGCATTTATGGGTGATTTCTATTGTCTATTGTCTATTATCAGGGAAGTGTTCAGAACAATCTCTTTAAAGCTTATGGATTGGGATGCATTACTTCTGACCTGACAGGTCTTGACGTAAACAATGGATGATTTGCTCACATTTGGATTTATGGATCTCAGCTTTAATAGTGTTAGGTAGGCTACTCAGCATAACAAAGGATATGCACTTAATGTACTTGGTGAAACATACATAGACTTTAACCTGTACCAAAATAACAAGTAAATGGTTTATGGTATATCAATAGAAAGAAATGTCTAATCTTACTAGCAATTAAGTTGGTTAAGTTGCAACTTAATGTGAGTGAAAGTTCACAAGTGAAAGTTCACCCAAAAGGTTTAATTCAAGAATGAAAACACCCTCATGATGTTCCTATCCACAATTGTATTTTTGAGTAAACTATCCCTTTAAGTTATTCTTTGCCCTACAAATTAAGACAGCTGCTAATATTTATAATTGTTTTGAGTGGCTCAAATCAGCACAGGTACCTTAAGAGCTAGATTGAAGAAATCGCATGACCACCATGTATCAGTCATCACACCTATTTTGGCCATATAATTGCTTCCTTAATTGAAGGCTAAACAATGTTAAATGTTTCATTGTATTAGGCATTGCTCTTTTTTATTCTCCCTTTTTGTTTTCCAGTTGTCTTCCCATTTCCTCTTCCAACTTGGATAACATTTGCATATTTAAATTGGATCAGCTTGGATGAGCATGCCCCTCCCACTTCCCTTGTTGGTCCCCCACCCTCTGCCCCCTCCAGCTGTTCTGGGAGATTTGAAAAATGAGTCAGACATTGAGCTCTTTCTCTAAAACAAAAACACTGGACAGGGTCTGCAGTGTAGTATGCCAAGCCTGTCTGCTCCACTTCGATATGGACACGTCAGACTCAAAGCCATATTACTGCACCTCTAGTGACGCAAATTCATACACCAATAGATGGGCAGATATATGCGCTTTATTGATCAATACACTCTCAGAATGTCTCCACAAGCAATGTGAAGGACTCTTTTGGTAATGGTTCAAATGACTGCACTCTCCATCCATATTGTGCTGAAAGTTATGACCATGCTGTTAACAAATACACTGGGCTCTTACTTGGTGATCATTCAAATAACCATAATAACCTTTAATAGCCAATGCATCCATAAGAATGTGCATTCTGTAGGTAGAAGGCCTGAACACAGTTGTATTTATTGCAGCAGACCGCTTCCATGCAATGCTCTTCTCTTTCAATGAGAAATATTGCTTTTATCAGGGCCATTTATTTGTACTAGTTTTGTGTTTTTCTCAAAAGTGCATCCACATCAGACCACCTGAGTGGTCATATATTAATGGAAACCTACCCCATTTGGATCTCTGTGGCTAAATAATTGAGCACAGACAGAAGATCCAAGTGAAATTTCTAGGAAAGTCGATGGGTTTCCGGAACAACAAGTTGACTAGTGGGGTACATATGATGTGTTCTTGCGTTCAAAAACAGCTAGACAGAGTGCAAAATAATGAAACGGGTCGCAGGGGTCTCGAGACAAATTTATTTTAATTATTATTTTTTATTTTTTTATTTTAAATGGACACTTTTTAAGTTGGCATGGTATCTTGACATTGCAATGCTCGGGATAGGACCCTGGTTATAATCATCTATGTTGACTGAATTGCTTAGAACACAGATATTAGCCATGGTCTGACCATCATTCTTACAGTTTGATAAATGCATAATCTTGCAGTTCCTTATAAATTAACCAGTCACTGGTGAGTAAGGGGCCATTCAGACCAAATTGGTTCTTGAGCTAAAAAAGCTAGATGTCTCGAGGAATGATTTTTAAAGTTACTTTTAACTTGACACGGCATCCAAAAAAACACAGCGCTTCTTTGCAAGACACTGGAATAACTGCGAGACAGCCCAGAGAGGTAAAAAATGTACAACTGGCACATGTTTACATGTATAAAAAAAGTTAAAAACAGTGCAGAAACAGATGCAATAACAAATTCGGTGTAAACAGCCCCTAATTATTTTAATTTTTTTACTCACCAAAAAAAATTATTTCTCACATTTGGCCCATGCAAACTGTTGACGTTAGTGCCTGGGCATTCAAAAACAGCATGAGGTAACATCTTTTCTGAGAGCATTTTACCGTGCCAATTGTCTGAAAGCGGAAGCACAGCACACTATTAGTGTGGTATTTAAACAATGCTGCTAAAAAACTAAATATATAACATTAAAACAACCTTTGTCAGGATGACAATCATGATCCATAAGATGAAGTTGTAAGGGGTATGGGGTTGATTGGTAAGGTGCTCATCGAAGAGCGGCATTGATGAAGGTGTGTGAGTTAGTGCAGGAATGTGGCGTCTGGGAAATTTCGGCAAACACAGCAGTCACATCTGGTAGCCGAGTCTAATCACTTCTTGAAGATAAAACATGGCCATTAGAGTCCTGTGGGAGACACTTCACACCTGACAAGTACGCCGTCACTCCTTTGTCCTGTCTCTTAATGAGGCTTCACCGCAGACAGGAGTTGTCGATTATTCCACCCCGCTCGTCCACGTGACTGCACACTCACTGCTGCCCAGGACAATGCTGGCAGGTGCACTGAAAGAGCTATTGCGCCATTGCTCTATTGCTTCAGGGAAATTATCAACAGAAAATTGCTATTTAAAAAGGTTTGAGTAGATTTTAGAATAAGTTGTGTACACTCAGGATCTCACTCAGCTATGATACTGTGAGTTTTTGATCACTTGTATTTAAAGTATTTAAAGTGTTGTGTGAAAACTACATCACACCGTACTGAGAAAAAGATTTACAGTTTACTGCTTTATTATTGCTTTAATAATGATTTATAGTGATTTTACTATGGGTAAAGGACAGTGTTAATGGTTAAAAAATATGTTGTAACCATGGAGGCATCAGCAATATAAGTCAACAGTGTTCAAATCAATTGATGTTGGCTTGACAAAGGTGAAACGTTTCAATGCAAAGTTTATTGTTTTAATGCAAGTCTATGCAATTTTTCACTATTTTAAATCATCCACTGTGAGAACCAAAATTCAGATAAGTTAAAAAAGATATAGCATGTTCTTCGCACCCTGGTCAAAAAATTGTGAAGGTCCTGATTGGTAGATGGTTACATTTAACCCTAATAAGCCTAAAGTGTAGAACAGGTCAAATAAACCGTAAATCAAAAACATGAATAATAATTATTATTATTCATATATTTGAATAATAACCAAAAGCAAAACTATTCTTGCTCTAAGTAATATAGTTCATAAGCTTTACTGTTGGCTGTTAATGGTTGGCAAGCAACGTAGAAACTTGCCGCATTGATATAAAAAATAACGAAGTGCGTTCATCAGCATTTTACAACAGCTTCAAAAATGTCTAATCTAATCAAACTTTTTATTTGTAACTATTCACTTTATAATGATGTTTTAATTCAATGTTAATCACTTTATGTTCTATGTTTCCATGTGGTGTGTAATTGTGCTGAGGTGTGCTAATTGTAGCATGCAGTTCTTTCACACCATACGCACCGTAAGCATGTTGCGTTAGTGAGAGCACAAGCACCTGCTTTACAATAACGTGTTTTGCCTTTGTTTGCTTAATTGCGTAGGGCTGGTGGTGTTACAGCGTGCTGAGCAATGAATGTGTTGTGCTGCCTCTATGTGAATTATCTTCTGCGAGACGCACACGTACCCATTCGTACACGTTCACGTACACATGCAGTAATCAGGTGTGATCAGAAGGAAGTGTTGTGGAAGACTGTATGCTTGTACTGCCATTCATCATGCCCCACACACTGCTCACATCTCTTCTCATTATAAAGCTCTGTCTCTACAAAAGCAAAGAAAAAAACACCGTCCTACACACTTTTTCATTCTCAATTTCCTTCTGTTTTGCTTTTTTTCTGCCCATCTGTCTTCTTCCGTGGTTTTTGTCTTTCCCTACTATCCCTGTTTCTGCTGCACTCTTTGCCCTACAAAGCTTTTGCTTCATTCCTCTCAATCTGTTCTTCCCCACCCCCCTTTTACCTCTCTCTCCCGCTCTTTAGCTGCACTCCAGTATTAAGGTAAAGCAGTGGTGGATATCAGTGTCTCCCACACTGTGTCTTAGATGTGTGTGTGTGGGATTGTTTGCATGTGTATTTGTGTTTGATACCGCATGGCTCTGTCTCTTTTGATTCTTTAAGGAGGGCAGCTGAATTTGTAATCCCACCCAGCTCTGATCTGTCAATAATCAGAGTTCTCTCTCTCTCTCTCTCTCTCTCTCTCTCTCTCTCTCTCTCGATCTCTCTCCCGATCTCTTGCTATCTCTTTATGTCATATAAACTTCAGGGATGGATGGATTCAACCATTTATTTTTCTGTGAGATAGTGCCAGCCTTATGGTCAAAGAGCCAGCAAAACAAAGGTTGCAGGTTGAAACCCAAGCAGAAATGCTACACTGTAAGTAGAGTTACTGACTCAGCAGTGTTCTCCATTGTCACCATTGTGCCATAAAGCAAGCCATTTAACTCCAGCTGATCCAGTGACACTAATATTTTTGCTAATTAAATACTGAAAAATGCTTTAAATGAAAGTGTCTGCTAAACAACAAATATGTCCACAGTGGTGTGATGTTGTCCCTACCAGTTAAATAGGTACATAATTCTTGGCCATCTTAAAACTGGTCGCTAAGTCTTACTGTCCACCTGAACTTCATACTGACCTGACAAAGCTCAGATTTCTGTTACATAGTTGTTTTATTTATTTACTTGTTTATTTGTTTATTTATTTTACCTTTTCTCGGTTGCAGATTTGACATTCTATGACCGTTAACTGACAGATACTTACAGTACATCCTTAAAGAAATATTCCTGGTTCACTAAAATGTAAGTTTAATCGACAGCATTTGTGGCATTATTGATAACCACAATTTTTTTTTATATAAAATAAATAATAATAATAATAATAATAGTTATTGACTATTCACTCCTTTTCTATATATAAAAAAAGTTTAATCGAGGTTACAGTGCATCACTTACAATGGAAGTAAATGGGGCCAATTTTAGAGGGTTTAAAGTCAGAAATGTGATGCTCTTCTTTTAAAAAAAGTACTTACCTTAATTGTTCTGGTAAAATTTGTGGAATATTTAAGCCGAAAAGTTGTTCAAATCGTTGTTTTTTATGCTCATTTTACGGTTTACGGCGTTACTTTGTCATGGCAATGAAGTGAATAATACTCATAATCAATAAGCTTAATAATCATACTTAAATCTTGTTTACATACATATTGTTTATGTCTGTCAGGATTCTGTCATTTTGTCAATCATGTTTATTGTGGTGACAGGATCCTGACACCTGTGTTCTGTGTTTGTGTTGAGCACATGACTCAGTGTTTATTTCCTGACCATTTGCTCTATCTGCCTTTGTTTGTGTTTCTGTGTGGGCACATGGCTTCGGGTTTTGTGTTTCATTATCGGAGCATGGTGTCTGGATCCTGACTCTTCTGTCTAGTTCGGATTTGTCTCTGGTGTCGGGATTCACACACTCATGCTCCATGTCTTGTCTTTCTTCTCACCATAACCTCCCTTGGTTAGTCCCTCCTGGGCTGGTGTGTCTCATTCTCCAATTAATAATCATCGGCGGCACCTGCTCACTATCAACCCTTCTCTTCTTAAGCTCCCTTCATGTTGAATCCTGTGTTGAGTGGTGGGAATGCACCTCTCATTTGTTTGCCAACTGCGAAGAAGAAGAAGACGAAGAAGAAGACGAAGAAGAAGACGACGACGATGAAGAAGACAAAGAAGATGATGAAAACGAAGACGACGAAGAAGACAATGACGAAGAAGAAGATGATGACAAAGAAGAAGACGACGAAGAATCATCCTGTGTTGAATCATTTGTTGTTCTTTCTGTCAATTGTTTGTCTCCAGTTGATTTCCTTGCCTCCCAAAGATTCCCATATCTCATGCTGGGAGAGCATTGTGTCATCTGGTTTTGCGCAAACATGTGGATTCCATGCTAGCAGAGGACATACTGTGATTAAAGCAAATGCGGGACATACCAAAAACTATGAAATTCAGAAATGTATGTTTATATTTTTTTATTCAACTTTTCACCAAAAATGTTATGCAGATAATATCATTTGTAATTGTAGAAATAACAAAAAAGCAAAATAAAAGCATTTTCACAAGTGAACTTGAGCCCCACTGTATCTAACCATTTTGGATTTCATTTCTTTTAAAATCGGTCTTTGTGTCACGAACCCCGCTCCCTCGCTCCTCCCCCTCGAGCTTCCTCGCTCGTTTTGCTCCCTTGGGCTACCACGCCCGTTTTGCTCACTCGAGCTTGCACGCTCGTTTTTGCTCCTACGAGCTTACACGCTTGTACACTATCTCCCCCCTCGGGCTCACATGCCCGCTCCCAATGGCCAGAACATTATGTACACCTGCGCCCGCTCTCAGTCACCACATTAGTTTCACCTGCACTCGTCCCATCACCTATCATTGTTTACACCTGCACTCGCCCCTGTATATTTCACAACCCGTTCGTCTCACTCCTGTTGGTTATTGTATTTAGTTTCCCGTGTCTTTGCCCCCCGCTAGTCTCGTCTAGTTTTGCTCTCCTCTTGTTTACCCCTTAGCTTGCCAACTCTAGTGTTCCCCTAGCTCCCCTGTTTAGTATCTCGTTGCTTTCATTCTGATTACCCCGGCTTTGACCCCCACGCCTTCCTCAACCTCTCTCCCGGATTTGCCCCTTTGTTCCATTCTGATTCCCCGGCTTCGACCTCCCGCTCTCGTTGACCATTCTCATTTGGATTTGCCCTTGTTAGTACTTTTGCCTGCTTTGCTTTGTGAATAAAGCAGTTTCCCATCGACATTGTGACTGTCTCGTCTTGTGTGTGTGTGTGCGGGTTACACTTTGTTTCTTTATCCTGATCTTTCATTGATGTGTGTGTATATATATATATATATATATATATATATATATATATATATATATATATATAGTAATTTATCTTATTTTCATTACATTTTCTTCTAAGATTACATCTGTCTAAAGGTGTGATTCCCCAGGGTGTTTCCATAATAACTGTGGAGACAGTCTCTCATAACACTGCACCCCCATCTATGGTTTGAAAATCATACAAGGTCAGAGTAAGCTCACTTTAATTATTCATGAGGGTTTTCACCACTCTCATTTGGTTGTTTTTTTGCTGTCCTCTCTCCCTCACATCAGTTAGGATTCTGACCCCCTCCCTTCACCTTTTAACTCTCCCATGCTTTTCTATCACACTCACAGAGATATCTTTCCCCTGCATCTCTTTATAGCATTTGGTCCCAGCTGGTGCAAGCGACTCCAGTGTCTCTGCATCTCTCAACCAATTAAAATATGAACACTTCTTGCCATTTCCCCTTTGCCTACCCCAATTCCCCTATTGTGTGAAGAATAGTGCAGCCCTTGATAGCTGCGCAAAGTGATAACAGAGAGTGATTGCAGGTGGATGCTGGATCAGTAAAGAAGAGCGAGGCTGAGTGAGAGCAAGTGAGAGATATAGAGAGAGGAGGGAGGAGAATGGGAGGTGCTGTATCAGCCAGGCTGAGGCAGGACGCAGTAGCCGCACAAGCCAGCGTACTGAGCTGAGGGATCTATTGTTCCTCTCATTTTTGTTTCTTCTGCTCAGACCTCATTCTTCTCCACTGACCCAGAGAACAGAGTGAGGAAGAAAGGAACAGAGAAAGAAAAGGAGGAAAATAGTGGAGTGTAGGAGAGAAAGCAGAGAGACAAGTGGATTACCCTTTCCTGGAGGAAGCTCGTGCTGAAGAGTGAGAGGGACAATAGCAGGCACACTTTTCCCTATGCCTTATCTTCTCCTGCATACGTCTCCAGCTTAGTGTGTGTGAATTGTGCAGTCTGTTTGGCCAGACTTTAGCCGGTGGATCTATCTGGCCGGGCTAAAGCCATGGTGCTTGCCAGCAGTGCAGCAGGGAGAGAGGGCACTTCAGCCGGGGCTCTTGCCTCCCTTTTCAGAGTCACTCTGCTCTTTTTTGGGCTTTGGGATGTCCAGACTCAAACAGTCACCAACACCAAACCCACCTACATCTGGCAAACAGGTATGGCTGTTTAATCTAAGCAGAAGTGTATTCTTAATTTGGCTGTAAGTGATTCTCCTTATTGAGTTTGTTTTAATGTGCTGACAGTGACAGGTTCATGTTTGATTCAAGTGACGAGAAATGAAAGCTGACTTCATTATAAAGTCAAAATTAGATTGTCCAAATGAATGTCCACCATGTTGACAGGTGACTATACAGTATATTTATGTGTGCAAGTTAAATACTACAGAATAATATCTCTGCAACAACATTTTGTCTGTAAGTCCTGCCAGTTATTTTCAGAGCTTTGAGAATGTTTAAGCATATGCTGGCTGGTGAAGAGTGCTTGATATTTTTTTAAAACATGTGTAGGATGGTGTTTGAATGTGTTTCGCTCACTGATAACTCTCCACATCACTTTTAAAAGATTTTAGCTACAATAGTAGATCCTGTAAAACAAGATGGTTACTTCTATAAAGTAAACGTGAACTTGAATCATTCTGATTTTAATTAAGCATGTGGATAGGGCTGGGTATCGATACCAATTTATTCATTCGATTGCATTTCAATTCACAAGCTTTTAATACTATCCCAATATGATTTGATTGGATTCAGATGTGTAAATTTGAGTTATTGTCTACATATTTTGCTTACATATAAAAAATGTACTGCTTGGTTGCAGTAAATCCTGGAACTGTTTGGAAATACCTGCAGTGTCATGCTTCACTTTTGGTAAGCATGGACATATTTAATGGACTGTACAGTAAGTGTATTTTCCAAGTGTTTGAGAGATCTTTGCTGATTTCTGTTTTTGGGTGGTGTCTCTACACATATCAGGGGTGTAAATTTGCCATGCATGGGACACCACCAGCAGTGGAAGTGGGGGATGGTGTGGGCTGGAGGGTTGGAGAGAGTCTGATTTGGATGTATGTTGGGGTCAGGAGGTGTATGGTGGACTGGGACACTGAAATAGTTCCTCTGGACCAGCTACAGATTAATGGGTAATTTGACCAGGGTCTCAGGCAGGAATGGATGGAGAATCTCTGGATCAATCAAGTGGGTGCAATGGGGCCAGGACAGGATTGAGATTCTGCAAGATCAATGGAGAACTCTGAACTCTCTAGTCTTTTTCAGATGGGGCCTGATCAATGCAAGGGATACACTGCAAATATGTTAAACTAGGTGTTCAGTGGATCCGTGGGATTCAAGACATGTTTATAGGTTATTTTAAGAGCACATCATAAAACATATTTGACAACTCAAATGATGTGAGGGTTGAAGAGAGAGGATAGAGTGGAGACAAAATGTTAATATCATTCTGCCTGGCATAGTGCCTGTTCCTTTCCTTATGGTGTTTTTTAAAGAGAAAGTGCACCCAAAAATGACAATTCTTTCATTATTTACACACATTCATGTTGAAGGATAACTTTCTTTCTTTTGTTGGACACCAAAATAAATTCTAGGCAGAGTAAAAACCTCAATGAACATAAACGGATACTGATCATAATTTGCATTACATGGAACAAAGTCATACAGGTCAGGAATAACTTGGGGCTGAGGAAATAATAACAAAATTTGAATTTATGAATGAAAGATTCCTTTAAGTCTATGACTTATTGCACAGCACACATTGCTTTAATTGTGTAGTGCATCCTAGCTGTAGTTGTTCTGCGAATGTCATGGTACTCTGGTGAAGCATCCTGCCCCCCTGTGCTGTTGCTGAGTGCAGGAGATTAAACATGGGGTGAGAGAGGACGAGCAGATTGGCTGAAGAAATTTAACCTACATACAGTGAAGCCTTGCTTTTGCTTTTCGAATAAATACGCACAAACTAAGTCCTAAAACGCTTTACCTCAGAACTCATGCAAACATAGTCTAAAATCTCAATCTTTCTTGGAAATGCACAAATCCATCTCCTGAAGGTCCAAACATTATTTTACACAAATTGCACTTTGCTTTCATGGTGTTCCTATGACACACTCAGTAGTATTTTAAGCTGTAACGACAAGGGGGAAAGCAAAGTACAAGAGCAGCAGTCTGCCTGTAGGGCTAATCTGGGACCAAATCAGTTTTTGATGAAAGCACAATATATTTTGTGGCTTTGACAAATAGCCCTAGCTTGTGCAGTACAGTGATGGTCAGCAGAAAGTTGATTGGAGAAATAACATTTCCTGAGGTTCCCTTTGGATGGTCCTGAGTGGAGAAGATGGGAGGAGACTAAATTGTTCTAGAATGCTGCTCACTGTATTTATCCGCTACAGTCTACAGTCGTTAAAATATCATGTCTGCAGCTCTACTATGTGGTACCTTGTATCGAGGACCAGGAGAGAGAGGCAACACGTGCAGAGCGGGAAAGGGTATAAAGGAAACGTGGTTGGTGCTAGAGAGAAATATTACAATAGAAATAGATCCCTGAAAAATCAGTGCTATCTACATCCAGGAAAGCTTGCGGTGAAAACAGATCCTTTGTTTTGTTGCGCTGCTAACCTACAAATCGTAGAAAAGGTGAGATGGGCAACTGTTGTCATGATGTCTCACAGTCCAGATGGATACAATCCGGGGTCCAGACCCAGACCACGGTCCGCTATTTGGTGACCTCTGATATATAATTTACTCCAATCCTCAAAGAATTTGACAGTGCATTTTGTGTACATATGTCCCTGTTTTAAGGGCTTTTAGGCTCTAGGGAAGTGTTTGCCCAGATTATTACATTGTATTTCCTGTCCTTACATGATAAACAGCCCCCCTTCCTTACACCATTGCATTTGTGAAGGGCATCTCAGGATCATGATTTTGTGGAATTTATTGCAAACACTCTTGAGTTTCACGGCTTTTCTGTACAGTGCCTATTTTTCTGTGTTGCTGTCTCTTCCAAAGGTTTACCTCTAAATGACCATCACTTTCCAAGGCTTCTATGTGGGCCATTCCCTGCCCTTCAGCTGCTTGAAATAACACAAACACACTGATCTTAATAGACAGGGCTGAACTTTCTGGTCAGCATTGTTCCTAGCAGTGGCGTGAATATAGCAGGAAGCTATTGAGTCCGGCAAGACACTTCCCCCATTCACCCCACCCATCCTGTCCAGCAGATTTGACACCCTTTATTCCCTCTGAATGTGTGAACCTGCCACTACTGATCTATTAATGTCCATCCTTCAAAAAGGACACTTTGATACTACTTCCATTCTTTTGTCTCCTTCCTTCAGCACCTTTACTCTTCCCCTTCTTTTAGGTCAACCTTTGACACTGCGGTTATGTCGGTGCAGGAGTAGATGAGGTGTGCATCAGCAGCAGGAGGCCAAGTGTCAAGCGGTTCATTCAAACATTTGCACTCGGTTAGATTTCAGTTCCACAGTCTTCAATACCACCTGAAGACTGCACAACAATATTATTTTCAGGCCCCTGCAAGCTACAGGAGATGTGGCCATATGCATCCCAGCTTTCTCTGTACTCTGGTATGACTAATCATGGAGAAATATGGTAGAGGGAATCATATGGAAGTGCACAAACATTCCTGAGGTGATCAAGCTGTAATTATGGCCAGTCATCAGCCTGAATTTTGCAGTGGAGCAAGAGATTTACGAAACCATTATGAGGAAGGATGAAATTGAGCTGTCTCTCTGATTCATCAAGTGCCAAATTGCTGCTGCTTGTGTGGTACTTTACTTGAGTACAGTCCAACTGCTCAAAACATCCTAGATGACAAGTGCTGCTCGCTCGGAACGGTCTGCATCACACAAGAGCCACATTTTTTCTCTTGTTCTTTGTTTTTTGTGTCCTCTTTCATTTATATCTCTTTTTTAAGCTCCACCCGACTCGGTTACTGTTGCTTGCTCAAAGCTTGGTACTGTTATAGAGGTGAAGAAGGCATTGACAGATGTTAAGCTCATGTCATATACGCAAACAAATATTGCCAAGCTGTCTTTATTTTTAAGCTGCACTTTATACTCATGTTTATACTCTTTATACTACATACTTAATACTCAAGTTATTAATAAACTTACTGCTGAAATTATTTGGTGAGTCAAATTTCACCAAACCTAAACCTGTAAATCCATCCGCTTAATTCACATAGGGAAATTCTTCAACACCGGATGTCCATCAGGTGAAATTCCTAATTGCGCAGATTCCCATTTAGATGATAGAATTTCCCAGTGCAAAGGTTAATGTGACAGCACCTTCGGACAAGCTTTATAGAAAATTTAATAGGAATGAGGTGGAGATTTACATGAATGGTGCTATTTTCTGTATAATTATCAGTAAAGTAGTGGTTAAGTGGTAAATAAAATTTTTCTTACGTGAAGTGTGACAGTGTGCAAATTGTATGCACATGTGCCTGCCATTGACTGTACTAAGAGTATTAAAATTGAGCTGTAGTGGGCATGTGTTAAACGTGTTCGCGCGTGGTCAGAAGCGTATACTTTGAAATGCAACGCGATCGACCGAGCATGAGCCGATCAAGAACGGAAAATTGGAAAAACCGGAAAAGCTACTATTGCCTTTGATAATTTTAGTAAAATTCCTTTCAAGACCATCCAAACAGAACTTCCGTAGACTTCTTATTGTCTGTTCAACAGTTAAGTTAGAATTGGTCAGTAACGGTTTTAAGGCGGGGCTTAACGAAGGGTTCAATGAAGCAGACGAGCAGAAGGAGGTGACCAGGCAAAAACAAAAAGGGTTTAGAACCTTGATACACACAAGATTCTCAACCCTCCTTGTTTTTGCTAGGTCACCACCTCCTGCTGTCATCTGTTTCACTTACTCTAGCATCTGCTTGCTTACTCATTCTTTTCTTCCCTTTTTGTCCTGAAGAGCAAGGGAGGAATCCTGATGTGTGCTCACCAAAACAGACAAAAAGAAGACAAAAGACAGACTGACAGTGTGATTTGTTACACTTGCCCCCTTCTCTATTTCCTTTTTCTTTTGTGCACACGTGCAGGCTGGCACT
Organism: Xyrauchen texanus; assembly: GCF_025860055.1. Classification (NCBI taxonomy): domain Eukaryota; kingdom Metazoa; phylum Chordata; class Actinopteri; order Cypriniformes; family Catostomidae; genus Xyrauchen; species Xyrauchen texanus. The sequence goes on along the minus strand of NC_068285.1, from coordinate 28,554,198 downwards.
CGCACTCCTCATTAGTTTGCGAAATGGATTGTCGGCCATGTGTGGGAGAGCTTTGTACTGTTATTACCTGGGTGTGTGGCACAACTCCTTTTTTGCACTTCCAAAGGCTTTACCAGGTCAGCTTTATGACAGAGATTGCTGAGAAAGCAGCATCTGCTTTTGAGAAATTTGTATTCTTCAGAAATTAGATTTATTATGATTATGATCTGTTATACCTAGGAAACAGATGATGATTTCAGAAATTAACTCAAGAACTGCCCTTTGATTCCAGACTGCATCCAGATAAGCTAGTAATTGATGGCACTACTAAACACATTGGTGTACTAGCACAATGTGTGCTTGATCCCTTTCTACCTCTATCTCACACTCACTACATCTCACATTCCGGCAGTAGGCTGCTTAACTTTGCTGAAACGTGCAAAGGGATTGCATTAATTACACTAAACCACTTTTAATCAACACCTACAGTATGTCATACACTTTCTGTTCAATGCCACCTCCAAATCGACATTTCCACAAATAACAATTAAAATTATCTGATTAGTGTCTTTATCCACCTCTTCCAAAACCCCAATTACTAACAGACACTGTTCAAAATTACTTAATTTTGTGGCTGATGTGGGATTGTGGAAGTTTACGGTGCAAATTCATGCTACATGACGTGTTCTTTCTTCTCTAATTTTCTCTCCTTTTCTTTCTTTTATTTCTTGGAAACACACTCACATGCCAAGCTTGTCTCCAAGCAGCTGAGCTAAGCAGAGCCATACTTCATTGCATAGAGACTTTTCAGAAGGAGATATAAATAGCAGACAGGTTGAGCTGTCGGCAGCTGAACTCCAGCTCTCAATCCATGCAACAGCACTAATGGGAGAGGACTTGGTGGAGGTGAGAGTGAAAGATGGAGAATAAACAAGAACAAAAAGACTGTGTGTCATCTTAGATGCTTCTTTAGCGGTGCTCTAAATTTCCACGGTGCTCTCTGATAAATGCATTAGCGTGGCTGATCCACCCAAAAGACACCACCCACTCTTTACATTTACTACTTTTACTCTTTTCTACATTTTAAAATAATAGCCTAAAAGAGAAGTCATTACTACTATGAAATACAACAATTGAAAATGTGGGAATTATGTAGTGACCAAATAGTGTTAAAAAAATCAAATCTATACCTTTAAAGTAGTCACCCTTAGATTACAGCTGTGCATACTATTTTTTCCAAACCAACTTCATGAGGTATCCATCAGGGATGCTTTTCAGAGAGTATTGGTGTCCCCATGAATGCTGGCCACTTGTGGGCAGCTTTTTCTTCTATATTCAATATGGAAATTTCAGTTTTGTTAAACAAAAACGTAAGCAGGCACAATTTATGTCTCTAATTTAAAAGTCTTTAAGCATAAGCTTTTAGATTTAAATGGTTTTAAGATCATCAAAAGCAACTATTCTGATTGGCAGTGTATATTAATCTTGAAATATTTTTCTCACATTATAGAAATTGTATCCCTATGGTGTTGCTTCCATGTTTGTAATTTCCACCAGATTCACAGCTGGAAGTCTGATGTGAAGGCTGAGTGTAATAAGTGAGTTTGGATCTAATGGGGATTTCCTGTCTGTCTAATCTGCTAACCGTAATCTGAATTGACCTTTTTGAATCCATGATGCATTTCCGATCAGATGCCAAGTTGAAAGAAATTAAGCATCTAGCTAGCAATGTATATGGAAATTGTTAGAGAGCCATATCTGCTGCATCACAACATCCTCTCTATGGCTGAATATGAACTGGACAAAATTTACCTTAACTGCTTGGAAAATAGCTTAAAGAGATAGTTCCAAATAGTTTTGGGTGAGAACAAACCAAAATATATTTTTTTGCTGTACATCTTACCATTGCAGTCTCTAGGCATGATCATGATTTCAAGCTTGGTTACATTTCCTAGTGCTCGACTCATGCTCAGAAAAAGGAAAAATATTTTGGTCTGTTCTCACCCAAAACCGATTGGATCACTTCAGGAGACATTGATTAAACCACTGGAGTCGAATTGATTATTTTTATGATGCCTTTATGTGATATTTGGACCCCTATCTCTTACATTATCTTTGTTTGAGCATCCTGACGAGCCCAACATTACAACATTGAGTGTTGTATGCACACCAATATCCTGACAACTACCAAAAATATGCTAATTAAAAAAATCAGACAATGCAAGAAAACCCATGAGACTTCAATTCATCAGGTTATTCTCTGCTATTGATGTAAAAATTTAAATCTGTATGCACAAAACACTTGCACACCAGATAATCAGGACAAAATTGAGGTAAAGACCAAAAATCTAGGTATGCCGGTAGATTTATTAATAAACAGTTTTTGACCTTCCTCCGATAACGGAAAGCTGTTTAAGGCATTAACACGATCACTTACATTGACTATGTTAACATGGACAGCAGAAAGTGGCTTATTGCAATAAAGTGGGTTATTGCAAGTATAATATAAAATATGCACTGTGTAAGAGGCGTATACTTTACTCCCATATACATGGGGCTCCGTCAGTAAGCGGATTTCTCCACATCAACATAATTTTCCCGCAAAACGTGTGTAAATAACAAACATGGGATATGTTAAGACTTTGCTCTTTCATTCTCTGTTGCTTGACTTTATTACCAAACATTCCAGAGTTGTTGGTGTATTTGTTTCCTTCACTTTCTATTGCGACCTACAGCTAAATTTTTCTTCAATAATGGGGTTTCCCTCTTACATAAAACTCCGGGATTTTCCCAGTGCACAAGTGCAGATTTGAGGGACAGTCGATATTTTACATTGGTGTGTAAAAATTGGTACGGTTTAGAGTGTATGTTATTTTCCCATTGGACTTAATTTATTCCAATGTGTTGATGCTTTTGGACAATGAAAGGCTACAATGTTTGTTTTCCCGGGCTGCTCCACCAATGCACGCTCTTGAAACGTCGCTATGCATTTACATGGCCACATTAAACTACTTTCTTTGACAGAATCCTATGTGTGTTAAACTGCTTTCTCTTAATCCCTTAAAACGCATAAGGAAATCAGTATTCTTGTTTAAATGACATTCCAGAACGATGCTTTCTACTAAAAACCCTGTAATAACAGGCCATCAGTGCCCCCGGCCTGTGGACCACATCAAACTTAAAAGGCTGGAGAGCCAGATACCAATAAGTGAGCCACACGTTGGTATCCTTCATGCAGTGGGGCCACTGGTATCCTTCATGCAATGGGGCCACTGGAGTACAGAGTGTGAAAGCACAACACAATAGATAATACCAGAGGGTGAAGACCACCGCTTGAAGGCCAAACACTCCTTCTCCACTGTGCTATACTTAGTCTCCCTCAGCGAGAGCTTACGACTAATCTACAGCATTGTGCTCTCCTCCACCTCCACCATCTGGTACAGTATTGCTCCCACCACCTTGTCCGATGCATCCATCTGCAAAATAATAATGGCCCACTGCAAAGTGCAGCCTTCACCTGTGTGAACACCTGCTGACACTGCTCCACCCACTGGACTGGATCTGGTGCTCCCTTTTTAGTAATATCAGTCAGTGGGCTGGTGACGGTGGAATAATTAGGCACAAACCTGCGATATTAGCTAGCCAGCCTTTTGAACTGTCTCACCTCCTTTTTGGTCTTAGGTCTCGGGTAAATCTGACGTGCTACGCCTCTATCTGTTCATTTCACCTCATTATCGATTTCCCCAACTTGCTGTGTGACCTTGAAGGATACTTGCCACTTGGTGAGTAATTTAGAGTTTGATGTGTGCAATACAAGGTCTTAATCTCAGCAAATTCACCCCAGTGTTTTAATTGCCCCAGTGTGTGGAGTTTTGCTCTCAGGTCAGGAATGTATAGAATTTCATTTTTGCTTTTTGAAGGTCCCTCCTCCCAATTTTCCTGTGGGACATTCGAGCACGCCATGTGGTCGACGTCCATACAATAATTTGAATACTAATTTGAATTTGAATCTCGTAGTGCAAATAAATGGCGCTCTTGGGTTGGCCAGCTTGATATTTGATGTGAGTGCAATGTCTGGCTGTATCACTTTCACTTGATCAAAGGCATGCCGATGGATCTTGTCTCGCATATGCTCCAGAGGGAAATCCCTGCAGGGAATCTTCTAAGGGCTGGGGAAGCCTAGAATTCCCCCTCCCTTAATTCCTCCTGACATTGAATATTATATAAAACATTTGTTTTTGAATATATACTTTTGAATATTCCCGTGCACACACCTTACCTTCACCCGCCGGCTTGTATCCAAAACCTCGGATTGAACCAAGCTTTGTTGAATGGAGGTTTGATTACAACCTGAATCCACCAAATCTTGGTATGTACCCAATACTCACAGGCTCCTGCTCAATCAGGGATGGCCTGTGGCGTGTCGGGGACCCGGACAAATGTCTCCTCCTCCATCACAGGGCATAGGTCCTGGAAATGCCCAGGTTACCCGCTGCTCCAGTAGACCATTCCAGACTTCACGCCTAGAATCATGGCAGCAGATTCATCAGTCTGTGGGGAAGAGCAGAGAGAGTTAGGGAAAGCCAGTGGGTTGAATGGCCCATGGGACCAAGGAACTGGTTTTGGGGAAGGAATTCCCCTTTTCTGTGAAATATGAACAGGATGATGGGAAGGAGAGGGGGAGGGAGAGAGGGAGATTGAGAGAATGAGAGAGAGCTCGCCAGAAAACGAATACGCTGCCATATGGTCCTCAGCCAGCTGGATCACCTCATCCAGCGACACTGGGCAGTGACACTGGACCCATTACGCCGTCCCTTTCAGTAGTCTGTTGATCAGCTGCTCCAGTACCATAAGGTTGACTACTGCATTTGTGTTGCATTATGCTGTCAGCAGCCACTACCGGCAGGAGACTATGAGCTGTTGGGCAAAGGCAAATGGGCAGGCCGAGCTCACCAAGAATCGAGTGAAGCAGAAGCGCAGAAGCGCAGGTAGTGCTGCTCAGCGCTGTGGCAGACCCATTGCAATATGGCACGTTTCAAGTCCTGATACCCCATTAGGTTGCCTACAGGTAGTTGTTAGGCTGCCAGTTACACTTCTCCCAACAGCAGAGACAGCTGGCGGATTACCCACTGGGACTCTGGTCATCCCGCTGCTTCTGCTACATTCTCAATCAGCTCCACAAACCCCTTTGGGTCGTCCTCTGGCCCCAACTTGGTTCGCATGAAGTGGATCATGGCAGTGGTGGCGGCCAAAGTCATGCCAGTGGAATCCTTCTGGGGTATCAAGCTCAGTATCACCTGCCGGTCCTCTGCTTGAGCTTGAAGGATGACCTAGTATCGCTGCTTCTGTTCCTGGCGAAGCTCAAGCAGAGCTTGATGTTGCATTTGGTGGACACTAGAGAAGGTCTTCATCAGATTGACGAAGGGCGAGAACTCTGTGATGGTGTATCTTCCTCCAAATTCCAGGGTTTCAGCACCACTGTGACAGGTCTCTAGCTTTCTTCTTGAGGAAGCAAGAGCCAGGTAAAGATTCAACACAAGTCTTTATTTTGCACACTTTTCATTCTACCAAATGGGCTGCTTTTCAGCTTAACATAAGCACACGCAGTTAGCTTTGTGTGTCTCACTCTCTCCTGATGATTTGGACTGCCCTTTTAACCCTCTCCAGCTCGCACTACAACACAAAACAGCTGTTAGAGGTGATTTCCCATAGGTGTCAATCCTTAACGCTCTTCCTCTCCTGGCCTCGCTCTCCACAGACTTTGTTCAGCCATGCCCACATCACTACAACCATTTTCTTAAGTACATGTAATAGTGGAATTTGCCGGCTTTTTAAGCATAATCAGAGTAAGTTTGTGCATGTACTTTCCCATTATCTCATACAATGACATGATTTTAAGGGTGGATTGCCTGTTTCATGAGTTCACATGTCCATGTAATCTTTGAATGAAGAGAAGGTAAACATATGTTGCTTGCTGTTCATAATGGAGGGCTCTATCTCAAGACTTGATCAGAGCCCGAGGTACCCCCTGTATTACTTTTTCTAATTTATTGGTAACTAGCCATGCAGGTGGAGTTGGGGTGGCTTACATATGTCCTGTTTCAGGACATATGTAAGCATCATCTTATATATGCTTACTTCAGTACTGATTGGATTAAACCAATATGCTCCTCCCAAACCTTTGATAAGAACTTCAGTTGTCGAACAATGGCAAATGGGAGGAATGTTTAGGAAACCCATTCGAAAACAGTCACTGTCTAAATTTCAAATCACATACTACCAAACTATCCTTACTATTTCTGCCATTTATAGAGTTGGCAGAAATAATAAGATTAGTATGGTAGGTTGCAAATGCGACTTGAACCATTATTTTTGCAATTTGGTGATGCTAGTGGTGCAGAAATTACACACTTCTGAAGAAAGAGAAATAGAAAAGGTGAGGCAATAATGATTACATATTAAATGGGGGGGCTTAGGTAGCAGTTAGTATTTTATATATGATGTGGTAAGATTAGAATCTATCCATTTAAATAGTAACTTGTCAAATATCCACTTATCCTGACACCCACTCACCACCCACACATCACCTTCCATTTTTACACAAAACACATCCACACATTTCCATTCTTACTTTATGGTGAAAGTGTGTCTGAATTTGTGAAGTGCTTAGAAGTAAAAATCTTCCTGAACTCTGTGGAATCTACTCAAAGGGTTTCTTCTGCCTTCAAAAGTTATAACATATAAATATAATATCCTGAAAATCAATTCTTCATATCACTTTCAGTTCAGCTAGAGTTCCCTTATATGACCATAGATGTTTTAATACCCAAGTGGATGTTCTTCTGTTTGCTCTTTTATTGGGAGCTCAAAAATAGATAATTTTCTTGGAATAAAAGAGAGAAGACAAACATTGGTGGATGGGGGGAGAACATTTTATCCATGTCATTTTTCATTGCCAGGTCTGCAGGGCTTACTGTAAGTAAGTTACCATGGACCCTCAATTCATCACATTTACGCCAAGCACTCAGCCATGGTCCCTTATGGAACTACCCCCTTATTTTCATCTTCCCACCTTGCACTACAGCACAGTGCCCGCCTTGTCAGCTTCATCACATTTGTTTTTTCTTTATTAAGTGATTAAACATCTCTTGTACGTTTAGCTCTCTCATCTTTGCAAATTATGTAAAATTATGTAAAATGATTCACGAGACCTGTGTGTTACGTCTCAAACAACATACTTGAGTACTACTTATCTATCTAGAATCTTGAGCACCTCATCTATCATGTGACACTGTATTGCAAGTCAGAATGCAGTTTCGCAAAATTGTATTGCTCCATTCACAATTATTATTCAAAATCCTTCAGATGATTCAATTAGTATGTGAGTGGTTACGAGAAAAGAATGTTTCTTGACAAGGTAATTTGGTGGAAAATTTTGGGGAAAATGGTTGTTATTGTTTCTAAATTATTCATTTATGGGGATTTCACAGTTATCCAACCAACTCCTGTTCTTTATTCACGGCATGACAATGCCATCACATAAACATGCACAGTGCTTTTGTCTGGATGTTAATACTGCATACAAAAATACTATTTAGACACTATACAATAATTTAATATTTAAATGGCTAGAGATGGAAAAAAAAGAGTGCAGGAAAGGTATACGTGACAGCGAAGGAGAGACTGTTTACAGTAATCTAAATGACAAGCCTTAGAATAAGTCTTACATTACTCATATGTGGATGCTAGTTGGATTATAGATTAGATTTAATACAAAAAAACATTATTTGGAGTGTTCTAAAAATACTTAAATTATATGATATTGAACTACACCCTGAATGTATAATGTTTACATTGCATGACACTTTGCCTATTATAACGGTCTTAAAATGGTCATGTTAATACAGATTAAACATAGCAAAGGTGTGTTTTAATGTTACAGGGATGAGACATTATAACTTTCTCATAGACATGCACAAAGTTCCATAATATCCTCATAATCAGTTATATAGCATTGTGTCACAAATTCCACAGCTGTGGCATCTCAGAGAAATGTCCATGGATGGTGCCTGATTCACAGTTTTCCTTTTAAATAGGAAATAGTGTACCACAACAATTACAATCTGAAATGTATTTACTAAAAATATTTCTCCCCTACGTAGTTCTCAAATTTAATTTTCAATGACATCCTCTTCTCCAATGGGCAAAATATCTCCACATATTGTGCTTGAAGCTTCTTCCATGTTTTGCATCATTCAAACACGTGGTAACATCCAAAGATTGCATAGGCTTGACAGAATTCTCCGAACTGAGCTGAAAGCGGCACAACAGCCACTAATGGCTTAAGGATAAACATTGCTATAGTAATGCAGTCACATTTTCCTCTTCGTTCTGACTCATTCATCCCCCTTTTTTTCTGCAGACGTCTGACTTTCCACTCTATTTCCCCACCAAACCTTGTGTGATCACGCCATTCCATGTTGGCTGCCTGAAGTCATTTTAATGCTGTCCTTTTCCTGCACATGTTGTCTGAAGAAGTATCCAAGAAATTGAAATCTACGTGATAGTTCTATCAGGAAGACTTGTAGCAGGCATTATGTCATTCATTCAGTTCAGACATCTCATCCGATCATAATCCACCCTATAGTTTGGAAGCTCTGCACATCTGTCCTTCATTGCTTTGTTATGCTTCCATTTGTTTTCAGCCCCCCAACACCACTTCACCACCACTTTAGGTCCCATCCTGTTGTAAGGGGTAAGCTCCTCTCCCCTGCTGTAATCGTCTTCTTGCAGAATCTGACGGTTCAAGAAAGAATCTCAGTTCTGAACTGTAGACCGGGGCTTGTGCGAAAGGAAATTATTCTTTCAGTTTCACATTAATACTCATATTCTTTAAGTATTTCTAGTATAACTACTGAAATATTGCATGTTTTTGTTTCAACTGCCAACAAGATGACGGTTTAATGTAACCTGAAGTTGTAACCACTTACTATGTGAAACTTCTGACAGAAAATAAGAAAATCCTAGAAATATGTAAGAAAGGATTGCCATGCTTTGCATCAGCTGTCCATTCCTGTAAATCCCTGTGTGTAAAATTGTACTGCCCAGTTCATCATTTATGGCTAGCACTGTTAAATGTTAAATGGAAAGTCATAGTGGGCTATACACTACCTCTATCCTCAAAGTGCTGTAATTTGTTCTCTGGCTAAATGGCTAATGGCAGGTGAACATGAAAGAGGGAATTGCTTTGCATTACTCTCTCTCATGCTTTGTGAACAAAAGGGCAATCAGGTGTCTCTTCTAGTTTGCATTCTTGAACTGAGTAGTTGATTTATCTGCATTAAGGAAATGTCATAAGATTGTTATTTGCACTCGCTCTAAATTCCACTGGATGAATTTTGCTATAATACATACTAATTTTCACTGAGAGTTGTGGAAGGCAGTGAGTTTGCTTAGCTTCATTCAGTAGCTTGATTGCTCAGTATGTTGGGCTATGGAGCTTTATTCTCTCTGCAATTCCTAAAGAGCTGCACAGGAAGGATCACTGATGATCACATTCAAAAAGTGTTGTGTGATTTGTGTGTGTGTGTGTGTGTGTGTGTGACAGATTTCTGCCTTAGCTACTTTTCAAGATGCATCTTTCCAGCTGTAGCCCTGACAATTTTCATAGCTATAATAAAGCAAAGGGTGATTGGAATGTTGCATGTAGGTGATTAAGGCATGTGCATTGATGAAGAGTTTTTTCACACAAATACAGTCTCTGATGTAAATGATTGTGAAACATTGTGTGAAGCACAGAGGATGAGAAACATTTTTGTTTTGTGTTGAGATGATTGGTCTCATAAGACCAATTCAAACTGAGAAGAAAATATATGACTTAACAGTGAAATAAGACTTAAAGTATGGAAAATTGATGACGAACCAGTGCTCAGTCCACTGCTGTTCACTCTGCTGACTGTGCAGCAATGCACATCTTGAATCACATCATCAAGTTTGCCGATGACAAAACTGCGGTGGGTCTCATCAGCAAGAACAATGAGTCAGCATACAGAGAGGAGGTGCAGCGGCTAACAGACTGTTGCATAGCCAACAACCTGTCTCTGAAAGTAGACAAAGCAAAATAGATGGTTGTTGACTTTAGGAGAGCACAGAGTGACCACTCTTAGCTAAACATAAACGGCTCCTCAGTGGAGATCTCAAGAGCACCAAATTCCTTGGTGTTCATCTGGCGGAGAACCTCACCTGGTACCTCAACACAAGCTCCATAACCAAGAAAGCCCAGCAGCCCAGTACCGAGAGCATCCTGAGCAGCTGCATCACTGTCTGGTTTGGAAATTGCACCGTTTCGGATCGCAAAACCCTACAGAGGATAGTGAGGACAGCTGAGAAGATCATCAGGGTCTCTCTTCCCTCCATTATAGACATTTACAAAGCCACCAGCATTGTGGATGACCCCACGCACCCCTCACACAAACTCTTCACCCTCCTGCCATCTGGCAAAAGGTAATGAAGCATGGCCAGACTGTGTAACAGTTTCGTCCCTCAAGCCATCAGACTCCTCAACACTCAGAGACTGAACTGACAACACACACACACACACACACACACACACACACACACACACACACACACACACACACACACACACACACACATACTCAAATGAACACCATCCGACCTTTGCAGTTTTGCACGTTTCTGTATTATCTACCTGAATTTTTGGCTGCTACTCTATTTATAAAATATTGTACTTGATTTCTTGTCACTTCTACCTGGCTGCTACCCCAATACCTGCTATGTCCATATATATTATAAGCTTATCTGCTGAAAACGATGTAATTTTATGTTATGTTTACATTCACAACATTTTCTATTATATTGTAATATCTTTTTGCACTACCTGTTTCATCTGACACTTTCACTCTAGAACTGTTCTGGTCAACACTGCACTGACTCTTACTTTGCCTATTGTCCTGTTTCAGCAATTATTGTACCGTCTTGTACTGTTTTTACACGTTTGCACATGCACTTTACGTAGAAATGTGTAGATCTTTTAGTTCTGTGTAGTCTCATGTAGTTCTGTGTATATTTAATGTTGTTTTTCTGTAGCACCATGGTCCTGGAGGAACGTTGTTTCATTTCACTGTGCACTGTAGTAGCTGTATATGGTTGAAATGACAATAAAGCCACTTGAATTGACCACAGGGTTGGTAGTATGATGTGATCTTTGGAGGGGCCCTTGTATGCTTAGAGCTGGCCATGACAGATCATTTATTTAATTACTGAAACATTAAGCTAAAATATTCTATTGATTGAGAGAGAGAGAGAGAGAGAGAGAGAGAGAGAGAGAGAGAGAGAGAGAGAGAGAGAGAATATCGATGTTATTTGTCATTTTTATCCAATTTGCTTGGCCAGTGCCAGTGCCATTGTCTTTTTTACTTATTTATTTATTTTGCTCTGGTATGCTACCTGACTCTTAGAAATAATTTTTCAAAGTGATAGCGAACTCTAGTACTGGTCAACAAACTTGGATTTACTTTATAGATGTGCACCTTGCATCTGTCAACCAATAAGGACCAAGAATTGGACAGTGTCAATGCGATTTAAATCCAAACCCATATGACTTTCTTCCATGCAAAACAATAAGGAGATATTAGACAGAATGTTAGTCACTATTTACATTCAGTAAAAGGGTCGCATGGTTTTGGAACAATATGAGGGTTCGGAAATGATGACAAAATATTAAATTATGGCTGAGCTATCACTTTAAAGGGATAGTTCAGACAAAAATGAAAATTATCTCATAATTTACTCACCCTCATGCCATCCCAGATATAGATGACTTCCATTCTTCTGCAGAACACAAATTAAGATTTTTAGAAGAATGTTTTAGCTCTGTAGGCCAAAATGTTGATGTTCCAAAAAGCACATAAAGGCAGCATAAAAGTAAGCCATAAGACTCCAGTAGATAAATCCATATCTTTAGAGGTGATATGTTAGGTGTGGGAGAGAAACAGATGAATATTTTCATTTTTTGCTAGACATTATTCTCCCTGCCCAGCAGGGGGTGATATGCAGAGAAGAATGTGAATCACCAAGGAAAATAATGAGGATTTCAATTTTTGGGTGAACTGTCCCTTTAAGTGCTCTTGTCAGATCTGGATAAATTTGTCAATAAGAAGAGAGGTTTGGAAACACTTCTAATACTTATTATGGTGAAAATGTGAAAATGTCCTACAAGGACATTGTATATAATGATGAAATATAAACCAAATCATGCTTTATTAATGCCTACTTATGCTATTTCATAACTTTTCAAGTCCTGTATAGATTCGTAATTCAGTGTAGTTACGGTTTTCAGTGTCAAAAGAATTTAGATAATTAGTTCTGTACAGCAAGACCACCTTGTTCTGTAAATTTGATGTACACACCATTTGATGTGGAAGACGTATGAGCTGGGAGTTTACTGCTTCCTTCACTCCTGCAATGTTTTATTGCTGTATGTATTAAATTACTATTTGACAAATCATTTCTTGATTGAAATAACATATAGAGATGCAAAACATACAAATACATTTTAAAATGTACTCTTTATTTGATAAAATGTGTTTACTCTTTATATACTGTAAAAATGTGGTTACAGTATATATAAAAAATGACAAACAGAATGAAGATTTATTGTATTAATATATTATATAATAAGAATAACAAGTAAGGCCCAAGTATTTTAAGTTCATATGTGATGTAGTTTCTGCGACAGCCCCAGAGCTCCGACACACTGTGTAAACTTCAGCATCTGAATTCACTCACTCATTTTGTTCACTCGCTGCTAAGATATAGTGCACTCACTGCCATTCACTATATAAGAAATTGTGAATGAGTGAACGATTTCTGACACAGCCACTCTCTTTGCCATACGATTGCCTCGCACATTGCTTAGAAATGCTGTTTGTTCGCTCTCCAGTTGTCAATTATGTGAACAGCAGAGCAAAAGGCATTTACACTTAACTTGGATGTTTACATGGATTTATACAGTTAATCTGCCCGAAGTAGCTACAATAGTTTGCAGTAAATGCGTAAATACTGCTCATGACATGCGAGACGAGGGACAAAGTGCACTGATATATTGCTGCACTGATTTAAAAATGTACACTTTAAAACGAATGTCATAAGACAGTTATCAGTTATTATTACCCTGAAAATGACCATCACATTACACAGAAAAGCCTGTGTTAGCATTAGTGCCAAAACTTACCTCAGTGTCCAGCCTTAAGTTGAAGCTGTGATTTTAATCTTGACATATCAGCTTGTCTTGCTGTTAAATGAAGGCATTGCAATATTAAACTATTCTTTTTATTCACTGTGAGGAGTGAAGAAAGTGTTTTCATGTTTGATGCTGCAGCATTGACAGCCTGTGACAGCAGTGCGTGCAGCTGTGTGAACTTCCACTCTTGTAACAGTCCCATTCAATAATGTCTCGATAAATTACACATGAACTAAAATGAAACGCAGTAATGTAATGACAGGAACACCCCCCATTGTAAAGAAGTAAAAAAATATACTTGGGTGACAGTAAAAAGTACCCAATTTTAAACATACTCCAAAAGTTACTCAAGAAAATGTAACGCAGTAAATTTAGCACGTTACTACCCACCTCTGATTATAATAAGTAATTGAATTTGAAGAAACTGAGGAGGACTTCACTAACTAGAACAGAGAGTGAATGTGAGGCCAGCCAGCCATGTGCACACTTGTTGGAACATTGTGGTGTAATACTGATTATTGAATTTGCAGTTATGTATATGTGAGGCTCTTCAAAATACAAAATTGGCAAAATAATGAAGAAGCTGGTTTTTAACGTTTTGTACATGGAGGGAGCAATCAGTAGAGAGAAGTGGAGCAGCCTCATTAAACACACAGCATTCAGTGCGATGGGCGATTTTGAGCGTGAGTGATGAAGTCTTCAGTGCTCTCATTACAGTGAGACACAATAACGTAGTCCTTCTTTTCACCTTGAGTTCTCATAATGCCAGTGACTGCAATTCCAGCCATCACCTCATGTTAATAGAACAGCATGGACAGCTGAAGAAAAAGTATATATGTCTACATACTCCATCAGATCTCTCATTATCAGATCAGCCAATGGAGAAGAGGAGAGTCTAAAAACCAATTCTAATGAAGCACAAAACTTGGAACAAACTGAACTGAAGAAATTAGAAAACTGCAGCTCAATGAGCCATATAGTGGTACTTTTTCCCTTTTTTTTTTAAGTAAAGCCTCATTAAAAAGGGGAAAAGGCATAAGGAGTAAAGGAACACTGAGCAACATCAGCAGAAGTCTGCAGGCAGAGAGACAGTGATCCCTGATTCTTCCTGCCCACAATTCACCATTTAGTCTGACTAGATCAGCGGGTATACTGTGAAACACTGACACAATAGATTTTGTTTGGGTTGTCTTTTGAAGGTGTGAGAGGGATCACTGACACATTAGATATATCACTTGATGAATTGCACTGTCAATTTTACAAGACTCTAACAAGGTATGGAGGTTTGTGACATATCTCTTGCTCTCTTTATTAAGGAGGAAGTAGAAGCCAGATACATATTCCAATTTGAGTCATCTTATTTACAACACTCTTTCGGTGTAACACACAAACTAATGGCTTTTCAGCACAATCAGAATCACAAACAGTCAGCTTTGTGCATCTCACTCCCCCTTACTGTGGCTCTGGCTGCTCCTTTATCAATTTCAATTTCAATTTAAAAGTACTTTATTGGCATGATTGTGTTTAAATACATTATTGCCAAAGCATTAATACACAAAACAGATAATGACAAGACAAATAATAAAAATAAAATAGTGACAAATAACAATAAAGAGAGAATTAAAATAAGGTGCCAGGTAATGAATCAAATCAAATAAAAACTATAATAACAATATACACTATATAATATATAAAATAAAATAAGCATTTAACTGGACATTATGAACATAAGAAAATAAAAGTACTTTGACTGAAGTACATTATGGCAGTGATTGGTTTCTGAGGGTGTGCATCTCAAAAATGAAATTTGCTGCAACTGATTCATGATGGTCCTCCCCCAGTAACACCCGCATCTGATCTGTTTCTGCCAAACTAGAAAACTGTGGCATGAGGTTTGAGTGTTTGTGGAGGTATTTCTCTCTCACCTCTATACATTTCTAACAGTGTTATCTCTCTCCAGCTTTCACTGTAAACACAAACAGCTGTTAGAGGTAATTTTCCACAGGGGTCAATCCTTAGCATTCTTCCTCTCCAAGCCTCGCTCTCCACAGACATTGCTCAGCCATGCCCACATCACCTCAAAGTTTATACACAGGTTTTTGTCTTGAAATCAAGCTCTTCTGATCTTCTCCTTCTATACTGCACCATTTATTATCTTGGAAACTGGTCTCTGCAAATCAAAGCAATACAAGGATATTCCTATCTTTGAATGTGCCTGTTTTCCTCCTATATAGTAGCCAGAAGCAGTATGTCACGTGAATAGGTTGTCCAAATCCTCATTATTTATAAAACAGTAGCCGAGAAATACCTGGATGACCGACTGTATCCGATGAGATTCTGAAGTGTGCATCCACTGGACAAATTTACTATCTTGTAATGCAACAGGAGCTGAGGAGATGTTATATTCGGAGTATCTCATTACATCTGTAAGTGCTATATATATATACTAAGTAAGTTGTTTCTTGTGGTAAAATTGTTCTTACTAAAAAAAACAAGAGTAAATAATTTTTGCAGTTGTCATTACATCATACATTCAGGACACAGGACAAGGCTCTTGTTCCGTATATGGTTATACCTAAAGAACATTCTTGAACATACTTTGTCAACCTTGTATATAACTGAATTGAGCACTGATCACTACTTCATGTCTGTGTGTTTTGATGCCATCATCTTTAGAACATCAAAAGATAGTTCAACTAAATATGGAATTTCACGGCACGCGGTAAGTTGTGCGTGGATTTTGGAGAATAAAATGAGCCTTCACATGCGGAGTCTCCGCGGTGTCATGCACAACGAGCCATGTGATAAGATGCGCGGATTGACTGTCTCAGAAGTGGAGGTAACTGAGACTTGTCCTTTGCCACCCGGATTGATGTGAGTAACCGCACCACCACATGGACCTACTAAGTAATGGGAATTGAGCATTCCAAATTGAGAGAAAATGCTAGAGAGCTCCACATCGAAGCAGCCATCTCTGGCCCCATCTTCCCAGACTTCTTAAGGAGCTACATCTAGTTAAGCAGCTGCCTGTATGCTAACAAAAAGTATTTTTCCATTTGGGTCATCATTTTTTACCTTATGGGTGTGTATTGTACTTTTATTTGGTGTGCAGTTTCCTTTATTTGTCTTTTGTGCTCTGCTCATCTGCTGTGGACCCACATGGTCAGAGAAAATGTCTGCTGTGGGAGAAAGCCTTTTGATTGTCTCTTAAATGAGCTAACTCAATTGGCAATGTTCTCATAATGCATAATTTATGGTATACTAGTAATTTATGCAGCAATTATAGAGTATTTTGATTATTAGATTATTCTGGCTTTAATTAAAAATAGAGAATGGAGAATTCAAAAATGTCATACTCAACAGTAGACATGAGTATGATGGGTGGGTGGGATGTGTTTGAGGTTGCTGATGTTGTTAAGCCTTCATTCATCTCCTGCTGAAATTAAACCCACTACCTCCCCCACTGAATCCCAGCCCCATCTAATTGTGACCATCTCTGAGGAGCACTCATGTGTTGTGGGTAATTCTGGTTCACCAGGATAATTAGGCACAATCCTGGAAATAGCCAAAACAAAGCCATTCTGTGGTTTGAAGCATAGTAAAACAGATAGCCTGGTGGTTAATGTACACAAATGTGTTCAGTTTGTTAGTTCAAGTGATTGGCTCTTTTAAGACTGGACTAACCCAACTTCCAATCTTATACTGTCTCTGGTTTTATCCAAAATGAGATTCAACACCACAGGGTTAAACGTAAAAGTATATTATAATTAAGAAATAATCCACATGTAACCCGCACAAGAAGAGACAGTCACAATGTATGTCAAAACTGCGTTTATTTGCAGGCAAACAAAAGTACAGCACGGAAAATCCAGAGGGAGAATGGTCAGGGTAGCGTAGGGTCAAAAGCCGGGGAAACAAAGTCGAGTAAAGGGGCAAATCCGGGAGAGAGTGGTCAACGAGAGTGGGGAGGTCGAAGCCGGGAAACAGGATCAGAGTAGACGGGACTAGTGGGAGCAAAAGACAGGGGAACAAGGGGAGCTGGCAAGCTAAGAGGAGGACAAGAGAAGTTCAAAACTAGACGAGACTAGCGGGGGGGCAAAGACACGGGAAACTAACTACTATAACCAACAGGAGTGAGACTAACAGGTTGTGAAATATATAGGGGCAAGTGCAGGTGTAAACAATGATAGGTGATGAGACGAGTGCAGGTGAAACTAATGTGCAGGAGTGCAGATGACGCGAGTGCAGGTGGTCATAATGTTCTGGGGATTGGAAACGCGTGAGAAACTCGAGGAAGGGAGATTGCCTACGAGCATGTGAGCGAGTAGGAGCAAAGTGGGCGTGAGGGCTCGAGCGAGCAAAAAGAGCGTGAAAAGCTCGAGGGGGTGGAGCGAGCGTGCGAGCTTGAGGAGTGAGTGTGTGTGCGACGAGCGGGGATGGGAGCAGAGGAGCGGGGTTCGTGACAGTACTCCCCCTCTAAAACGGACGGCTCCTGACGGCCGCGCTCGGTTGTGAGGAAGTGGTGCTGGACGATCCCAACAAACAAAAAAACCCTGAACAGACAACCCACAAAACACACAAACAAAATTGAGGGCAGTCCAAGGGGCACAGAGGGAAATGAGACAGTCCATGGTGTCAATGGGCAGTTTCAAGGCAAGGTCAGGGGGAACATAGCGGACAGGCGGGTGGTCGGGAGATCTAGGGGGCAGCTGTAGGGCAGAGACAGTGTCAGGGGGTCTGGAAGGCGACTGGAGGACAGGGACTGGGGCCGGAGGACAGGAATAGGGTCCAGAGGCCAGGGAAGAGGCCACAGGACAGGGAGAGGGTCAGGAAGTCCGGGCTGAGCCGTGAAAGGTGGTGCCGTCAGAGGCGGAACTGTAGGCGGCTCTGGAGGTGGAGTTCTGGAAGGCTCTGGAGGTGGAGCCGAAGGAGGCTTTAGGGGTGAAGGCCTGAAAGGCTCTGGAGGTGGAGCCGAAGGAGGCTTTAGAGGGGAAGGCCTGGAAGGCTCAGGAGGTGGAGCCAATGGAGGTGGCGCCGTGGGAGGACCCCGAGGCGACAACCTGGCAGGCTCTGTAGTCTCGGGGGTAGAGCCGTAGGAGGCCCGAGAGGCGGAGCCGTAGAAAGCTCTGGAGTCTTTGGGAGCAGAGCCATGAGGGGCTCGGGAGGTGGAGCCGTGGGAGGCTCGGGAGGTGGAGCTGTAGGAGGCTCGAGAGGCGGAGCCCTAGGAAGCTCTGGAGTCTCTGGGAGTAGAGCCGTGAGAGGCTCAGGGAAAAAGGTCGTGGAAGACTCGAGAGGCTCTAGAGGTGGGGCCCTGGAAGGCTCGAGAGGCTCGAGGGGGGTAGCCATGAAAGACTCAAGAGACGGAGCCCCGAGAGGCTCGGGAGGAGGAGGAGCCCTGGAAGACTTGAGAGACGAAGCCCTGAGAGGCTTGGAAGGGGGTGGAGCCCTGAAAGACTCGAGAGGAGAAGCCCTGAGAGGCTTGAGGGGAGGAGGAGCCCTGAGAGACTCGAGAGGGGAAGCCCTGAGAGGCTTGAGAGGGGGAGGAGCCCTGAGAGACTCGAGGGGCTGAAGCCAGTGAGAGGCTTGAAGGGGTGGAGCCATGAAAGACTCGGAGGGACCTGAGAGCCCTGAGAGGCTCGGGAGGGGAGGAGGAGCCCTGAAAGACTCGAGAGGGGAAGCCCTGAGAGGCTTGAGGGGGGGAGGAGCCCTGAGAGACTCGAGAGGAGAAGCCCTGAGAGGCTTGGGAGGGGGAGCCCTGAAAGACTCGAGAGGACAAGCCCTGAGAGGCTCGAGAGCAGGAGCCCTGGGAGGCTTGGGAGGAGGAGCCTTGGAAGGCTCGAGAAGAGGAGCCCTGGGAGGCTTGGGAGGAGGAGCCTTGAAAGACTCTGGAGGAGAAGCCCTGAGAGGTGGCGCTCTGGGAGGCTCGAGAGACTTGAAAGGCAGAACCCTGGGGGGCTTGGGAGGTAGAGCTCTGGGAGGCTCGAGAGGAGGAGACTTAGGAGGCTCGAGAGGAAGAGCCCTGGGAGGCTTGAGAGGAGGAGCCTTGGGAGACTCGAGAGGCGGAGGCCGCGAGGGCTCTGAGGGGCGAGCAGAGGCTGGCAGAGCCGTGGAAGACTCTGAGAGCGGAGCAGAGGCTGGCAGAGCCGTGGAAGACTCTGGGGGCGGAGCAGAACCCGGCAGAGCCGTGGAAGACTCTGGAGGTGGAGCAGAACCCGGCAGAGCCGTGGAAGACTCTGGGGGCGGAGCAGAACCCGGCAGAGCTGTGGAAGACTCTGGGGGCGGAGCAGAACCCGGCAGAGCCGTGGAAGACTCTGGGGGCGGAGCAGAACCCGGCAGAGCCGTGGAAGACTCTGGGGGCGGAGCAGAACCCGGCAGAGCCGTGGAAGACTCAGAGGGAACCTCTTCCTTCTCTTGCGTCCTCGGCCAACAGGGGACGTGGCCATGGGGACTGTCGAGGCTACAGGCACTGGCTCGCCGACCGTGGCGGGCATGGGCGCTGGCTCGTTGGCCGTGGCGGGCATGGGCGCTGGCTCGTTGGCCGTGGCGGGCATGGGTGCTGACTCTCTGGCCGTGGCAGGCATGGGCGTTGACTCGCTGGCCGTGCCAGGCTTCGAGACTGGGGCCGTGACAGGCTTCGGGACTGGGGCCGTGACAGGCCTCGGAGCTAGGGCCGTGTCAGGCTTCGGGACTGGGGCCGTGACAGGCCTCGGGACTGGGGCTGTGACAGGCTTCGGGACTAGGGCCGTGACAGGCTTCGGGACTGGGGCCGTGACAGGCTTTGGGACTGGGGCCGTGACAGGCCTCGGGACTGGGGCCATGTCAGGCTTCGGGGCTAGGGCCGTGTCAGGCTTCGGGGCTAGGGCCGTGTCAGGCTTCGGGGCTAGGGCCGCGACAGGCTTCGGGACTAGGGCCGCGACAGGCTTCGGGACTAGGGCCGTGACAGGCTTCAGGATTAGGGCCGTGACAGGCTTCAAGACGGGGGTCGTGGTAGGCTTCAAGACGGGGGCCGTGGTAGGCTTCAAGACGGGGGCCGTGGTATGGAACGTTGGTTCAGTTTCTGCCTCCCCCACAGTAAACGAGGAACCAGCGTACAGTAGGGCGAGGTCAATAAACTGAGCCAGGTTGAGAGAGCAGCGACCACCAGGCATGAATGATGAGGCTGGCTCATTCAGTCCAAATTGAAAAATGTCTTTCAGAGCCACCTCATCAAAATTCACCTGGTTGGCCAGGGCACAAAAATCAACCACATAAGCCTCCAAGGGTTGACTCCCCTGACGCAAAACCAAGAGTTGAACCAAGAGGGCTCAGGGGCAGACACAGGTGAAACAGGGTGACATAAATCAGACAAGGGACATACCTGCTGCCCCTGGGCCGCGAGCGCTTGGTCCTGCCTCCAAACTGTAGCTCCTCGTGCCGAATGTGACGTGCACCTCCGCTCTAGTGAGCTGCGTGAATCCTCAGCGCGGGTATGTGACTGTCTTCGGTAACAGTTGGTTATTTTGTAACCCGCACAAGAAGAGACAGTCACAATGTATGTCAAAACTGCGTTTATTTGCAGGCAAACAAAAGTACAGCACGGAAAATCCAGAGGGAGAATGGTCAGGGTAGCGTAGGGTCAAAAGCAGGGGAAACAAAGTGGCAAATCCGGGAGAGAGTGGTCAACGAGAGTGGGGAGGTCGAAGCCGGGAAACAGGATCAGAGTAGACGGGACTAGTGGGAGCAAAAGACAGGGGAACAAGGGGAGCTGGCAAGCTAAGAGGAGGACAAGAGGAGTTCAAAACTAGACGAGACTAGCGGGGGGCAAAGACACGGGAAAACTAAATACAATAACCAACAGGAGTGAGACGAACGGGTTGTGAAATATATAGGGGCGAGTGCAGGTGTAAACAATGATAGGTGATGAGATGAGTGCAGGTGAAACTAATGTGCAGGAGTGCAGATGACGCGAGTGCAGGTGGTCATAATGTTCTGGGGGATTGGAAACGCGTGAGAAACTCGAGGAAGGGAGATTGCCTACGAGCATGTGAGCGAGTAGGAGCAAAGTGGGCGTGAGGGCTCGAGCGAGCAAAAAGAGCGTGAAAAGCTCGAGGGGGCGGAGCGAGCGTGCAAGCTTGAGGAGTGAGTGTGTGTGCGATGAAGCGGGGATGGGGCAGAGGAGCGGGGTTCGTGACACCACAAGAGGCTTTGGGGGTGAGGCTGTGTATTGCAGTGATTTTACAATGCAGATCAAAGTTGAGTTGCTTTCTGTTTTATAACATGGACTACAGCAGATAATTTATTTTATAGAAGGTCAAAAGCAAGCAATGTAATAAAAATCTTGTCACCAATATTTAATAAACAGTTATAAGAGTATAACAATATGACAAAAGTTATATATACTGCATTAATGTAGAATGTGCAAACACAGGTGAGAATTCTTAGTCATTATACATAAAGCACAGCTCATCTAATCAGAATTTGCTGAATTTACACAGTTTACAGTGTATACAGTATATACAGTATACATACAGTGAGGAAAATAAGTATTTGAACATCCTGCTATTTTGCAAGTTCTCCCACTTGGAAATCATGGAGGGGTCTACGATTGTCATCGTAGGTACATGTCCACTGTGAGAGACATAATCTAAAAAAAAAAATCCAGAAATCACAATGTATGATTTTTTAACTATTTATTTGTATGATACAGCTGCAAATAAGTATTTGAACACCTGTCTATCAGCTAGAATTCTGACCCTCAAAGACCTGTTAGTCTGCCTTTAAAATGTCCACCTCCACTCCATTTATTATCCTAAATTAGATGCACCTGTCTGAGGTTGTTAGCTGCATAAAGACACCTGTCCACCCCATACAATCAGTAAGAATCCAACTACTAACATGGCCAAGACCAAAGAGCTGTCCAAAGACACTAGAGACAAAATTGTACACCTCCACAAGGCTGGAAAGGGCTACGGGGTAATTGCCAAGCAGCTTGGTGAAAAAAGGTCCACTGTTGGAGCAATCATTAGAAAATGGAAGAAGCTAAACATGACTGTCAATCTCCCTCGGACTGGGGCTCCATGCAAGATCTTACCTCGTGGGGTCTCAATGATCCTAAGAAAGGTGAGAAATCAGCCCAGAACTACACGGGAGGAGCTGGTCAATGACCTGAAAAGAGCTGGGACCACCGTTTCCAAGGTTACTGTTGGTAATACACTAAGACGTCATGGTTTGAAATCATGCATGGCACGGAAGGTTCCCCTGCTTAAACCAGCACATGTCAAGGCCCGTCTTAAGTTTGCCAATGACCATTTGGATGATCCAGAGGAGTCATGGGAGAAAGTCATGTGGTCAGATGAGACCAAAATAGAACTTTTTGGTCATAATTCCACTAACCGTGTTTGGAGGAAGAAGAATGATGAGTACCATCCCAAGAACACCATCCCTACTGTGAAGCATGGGGGTGGTAGCATCATGCTTTTGGGGTGTTTTTCTGCACATGGGACAGGGCGACTGCACTGTATTAAGGAGAGGATGACCGGGGCCATGTATTGCGAGATTTTGGAGAACAACCTCCTTCCCTCAGTTAGAGCATTGAAGATGGGTCGAGGCTGGGTCTTCCAACATGACAATGACCTGAAGCACAGAGCCAGGATAACCAAGGAGTGGCTCTGTAAGAAGCATATCAAGGTTCTGGCATGGCCTAGCCAGTCTCCAGACCTAAACCCAATAGAGAATCTTTGGAGGGAGCTCAAACTCCGTGTTTCTCAGCGACAGCCCAGAAACCTGACTGATCTAGAGAAGATCTGTGTGGAGGAGTGGGCCAAAATCCCTCCTGCAGTGTGTGCAAACCTGGTGAAAAACTACAGGAAACATTTGACCTCTGTAATTGCAAACAAAGGCTACTGTACCAAATATTAACATTGATTTTCTCAGGTGTTCAAATACTTATTTGCAGCTGTATCATACAAATAAATAGTAAAAAAATCATACATTGTGATTTCTGGATTTTGTTTTTTAGATTATGTCTCTCACAGTGGACATGCACCTACGGTGACAATTTCAGACCCCTCCATGATTTCTAAGTAGGAGAACTTGCAAAATAGCAGGGTGTTCAAATACTTATTTTCCTCACTGTATATACATACATTATCAGCCACAATATTAAAACCACCTGCCTAATATTGTGTAGGTCCCCCTTGTGCCACCAAAACAGAATAGCATTCTCATAAGATATTCTTCTCACCACAGTTGTACAGAGCGGCTATCTGAATTACCATAGACTTTGTCAGTTCGAACCAGTCTGGCCATTCTCTGTTCACCTCTCTCATCAACAAGGCATTTCTGTCCACACAACTGCCACTCACTGGATGTCTGTTGTTTTGGGCACCATTCGGAATAAATTCTAGAGACTGCTGTGTGTGAAAATCCCAGGAGATCAGCAGTTACAGAAATACTCAAACCAGCCCATCTGGCACTAACAATCATGCCACACTCACTGTGATCACATTTTCCCCCCATTCTGATGGTTGATGTGAATATTAACTGAAGCTCCTGACCCGTATCTGCATGATTTTATGCACTGCAATGCTGCCACATGATTGGCTGATTAGATAATCACATGGATGATTGTTGGTGCCAGAAATATGCCATAAAATTGGTTTGTCCAATTTGAATATATTGTTGTGCCCTAACATGTGCTCTCAGGAGTAATTTAACCACGCAAGTTCCCACTAGCAATGAAAAATACATTACTAGAATTTAATTATCAGCCAGTTACACCTGACCGTATGCATACAACTCACTATGTCTGCATTCAAAGCATTTTTTAAACCTCAGAGGAAATCTGTGATTCAGCGATGAGCAGTTATTGAGAGAGAAATAAAAACATGGTTATTATAAGGCACTCATGTGTAAATTAAGGACACTTATTTATTGTAAGCAATGATTTTAAATACTAGAGCATATGGTCCAGTGCATTCTGTAGTCTGTAAAAGAGTTAGAAGTAGGTATGTGGCACTTTCCATGAACATGGTACACTTTGGTAAATTTAACCAAGGATAAAAAGGAGCTAGTTAAAAACACATCAAATATATGTTGGTGACCAACATTTCTGAGGGTTAAGGAATTATTTTCATTGGTCATTTTTTGAAACAACAACAAAACGTCTTCTTATTGATAGCGTTTAAGGACCCATTTTGTACTCTGTTCATGGAAGGAGCAATCTAAAGTATATATTTATTGATTTATTTGAGACATGTTTCAGTAGAGATGGTTCCTATTAATACTGCAACATGATCTTGACTATTCATTTTCATATTCTTTGTATTAATGCCCTGTTTGCCACTTCCATTAGGGTCAGTGAAGTGTTGTAACTCAAGGGCACAAAGGCTATTTCCCTCATCAGGACATGAAATGACACTCCAGCATTAAATATTAACCTTGGTTATTTTCTAACTGCAGTGGCCCCTTTAAGACTAATTTGTCATAGCACGAGTTTGTCATTGAATCTCGATAATGTAAAAAAAAAAAGACCCTGCTGCAGAATGCATAAAGTTGTTGTCCCAGAAACTGCTCTCTGACAATAATAGAGATAACAGGATGTCATGTCATGTGTTGTGTGCAGAGATAAAGTAATCAGATGCAAAAAAGAAATAGACTTGTCTTGCTTTGCAGTCTTTACATTACTTCTATTCAAAGATTCCTTAAGAAGAATAGTCTCAACCTTCAAATAAAAGGGCTGCAAATCTCAGGGACAAGAATGGTTTCTTTGTTTTATTCCCTAATTGCCGGATTTTAGGCTAATTTCAATTCAAACAGTTGCAAATGCTTACTTAAATTATGGTATCTCTTTACAATAAGGTCCTGTTGGTTAATATTAATTAATGCATTGAGTAATTTTAACAGGACTTATTCATCTTGGTTATTGTTCATTTATCAAAATGCAATTGTTTAGTTTTAGTACATGTTAGTTCATTATACATTAAGTCATTTTAACATACAGAATGTTCACTTTTAATTTTAAAGTGTATTAGTATATGAAGAAATTAATTTTAACCAAGGCTGATAATTTCCGTAAAATAATTGTTAGTTTATGTTAACTAATTTAGTTAACTAATATTAATGAATACAATCTAAATTGTTACCATGGTTTATAATTGCAATATTGCTGGGAAATTGTCGCTTTATTTGCACATAACTGGTTTCTGTACAGTAGATGGAAGCTTTCATGTGTAGATACTTAGGAGATTGTTCACTCTGGTACTGTTTCATGCATGCCATGAACTATTTTTTAATACTGATTGTTTTTTTTTGCACACTGCCTAGGTGATATTTTAACATTTACTTACATATCTTTGTTTTGTTTTGTTTTGTTTTTGCCTGGATTTTTTTTAAAGATATGTATTATTAAAATAAACAAATCTGGATATTTTTCCCTGTGGTGAATACCTAATAAACAATGAGTTATTAGTAAGACAAGGAAAAAAGTAGGTCATCAGTGGAGAAAAAAACAAACAAACAAAAAAAAAGCAATCAACCTGTGCATGCACCCTTCTATAATCCAATCTGGTGCTGACTTCTGCCTTCACTAACAAATATTAAAGCTCTCATGAAGTGCTTATGGATTATAGCATCGCTGCCACACAGGAAACTAATGATCCCATGGTGCAGTGAGAGGTATGTTGTTTGAGAGACCTTAAAGCAATAGTACACTCTAAAATGAAAACTGTTATTTTATTCTGTGGAACACAACATGAGAAATGTTGAACATGCAGCTAATTTTCATAAAACGAAAGTTCATACTGACCATATTGACCACCATTAAAACACTGTCAAAGTAGTCCATACTCAGTCACTGCATTCCAAGTCTTCTGAAGCCCTATGAGAGTTGTGTGAGCAATAGACTGAAATTTAAATTGGAAAAATGTTTATTAAATTAAATTAAACATTTTTATGCCAAATGCCATTGGTTCTTGCATGTGACCAAACTTCACAAAGGTCAGAGCTGATACATCTAAAGGCGATTTAGATTGATTTAAGAGCTATGGTGAATCTCTATCATATGGGTTCAGAGGACATGGAATGTAGCACATGAATCATATGGACTCATTTTATTTAGCTTTTTGTCCTTTTTGGAGTGATTGACAAACGTGGTCACGCTGAATTGTTGTTGTACGAAAAAGAGCTGTATGAATACTCATTTTGTGTTTTTCAGGGGGAAAAAACAGGATTTACATCAAAAACAGTAATTTATCTCAAACAATTTCCAGTTCCATGGTTTTATTTTGTTATTGTGTAAGATTATCACAGTGGGAAAGTGGTCATTAGCATTTGATGCATGCTGAGATACAATAATATCAAATATTTTATAAAACAGTATGTTGTACATTCATCCTCTTTCTTCACTTTACACCAATAATTCTTATTCACGATGTCTTCACACAGCACCTCTGATCCACCTTCTCCTCATGAGACCCAGACACTGCTAATTCAGACACATTATTAAGCCTGTCACTTCTGTTTATGCATATTTCAATAAAAATTAGCCCCTGCTAATTATTTGTTTTAACATTTAACAGACATGCTGCATTTGAAAATTTTTAAAAGATACACACATGAGCGATAATAAACATGACAGGGAAAATTCTAAAATAAAATTCAATTGAGGAATATTTCGAGACACCTCTTAATGAATGAGGGTATAGTCTATTCGTTGAAGGGATGTACCAGCACACCAGAATAGACATTACACACTCAATTCAATTCACACAAATATACATGCAGTAAGAGAGTGAAAGCTCCTTCCTTTTCATTATATTTCATGTATTTTCACTAAACAACACACCTGCCATATATGTGTTGCTACATGGAGCCTGGAGAGAGAGAGAGAGAGAGAGAGAGAGTTAAGAGTTATGAATTCTATATGAACTTTGAAATTTGCATTACATTTAGTAAATGGTTTGTTTTTTAATGTCATTTACATTAGTAAGGGTAAAATTGAACACTACATGGACACCATTACCGGTTGTGCACTGTCACTCTAGCTGTGTCTTGTTTCGAAGGCCGCGTGCTAGCTAGGACGTGTCCTTTGAAGGCTGCTGTATACGGAGCATCCTCCTTTAAACAAGTCTCGTTTAAATGAGACGGCCTTCATAGGACAAACGGAAACAGAACTTTTCATGGTTGCTATGACAGCATGCCAATCTTTAACAAGCATGAGCGCTTTGAGTAAAACAAAGTCCCTTTGGAAGGGAATGTATGATGAGGTAAAATTTATGAGAGTTATAATGAGGTAGAGAGAAAAGAAAATAGATTTATCAGGTGTACTTTTAGTCTATAATATTTTATTTTAATTATATATTACTATAATTATACATATTATATACTCTGCACCTATCTATTTTGGAATTAATATTACTTGCATTAAACAAATTATTTTCAGGCAAATTGGCATATTTTTTTTATTTTTATTTTTTTTCAGACAAATTATGTAAATTTTCGTTGAATTGCATGTTGTGAGTGCCCACGAGTTACACCTCATGCATCCTCAGAATTCCAGAGAAAGAAGGTCACATTCGAAGGCTGTATTTGGAGAGACCTACTCGCTTTTCTGAAATGAGACAGCCTCGATGACATATGTGGCCGACAAATGTGACTTCTGGAGGATACAGCTTACGAAATGAGACACAGTGCATGTAAACAACCGCATCTCCCACTGAAAGCATTTAAATGCGCTCCTCCCGCTGGGCCCCATGGGAGTTGTAGGCCCCTGGGCTTCAGCCCGTATAAGCCTGTGCATTAATGCGCCCCTGATCAGCACAGACACTAGTGACACACACACCCCTTTCAACATTACACCTGCTATAACGCACACAAACACCCACTCATTTTCGTCCTTATTACACAATCTTTATCATCTACACATATACCTCTCTTTCCCCTTCTCACCTAGGTGCTACCATTTCCCCATATGCTGTGTTTGACCCTATTTACAGTGCATGAACATAAGGCATGTGAATGCCTCAAAGTGTCCCAAGTGACAATGGCTCTGATTTAGCAGTTCTTTTGCAGCATGATAATATAGATTTTTTTTCCAGAATGGAATACTGGCTTACTACTAACTGAATACTGCACAGTATACATGGTATATCTACATTTGTTTTTAATATTAAGTGAAAAATTAGGCATTATTCCACAATAAACATTTCAAACAGTTGTATTGCTACCTTTAAGTGCACTTGGGAATCTCCTATGCGACTTGGGCATTTGTTATTACGACATGTCATGAATTCAAGTCAGAAAAAAAATACAGAAAAAGCCCAAATTAAATGTTTTATGCAATGAATGACAGCAAAAGCTCTTTTTTTCTGTTGTACGGTTGAATAAGCATAAGTGAATACACCTGCATCGATATTACACAACCTATATGATTTATTAATGCATCTCATCTAGCAAATATTAATTTATTTGCATAAAATAAACTTTGATGGGTGAGTCGCTGGCTTGGTATTAGTTGACTAATATGAGATAAAGCACTGAAATTGAAATAATTTGGCAAAATTGCTACATTTTATCATCTTTCATGTCAACTCGGTTTTCATCTAGAATTCAGTGTTTACCACTGGTAAATACGACTTTGCTTGGTCATGTGCTTGGAACTTGTAATTACAACATTTCCGACTTCCCTTGAAAGCTGCATGTGCTACATTGTTGTCAAAGGACTTCAATGTGTTTGTCATGTTAAATTCATTGAGTGCCATCCAGTTATCAACAAATAGTTATTTAGCATTTCTGACTCAATTTTGAGTACAAATAGCTTAACATTTGGTAGTCAGATCAAATAATGAGTCAAGGAAGATATGTAAAAAAAGAAAAAAATATTATAAAAGTCTAATATTACTTCTGGTTCATTAATCACTAGAAATTAAAGGTCAAGTAAAACACATTGCACTGTGGGATCCAATTTTCCATACAGTAAGCTCTGTTGTATATTGTTCATTTTGTCAAATGTAGTAGGTCATCCGGGTAGTTTATACATACAACTTTTGAAACAGAACAAGAATGTAGAAAAGCTGAACGGAAGTGGAAGAGAGATAAACTTCAAGTCTCCTATGAGATATTAAGAAATGCTTTGGCTAACTATCAGAAAGTAGTAAAAGAGGAAAAAATTAAATTTTACTCTAAGGTAATTTCAGATAATGCAAATCGGCCAAAAGTGCTATTTGACACAATTGATTCTATTTTAAACCCCTCAAGGAATGTTATGAGAGATGCCACACAAGAGACTTGTGAAGATTTTTTATTGTTTTTTACACAAAAAATTGAGAAGATCAGAAGTGAAATAGTACCTGTACATTCCTGTTCATTAATTAATCCTGCACTGTCTAATATTTTTTCTAACTTTGAACCAGTTTCACCAGCGCAGTTGGCAGATATTGTCTCTAAAATGAACGGAGGTAGCTGCAGACTGGATGTTCTACCTACCCATCTTTTTAAAGATGTTTTTCCTACTGTGAGTTCTAGCCTAACAGCTATAATTAACAGTTCTCTAATGAACGGAGTGGTACCTAATAATTTTAAACATGCAATTCTTCATCCCTTGTTAAAAAAACCTAACTTGGATCATACAGTATATCACAATTATAGGCCAATTTCTAAATTGTCTTTTATTTCGAAAATTTTAGAGAAAGTGGTCTATTCACAGTTATATTCATATCTGAATACTTATAATATTTTAGATATATTCCAGTCAGGCTTTAGGACATGTCATAGTACAGAATCGGCACTGCTCAAGGTCACTAATGATGTATTATTATCATTGGATTCTGGATCACATGTTGTTCTGGTTTTATTGGATCTGAGCGCTGCCTTCGATACAATAGATCATGAAATTCTTCTCAGTCGTCTGGAGTGTTGGGTTGGTGTGCAGGGTATAGCTCTTCAGTGGTTTGCTTCATATTTAAAAGGCAGGACAGTTGCTGGGAATCTGGGAGACTTTTCTTCCACATTGGCCCCTTTAGTTTGTGGTGTCCCTCAGGGGTCGATTTTGGGACCGTTGCTGTTTTCGCTCTACATGCTTCCTTTAAGCAGTGTTTTTCGAAAGTATAGCATTTCATATCATTGCTATGCAGACGATCTCCAATTTTATTTTCCTGTGAGGCTAGATAACACCTGTTCGTTGGACAAAGTACAGGAATGTTACAGTGACATTAAACTCTGGCTATCCAGCAGCTTTCTCCAATTGAATGAGAGTAAAACTGAGGTTTTGATTGTAGGCTCTCCCATCTTATCTTGCTTTCCTGATCATTTGGGATCTTTATCCCTAAAGACTGAGAATCATGTAAAGAGTTTAGGGGTAATCATGGACTCATCACTTAACATTAAGAAACAGATTGGTGCTGTTGTCAAAGGAAGCTTTTTTAACCTGAGATCAATTGCTAAAGTAAAGCATTTTTTATCTAGTGATGATTTAGAAATTGTAGTTCATTCTTTTATTACATCTAAGCTTGACTACTGCAATTCTTTATATATCGGTCTCCCCCAGACTCTGCTTGTCCGCCTACAGTTAGTGCAGAATGCAGCGGCAAGGCTTTTAACGAGGGTGCTGAAAGAGAGAACATATTACTCGGTACTGCAATCCCTACATTGGCTTCCGGTCAAATTTAGGATTGATTTTAAAATTCTCTTGTTTGTTTACAAGGCATTGTCAGGCCTTGCCCTCCAGTACATCAGAGATCTTATAGTTCCTTACTCTCCTTTTAGAGTTCTCAGGTCCTCCGATCAACGACTTTTAAAGGTACCTCGTTGTAATTTAAAATCAAAAGGAGATTGTGCTTTTTCCGTGGTAGGTCCCAAACTTTGGAATAGTCTCCCATTCCATGTGAGATCAGCTCCATCGATTACAACTTTTAAGTCTTATTTAAAAACTTATTTATTTTCTTTAGCTTTTGAATAATGTTTGTCTGTTTTTTGTTGTATGACTTTCATGTTATTATTCTGTAAAGCACTTTGGGGCAACGTCTGTTGTTTAAAAATGTGCTATATAAATAAAGTTGCTTGCTTGCTTGCTTTTGCCATGTATACATTCTATATACTTCAGAAATAAAAGAGAACCAAGGCTATTCTGAACCTAGCCATGCTCACATGCATGCTGACTTAATACAAGATAAACATATGCTAACACACAACGATGAGGAAAGGACTGCGGCACGGACAGCCATGGCTTCCGGGAACAGGTATGGGACAGGGCCCCCTTGTGGTGGTAGGGCTTAAGGAGGGCTGGGAGGAGGGGCAGGGGCATGTGAGATACTGAGCCCACCCAGATCTACATTTTATATATACAGTGAATTGTTTTCACAGCTAAGCTGGGGTCAGAGCACAGGGACAGCCATGATATGGCACCTCTGGAGCAGATAGGGTCAAGGTCCTTGCTTAAGGGCCCAACAGTGGCATCGTGCTGGTGTTGGGGCTTAAACCCCCAACTTTATGTCAGTAACCCAGAGCCTTAAATGCTGAGCCACCCAGATCTACATTTAGTGTTTATTTTGGAGCTGTGCAAGGTGTTCATGAGCAGTGGCTGTTTACAGAGTGCCTGTATGTTTTGACACTTGCTAGAAATGTTTAATTGTGACTGATTTGGTTTGTGTGTGTGTCTCTGAAAATGACAGTCTTCCCTTCCTTCCCACATTTGATGGTGTAAATAAAGCCCTGTAGGTTTGTCGGAGAGAGGTGTCTGCTTCACCCCATCTGAGGTGAGAAAAAAATTGGCACCTCACAGTTCTGTTCAACCATATGGCCACCTTATTGGGTGGCTTATGCCATGAAATAGGACATATCTTATAGCTCTACAAACTTCTCTTTTTGTTTTACAAATTATCCTAATAGTACAACTTTGATACGCATGATTTGTCTTAGTTTTAAAAAAGACTAGTTTATATTTATATATATAAAAAGTTAGTTCCGGTCCTTGAATCTGATTGGATGAGAGATGTTCCATGAGTACTGATGGTCTCACACCATCATCACTTGGACGCTTAATTTTTCCGTGTGTATAACTCCATTTGTGTTTGTGGCATTCAAAACTAAAGTGTAAGAGCAGTGCAGATGTGTTAAGAGCTTCTGTATATGTGTCTCTTTACATGTAATTTGTGTGTAATATGAAACAGTTAGGTTATGTGAAGTCAGCATCAGTCAGTGTTTAAATACAACAGCACTACGTAATCTCTTGTATTACTACTAATACACTTCTAAAGCTAGGAAATAGCTTTAAGCGAACAACTTCAGCATTATGGCTCATCACAGCTGAGAGACACAACAGACTGATTAATTACACAAATTCAAGACGCTTACCTCTTACCGGACTTTCCACATTGGAGAGGACATACTGTTTAAAATGGCGAAGAAGATTGCGGTTTAAGTGTGCTCGAACCCGCAAGGGGGTGGACACGGCCTGGGTCAAGTAGGCCGACGCAGTGGTGTCCGCGATCCAGTGGGAAAGCCTCTGTTTGGAGACAGCGTTCCCTTTCCGGACACAGCAATGCTAAGGCTGGGTCTGCCTCCTCCCAGGGCAGCGCTTGCAAGTTCACTACCTGATTCCTGAAAGGGGTCATAGGAACCTTGGGCACGTAGCCCGGTCAGGGTATCAGGATGACATGAGAATCTGCCAGACCGAACTCCAGTCAAGTGTCGCTGACGGAGAACGCTTCCAGGTACCCAACCCCACTTCAGGTCCTGTGAGATGGTAGTGCCCAGGAACCTGAATGAGTCCACTGCTGCCACAGTGCTATTTAGAATGGTGAGGGGGTCAGTGTTGGGGTGTTCCTCCCAAAATCCACAATTATTTTCCACCATATTGAGTGTGTTCAGCTCAAGGTTGTATTTACTGCACCAGACAGCCAGCTGTTTAACCTCCCTTCTGGACACCAGAGAGAGAATGTGGAAGACCTCCGTCTCTCTCTCTGTCTCTCTCTCTCTCTCTTTCTGGAATCCCCGGCTCCTCTTTATCTCTCTCCCACTGACTGGGAACTCAGCGTCAGGCGTGCATCCTCAAGTCCTGGTCACACCCTCCTCATCACTTAATCTATTATAGTATGTCAAAGGTTTATATAATGTTCATGGCTCTCTTCATTTGGGAGCAGCATGTCTTGTGCTGAATTATTCAGCAGTCAGACTCCCAGCCATTGATTGGAACATGAGCTGATTACTGTGGGAGTGAAGCCCTTTCCCAACCTTTGTAAATTGATGCCATATAATTTTATGTCTGCAGAGTTCAAGGTGCCTTTCATGTATACATCTGTCATCGACAACGTCATCATTGATGCGTAATATCATGATCACGCTCACTCACAAATTGTTACCTTGTCCTACTATCCGTCTACCATAACTACACTGGCTCTTTTATCTTGCGCTAACTTAATGATTTATGATTTAGTGATAAGATGATGCCAGATGTGGATAGATGGTTTTCTTGCGATAGGTTAAGTTGACTAAGCATGCTATTCTGTTTTGAACTATTAGGTAATTTGAGGTGCATTTGATTAGTATGAACAAATTTGAACATGACTCCAATGTTTGAACTGAAGCTCATGCGAGGCCATGTATAACCAAAATGTTTGCTTGAAACTTGAATGTTTTCTTACTAAACTGCTACTGTGATAAATAAACCGCTTAAACCACCTGAAGCTGTGTTGCTGGTCTCACAACCTGGTCAGACTGGTCTTGGCTAGTTTTAGAGGGTTTAGTTGAGCACTAGATTGGCCAGGCTAAAAGACCAATTTAAAGCAGCTAAGACCCACTTGAACTACTTTTTTTTTTTTTTTACTCGTTGGTAATAGTTATTATCACTGAATAAGTGGCGCTTTTCTGTAACATAAAGGCCTTTCTTCCAAAGCTTCCTATTTGTCTTTTTTATGGTGTATATTCTTCAGACAAAGGGCTTGTGCATAATATGCCCTTATAAAGATGCCTCCCTTCCAGATGCGCTGAATGACTTCTACGCTCGGTTTGAAGTGCAGAACGACATGATGGCGAGGAAGTCCACCCCTCCTCCCAACGACCAGGTGCTCTGTCTTACCACGGCAGATGTGAGGAAAACTCTACGTAGAGTCAACCCACGGAAGGCTGCTGGACCAGACAACATTCCTGGCAGAGTGCTCAGAGGATGTGCAGACCAGCTAGCAGATGTTCTTACCGACATCTTCAACATCTCTCTGAGCAGCGCCGTTGTTCCAACGTGCTTCAAGGCCACCACCATCATCCCCATGCCAAAGAAGTCTTCAGTGTCCTGCCTCAACGACTACCGTCCCGTCGCGACTTACACCCATCATCATGCAGTGCTTTGAGAGGCTCGTCATGAGGCAGATTAAGACCCAGCTGCCCCCTCACTAGACCCACTGCAGTTTGCGTGATCGTTCAAACCGTTCAACGGATCGATGCCATCACCACAACCCTCCATCTGGCCCTCAACCACCTAGACAATAAGGACTCATACGTTCGAATGCTGTTCATAGATTTCAGCTCAGCATTCAACACAATCATTCCCCAGCACCTGATTGGAAAGCTGAACCTGCTGGGCCTGGACACCTCCCTCTGCAACTGGATCCTGGACTTCCTGACTGGGAGACCTCAGTCAGTCCGGATCGGGAACAGCATCTCCACCACCACCACACTGAGCACTGGGGCCCCCAGGGCTGTGTGCTCAGTCCACTGCTGTTCACTCTGCTGACTCACGACTGTGCAGCAATGCACAGCTCGAATCACATCATCAAGTTCGCCGATGACACGACCGTGGTGGGTCTCATCAGCAAGAACAACGAGTCAGCATACAGAGAGGAGGTGCAGCGGCTGACGAACTGGTGTAGAGCCAACAACCTGTCCCTGAATGTCGACAAAACAAAAGAGATGGTTGTTGACTTTAGGAGAGCACAAGGTGAACACACTCCGCTGAACATCGACGGCTCCTCTGTGGAGATCGTCAAGAGCACCAAATTCCTTGGTGTTCACCTGGCGGAGAACCTCACCTGGTCCCTCAACACCAGCTCTATCACCAAGAAAGCCCAGCAGCGTCTCTACTTTCTTCGAAGGCTGAGGAAAGCACATCTCCCAACCCCCATCCTCAATACATTCTATAGAGGGACTATTGAGAGCATCCTGAGCAGCTGCATCACTGCCTGGTTTGGGACTTGCACCGTTTCGGACCACAAAGCCCTGCAGAGGATAGTGAGGACAGCTGAGAAGATCATTGGGGTCTCTCTTCCCTCCATCAAAGACATTTACAAAAAACACTGTATCCATAAAGCAACCAGCATTGTGGACTGACCCCACACACCCCTCACACAAACTCTTTACCCTCCTCCCGTCTGGCAAGAGGTACCGAAGCATTCGGGCCCTCACGGCCAGACTGTGTAACAGCTTCTTCCCCAAGCCATCAGACTCCTCAATACTCAGAGACTGGTTTGACACACACGTGTCCTGAGTTGCACTTTAATTACTGTCACTTTATAACTGTCTGCTACCTCAATAACTGCTATGTGCATAGAACATTATCTCATAGTATGTTATGTTTACATTTTTAGAAACTGTCATCTTTTTGCACTACTGAGTACTGGTCGGCGCTGCACTGTCTATTGTCCTGTTCATTGTCAGTAATTTGTTGTACTGTCCTGTACTTTTTGCACATGTTTGCACGTGCACTTTATATAGGTATATATAGGTAGTTTATATAGGTATTTTATTTCGTTGTGTAGTCTCATGTGGTCCTACATTGGTCCTTTGTAGCACCATGTTCCTGGAGGAACGTTGTCTCGTTTTGCTGTGTACTGTACTAACTGTATATGGTTGAAACGACAATAAAAACCACTTGACTTGACTTGACTTGACTATAACCCTCTTCATTGTTTGTTGAAAAGGACATTGTGGTATGTTGTATGCCCTTTAGAAAACAGACCTGGAGGCTGCTAAACAGGTAAAGCGCCAACGCTTTTAGCACAGGGCTGGCGTGATTGATTTCTGTAATGTTGTGTGTGCTTTTTCATCACACCGCCTTGCTGACACACTGGCCCTGATATTGAGCACCACACTAACATTTGTGGAGGGCATATTCGAGTGTGTGTGTGTGTGTGTGTGTGTGTATGCACGTTTGTGTAGAGGAGTGTGTTTGTGTGCGTGTGTGTGTGTGTGTGTGTGTGTGTGTGTGTGTGTGTGTAAGCTGATGCAGAAAAGCCCCTGTAGGTTACCAGGCATTTGCATTAAGGAGAGCTGTTATTGAGAGTGTCCCTGTGCTACACTGGAAATGTTCTAATACGTGTACAAGTACAAGGGTATGAGAGGGAGGCAGGAATCTTGATTAGCTTTACAGTCGATGATTGAAAGCTCACTATAAAGTGAGACTCTTTAAGGATGTTGCCTTCCTCCCCCCATGCCTCTGTAACTCATTTAGTGTTAAATTTTAAGGTTCAAATACCCTCTCAAAAGTTCAAGCACTATTTTAGTTCTTTCATTCCAGCCCATATGGATCCCTATGGAAGGTCCTTATACATCCTCTCACATTATTAACCAACTAGTGCCAAGGGGAAACTTTGAGTGACCTTGTTTGGGCATATTTTCAAAATGAGTAGTGGAGAGTAGTGATAGACTGATATATTGGCCAGTAATTGACCACTGTGAGAATATTGGCTAATAACCATGCCCACTTCGCTGATTTACAGAAGCATCAACTCTCTCTTGTGCCTTGCTTAATTAAATTTTAATTAATTTTAAGTAGATATTGCAAAAAAATAAAAAATAAAAATTCAGGGTATATTTATATCTCTCAATTCCTATAATTAAATAAGCAAAAACTTGATTGTGGTGATATTGCGTGGTATTAATATTGTGTGGCTCCTTGAAAAAAGTGATAACACATTTTTTTCCCAAACAGATTTTGATATATTTTCTATGGTATGGTTAATGTTCTATGGAGTTTTAAATCCACCCTCTACCTCTACCCTAAACCGTAACCCCAAACCTAACCAAAATTTTCATAAAAAGCAAAATTGTAGTAACAAACAGGAGGTTTTTAAGGTTACACTCTATCAGGTTTTAAATCAACAAAACCAGCCTCCCTACCCTAAACCATAATCCCAACCCTAACTGATAATGTCATAAAAGGCAAATGTTAGATGAAAAATGCAATTGCTGAAGCAACCACTTAATTTGGTGGTGCTTCTATGGCACATTTGACTTGCATATTCTTCAGGATTCGAACCCCTGTCCTTTAGTTGAGTTTTGATTTTGCATTAATGACCTTATAAATGAAATTGGTTATGAAATTCAGCCATTACAATGCACCTATCACCTTACAAATCATGTACTTTAGTAAAAGTGTTTTGATGTCATAAAATAGCATTGTGTGATGAACAGGGTAAAAATTATGTGTTTATGAACTGATAACCCTACATTTTACTAGTAATACATGTGAAAGAAAATGAAAGTAGTTGCTATAACAAGTGTTAATTGTACTTGGAAACTGGCAAAAATATAGATATGGAAATGTGTTTTTAGGAAAGCTTAAACTACATATGGTATTGGCTTTGTATCGAACATTGGCCACTGAGCAGGCCCGGTTCCAGATCAAAATCACTGAGAGTGCTTCTGAAAATAGTGGGGATGCTCTGTATAAAGAAGAGATGTATCATAATTAAATAATTTTTAATAGATTAAACCATGTTTAAATGCTTCTAAAATTATGTAAAGAAATTATTTTTATTTTATATGTTTTAGTGTAAAACACATTTATTGCTTGTTTTGTTTTTTTCTCTTGATTCGTCACTAAAATTGACAGCTAAATGCTGCGCCTGAGATTAGGACATACTGATTTGCAAAATCATACACGTTTAAGTTTTGATGCAGCATTTTGTGAGTTCACAATATGCAGGGATTTTTGTGTGTTTGCTGGTATTCAAGGAAATCTGCTTGCCAATTTACAGTATTAGTCTTACATATTGAGTTGAGCATGGGTGTGCAACTATTTTGGTACAGGGGCCACATCAGCTGTTTATTAGAACTTGGAAGAGAGAAGATAAAAAGTTCTGCATAGTTGTATCTTTTAAGCTCAGAAGTACTAGTGCACTCAATGAATGATGCACAATATACTGAAGTGTATACTGATGGGAGCATTCTGCGATTGCTTGAATTTTTACTGCTAATTTCTATCATGTGTTATTAAAACTGAATTAAGGCTATAATGAGTATAATTATTAATTGTTTATTTTACCATACTTCAATACAATTGTAATTAACACTACACTGTGATTCTGGTTTAATAGTAAAATAAAATATGCATAAATTATAGATTTTAAAAGCTTATTCTCATGTTTGCTACAAAATGAACAAAGTTGTTTTATTCTATAAAAAAATATCAACCTGTTTACACGCTCATGGGTCATGATGTGGGTCTCCTCGTGGATTGTTTGGCATCCCATTCAGCACACAACTGAATAAAACAGGCTGCATGACACTGATGAATGATTACTGCGAGTGTAACATTCACATA
This sequence comes from Xyrauchen texanus, assembly GCF_025860055.1. Taxonomy (NCBI): domain Eukaryota; kingdom Metazoa; phylum Chordata; class Actinopteri; order Cypriniformes; family Catostomidae; genus Xyrauchen; species Xyrauchen texanus. The sequence continues at coordinate 28,515,448 of NC_068285.1, read as the reverse complement.
CAGGTGTGAGTGACTTATTTTACAAATAACAAAAAGAACAAACATTTTCCTCTCTCACTTGGTTTTGCTCACATGTCCCCTCCATGTGCGAATGATACGAAGATCTATTTGGATTTAACTAAAGTTCATAACTTAATAGGTTTGCTCGCAGACTTGGCACTAAACAGCACACACAGCCTCATGAATGGACAAGGAGTGGCTGCATCACACTTTTCTTTGAGCATAATATTGCACTGTTGAGCACTATGTTTTCTTTTTTGTCGAAGAGGAGAGAGAGACAGCGAAGAGGAGAGAGAGAGAGCGTGTGCACTTGCATGCATGGTTGCCAGATTGCATAAATTAAGTATGACATAAGGCAAAATATTTCCAATTTCTGCTAGTACAAATCTCTGATTGGGGTGTTGCATGTATTGTCTGGCAACCCTGAACATATTAAAAGCTTGTGGATGCAGGATAGGTCCCAAAGCCAGATAAATGATAGATCTAATAAAAGCGTTCATGATAAATCGACCCGCGGGCAATAGTTTGCCCTGGTCTGCAGGTGCTCTAAGGTTAACCACCCTCAAGCACCCCCATAGAACCGGGCCTGCCAGTTATCTAGTTATCCGTATTAGTGTCGGCTATTGAAAAATCTATAGGCCTATTGGTCAACCAAAGTGGAGAGAGCACTATGCTCCTCAATAAAACATTTTGAGACTTGTGTCATGATTTTTGTGGTTCAGTGCACTACTTTTGGCTTAACACAAGATGAAAGAAGCTAATTGAAGGGGACATGACTTGTTTAAGAACATTATAGTTTAGAAATGTGATTCTACTGTCTTCTCTCTTGGATCTTTATTGTGTTTTACTGTGTGAACATGTTTGAGTCCCCAATAGGGTAAATGCTGCTAATGGTAATGCAAGAATGGGTCTTGCAGCTTTCTAAAGGTCTCTAGCTAACATGATTACTTTAGGTGTTTCATGTGATTAGGGTCAGCCCTTGTTTGTTCTTTAGGTTAAAGATGCTGTTCTGGAGAAAGGCAGATTTGTGTGGTGTTCAAGTGTTTTTTTTTAAGAAAATAGGACATTTAAATGGATAGAATATAATCACACAATATATTTCTGGAAAACAAATATACTATTTGTATTTGTATACAGATATACTTTTTGAAACTTTATTTGAATTCTATATTAAAGGGTTAACTCTTTACAATAAGGTAACACTCATTAACATTAGTTAATGCATTAGGTGTAATGAATAAACAATTAACTATATATATTTTCACAGCATTTATTAATCTTAGTTAATGTTAGTTAATAAAAATAAAAAAGTACAATGTTAGTTCAATGTGCATTAACTAATGTTACCTAATACAACTTTTGATTATTAAATATTATATTAAATATTCATATATGTTTTACTTAACATTAACTAAGATTAATAAATGCTTAATAAGTATTGTTAATTGTTAGTTCATGTTAACTAATGTTGTTAACTAATTTTAACAAATGGAACCTTATTGTAAAGTATTGTAAATAGTGACCCAAAAATGACATCATTCTCTCATCATTTACTCACCCTTATGCCATTCCAGATGTGTAATTCTATCTTTCATTCATTGAAATAAAATTAGAACTAAGATTTTTGAAGAATGTCTCAGCTCTTTTGGTCCATACAATGCAAGTGTATGGGTGCCAAAATTTGGATAATCCAAAAAATAATCCACATAATCACATAAAAAGCATACAAATAATCCATAAAACACCAGTGGTTAATTTAATGTCTTCAGAAGCTATATGATAAGTGTGGGTAGGAAACAGATCAATATTTAAGTCCTTTTTTACTATAAATTCTCCTTCCTGCTCAGACAATCTCCACTTTAAGGGTGCTTCTCATTTCATAAATTGTGCATCCTTGATTCCTTGCTCCTCCGTCCGTTAGCCCTTGAAATGGAAACCGATCAAAGTCTGCCATCATGAAGGACGTATAAATTCTCTGAATGCACCACGAGAAGGCAATGATCGAGGAGAGAGGAAGCTTACCGAGGATGCTTGAGTGATGAAAAACAGGAGCATCCTATGCAAAATACGTTTTGGTCGAAGCACCTGGCGTGCGCATAAATTATCCTCCACAGATGTGAAATCTGACGCAAGTGTTTGAATTAATGTTTCACCTTTGCAGTTTAAATAAACCATAATTGCCACATACTTCAACAGTGCATCTTGAATTATTTGGATTTAATATTAGTAAGTTAATAAATAAAACATCAATAACATAACGGCAAGCTTACCGATGAATGCTCTGAAGTTACTCTTTAGTGAGCAGGACATTTCATTTTACAAGTGCATCTTGCTTCCATTCCTCTGTCCTCGTTTCCTTCCATCCTTGTTTCCTAAGAGGGTGGAGCAAGGAAACGAGGAAAGGAGGAAGGAAAGGAAACAAGGACACAATTTCAGAAATGAGAATCACCCTAACTTTCGCTTCCACATTCTTCTTCTAATGTTTTTGGCTATTCACATTCTTCATGCATATCGGGAATGTATTTCTAGCTAAAAGTTTACTTAAATATTGATATGTTTCTCACCCACACCTATCAAATCCCTTCTGAAGATATAAACTTAACTACTGGAGTCGTATGGCTTACTTTTCTGATGCCTTTATTTATTTTTTGCACCCTTTCACTTGAGTTGTATGGACCTACAGAGATGTAATACTCTTCTAAAATGTATGTTCTGCAGAAGAAAGAAAGTCATATACATCTGGGATTACAAAATTATGAGAACATTTTCATTTTTGGGTGAACCATTCCTTTAATGTGTCATGTTGCTTGGCAAAAAACAACAAAAAAAAACAGCATACAGTTAGGCTCTAATTATTTAATGGAAATTGGTATCTTTTAACATTTTGGTTTGGCCACCGTTATGAGTAAGCATTACCATGGTGTGGCTGGGTAATGCCTCCCCTTGTCCCCTCACTCATCCAGGTTGATGGGGATGACCTGCCGGCAGACGCGGTGAAAGGCACGCCCCTCCCCAGGGAAGGGGGGGGGTGTACGTTATGCCGGGGGCTCCCCAGCCTGAGAGAGTGAGGGAGGAATGTGGCAGGGTGGAGGGCGGGGCCGGGTCGTGATTCTACACACCCGGTCCCTTATCAGGCTAATCAAGCCTTTCCATTGAACTGCTTTACACTGGTGCCGAAACCCAGGAAGGAGGAGGGATACGACGTAGTAGAGTTCTCGCCACTATCGTCCACCCCAATGGAGCAGCCGCGGCCATCTGCCGGGGGACGAGGAGCCTGGCCGCCTTGAAGTGGAGGAATGGCCGCCGACCGCGAGGGGAGAAGGAGCTCCTAACCGACCGCCTGGAACGGTCAGGGCCGCTGCCAGGGGCGGAGGAGTCCCCTGCCAGCTGCTGAAACATGGCGGGGTCTGAGACCGCCGACCGCGAGCGGGGAAGTGCTCGTGGCCAGGGACGTCACGCCGGGGGCTCCCCAGCCTGAGAGATGAGGGAGGAATGTAGCAGGGCGGAGGGCGGGGCCGGGTCGTGATTCTACACACCGTGTCCCATATCAGGCTTAATCAAGCCTCCGAGAGGGATAAAGGCTGACTGCGGAGGATGGTGTGGGAGAGAGAGATCGTTTGTGGACATCATGTGTGTGTTTGTCTTTTGTTTAAGTTTATCATTAAAATATTATTTATATTGCCAAGCCGGTTCTCGCCTCCTCCTTTCCATTGAACTGCTTTACACATGGTTAAATTACTGTAACACATAGTCTTGTGTTGCTTTATTTTACCATCAAGAACAAACCTCTTTCTGTGTTATGGCATCATACACCATGTAGGTTGATTAAGTTGGCTAATGTTGTACATTTAGAAAGTGCTCAGATCATTATATTAACCATAACGGTCAATTCCATGACTCTGCCCCCATGCCCCATTTCCAATTAAATGCAATTACAACGTGCAGCACATCATAAAATACTTCTCTCTAATGTGGATGGGAATATCTAGGCTGGTTTGAGCCAGAATGGAGTGTTAATATGTGGTGTATGTTACCTAGAGTAAATGTGCTTAAGCCAAGGCATGCATAACAGTGACATACAGACCTACAGGAAATGAAGATCAGAGGCATCAGAGCTCATTCTAATCACTTCAAACCAAGTACACAGATGGACTCTACCAGACTCCCACAATGATCTTTGCGATTCAGCCGCATTGTTATGTTTAACAATAAATGTATCTCCCTAATCCTAATCTTGCCCATCTTTGTGGATGAAAAACTGACACATATCACTCTAATCAACTTGTTGTCTTAAAGTTTTAGTCAAATGCAGCTAAGAGCTGCTCTGTCATGGTAAGCCTCCTAGAACACTGAAATCCAGTAAAATCCTCTTGTAGCTGATTCCTATCTACCACAGATGCAGCATAACTTTGTTAAGATATCATAACTCAAGCAGTTGAAAATTCACAATCACAAACAAACATACAGTACATGCCATAACTCTATGAGTGGAAGTAGCGAAGTGCAAGGTAGTTGTTTGCATAGGCTGTAGTAGATTTAGGTGTAAAGTGTCACCCAAGTTATTTCAGGGGCCACAATAGCCAATTTTGACTGAATAATTATGTTGATTGTGTTGTATTAATTGTAAACAAATACCCTGTATGCATTATTCCCTAAGTGGCATCACTATCAATCTGTTGAAAATTACCCAGTTAAATTTAGCTGAAGTTTGACTTCCGTTCTTCCTCTATTTCTGTCTTACGCTTCTATCAAGCAGGTAGAATTATGTCTCCATCACTCCACACTGCTGAATTGTTTTTTTATTTGTTATCACTTTGTTGTTAAGGGAGTCAGTTTGGGGGCATTAGAAGCTATCAGTGACCAGAGGTCACTACTTAACCAGTTCCTTAAGAACGTCTTATAAGACCATCACATGTCTTGACATGGTATAAAACCAGACTTTAGGCTTTGCTTTGCTGTCTCTCTCTTTATGTCTTTATTGACATTCATGGCTTGCTGCCTGTGACTCACTGGTTAGCTCTGGCCAAAACTTGGCCAGGATAGTTGGAACTGCATTAAAAACATTCTGCGATTACAGAATTGCATAACAGCTGTTAGTAATTAAGTATTCCGTCTTCTGGAGATATAAATGTATTAATTTGTGCTTTTAATTAATTCATTGTTTGTTAAAACATTGATGTCTAACCACACAATCCAAATTTTTATATTGTCTTTAATATCTTTTATTAAAGATCTCTGAATTCTCCTGTTTTCACTTCTAAACTTCAGGGTAATTTGGCTTTATCTTTAAAGTTCACATTGATGTGACCTTTTCGTGTGTTTTAATGTTCTTGGCTGTTGTCGGTATTACCATGCTTACTTCCTCCGTCTTTTTTGGCACTCTGATGCTTCACAGTGGCATCAAGACTAAACTGTGAGATTGAGTTCCAGCATGTGCTGTTCTTTAGCATGCTGTTTATCTATTCTGCTTCCCTAATTTCTCTAAATCCTCTCCAATATGTTCTAGCAATAACCCGTTGGCAGCCCCTTCTTTCCACTCTTCCCAGTTTTTGCCTTCGGTCGACTCCCAGTAGTCTCTATTTCTGCTTGCTCGTCTGTCTTGTGCTGAGCTGTACCACTTTCTCTAGCTGACACACATGAAGTGATCCAGCTTCTTATTTGTCATTTGCAGATTTATTAACCACCACATAACATTGATGTTTTTGTAAAATCAGTGACTGCAAAAACAATCATCAACATCATCAACATAACCATTGTCATAGTCATTATCATTACTGCTTTTATCATCATCATAGTCAATGTCATAATTGTAATCAACATCATCACCATAATGAACAAAATCAGCAACCTGTTAAAGTACTTGTCACTATAATGTGTCTTCATAACATGCAAACAAATTTCAATATTTCTCAAAGATGAACACATTGCAGTTCAAAATGGAACAAAGCACATATACTTTTTATTTTCAATAATTTGTCTATAATTAATCATCATCTTGAATCCTTGTGAACTCAACAGCGTGTCCACGCATTAATTTAAACTGAATTTGAGTTGAGGTAGCAAACAGGATCCAGAATTGTAATTTAATATAAAAGAATTAAAATGAACAACATTATTCAGAACTACAAGATGGAAATCGTGTAAAAACACAACACTGAAGATTACTCTGGACCATTTTTTTTGTTATCTTTGATTAATTTAGTTCCTTGTCCTGTCTTAACAATTTTAATTTATTAGATGAAAAGGAGACAATTCTTATCGTTCAGAATTTTGCATATGGATCCATTTTAAAAGGTCTCTCTGTAATGTCCTGTAATCAAGTTACCATTAAAATCTTCATTCAGAGTCAGATTGATGAAGTTAAGGTAGCTATGACCCTGCTTACACCTGGTATTAAGATGCGTCTCGGGTGATACGACCACATGTGATCAGATGAGACACATCAATGTTTACTCCTGGGTGTGTCTCCTGTGACCACTTTTGAATGGATTTGAAGGGGAGGGACTTTGTTTCATGATGACATGCATCAGTCCCTATGTTAGTGTGTTAATTCATGATAATAAACTGCAACAAAGTCAGAAAAGACAAAGAAAGCATGAGAAAAAAGAAGAAAAAAAAAGAAAACGGTGCACTATTTTTTTCGGATGAAGCTGAAATTTAATCTAAACATAATCTAAAATTCGAGCAGAATTGTCTGTTATTTTAGTGGATTACCTGTATTAATCTGAGCTGCTGATGTTTGTGCTTCTCATTGTCCCTGCATGTTGATTTCAGACACACTGAAGAAGGACTTGGAAGTTGTCATGCTTGTGTTTGTATCTGTTTTTTTTTCTCTCTCGATCGGACAGTTGTTTCCTTTTAAAGCCGCTCGTAACCGACAAAGTTTAAACTCTTGCTTTAGTGCAGTGGTTGATTGACAGATGAAGGGTGGCGCTTCCATGCTGCTGCGAGGTCGCATATTGGACATGTGATGCGGTTACATGCGTTTTTGACCACATCCGTATGTGTTTTTTGTGATCTGATAACAAAATGTTTTAGACCCTGTTTACACCTGTATTTAGTGCTAACCACATGTGATCGGATTGGCTTAATACCAGGTGTGAACGGGGTCCATTAGATAGAGTAGTAGGCACACTTTAGTCTTATCCTGTGCATTAAGCTAAATTTAGTGGGCAGGTATGTGCTAATCCCCCAGTGGCATGATCTAAAGCTCAGACACCATGTACATGTATATAGTCTCTAATGAATTCTAAGAACTGTGTTTGAACCTGCCGTCTCTCCCACAATCCAGCTGTGCTTTATTGTGGCCTCAGTTGCATTCCTCATACACACTGAGACTGCAATATTACAATTGCAATGTTAACATATGCCCGGTCAGATTATCATCACAAATTCACACAACAAACAGTTACCTCCGGACTAATGAACTTGCCGCAGCCAAAGAAATTAAAAAATGTAATCTTTAATTAGTTTGTTGTTTTAGAGGGAGAAAGAATTAAACATTAAAAGTGAATTAAACTCAATTTCCCCCTTTGCTTTCCTCATTCAGTGGATGCAGATAAAAAGGAGGGTTAAACAAGGCTATGATTTTGCTGGAGTGCTGCTTAATGTGGATTACAGCATATGTTGAAGTGATGTGAGCGTGATGTTAATCAAAGCAACCATGTGGCTCCCACAAACCTATCGTCACTACCCCCTCCACAGGGCCACATGCTGACAATCATGACCCCTGCGGTCTGCATCTCTCTTTTCTCTCTCTCTCTACACCTCTCTTTTCCTTATCAGAGCTAAATCCAATCATGTAAACCCCTCCACCCCTGTCCAATGCTCTAACTAATGACATTAATCTGAAGGGCATATATCTTTAACGATTTCCTTCTCACTTCCCTCTCATTCACACTCTATATCTCTGTCTGTCTTTATCTGTCTATCTCTGTCTTTCTTTCTTTTCACTTCTGTCATCTCCTGTAGTATTTCCCAGCCTGCTTTTATAAGTCTCAAGTCTTCTTTATTTATAAAGCCCTTTAAACCTACACTGTAGACCGAATTGCTGAACATTAGAGGTAAAACAATAAGCAAAATGCAAACATAAATATCACATCACACAGTGTAACAATTGCATAAAAACAATAAACATTAACACATAAAACAACATAAAATCACAGCACACAGTATCTATCAATTGTTGACAGCCAGAAAAAAATGGATAGGTTTTTAAACGAGATTTAAAGATGGAGATGGTTGTGGAGGATTTAATATTGAGCAGAAAATCATTCCACAACCTCAGACCAGAAACAGAAAATGCATGATTGCCCTTAAGCTTTAAGTGTGACCGAGAGATCGTAAGAAAAACTTGATTAGCTGAGAGTTAACAGTCAGCAAAAAGAGTAATTTAAACAGATGTTTAAAAACTGAAGTTAGCCCACCACCCTGACCAGCAGTTCTAGGGAGGCTAAAAAAGTCACATTCACTTTCATCAAGACTAAATTTGCCAGCATTCATCCACATTTCTGAGATAAATAAAAAGTCCAACTTATGAGATAAAAAGAAGTCATTAAAAATAAAAGTTTTGTTCGAAAGAGAGCAAGCATTAACCAATTCCATCTTTACTGAACTGGAAACCAGAGAATCATCCGATGGGCCACCATAAGCTCCTACTGTTTTAAGGTACTTTAGATTGTTGGAATTCCCACCTCTGGTGTGGTCCTGTGTTTTGACAATGTTTATTTGCGGCGTCTGAGTCCACATTGCTGGGAAAACAGGTAGAAGACACAAGCGTCTCCAGGCCCAGTTCCTCTCAACGAAATCCTCATGGCCCCTGTGAACTGTGCAGCATCCAGATCGCTCCTCATTCTCGTTGAGACACCCACTTTTTTTTTTTTTGCAGAACGCACATCCAGCCCAGTATGCTTTTGCCGGAACCGGCAGAGTACAATGAGAATGAAAGAAACACTTTGGAAAGATTCATAACAAACGATCAAATGTCAAGTAAGGTTTGGTGATCATACACCCAATGGGATTGGCCTAAGTGAGTGTAAATACATAAAAACAAAGCAAAAAGAAGCAAAACAAACAACACAGAAGGAGAGCGATGGCAGGCCACCACACAGTACGGTGCCATCTTGAATATAGTGGGATTAAGACTGAAGTCAGAATCCCCCCTAAATGTAATGATTCCGTAGTGCCGCAGGACTCCAATTGGCCGGGATTGGGCCGGGAAGCATTCAGATGAGTGCTGCCCCTCTCCCTTCATGCACCACACGTTTGTGGAGAACCTGGTGCTAAATAATCCATAGGTGACCTGATTCTGGGTCGGGGTTTTGTGCGTGGCAGAGCAGCTCACTCGCTGCTATCCATTGAAAGTCAGCCCTCAATCCAAGACAGTGCTTGGCCTGCTGTACTTGGCCTGCTGTCCTGTTCAAAGCTGTCTTTAAATACTCCATAAAATCAAATGGGTTATGGAGTTTTGTGGCTATTAGTCCATGTCTGTTAGTATTGAAACCATCTATATGACTTTCAACAGATACACATTCAAAATGAAGGCTATAGTCTTTCTATTATTGGAAAATGGACCAAAGCTATTGATGACTCATCTTGTACTTGGGGGCTTATCCATTTTTTTTGGTCCAATCCTATGCTTTATAGAATGAGAATACCCCTTCCCCTAATACCACTGCCTGCAGCTATAGCAGGTGGCAAATCATGTTTTACGGCTGAGACATCTTCCTGAAAGACTCTGATTAATTACCCTTCCAGCATGGTATTAAGATTTGATTTGATCTGCTAGAATTAGAAAACAGCAGCAGTTTGTTATGAACATCCTGTATCTTGGGGACTTAGTTTTAAATGTAGAGCATTTAGCTTAATTTTGAGTTTTTAAGGAAAAAATAGAATGTCTTGCTGGAAAAAAAGTAGCTTAAACCAGCTTAAGCTGGTTTATTTGTTGTCCCAAGGTGCATCCCAAACTGCACTCTTTTGCACTATTCTACGGCATTTTTTAGTGTAAGTAGAGCGAGTAGTATGTTAACATTGAAAATGCAGCAAAAAGAAGTGTACTTTAAGTACCCAGATAATACACTTTTTCAATCGTCAAAATGGAGTGTGAAATGTTGGACACTTCACCAACATTGGCTTTCAGAGCATGCGGCTTGCCGTACATAGCGGAAGGGGCTTAGTTACCTGGCTGTGCTACTGGTCTGACAAAACAGCTAGCAAAACGTCATTGGATACAGTACCTTACAAATGTGAGTTGAATGCTTTAACATCACCCCAAGGTGTGTGAATAGTGTTTAAGATACTAGTGTTAAACTAATGCACTAAAGCTAGTAGCAACACATAACATGTGCTTGAAATGTCACTTCCATCAGCTGTTAAATGGCAAATGCTTCCAATACTACACTTTGAAAATTCATACACTACTTGTCTGAGTGCCAAGTAGATTTTGTAAGTTCATAGTGTAAAGTGTGTCATTTGGGACACAGCTCCAGTCTGGCCAAGCTGGTCTAGCTAGTCAGCCAACCGATCATCCTGCCAAACCAGCAATCAAGTGCCCAAAACCCCTCTAAACCAGCAAACCAGAAAAATCTGATCAGGCTGGGAGACCAGCTATGACCTGCAAGCTAGCTTAGGCTGTTTTTCTTCAGGGTTGTTCATACCTGTGGGTGTGTTTGTGAGTATTTGGGTATCCAAAAATAAACCATTGTGTCATCCAGCATTTGTGTGTGTGGGTAGCTCAAGCTCTGACCATATCATCACAGCCATACAGATTTAGGTGTTTCTCTATTGTGCAAGTTCACAAAACAGAATGCCACTGTTCGCTCAGGAACAAAGGGAGGATATGGCTAGCTTCCAACAGCCTGAGGGCACAGACGTCCACCTGGCCCAAACTGATATGGTGTTAGTTGTGAGTCTCATCTGCCTCTCTGTGGCTGCTACAGACTGACTCATGTACTGAAGGGTTGGAGAGTGCAGAGGGATGTTTGTTTCTGTAAAAGCAATGTTTTCCAGAGGCACAGTGTTTAAGTGTATGTTTTATTGAAGAATAACAATGTTTAACTCTGTGACATGACAAAATTAAATTGCACTTGACCCATCCCATTAGCACATTGCACGCACAATTTCTCCAAACATGTCCATAGATAATGCTATTTATTTATTTTGTAGGTAATAACAAAAATAAAAAAATAAATTTTGTTCAGAAAAAAGGTCTAGCATCATTTGTTTGCAAATGTCGCTTGTTTATGTATCTAATGCAATTAAATTATTATCTATACTCTGTTTATAAGTATATTGTGACTTTTCTGATGATTATATTTCATACTCAATCAGTCTCTCAGCACATTAGATGAATGAGTTAAACAGATTTCCATTCAGGATTTACCGTGCCCAAGAATTCTAAAGGCCTCCGTCATCTGTATTGCTGAATGACAAAAAAAAACATTTAATTGGTGGCTATACACTGACAGCTCAAGTAGGTGGCCACACCCCCTCTCTGTGTGAGGTTATATGGACAGAATCCCTCCATGTCCACTTACAGTACATACACTTGCATGCACACACACATTTAGTGGTGAATGATAAATGTGTGGAGGTTTGCGTGTTAGATGGATTTTCAGCAGGGGGTAGGAATCCCATCATGCAGCTTATTCTCTTGAAGTGAACATATTTTTTCTCGGACACACATACACACATAATTCAACAATTTAATTTCTTTCGCCCTTGACATGCTCTACCAATGATTAAAGAAGATAGAAAATTATGTTACTGTTACTGTAAAATCATGCTCATTTGCTGTAGAGTATTCTGCTGTTTAAAGAACAGCAATGTATGACTATCCAAAGATAAGCTATGACAGCATTTTGTCATTCCAATGTGTCAGATCTGACAAAACATCTTCTCTCCATCTATAATCACCAATGGATCATGCATTTGAGATTTGTAGCACATTATTATGTGTTCCATCCAGTCTATAAAACCAAACCAAAAGCTTAATCCCTAAAAAGCAATGACCTAAACGTGTCTGAACAAAAGAGCTACTTTTAAGTCATTTTCAATCTTCCCCACAGTGTAGTTAATGTTGCTGAAAACAGTACCTTCACAATTGTGCGGCATAATCTCTTGTGGCTTTCACATGCTAAATGCAATGTTGTACGACATCCTAAAAGAAGCTCAGTGCGCTTTAATGCAAGATACAATAAGTATGATATTACACAATAAGATATTGCTTCATCTGCTCTAAAACCGAACAGAAGTGTCAGAACGACTGTTTTGCAAGTCATTGTGACACAAAAGCCAGTATGTGCAAATCTCCCCTCTGCATACTGATGTTTCATTGAGAAAACAAGCTTTTTAACGTCAGCATTTCCTATATATGCATTCCCAGCTCATCTTTGTATCTTTAAACCTTTTTCCTGCACCTTATTCGTGTGTCTTATTTGTGGTGACACAAGAACTTGAGGTTTGTTGCTCTGTTATTCCTTTTGACAAGAACATCCTTGATCACAATAAATATACTAAACACTTGTTAAGAGCTTGCTGGACCATATATTGGCCACATATTCATTTTCCTTTTCTTTCTAGCCAGAATGGCCTTTTTACTCTTGTACCTCTTTACTCTTAAAGCATATTGTTTTGCAGTAGGCGAACAAAAGCTCTTTTCCAGTGCCGGCAAGCAGCAAGGCTAGAGATGACCTGAGGCACCTCTTACCATTTTGTGGTTAAGCCATCCTGTGTCCTGTGAAGAAAGTGTCTAGAAAATGATGATCGTTGACCAAAGATGAGGGTGACAGGAAACACAAACTTCCCCATAAAGGACCCCAGCACATTTACAGAGAAGTGTGCCATTGTTCAGACCCAAGAAGTAGTTCGAAACAGCTGAGCAACAACATATTGTTTGCGAGCATTCAGGCCCTATTTACACTTTCAATGAACATGAGTTTCATATCTGGATATTATCTGGAAAGTATTTAGCTGGATTGCATTTATACATTGCAATCAAATGTGTCTCCACTGTGATCGGATAGAGATCTGATCAAAGTTATCCGTGCAAAAATGGAAAACGCTACTTATATATTATGAGGAGATGAGATATTCCAAGTGTATTACAATATAATAATTTGTGGTATGTTGTTAATTCTTCGGGTGATAAGATCACATGGTGGCAGTGTCTTTTATTTTCCTTAATTCGCAATGCAGAATAAACAGAAAAAGGCAAGAACCCACAACAGAGCATTTTATCAACGTATGACCTCGTCACATGATTGATTACTTACATAGTTGAATCCGGATAACGAAAACACATTTGCATTTACACCTTTGAATGTGGCAAGAACTTGTTCCTAAACACCTCTGGATGTTGTTTCATTGATCAGATCATGATCTGATCACAACGTTTCTTGGGTGCTTTTGCTCCTATTATTTAATGTGGTGAAGTGTAATCCGATAGTGATCTGATCACAGAAAATGCATGTTAATGCATGGTGTAAATGGTGCCTCAGACACCAGTCACACCACTGTGGGAGGCATTTTAGAGGAACATTTAAATATCAGGATGTGCAAGACTACATGTAAAGCATCAACTATGACGCTTAAATGCATTATTAAAAACGTTATGCCAATAAATTTATGGGTGTATAAAAGAGGGTTAATGGGCAGAATACAGAATGGCTTTCACTGCAGAAGGCACACGAGTGAAGCAGTATTTAAAAACAAAAGAGTGAATGAACACTTAAGAGTAGTTGAGTAGATTTTGTTCTTTTTGTAGACTAATTAAACAAAAACTTGCATAACATGTCCTTTGAAAATGTCTCTAAGCAAATTATTGTACAGATGTATGTGAATTTGCGCCATCTCGCTATTAACTGCATGTTGGTATGTCCATGTTAATTGATCTTATCTGACTCTATGAGAATTAGCTGTCAGATGTAAAGTAGGTGGAGCTCCAGGTCACACCTACCAATGATGTGGACCAATTGCAGTAAGAAGGTGCTTAGGAGCTGGTAAGATGTTTTCCTGAAAATCTGCCCCGGCGAGCAGTTATGAACCACCGAATTGACCTCAAAAACACCTTTGTTTTGGCAGCTTTTGTTCTAAAGTGTCATTGAAGGAGAAGCCAAGTAGGCCAATTGGTTTGAGATTATTGCCTATTAAAGGTCTTCACTTCTTTCTTTGGCAATATGTGTCTTTTAGCAACTTTGCATAACCAGTGACTGTCATTGTAACTCTAAACAACCATAGAAAATGCACTCAACCATCACTCAACCAAGAATAGCAATTAAAACCCATTGTAACATCAGTGTAAAGGGATTTGTGGCCAATAGATGTTGCAGAAAGCTCTGAAAGGGCTTAGTCTGTCTTCTTTGATCAAATCAGAGATCATATATGAATGAGAAAAAGGGATAAAAGATCCTACTATATTGTTTTTCCGGATGTAGGTGATCTCTTGTTATTGAATATGTCGTTGATAGTATGAGCTGTTCATGATATTTTTAGTTATCAGCACAACTTCAATATTTCTCTGTGGGCAGTAGATAAAACCAGTCTGTCCTCATCACTGTCTGATATTTGTGGTTTGAGGTCTCTCATCACTGTCTGATATTGTGCCTGATAAAAGACTGCAGAGAATGAGTCTTTTTTCCTCTCTGACAGCAAATATCATGGAATATAATGGAATAACATTGTGGCTATATAATCATGCAGATCAAAACAATAGTCAGAGGCTGAAACGTGTGACCTATTCCTGGGTGTTTATAAAGCCGAGGGTCTGCCCTGCATGCTCCCATTTTCCAAAGCCCCTGTATTCATCCAAGCTGGTAAGGAGTAGCATTCCAATTTACATTTTTCCTGGTAAATTCCAGCTTAAGCTGGCACACCTGGCACCACAGGAATTGCAAAATTGGGGATGGGCAGATAGAAGAGGACACATGGGAGACTTCTTATTATTAAATGGGAACTTATTTTATACACTGTTATTCCCCTCTCCTCCTCCCACCACAGTCTCTTTCTTTGACTTTTTTGTTCTCTTCCATCTCCTGACAGTTAAGATTGACCACATAATCTAGTCTCATAACCTTCAACAATCGCTTGCTTGTCTCCTGTGAACAAAGGCAGACCTTTGAGAATTTGTGTTTGGTTAAATATGAAAACCTAAATTAACTATGTAATGGATTTCTTACTCGTAGGGGACAATATTTGTGCTAAATATAATTACTTTCATTTGTTAAATCTATAAGATTTGTCCATTGTTTTCTTGCAATTGGAGTATTTGAAATATAAGTAAGAGATAATGTACAGTCATCCGGTCATTATCACAAAATAAACCATGATAGCATTATAAGGACCTTGGCACAAAGTAGAGGGTTTCTTGTATCACCCTGAAGGGCTTGTTTTGCGATAATGACTGGCTGACTGTGCATTATTCAGCTTATTTAATGTCCAGTTACCAAATACATAAAAAATGGACATAAAATATTTATTTGAGTTTAAGTTATTTTATTGTATGAGAAGAGACTACAGAGTGATACGAGAGACATTAAATTTGAAACTGTTTGCCTGGGACAATGATCAACAGTTAATCTGTAATTTTACATCAGAATCAAGTATTCCAGAAAGCCTTGTCATAAATTGGCATAATCAAAAACTTTTAATTCTTAATAGCTTGTTTATGCCACTGAACTGTCCTTGAATTGAATTGAATGGAACAGATTTATTCCGAACTTGAACTGCACCTACAGTAACTGAAAATAGCATCTTTATATCATAGAAAGTAATTGTGCCATATATATTTTTGACTGCATTTGTGTATTTGCAAATAATAAATGGCAGTGAGTGGTAGGTGGATGAATGAATGGTAAAATTGATGAGCCCTTTTACTGATGCCCTGAGGCTGTAGATCTAATACCTGAAGCAGTAGCCTACAAAACAAAGGAGTCTTTTCTACCATAAACCTCTCTCCTTATCCTCCCTCTGTTTTATACACCTTTTTGCCAATCCATCCTTTCCATTTCTCATTTGCACATCCCTTCCTTTTTCTATCTCTCTTTATTTAATAAATCTTCCCAAAAAACTATTTCAGAATTCTGTTTTTGCAACGGGTAACCCATTTTTGTCAGTGTATCTTAAACACATTATTGTATGGACACGTGTGGTAATTAAGTTACCGCTCTGATGGATTCATCAAGTAATCAGCTGAATCAAACCAATACATTTTGAGTCTTTTTGACAGATTTATTAAAAGAACTTGTTCAGAAGATTAATTTGTTGGATCATTGGAGTCATGTGTTCATGAATTGGACCACACTGGTCGCACTGGACGTTTATTGTTGCACGCAGCCAGCGAAGACAACATAGTTCAGACTGCAAACTCACAACTCAACTAATACATAATGAATCCCATTCCCTAGTACAATTGTCTTATTCATAAATTGCATGTTGATGTGTGCAAATAATATTATGTCTCAACATATTCTGCAGCTGTGCAATGGTGCCACTGAACAGCAGTGTAAGAGCCTCTTGGTTACTATCGTAACCTCGGTTCCCTGATGGAGAGAACGAGACTTTGTGTAGATGCAGAGACACTAGGCATTGCTCTTTGGGAGCCCCAAACACCGATGATCTTTGAGAAAATGCCAGTGGGAATTGGTGAGTGGAATTTGCATGTCACTCCCCGGACATACGGGTATAAAAGGAGCTGGCTCGCAACCACTCATTCAGGTTTTGTGCTGAAGAGCTGAGACAGGATTCCGGCCATTTCAGCGGATAGCTCACCATTGTGGCAAGAGGAACACAACATCTCGTTCCTATCTGTAACTCACTCGACGTTGTGTTAATTTAGTGACACTAGGGGTCCCTATATGAAATTCCACAAGCAGCTGAACTGTGTTACGTGGACTGACGGTGCAGGTTTCAGGCCTCGTAGCAAGTGCACCCGGCCCCCACCTAACCTTCCCCAATGCCCCATGAGTGTCATATAGACCCTCACACCCCAGGGACAAGACTAACTTGTAGTGGGGACAGGCCACGCCAGCCATGGCCTCATCTATTATTTTTTCTCCCACAAAAATGGAAAATCCCAGGAAGCAGCCACACTTTTAGTTGAGTGTGCTCATAGTCCCAAAAGGGCAGCACGTCCTGGGCCTGGTATGCCAAAGAGATGGCATCCATGACCCAGTGGGTGATCCTCTGTTTGGAGACAGCTCTCCCATTTCGCTGTCCTCCAAAGCTGACAAAGAGCTGCTCAGATTGTCTAAAACTCTGCGTGCAGTCCAAGCAGATGTTTAAAGCACAGTTTTTTATAGTTCTGCAACCAGGAGCTGTACACAGACGGAAAGACATCTTTAAAAATACGCTCTCTGTCAGTGCCACTCTATTAGAGGAAAATACTCTTTTAGAATGTACTCTCTCTTTTTAGCTGTTGAAACACCAGGGTCGTTCTCTGTACTTTATCTGTGCACGAGGGGGAGAAACTGTTGAAATGCGCTGTAAATACAACAGCATACACTCTTGAGGTGAATGGAATGGCTCCGAAGAAAAAATCTGAATGAGTGGTTGTGAGCCAGCACCTTTTGTCCGTGGGAGTGGCATCCAAATTCCACTTGTCAATTCCCAATGGCCTTTACTCAAAGATCAGAGGTGTTTGGGGCTTCCAAGAGTGACTCCTAGTGTCACTACATTGCCACACCATTAAGTGAGTGACAGATAGAGAAACACAGTTCCAGGGTAACCTGTACAGGTGAAAATTAATATGCCATCTTCTATCCTTTCTAAAAGGATGGGCATGACTGTGCTTCTTTGCTGCGCTACTCATTCCTGCATGCTGATCTACTGTATGCCTCCCTGGTGTCCCCTGGCCTTTAGATGACCACATCACCCTGTGACATACTCGTAAATTATTCAGAGCACCTGCAGCTGCAGGCGGAGTGAATGAAGAAGCTCTTGTCCCCTCTCTTTGGGGAGGTCCATTATGCTACGACTATAAACACATGAGGTTTTTTTCTGTTATAGGGCTCTGGTTATTGTTGTTACATGTGAGTGCTAAACACAGAAGTGTTTACTAGTGTGGAAGAGGAGAGGAATTTTTATCCCAAGCCTTGCACTCAAAATCAAATTGCTCTTTTGTTTCTATAGAAAATTGGAATTTACACTGTCCAACTTTGTGGCAAATTGCTTGTAGTATAAGTCGGAAATTACTAGCCACTATAAGCAGCTTAAACTAGCCTAAGATGGTTTGCTGGGCTTAAATGGTCTCCCAACCTGGTCAGGCTGGTCTGTTTGCTGTTTTTTTATGGTGTTTGGGGACTTTTCCAGCTAGGCAAGGCAGGAAGAACAGCTAGACCACCTTAAACCAGCTTGGCTAGGCTGGAAGACTAGTTAGACCAGCTTAATACAACTTAGACCTAGGACATTCAGCTGTTTGAGTACATTCAGTTTGTGGTTGCCTAGTCCGTTGTATCTGAAGCAGTTTCTTGTGGTCGGTATTGATCTATATTGACCTGGTCCTTGCGGTTGCATCTGTAGGCAAATTTCAGCCTGCTGCTACTTCCGTTGACATTTACTTTGCCCTGTCTTGTCTTTATCGAGTGAAGTCATAAATCAGGCCTTCAAATGGTCTTCTGAGGCAAATCACCCTTTGGCCCAGGCACTTTATGAGCCAGGTACCCGAGCCCAGAATGAACTGTCATCGTCAGAGAGAGTGCTTTTAAAGAAAATGCTTTGCAAGAAGAGCTCAGCTGTGATTCACAATCAAATAATATTACCTCAGTAACGGATTACCATGCAAATTAAACATATGAAAAATCACTTGGTATACTTTACCTCCTGAGCTGTGCCCTCACCAAGTTCAGTCAAACTGAATTTTAGTTGTCTTTCAGGTTACTTTGAATTATAGCTTCAGAGTAGTGGTCTACAGAGACAGAAAAACTGTAGATATGGAGGTGGAAAAAAGACATTGAAAGAAGGGGGATGGTGTAAAGCTGTGTTTTAGCTAAAAATGACCCATCCCCTTGAGTCAAGCCTCTGCCTTTTTCTTTATATTCCCTGTACAACACTAGCCCACAATGATGTCTCTGGCAAGCTGTGAAATCCATCTGTAAAATCAGCTTGTCTTCACCACTGCATCTCCCGTGAGTGTTTTGAATTATAGAGTCCCTGGGAATCCAAGAATATTGATTCAGGCAATGCGCATTTGACTCTTCCTGTGTGTGCCCTGTTTTTACTCCCTTTAATGTCTTTAAGTGCATGTAGGCTACGGATATTAATTATAACCAGCACAGGAAGTGCTAAAAGTAGTGCAATCAGGATATTGAACATGAGTGAAAATCACGATTGACATCTATTTAAGACTGCTGACTCTATATCTATGTCAAGCTAAAGTCCACACTATGGATCTCATTCATTAATAAAAACATAAGTATAACAATTTGTGTATTCATATGCGATGCTGATGAATCCGGAATATTCTAAATGGAGCGAATCCCTGCAGTTATTTATTTGTTTATAAACAATCTCCATATTAGTGCTTTCGGCAGAGCCACTCCTGTCCTTAAATATTTGCAAAACCTTCGAGTAAAGCAAAGTGTCATTTGCAAAACCAGTGGAAAAGCATTAAACATGTCTTATATAGGCCAAGTTTGGACTATAAAATACTCGCTGTTTCAAAAGTATATCCACAAGACATAAAGAATATGCGTGTAAACACGATTTAAGTGTGAATAAATTGCCAATTTTACAACTCCTTTACCATGATTATGTAATGTCAACAAACCCTAAAACCCTAAGATGACTGTAAAAACTACAATATAAACAACCTAATAGCTCAAATAACACACAAGTTTTAACAGAAGAATGAATGTAAATGCTTTTATAAAATTATAAGCTTCACATTTCTGTGTTTAAACCCACCAAATATTGGCCCCGTTCACTTACATTGTAAGTGCCTCACTGTAACCTAGATTTTTTTTTTACAGAAAAGGAGGAATGAGTAAAAATAAATGTTTGTGGTAATCAACATTATGCCACAAATGCTGTCGATTGAGCTTAGCTTTTACAGAACCCGGAACATTCCTTTTAAGAGTTGGACAGATGGTGAAGTCCAGATTCCAAACTTTTAAAGGGTAACTAAACCCTAAACCAACTTTTTTTAGTTAATGATCTGTAAGCATGGGGCTTTATTAGTACTGGTCATTGATTCAAGTAATTTTTTTGACATTTGTGTATGAAGTGTTTTAATTCTACAATATATGGTGTAAAAACGTCTGAGTGCTGCCCTCTTTAGGTTGAACGGTGGCTACTGCAGTTGAATTTTCCTATTGGCTGTTGCAGTACTTTGTGACGTAAGCGGTGACAGCTGATGTAAGCAGGTTCCAGCTCACCACGCCAGATTCATGTACATGTCGTCTTGCGACCGTGTGAGGAGTCTGACAGCAGCTGTCAATTAATCCGTCACTACGAGTCTCAGGTGCCCCCTCCCCGCTCAGCCCCGCACTCGGTTCGTTCCCTCTATCCCCGCCGGGATCTGCCTACTTTTCCTGCATTTTCAAATATTTCTAGTGGGTGGAGTCAGACTCTGAGCAGGTGTTTAGTTACCCTTTAAAGGACACCTATTTTGTTTCGGGTTGAAAGGTAAAAGTGAATCTACCTGTTTTCTGTTTCAGTCATAATGTGCTATGAATTATAGGTTATCGATATCAGCCCAAAAAATCCTTATCAGTGCATCCCTAATGAAAACTATTTCAACTTAACGCATTCCATTGTCTGTTTTTTTAGTTTTTTTAAACAAGTTCAATTTCAGCTGGTTCTAAATTTCACAGTAAAAAAGAGTGAAAACTTTGCAGATGGGTTTGATTCACAAATATGTCCGGATGTACTCTCAGTGAGTGATTTAGTTCCCAGTGAACAGCTTGTTCAGAGTAACCTGTTATTAAAACAATTAATTATTTATGGGTGGGACGGGTGGGTCATGTCCCCATCACTTTTTGCCTGCTCCAATTTTCTCCCCAACAATTTTGGAGTGCTTTCATCATTAAAACGTCAAATGCAGACAAAATATCAAACAGTTTTTGAGCAGGAGTTTCCATTTCATTTGTGTCTTAGAATAAGTGACAATCCAACACAGAAGTTTGTTATTATACTTTTAAAACAGTAAAACAAATATTTGACATTATCTACACCTAAACTAATTAATATTCATGAGCTGCACTACTTCATGACCCACTACTTTTAAAACAAAGTGATGCCCATGGTTATTTCTTTTCATTGCTATAGTTCACTCTTTTATGTACATTTCTCTTTTAGGGCCATGGGGAAGGTGTATGGGCAGCGAGTGTGGTCCTGGAGGAAGTCAAAGCCGGGCAGTATGGTGTGCCCACTCCGAGGGCTGGACTACATTACACACCAACTGCCTTCAGTCAGAACGGCCCAGCAACCAGCAGAGCTGTTTCCGTGTGTGCGATTGGCACAAAGAGCTGTATGACTGGCAGTTAGGGGCATGGAACCAGTGTGTGCCAGTTTCCATGCGCAACGTGGGCGTGCCAAGGCCAATGGTGTGCTCGCGGGGCGAGGAGGGCATCCAGACCCGAGAGGTGGGCTGCGTGCACAAGGCGGATGGTGTGCCTGCAGAAGATGCCATCTGCGAGTACTTTGAGCCCAAGCCACGATTAGAGCAGGCCTGTCTTATCCCCTGCCCACGTGACTGCGTTGTTTCAGAGTTCTCTCTATGGACGTCCTGCTCCAAGAGTTGTGGGATGGGCCTGCAGAACCGCATACGGTCTGTTCTGGCCCCACCCCTTTTTGGTGGATCAGCTTGCCTGAATCTCACAGAGTTCCGCACCTGCCAGCCCGGACCTTGTGAGGGCCAGGAGAGCTTATACAGTCTGAGGGTGGGCCCTTGGGGCCCCTGCACCATTTCACCTGTGCGGCAGATCCGAGAAGCCCGAGTGTCGAAAGCAGAACGGAAAGCAAAACGGGACAGGCAGCCAAGGCAAGACCGCCAGGGCAAACGTCGCAAGAACAAAAAGAAAAAAGAGTTGAAGGAAAACAGAGGAGAAATTGTGAGGGAAAGGGTGAAGGAGAAAGGGAATGTGAGGGACCCAGAGACACGAGAGCTCATCAAAAAGAAGAGGACGAGGAATCGCCAGAACCGGCAAGGATTGAAGTTTTGGGATCTCCATGTGGGCTTCCAGACCCGGGAGGTGACATGTGTGCACCGAAGCGGAAGCCCGGCAGCGCTCAGGTCAGCCTTATCTTCTTCGCCTCATGTGTTCATGACTTGGTTATGAAATTGTTGTTATTTTAGAGGCTTCATTCTAACATAGACTTGGTAAAATTCAATTTAAACATAGTATTGAAGCTTTTGCAATTGATAAAGACATTTCAGGCATTTTTTCAGTAAATATTAAAGGGATATTTCACCAAAAAATTTAAATTCTCTCATCATTTACCCTCATGCCATCCCAGATGTGAATGACTTTCTTTCTTCTACAGAACACAAATTACAAATTTTAGAAGAATATTTCAGATCTGTAGGTGTTACAGGTCCATTTAAGTCTTCCTGACTTCCTGCCTAGTAGGGGGCATATGCATGGAGAATGTGTATCACTAAAAACAAGAATGTGAAAGTTAAAGTGCAGACTGACTGAGCAGGGAGGAGAGATTAAAGTAGACATTGACTTAAATATTGATCTGTTTCTCACCCATACCTATCGCTTCTGAAGACATTGATTTAACCACTGGAGTCATATGGATTACTTTTATGCTTCCTTCTGTGATTTTTGGAGCTTCACAATTTCGCCGTGTTGAATTGCGTGGACAAGAGCTGAGAAAATCTTCTAAAAATCGTAATTTGTGTTCTGCTGAAGATAGAAAGTTACACACATCTGGGATAAGGGCGAGTGAATGATGAGAGAATTTTCATTTTTGGGCGAACTAGTCCTTTAAAGGCAGTTAGTTATTGAAGTTATCAAAATAAGAAATTTGTGGCTTATAGTTCATGTATGCTATCTTTGAAGCCATATATATGCTATTGTGCCCCTACACCTTTAGCTGATAAACACATTAAAAATCTTTCTCTTCTTCTCACTAACTTTCAAAAATGAAAAAGTCCACCTTAATATAATCTGCAATCAACTAGCAAGTAGAAAGTCATGGTCCATGGCTATGATGTAACTAAAGCCTATCTGCCAGTTAAAAATAGGGGCAAGACCTTCAATATGCCCACTCAAACTTGTCAGCACAGGAAAGAAAACTGTGCTCATCTTACAATTTAATAGGATGTTTAAAGGAATAGTTCACCTCAAAATGAAAATGATCTCATAATGTACTTGCCATCATGTTCCAAACCTGTATGACTATATTTCTTAAGAGAAATACAAAAAGGAGATGTTTTAATGAAGATAGCACTCCATCTATATATTGGCAGTTGATGGTGCCTCACTTTAAAACTTAAAAAAATGGCCATAAAAGTGTCATAAAGGTAGTCCATGTGGCTTGTGTGTCATATTAAATGTGTCTGAAGGTATACAATAGGTTTTGGTGAAAAGCAACCGAAAATGTGAATTAGTTTTGAATAGAAACTCTTGACATCTGTTTTGCATACATGAGAGAAACTCATGCACAGCTGCATCATGCAAAAAACTTGTATTGCTTTTAGCACTAAATAAACGACATGGAACGACATGGAGTTGTAATTTCTGACCATTTTAACCCATTGCAGTGGGTAAACTATTACTTTAACGGTAATAAGAGAAAACAAGTATTGACTCGCTGATTTTACAAACTCAATAATAACACTCTGGACTTGTTAAGTCAAGTTGAGCATCTTCAACTTTGCCCATGTCCCATCTCTAGTGTTTTCCATTCCTCTCTCTACCTTTCTGCATCATAATGTGATAGCCAGCCAGGCTTCTGTCCCTGTGAGTGTGTGTGTTTGAGAAAGTAAAAATAAGCCTGCTCTCAACAGCACACATTCTGTGACATGAGTTGATTTACAGAGCCAAGGTTTGTTTTGCTACAGTGCAACATGATCTTTTACAAATTCCCACACAAATACACACAAGCCACAAGCACAAACAGACCTTATTCAAAAAATAATACAAAGATGTATTATGCTCCACATTCCAGCTTTTGCAGAGTTAACAAGACGGTTCACTGATAGACATGTGGTAGCTTTCCTGTGGGCTATTGATATTAATAGTGTCCCTTGTTTCCTAATGTATTCCTATTTATTATATATTTATGTATGTTCATTCTTAACTTCACAGACTACATTGCAGAATATACAGACACTACATGCTAACGCTCTAGTCTTAAATGTGATAATGATTTCATTCTGTCATATTTTTACTCGGCTTCTGTCGTTCATAACATATTTTACTTTCTTTCTTATTTGGAACACAAAAGGGAAAAAAAAGGAATACTTATCTATCTCTTTAATGCAATGGCAGGTGGAAAGTGCCTCACTTTAAAGCTTAAAAAACAACCTATTAGTTTTATTAAAGTTGCGTTTGCATCCAACGCATTTACATTATATTTACATTTATGCATTTGGCAGACACTTTTATCCAAAGCGACTTAAAGTGCACTTATTACAGGGACAATCCCCCCAGGGCAACCTGGAGTTAAGTGCCTTGCTCAAGGACACAATGGTGGTGGCTGTGGGGATCAAACCAACAACCTTCTGCTTAACTGTTTAGTGCTTTAGCCCACTATGCCACCACCACTCCATTACATGAGAAAAGCAAGAAGTTGCTTTGATTTTAGGTCTAAACAATACAATTTATCGCATAAAGGTGCAAGCGACCCTGAACAAGCTTCCCTCAAAGCACTCATGAATGCGCAAGCGATGTCAAGTCTTTCACTGAAAAACATACTTAAAGGAACATTCCTCAATCTACAGCATTTGTGGCATAACGTTGATTACCGAATTTTTTTTTTTACTTGTCCTTCCTTTAAAAACAAGAAAAAAAAAAATGTGTTACAGTGAGGCACTTTTCAAGCTTATAATTTTATAAAAGCCCTTACATTTTGTCGATTGAGCTTAACTTAATAACTCATTAACTTATTGAACATTCCTTTAAGTGTTTTTAACTAAAACCTACCTGTCTTCAAAGACTTATCTTTGACTTATCTAGAGATACATAGAAATATCACTAAAGGGTCTTATGTACTACCCATAATTCTATTGCCCTATTAGAAACTGACACATTCTGCCCCTAATGTAATTGCATTGTTCCAAACCAAAACCATTCAAAACAGATTCAATAGTCATTTTCCTTCAGAAATGTCACCCATAATGCCAGTTTTACAAAGTCTATGAATATGGCCTGGGATTATAAGTGGCTCTGCTATGCCAAGTGATTTTTCATTACATGTTTGCTCAGCCTGATGTTGAGTGCAAGTTGTATTGAAGTAACTGAAAAGCATGCTAAAGCATGTTACGA
This sequence comes from Xyrauchen texanus, assembly GCF_025860055.1. Classification (NCBI taxonomy): domain Eukaryota; kingdom Metazoa; phylum Chordata; class Actinopteri; order Cypriniformes; family Catostomidae; genus Xyrauchen; species Xyrauchen texanus. The sequence continues at coordinate 28,490,018 of NC_068285.1, read as the reverse complement.
ACACATCCTCCAATACATGTTTGTCCTTATTCTGTCTCACATGATGAACGGCCACAACAGGAACTTTTTCTCTACTTTAGTAAAAGATATATTGTCGTGTTATGGAAATTTCACCACATACACCTTTAGACATTTCAGCAAATAAATATACCTGTCAACATTCACATTGACTCTGATAGTGCAACTATAAAACAGGCCATGTGTTCCTTCTCTAGAGTTAGAATGGGGACTTGTCATTTTTTTGTCCGGACTTTTACATTCACTGAAGACATGACTTGTATCTGATATCTATGTTTACATTAATCTCACGCCCAAACTATGGTTCAATTGCTGAACGCTTTTTCTTATGAGGGCCACGGTTCACACTCAGGTTTTTAATGACCTTCTGATATTTCATATTTTCAAAAGTAGGCAAAAGCAACTTTCACTGCTGCCATGGTAAGCACGGCTTTAATGATTTCAACATCGGTTAGATGAGTGTGGCTAAAGACCTATTTGGATGGGATTCGTTTTCCTGGCATATGTCCATATAATAATTATTACTGCAGATATCTGTAATATTTATCATCAATTCGCATGCACAGGATAAGCTGTGCCTTTAAAAATCATAAAAATGGGAGTGTATACAGAATTTACACTCTGCCGTCACACGTAATTGACCTATTAGAAAATGTATAATGTAATAATGTATAATGTATATATAATTAAACATGATCATATACTGTATCTGTGATTATGAAATGTATTCGATTAGCTGGTTAAATACAGCAGAACTGGTGACATTAACAAGCCTTTAATCTTGTTTTACAATCTTAAATTAAAAATATGGACAATCCCTTCATATTTTGTAATTTTATGTTCCGAAACGCTGGCTCAACATAATTTCCCACACTCACTGTGCCAAATCATAATCAAAAACTGCTCATTTCTCTTTTACATGGGTACATATTTCATATTTGAAGGACTCAAGGGCTGGAAAGTGCAGATTAACTGGCTTTTTAGTAATTTTCACTGGATTAATATTACCAGAGGTTATTTTTACATAATTATTCTTCATAATAGGTAATCACGCTCTAATTTTTACCGGCGCAGGAAAGCACAGTCCGAAAAAAGTCAGGGAAAATTACTGACATGACCTATTCTTACAGGATTAATATTACTGAGCAGCTCTGGTAATTAGTACATTACCCCATGTCCCCATATAAAACTTATTCCATCTGAATAAGGCTAGTCCGCAGTGGTGGGACCACGTCCACATGTTTGACGACAGAGCGTGGGTATAAAACTTACCCCTCAACAAGAGAATCTTTGAGTTTTTGTGTGTACTCATGTAACTTCAAGTGCTGGCATTATTACATTTTCAGACACTTACAAAGTAAAGGAATTAATTCACTTAAGTTGTGTAAGCAGGGGACTCTCCTTTACCACCATCAGTGTGCAGCTTCCACCTGGATGATGCGACGGCAGCCGTAGTCTGCCAGTACACTAACCACACACCAACTATTAGTGGAGAGGAGAGAGTAGAGTTCTTCTTCTTCTTCTTCTTCATAAGTGAATGGCTGCAAAGACCTTATGTCCTAGAGACGACACCAAACTTGGCAGGATAGTCCCAAATCCCAACTGCTACTCAGGCTCATACACGCACACCCATCGAAATCTAGGTGGCACTATAATAAGCTCTTTTAACTTTAGGCTCATGAATCCATCATTTATAGACACACCTGACAAAAAGTTGTTAAAAGAATTTTGATGTCAAATTGTTCCGAAGATATAAACAAATACGTTTTAGGGTGTGGCCAAAATGACTATGATCTTGTGAGCGCAATTTTCAAACTTAACAAACACTTGGAGAAAAGGACACTGTGGATCAAGATGCCAAGTTTCATTCATTTTTGATGCTAGGGGGCGCTATAACTTGAGAAAATCCTCATCTAGCAACTGTGCTCACAGCAATTGAAATATCACACCAAAATAGCTGTTTCCAAAGCATCCACAGGATCTTTTCTGTCATATTGGATTATTTTGGACATCTCGCCATATGTGCTTGGCCCCGACAATTGGCGATATGTATTGTTATTGTCACTCTTGTTTTCTGTACTTTTGGGGAACTTAACATTCATGAAAATCAGATTCTTTGGCAATTAGGGCTGAGCAAAGTTGCAGGGGGGGCTCTGGTTAGGGTTAGGATAGGGTTAGGATTAGGGTTAGCATCATGTCAAGACATTGTAGAGACTAAATTGTGAAAATATTTTAGTCTCAGGACACAAGATTTTCATATTTGCCATAGCTCTCCCACTGCATTATTCTTAACTACTGAGTAAATCTTGTTTGCTTATAACACTATGCCAGTATTCCCCACACTCCATGAATCCATGACAGTTCTGCTGAAGTCTTAAAGGAGCCGCGCATCTTTGTGACATGAGCAATCGGTTTATGCGATCGGCCAAATTTACCGATCACCGATCAAGCCATAGGACATGAATATCGGCCGATGCAGATCGTTGGCCGATCGATCAGAGCATCCCCCATTTTATCCCATCTTAATATATTGAGACAACTATAAGTAAGTCTTTCATAGTTTGATTTCCCCAAAAATTGTAAACACAGCGGTTCTATGGCACTTTTAACATTCCTCTGTTAGTTTGAGTGGCACGGCCAGCCCAACACTGGAACACTGGCTCAACCAATGGTGTGAGTTTAGGGTGGGACTATTAGTTCAACCAATGGAAGACAGAGGGTGCATTCTGAAAGCTGTTTAAAAACAATGTTTATTTTCATGGTTCCATTTGGTTAAGATAGTGGCACAGAAAGTATACACTTCATCTTAAATGCATTTTTTTTTTAGATTAGATTAGATTAAACTTTATTGTCATTGTGCAAAATACAAGTACAGAGCCAATGAAATGCAGTTAGCATCTAACCAGAACTACATTTCATTGACTCTGTACTTGTATTTTGCACAATGACAATTTGAGGATTATTAATAAATTGATTTCTATTATTCTCTGCAGCCTTTGTAACCAGCAGACTCTCCCGGTGACATACCAAGCCTGTGTCAATCCCAAGGACTGTGAGTTGTCGGATTGGTCGGACTGGTCGGACTGTTCAAAGGAATGCTATGATCTGAACGGACGCAAGGGACAGTATACACGCACACGTCAGGTGCAGCAATTCCCTGTGGGTGGAGGAGCAATGTGCCCTGAGCTGGAGGAGAGTGAGCCATGTTTACCGCATGGAGAAGGAATCCCTCCATGTGTAGCGTAAGTGCAACATCAGTTCTGATTCATTATTGGATTATGAAGTTCATGGAACTAATTTTAATATTCAGTCTAATTATGTCCTTCAAAGTGACTAACTAAGCAACCATTATAAATGTTTATTTTAAAGGTTACTTGATTTCATGGATATACTGTTGTGTCAGTACAACTGCTGATGAACACTTCAACTATAGTATTATGGCTAAAGATTTGGGCTGGAAACCAAAAGGTTAAGGGTTCAAAACCTGCAGAGGGTGTTCCATGAATTTCCACTATTTTGCCCTTAACAAAGTCACTAAATGATTTCCCTCTTTAAGAAAAATAAATTTAATTTTCCTTCATTTACTCGATCCAAACCTGTTTCATTTTTAAAGTTAGATGTTAGGCACAATTTCTGATATACTCTTTCACATACATTTTCCATCCAAAAGTGGATAGTGATTTATACAGCCGAGATTTAAATCACCATAAAATTATCATGTTCTCCACATAATTTGCATGCTTCTGAAGCCACATTTGTATGAGTAGCAGACCTTAAATTAAAGTGATAGTTCACCCAAAAATGAAAATCTGTCATTATTACTCACCCACATGTTGTTCCAAAGCCACAAGACTTTCTTTCTCCTGTAGAACACAAACGGAAATGTTAGGCAGAATATTAATCTCAGTCACCATTCACTGTTATTGCATAATTTTTCTATACAGTGAAAGTTAATGGTAACTGAGAGGCTGTCATTCTGCCTAACATCCCTTTGTGTGTTCCATGGAGGGATGTTACATACGTGTTTGTAACAACATGAGGGTGAGTAAATGATGACCCTTTAAGTCGTTTGTCACTGATAATCTTCCCCTTTGCTGTAGGTCACAAATTAAATTTGTGGTCGCGTATAGTGTAAAAACTTGTCATGTCACAATTAGTCACATGATGGACAAGCACCAATTACATTTGCCATCAATGGCATCAAACATACCATGAATCTTCTAAAGGTGCCATTTTTTAATTGAAAACAAGTGCGACTGAAATTTGCGAGTTCCGGCAGAGGGGAAGATTATCACCAAATAACGACTTAAATTTGGTCTGTTCTTCTCATAAAGCTTTTCTATAGCTTCAGAAAATATGGCATTTACTTTTTGGTGAGCTAGTCCTGTAACCATTGCTTGCTCCAAGTAAAAAGTATACTGTAATTTGTATTGTACAAAGCATCTAAAAATTATTATTTACATGGTTGGCAGCTTTTGAATTGGCCGGATGTTAACAGAAGTATGAATAATAGTTCATCTCCCTTTATGGATGGCATGTGTTGGTGGCTTTTGTGTAGCATGAACGTGTTAAAACCCAGATGGAGAAGTGATCTGATGTGAAAGATGGAGAGATGGCAGCGGGTTGGTAGTTTGGCACAGCGCCACTCTGGAGGGCTTGAGCTGATGAATAGGGAATGTCTGCAAGAACAGACGACACGCTGTCTAATCTGATCTCCCTCACAGATGGGCCAGTCCGGGCTCCATCACTCATCACCTTGCCACACACACGAGAGCAGAGTGTGTGTCCCCTTGTATTAGATGGAGGTGAATGCCACTCTTGTGGAGCTAACCCAGTGTGTACCAGGCCGTGCTCCCTCATCAAACCCCACGTGTGCTTTCACTGCTGTCACTAAGAATCCTTTACAGCAGGGGTTTGTGACCAAATGTCCCTCCAGTGTGAGATATACTGTAAGTGGTCAGCAATGGCTTGGAACCATTACATTTGAATACTCACCTACTGTTAAATCATTTAAAGGGATAGTTCACCCACAAATTTAAATTCTGTCAAGGTTTACTCACTCTCCAAAACTTTTTATTAGTTTTTTGGTCTTCTTTAGAACACAAAAGGAGTTGCTTTATAATATTCTCTCTGAACTTTTCCATATAATGAGTGAACGGGGACAGGGACTGTCAAGCTCAATAACTGACAGAAAGGCACAATGGAAATATCATAAAAATGGTCCACGCAACTTCTGTAAAGCTATACAATTGCTTCAAATGAAATACAAGTTGACATTTAAGTAATTATTCACTAATATATATATATATATATATATATATATATATATATATATATATATACATACACAGTAGATATGTAAGGGATAATCCAAGGCTTGGTGTGAGTCAAACGATTTTCAATGCACGATGTTGAGGCGAAGAACCACCTAACGCAAAGCGGAGAATTGATTAGTTACAGCTGTAATATATTTTTTTTGCAGCATAACTTATAACTGGAAGAATAAAAAATAACAGTTAATTTTACCTAAGGGCCGTTAGATCTGCAGCTCTGCCTGTTCTAAACTAGACACAGAGACAATTTTATGCGAACACACACTTGATCAAAACTGTGAATTTAAATGCACAATCAATAATTAATAATATCCACAGAATGTAGAGGGGTTGACACTTCAGAGGAAATATATTATTTAACGATGTTTCAAACATGGCAGTGATAGTAAAAGTAGCATTTACTGTATGATAAGGGGCTATAGGATCTTCAGAACAGAAACATAATATACACAACACATTACAGTTTAAATCGTCTTGCATCGCCTTGCCAGAAAGCAAAAGAGGAATTTAATAGGTCCTTATTTCCTTATCTCACCCTCCATGCAAAACAAGATGAATTCCATTATATTTCATTATATGCTGATGAAAGTGATGAAAGAATGTTTTCAATTGCTATTGCTCACTCTGCTTGCTCTGTAATGTTATGTTGCTATGGTTAACAAATGGCACATTAATATCAAACGGTGATTAAAACTGACCAGAACTACCTGTGCATTCAACGGTTTGAACCGCACACATTACAGCCGAGTATTCAAACAGTACATGGTATATTTAAGCAATATCACACTCGCCATCATAGCTGCCTGTGGCCGAATCACAGCAGTGCTGATTTAGGGCCATCTAGCATGGTTGTAAGTGTGATGTTGTTTATATACAACAGTTCAAGTAAAGTAAATTTAAGTAACAACTAAATATGAAAAAAAAAATAGAAAAAACTGTTTGTTGATATATCTGCAGTTTCTGCCAAGTTACTGGATAAAAAAGGATGGATGTGTATACAATTATAGCATAATACCCTTGTGATTACCAGTTTGTAACCTAAAAATGTGTCCTCATAAACCACATAAATATGCCACATACACACACACACACACACACACACACACACACACACACACACACACACACACACACGCTGTTATGAATAAACTACAATTGCACAGATCAAAGCTTTTAAGCACACTCTCACACATGGACATGCTCGCATAGACACACTAACTCAGAGCTCAGGAATATAGAAGCTCTACATTTATGAGGTCAAATGGACTTCATTTGAGAATCATCAACAGGCTGGTTGAGATTGAGATCCATGGTTTTCAAAATTATAAAGTGGGAAAAAATATTTCACTTTCTTCCATTAACGCTACTACAGAAGAAAAACAAGGAGCGGTTTCCTTGTTAGTTCATGTTAGATGTCAGACAGTAAAGTGCAAGTTCATGGTCAAGAAATGTGTTAACAATGCTCCCTTCCTTTGCTGTTTTGAAGTCTTCTTAATTCTGGAAGCAAGATTTGTTATACTTGAAGGTCACTGGACATTTCAACACAGGCGCACACGCATACACACACATCCCCTGGCGCGTGCCCTCAGGCTTTGATCAGTGAGGCATATCTGGAAAAGAAAAGGTGATCAAAGGCCAACCATAGAGAGGAAGTTATTTCCTATTTAGCTAGTGCTCATTGATAATACAAAACAATACATTTGGTTTGTCTCCATCTCTGCCCTACAAAGTCCAAACGCAGTAACTACACTAACACTGAAACTGAAAAAGAATATGGCTCCAAAGCTTTTTGACTGAACAGCCAAATGTGGTGTGCATACACACGTGGTAATACACTGGTATGTACATTAATCTGAGCAAAGCTGAGCCAAACTTGTCTGTCTCAGATCGTAGTCTTAAAAGACAACATTTTGTTCATAACTCAATTTTAACAAAACGTGAGCTGTTCATTAAAAAAACTTGTTTGAGACATTAGGCAAGTCATAATGAAGTCCTATTATTCAATAAATCCTATGATTCATTTATTCAAAGTATTATTCTTTCAAAATAATTTACTGTAGAAGGTACATTCAATATCACATTTTGTAGATGTAATGTATCGTTCTAATTTGCTCTCTGATAATCTACTGTCAGTATATAAGCACTATAGTAATGATAATGAATGACAAATTATTATATTTCTAAAAAAGTATGCCTTTTAAAAAGACAAAGGTATAAAAAAATCAGAGTATGAAATTTAGAATTAAGTGTGGCAGTCTTCTATTTTGCTAGTGTCCTATCCTTACACAATAAATCAAAACACAGCAGTCCAGCCATCAAATTCAGGAATGCTTAATAAAACTGTGTCTTTAGTCAACTACTTACACTTGAATTGCTTCTGATTGGTCTATTTGAAAATAAACTATATTTATAATTCCAAAAGAGAGATCAGTGTAGTTTATTTTTGTGAGAAAAAAAAGCACTGTCTAGCGGTGTTAGGGCTACAGATGATAAATTAAGAAAATAGTAGTGGGTTAAGAGGACTTTGAATGCTCATCATCAGTTTTCTTTGTACTGAATTTTCCTTTCTCCCTCCTTCTATTTTCCACCATCTCTCTCACTGCAGGTATAATTGGAGAACCACAGAGTGGAGCGATTGCAGAGTAGACGTGCTCCTCAGCCAACAGGACCGTCGCCGGAGCAACCAGACTGGGCTCTGTGGAGGAGGGGTTCAAACCAGGGAGGTCTACTGCGTTCAAGCCCCCACGGAAACCTCATCTAACCTTAGCTCCCTCAAGAACAAAGACGGTAAAAAAACTTGCCTGTGGAATGTATTGATTTAGCATTTTCAAATCATTGGTATCATTGGCTTAACCTTCTTCTTGTTTTGGTACTATGGTATAGTGGTTTACATGTGCTTCAGACACAGAGCCTTGGTGCTCACATGGGGGATGTTGGTTCGAGTCTGGTCAGTGACATGTCCTGGACCCATTCACCTCTCCCTTACAAATCAGTTCATGTCACTCTTTTCTTAAACAGCTGAATAAAGAATAAAAGTAAAAATAATAATAATAATAAAATAAACCTAAAATCCATCAGGTTTAAAGTAGAAATGTGCAGCAGACATGTGTCTCAAAAAACACAATCACTGTAAACCTAGATGATGCCCGATTAGCATTCTTACTAATGTCATTACATAAGTGAATTAAGATTACTAACATTATTGATGCCAAGTTAAAGGTGGTAAAATCACCTTTCTTATCACCTTTCTTTTGATCTCTGTCCATGCACATAATTAAAAGCTCACTATTAGCTAAGCTGTAGTCAAACTCAGTTTTATATCTGCACTGTGGCACAACTCAAGCCAACATATACTGTAATTGGATTGCATGTTACGGGCTAAAATGAGACCACTAGATGGGACTTAAGGAATAAAGAAGGCAGTACTGTACTAATTAGCTAGGCAGCTACTTGGCAGTTTAAGTGGTAATGGCGTCACAGACATACACACAGTTGCAGAGACACCCAAACACATATTTTGTCTAAAGCAATATGACAGAAACAGGGATGTGCCAATGTCTCACGCCGTGCACCGAGGCTGGTGCCGCTCTCACTCTCAGACTGACACAGAAACTCCCCTGCCATCTGTTCGGAGTGATGAACCGCCAACCTCTCAGGGAACTTATTCAATTTCAAATGTCCTCAGGTAGTCATTGGCTGGTCTGGCTTGGTCACACCATAAAAAAGAAGACAAAGCCAAAAGCTTTCCTTTAGAAAAAAAGCCACATTTAAACATATTGAAACCAAATAGTGGTGTATTAAACAGTTTTGGAGAATACATACAGTGCATTTAACCAATGCTTCTTGCTCACATGCATTAATGTGCTATGAAATTATTTCTTGTAAGGTTTTGGTAAGAAATTCAACATTCAAAACACATAATCATAAATAAACTTGATACTTTGTTGTCATATTCAAACTTAAAGGAAAATGTTTAATTCTTTCTTCATTTGCTCACCCTCGTGCCATCCCAGATGTGTATGACTTTCGTTTTTCTGCTGCACAAAAAGATTTTTAAAAAAATATCTAAGCTCTATCGGTCCATACAATGCAAGTGAAAAATCTTCAATAAGCACATAAAGGCAGCATAAAAGCATTTTTTTAAGACTCCAGTTGTTTAATCAGTGTCTTCAGAAGCCATATGATAGGTGTGGGTGAGCAACAGATCAATATTTAAGTCCTTTTTTCCTATAAATCTACACTTTCATCAGCCCTCCTATGCATGTGCACGAGAGGACAAAGTTCTTCTTCTATTTTTTGCTGATTTGCATTCTTCGTGCATATTGCCACCTACTGGACTGGAAGGAGAATGAAAAGAAAGGGCGGTCTAAAGCAAAGGAAAATAATAAATAAATCACATTTGCACAACAGCCCAGTAGGTGACGATATAAACGAAGAATGAAAATCAGCAAAAAACCGAGGAGGTCTGTTTGAAAGTAAATAATGTCCTCCTACTGTATTTAAGTATTTTCAACATTGTTTCTGATTAGTTATTTCACATATACTGTACATTATATAAATCACATACATTTTCACCTTAAAATATCTATTGGTAACCTAAATATTTAGGGTTAACATTTTGACAAATACAAAAGCCTCCCATAAATATGGATGTGTCCATCCTATTTGCATGAGTGGCTATTTGCTCAATTATTCTTAGTAAATTAGTTGCAATATACCCATAAATTACATACACAATTTCAAACAAATTTGTACCCTTCATCTTGGATCTTAGTGAGCAAGGGCCTAAGTGTCCATCCCTCCTGCATGTGAGGTTGCCAGCCAGTGCAGGAATCCCATCCTTAATGTGGCCTTAAGGGAGGCACATGGTACTGACAGCAGCCTCCTGCTGGTGAGGTGACAGGCCTGGTGCGCTGAAGAGACACAGACAGATGGAAGAACTGTGTAAGATAAAGAAAAGGAACACTGCTAGAACATCTGCCCAGCCTCTCACATGCACTTTCTCTTTTACACTCATGAACACACATACATACACCTCAAGCTTTTCCACACCTAGCTCTGTCTAGCTCTGCCTCATGTGACGAATACAGTCATTATGCTCTTTTTACATATTGTTTATCTCACTCAGTTTATACCTTTATCATCTTTATTCAAATCATGTTTAGTTATTTTCTACTCTATTGTCCTTTTCTGAGTAAAACTGAAGTGTAATTGGTTTGACGTTAAAATACTTTCACCTATCCCAACTTAATATGCTGACACCCAACAAACCCTACAGAGCAACATTGGCTCAACCAGGACTATATGTTTGTCCAGCCAATGAAGGATGAGGGAGATATTTTAAAAATAATACTTGTTTTTGCAGTTCCATTTGGTGATGCTAGTAGTGCAGAAATGACAAACTACAGCTTTAAACGTCTTTCTCATTTGGCTGGTTCATTTTAATCAATAATAATAATAATAAAAAAATCTGTCACTTTTCCCCAAAGGGAATTTCAGACAGATTTGAGAGGATTTAATTTCAAGCTCCACATGATTGGACATTTCAAAGTGATTTGCCACTAGCTCTTTGGAATTATTCACAGGTACTCAAAGACAGATATTGTGTGCTTTAAGCAGATTCAATCTGGTCATTCAGTTCCAGGGGTCATAGTTTAGAATTTTTTTGTTGGACAATCAAGTTCCCTTCCGAGGGAACTCGCACTGCGTCGTTGAAAACGACTCTTTGGGGAACGCTCCTTAGCGTGCGCCTCTGAAGTATGAATGAAACTATTCCAATCTTGATTGGTGTTGCGTCATGACGTAACATGTGACGGCATAACCGGATGCATAAAAGTGATGCCGGCACACACACACATTAGCTTTCGCTCTTCAGCAAGCGCTCTATGTATATTGTTTGTCTTATTTGGTGTTGTTTGTCCTATTTAAAAGAATTATGGACACCGAACAGTTCAAGAAGTGCGTGCACCCCTGCCCTCATGTTATCACGGGTAGGGACATGCACGATTTGTGTGTGAACTGTTTGGGAGCGCAGCACGCACAGGCAGCTCTCGAGGGATCTGCCTGTGAAAGCTGTGAAGCACTACCCCTGAGAGTGCTGCGCTCCCGGTTGGCGTGCTTTGATGAGCACGGTCAGGCTCGCGTTCCTCACGGTTCTGGTCCCGCGTCTGTTGAGGCAGCGTGGTGATTGAGATCGTGGGGTTCGCAGCGGGATCTTGCAGATGAGAATGAGACTGCTCCGGCACTTTCTCATTCTTCGTTTGAGGATCCCGAGCCTACTGTGAGTGGTGCAGAAGCCCGCGTCGCGGCTTCTTCTGCCCACGATCAGGTCCCAATGCTCGAGCTCTCTGCTTCCGAGGAAGTGGAAATGCTCAGCATTGATGTGGACGACCGTGAGCCAAGCACGCCGGGTTTCGGCCAGGCTTATGAGGAGCTGGTTCAGGTTGTGACACTTGCTGTGGCCAGACTTAACATTAGCTGGCCACAAAATGAGCAGGGAACGCACGTCGGAAGCAAATTAGACGAGCGTTTCCTGCAGCACACCTCACAACCCCAGCGCAGGGGTTTGCCGTTTTTCCCCGATCTCCACAAAGAGATCTCGAGATCGTGGGATAAACCACATTCGTCCCGTGTCTCCACCCCCAGTGTGGTCGATTACAGCTATGTTTTAGGGGCACGGGATATGGGCTATGGGAAGATGCCTGGTGTGGAGGAGGCTTTAGCCGGTTACCTCTCTTCTGAGTCGGCATCTTCCCTTTAAACCCCGGCGCTGCCTAGTAAGCCCTGCAGAGATACATCTGCATTAATAAGCAGGGCTTACATGGCGGCAGGTCGGGCTGGTTCATGCCTGCACTCAATGGCGATTTTGCAGGCGTACCAGGCCGATCTCCTGAAAGATTTAGACGAGGGGGAGGGGCCAACTCCCGAAGATATCGCGGAGTTGCGCAGAGCCGCAGATCTGTCTCTCCGGGCCACTAAAGAGACGGCCCGCACTATTGGCCGCTCTATGGCAGCTATGGTGACCACGGAGAGGCATCTGTGGCTAAATTTGTCGGGAATAAAAGAAAAAGACAGAGCTTTTTTGCTTGATGCCCCGCTCTCACCCTCTGGCCTGTTCGGCGACGCCGTTACATCGGTCGTCGACAGGTTTCAGGAGGCGAGGAAACAATCTGCGGCATTCAAGCAGTTTCTCCCCCGTAAATCCAAGTCTAAATCAAGTAGGGTGGGGCAAATAGATCAGCCCCAGCCTTCAGTCAGCTCCTCGCACCGCGCAGAGCAAAAGCAGAGCGTTTCCTCTAGAGCCCCTCCTCCAGGAGCTTGGCAACAGAGGAAACGCTCCCTGCGGAAGCCCTCCAGCCAGGGGGCCGACCTGAGGGACGTCCTTAAGGCTAGTAGGGCTTCGGGGAAGAGGTCCTAACCAGGGTGGTAGAACCTCGGAGGGCTGCCCCCCCCGCTGCAGAGCAACCGAGGTTGTTCTCGCAGCTGAGCCCTCAGGAAATGGGTGTCGGTTTCCCGCCATCTCTGATGCTTCGGGCCACACCAATTTCCAGCGAACGCACACCGTGCCGTTCGCGTCAAAAAAATAAAATAAAATAAAAAACACACATCAATTGTGGTCACAAGAACTGTATCGACCAAATCCTGCCGGTATCCCGCTTCAGGAGGTCGAGAACAGTGCGCGAAAAACACCCGAGACCAGCCTCGAGAGGCTGGTTCCCTTAGTAGATTTTGTAGAGGCATGGAATCATCTTCCCAACATATCTGCATGGGTCCTGCATATAATAAAATCAGGGTGCAGACTGCAGTTCGGGCACCGCCCCCCCAAATTCTCTGGGGTGGTGCAGACTACAGTGGTTCCGGGGCAGGCTCAGGTGATGGAACAAGAAGTGCAATCTCTGCTGCTGAAGGAGGCCATAGAACGTGTTCCTCATTCAGACAGGGAGTCCGGTTTTTACAGCCGGTACTTTATAGTTCCAAATAAGGATGGGGGGTTGAGGCCGATTTTAGATCTCAGAGTTTTGAACCGGACTCTGAGGAGGTTCAGGTTCAAAATGCTTACTATTCCTGTCATCGTGAGTCAGATCAGATCCGAGGACTGGTTTGTCACGATAGATCTAAAAGACACCTATTTTCATGTATCCATCCTTCCATGTCACAGGAGGTTCCTGAGGTTCGCTTCGGGGCTAAGCTTACCAATATCGGGTTCTTCCGTTCGGCCTAGCACTATCTCCCCGCACATTCACCAAATGTATGGATGCAGCTCTTGCTCCACTGAGACTTCAGGGCATCCCTATACTGAATTATATCGACGACTGGCTCATTCTGGCCCAGTCTTGAGAAATGGCGGTTCGGCATTGAGATGTCGTTCTTGGCCACATTCAAAGTTTGGGGTTGAGACTCAACACAAAAAAGAGTGTGTTACAACCATCCCAGTGCACAACGTTTCTGGGCGTTGTGTGGAACTCGGTTACGATGCAGGCACGCATGTCTCCTGCACGTATCGAGTCCCTTATGGCGATGGTGGCCGGGTTAAAGCTAGGCCAGGCCATCACTGTAAAGCAATTTCAAAGACTGCTGGGCCTCATGGCAGCGGCATCCAACATTGTACCTTTGGGCCTTCTACACATGAGGCCCCTCCAGTGGTGGCTGAAAGCCAAGGGTTTTCCCCAAGGGGAATCCATTTCAGTATAATCAGAGTAACGCCGCAGGTGCCTTCGTTCTCTGCTAATATGGAAGAAACCTTGGTTCCTGTCCCAAGGGCCAGTGTTGGGAGCGTCATGTCGCCGGAAAACCGTTTCGACAGACGCCTCCCTCACTGGCTGGGGCGCGGTCATGGACGGCCGCTTTGCCAGGGGTCTGTGGCAGGACCATCATCATTCTTGGCACATAAACTGTCTAGAGACGTTGGCTGTGTTCAGGGCTCTGAGGAGCTTCCTTCCAGACATCAAAGGTTACCATGTCCTAGTACGTTCGGACAATACATCAGTGGTAGCTTATCTGAACCGACAAGGAGGACTCAGATCGTGCCCTCTGTGCAGACTGGCGCATCAGATAATTCTTTGGTCCCAAGGGAAAATACTGTCTATCAGATCAATATATATTCCGGCTTCGCCTGTACGCATTTCCCCCGATCGCTCTGCTCCCAGGAGTCTTGGGAAGGGTCCGCCAAGAGGGCATCAGTCTTCTTCTGGTTGCCCCGATGTGGCCGGCCCGAGTATGGTTCTCAGACATAATTTCACTCCTGATAGCTCTGCCATGGCAGATTCCTCTGAGGAGGGATCTGTTGTCTCAGGCAGGGGGCACAGTCTTCCACCCTCGTTCAGAGCTGTGTAAACTGTGGGTCTGGCCCCTGAGGGGGTTCAGTACCTAAATGCTGGTCTATCAGCGGGGGTGGTTGAAACCATACTTAGCTCTAGGGCTCTGTGTACTAGGAGATTATATGGCCTCAAGTGGAATGTGTTCTCCACTTGGTGTAGAGAATGTGAATTAGATCCAGTTAACTGCCCGGTGGCTTCAGTTCTGGAGTTTCTTCAAGATCGTTTCTCTGCGGGTCTCTCCCCTTCCACACTTAAGGTGTACGTGGCTGCCATTTCGGCGTTCCATGCACCACTGAGTGATGGGCCTCTGGGGAGGCACCAGCTGGTCATTCGTTTTCTCCGTGGTACATGGAGGATGAGACCGGCAACCAGGTCCAGGGTTCCTGCCTGGGACCTGGCGGTGGTTCTCGAAGGGTTATCCCTGGCCCCTTCGAACCCCTTCAGTCGGCTTCAGCCCAAGGACCTGACGTTCAAGATGGCTTTTCTCTTAGCTATTACCTCTCTAAAGAGGGTGGGTGATCTTCAAGCCCTGGCAGTGATGCCAGCTTGCTTGGAGTTTGCCCCTGGCGGAGTTAAAGCCATTTTGCACCCGAGACCTGGCTATGTGCCTAAGGTGCCGTCTAACACGGCACGGTCCACGGTCCTGCAGGCATTTCATCCTCCACCTCATGTGTCGGCAGAAGAAGAGAGGCTCCATTTGCTCTGCCCTGTCAGAGCTTTGAGCTGTTACCTCGAGAGGTCCTCTTCCTGGAGGAGGTCGGACCAACTGTTAGTGTGTTTTGGGTCACCTAAGAAGGGGCTCCTGCCTCGAAACAAACCATTAGTAATTGGATTGTTCAGGCTATTATCTCGGCCTACAAGGTGCACAATTTGCCTTCACCTTTGGCCATAAGGGCTCATTCAACTAGAGGCATGGCGTCCTCTAGGGCTCTCTTATCGGGAGTACCCCTCCAGGAGATCTGTGAGGCAGCCGGTTGGGCTACCCCACACACTTTCATCAGGTTTTATAGTCTGCACCTCCCTAGTACGCCTGGCGCATGTGTGCTCTCGTCCTAGCTGAGTGCCTGAGTTCAGTTTCACCCTAGGGCAGGCCTTTTTTCAGTGCGTGGCCTAGTGGGCATTCGTTCCCCAAAGAGTCGTTTTCAACGACGCAGTGCGAGTTCCCTCGGAAGGGAACGTCTCGGGTTATGACTATAACCCTTGTTCCCTGAGAAGGTAACGAGACACTGCGTCGTCCTGCCACGCCCCTCAAGGCCTGAGAGCGGCTTGGTTCATCGCTAGGCTAATGTGTGTGTGCCGGCGTCACTTATATGCATCCGGTTATGCCGTCACATTTTACGTCATGACGCAACACCAATCAAGATTGGAATAGTTTCATTCATACTTCAGAGGCGCACGCTAAGCAGCGTTCCCCAAAGAGTCGTTTTCAATGACGCAGTGTCTCGTTCTCAGGGAACAAGGGTTATAGTCATAACCCGAGAAGTTTTCCTGCAACCTGCCTATTCTGTACAGTGCCAGACTCAGACAAAAATGAATAGGACAAACTCTAATGCTTGAAGGAATATCAATATTCATTATTTACTTACCTTCAGGAAATTGCCATTAGTGTATGACTTTCTTTCTTCTGCAGTTCTATAGGTCCATACTATGGAATTGAATGGTGGCCAGAAATCTGAATCTGCAAAAATCAAATAAAGGAAACATAAAAGTAATCCAAACAACTCCACTGGCTAAATCCATGTGTTTAGAAGCAACAGAATAGTTGTTGAGAAAAAGATAAATGTTTTAGTCCTTTTTTTTACTATTAATCTCCACATTCACTTCCTCATTCTTCTTTTGTTTTAGGCAATTCACGTTCTTCATGCATATCGCCATCTACTGGTCAGAGCTAGTCACAAAAAAAAGCAAAAAATTGGGTTACAGTGAGGCACAGTGAGGCACATTGTGGCAGGGCGGAGGGCGGGGCCGGGTTGTGATCATACACACCCGGTCCCGTATTAGGCTAATCAAGCCTCCCGAGAGGGATAAATATCCTCTGCAATCGACCTTTATCCCTCTTGGGAGGCTTGTCTGGCACACAAATTTCGAAGGAATTTGAATGGGGCCAATCCGTAAATGTAAACAAAAAACTCACTGTTTCAAACGTATAGCAACAAAACAAACAATATGTGATAACATGATTTTAGTGTGATTAAAATCACTTACTGAACTTTTCTGTGTAAAGCTATATCCAATTTTACAACTTCGTTGTCATGTTTGGGGGTTAATCAACATTGTGCCATAAATGCTATTGATTGAGCTTAACTAAGAATATTCCTTTAATAGAAAATAGCTGTCAATGGGCTTTATCAAGATATATTGCTTTAGTATTGTCTACTACATGCAACAGGCTCAATATACAGTATATGCCCATATACATTATTTATTGCTATAGGAATTTGAATGTGTTTCAATTATTCTGAGATTATGGCCTCCTAAACCTGTATTATGAATTCCAGAGTGGCAGTGAACACAAAGCATGCATTTTACATATCAAAGGCAGCTTGTCTTCCTCTTTGCCAGTGCCACAACCCTTCCAGCTTCCTGCTCTGCTGTATAGGCCTGGGGAAGCTGTGCTTGATTTCCTCTCCCTGTGGGGGGCTTCTGACATTTAGACAACAGGGGGAAAGCAGCTGCTGGCTCAGTCTTTATCCATTAACACATCTCAGTCACAAGGAGACAGAACATAACAACAGTGCGGCCAATGTTCATTCGGTTCAGCTCGGCCGTGTTGCTCTCCAGAATATAATCAATGTAGCACCCTGTTGTGGATCTTTATGAGATATTTAACTACATGGCTTTGTTACAGAGCATCCATGCAGCACCACCCTGAAGGTAGAGAAAGTTATTGATGATGATGATGATGAATGCGCAAACAGGTGAATGTGTTGGCAGCTCTCAGACAGACAGAGTGACTGATGGGAATCTCATGCTATAAATAGGTCGGGGAAACCCTGAGTGGGCAAACTGCATCAGACCTCCAAGCGAGTATTGTGCCACCTGAACAAGGTCAACCTGCAAGGAGAGGGTTATTAATCAGAGTGGGTTAACAGGACGGTGAATAGGGGAACCACTGAAACAGGAAGTCAGACAGGCTTTTGTCCACCTCAATTCCTCAAAAACACAATCATGTCTTAAATGGATAGTTCACCCAAAAATAAATTCTGTCATTATTACTCAACCTCATGTGGTACCAAACAATCTTTCTTTCTTCCTTGGAACACAAAAAGAGATGTAAGGGAGAATGTTGGCTTCAGTCACCATTCACTTTATTGTATGTTTTTCCATACAATGTAAGTGAATGGGGACTCTGCATAACATTTTTGTTTCATGGAAAGTCCAAAGTTTGGATCAACATTAAGGTGAGTACATGACCTAAATTTTTAATTCCCTTTAATAACATGTATGGAGTGAATGGAGAAAGGTCTATTCTTGGGAATAAGGGATCTGCATTTGCAAGTCAATTTCATCAGTTTGACAATTTGACAGCAACCTTTTTATTTTTGTTTATTTTTGTTTGATGCATCAGTTTTAGAATGGAGAGTAATTTTAGCTCACTAAATTGAGTGGTAGATGCAGCAGTTCCCAGCAGAGCACTTCACAAATACCTTTTTAATTTCTATTTTAAACAAGCTTGAGTGAATCATTAACTCAACATAACTGTTCCAGCATAAAACCATGAAATCAATCACTAAAATCACTCTGTAAATCAACACAGTTATAACGCAAATCATTTTTAGTGATTAGTCAAAGTACACCTTTTGGATGCAGAGCAATTTGCATGTGAATTAAGAGAAGATCCATCACAGGATGTCAGTGGCAGATCCATTCATGCACTGACCTTGCCAAAAGTCACCTATATGGCTTGGAGCTATATTGTAGCTAATTATGAATATAAGGAAAACAAAGACAAAAGAGGATCTTGGAAGATGTCTTGGTAAACATGTGTGAGCATTTGTCCATATGATGTTCTCAAATTGCATTGTTGTTTTGATTTTCATGCTCTGAATTTCACTGATACATAAATACTTTAGAAAAACAAAATTTGTTCACAGAATAATTATTTAGAAATGCCTTTTTAAGTGTAAGCTACGGCTTATGGGTTAGTGCATGTGCTCTCACTTGTTGACCAGTGGTGCTCATGCTAGCAGACAAGATCGAGTCTGGCTTGCATCCTTGCATGTTGTTCCACATTTCCTGTCTTCCCTATACTGTTCTTATCAAACAAAATGAAACAAAGTTTTAATTAGACGTAAATGTAATAATTAAAATAAAATAATGAAAAATTATTCATTTAGCAGAACTCAAAAATGCTATCAAAATAATCAAGCATTAGTATTTTTGTCATATTTTAATGAGTCATGTTCACATGTATATACTGTATATTGCAAAGTACATTATTCTGCATGATTTGTGGGAGACCAAGGCTAGTTGTCACAGTGAATATTTCACAGGGTAGGTGTATTTTTAAAAGTAATTTTCTACATAGTCACCTCATTTGAAGTCTTTAACGTTTTCACTGCTCTTGCCTAGGAAAAAAGATACAGTTCATCAGACACAGGTTGAGCTTCTATGACAACTTTCCCAAAAGCTGGTTATATATATCTGTGCATAAAACCATCAAAACCTCTGTGAAAACATTGTGATAACTAGCCCTGGTTTCCGCTGTATGTATTGCATTGCATATTATTAATTGCACATTACAGATGTTCTGTTTGTCTAGAAACTCTGTTACATTGTGATTGCATATGTTTCCTCAGCCTCTCGTCCAGTGGACAATGACCTATGTTTGGGTGTTCCTCCTAACACCACTCAGCTGTGCCATATTCCCTGCCCTATGGAATGTGAGGTGTCTTCTTGGAGCGCATGGGGGCTCTGCACCTTTGAAAACTGCCAAGATCAGTCCACCAAGAAAGGTGAGAGTAATCTTAGTTTGAATTATAGGTCTTTTTCATCTTTAACTGTTTTGATCAGAGAGATGTAGTTTCACCCATCTTGCTCTTTTGAAACAGAGCGGATCAATAAACTGCCTTCTTTCATTGTGAATCTCATGAATTGTGTACAGAATCCTTTTCAACACATAACTCACACCGCCCCACCTCTTCACCACTATCTGCGCCATCACCATCTGTTCCATAAAGTTATCACTGCCTACTGGAGCAGAAGATTCATTTTCTCATAGGTTTGTGGGTTAAGTGCCTTTGTAGAGGGAGGAAAAACAACCAAACTTAACACCAAAACATGAAGAAAAAAATGTTATATATAAATAGAGAGATTATGGGTTTGGGCCATTCAGAAAGACCACGTTCTTGCACCAGAAAAATGTAATGCAGAGCATATAATAGAACGCAGGTGTCTCCAGACATGTTTTTTAAAGTATCAATTATTTTTCACTTGACACAATGTCTAAAAAGACAACAGCTGTAAAAGATGTCCATCGAGTGCATGTGCAAAAAACATTCCATGTGAATGGCCTATCAGACGGTCTGAGAACTGTAGCTTAATTGGTAGAGCATGTGGCAGCAATGATAATTCCCAAGAAAAGTACAGTATATTGATCAAATGTTTAACATGAACTTTGGAGAAAAGCATCTCCCAAATGCATTAATGTAAATGTCAATACACAAACATAAAATTCTCTATAGAAGTACCAAAGAACCTGTTAGTCTGGGAGTTAGCACAAGTTTACCGATTTATATTCCCTGTAAATGTTGAAAGGTGCTACTAGTGTATCAAAGGTGGTGGCATGCTGGCTGCTTTTCTCGTTAATTATGCCTGGGACAGCAACCCATGCTATGACTAATGCATATTGACTCATCCCTAATGAAGCGACTCAAAAGGATGGGATGGAGGAAATTCTCTACCATGCATCTTAATGATGGATATTCTCTGAACAAGTCTTCCATGCTCTTTCTTTTCTGATGTCCATGCTTCATACTTTGTGTCACATAGCTCAATGGCAGGCTCTAGCACATGTGTGTATATACATACTGTTTATCTGAGAGTGTTGCTCATTATTCAGGGTGAAGTGGGCTAACAGAGAGAAGTTTTAGGGAGTGGAACAACATGACACTAATGTGCTTGTTAACAAAACATATAAGTGATTGTTCGCTTATGGATCAGGGAATGCAAAATCTGTGTGATGACGCACGACTCGTCCATGGAAACCAACTCAATGATTTGTTACCCTTTACTAGTGATAAATGTTAGATGTATGATTCCAGTCAAAGGTTAGGATGCACTAGACCAAATTTGTTTCTCATGATCTTAAAAAGCTTTCATTCTTAAGCCTTGTGCTGAAATGTTTGGATTTAGTTGGTAGCAAGTATCAATTGTTTATATTTATTTCTTTAAATTGTAGTTGAAAAAAATGAATTTGAATTAGATGAGTCAGTTGATTTGTTTAATATTTTTGATCATGTAAAAATTCTTGAACTTCCTTTTCTTAGATTCATAGATTTGATGACTTTCCTATTCTTCTAAAATGTGGAAAATAATAATAATAAAGAATGAGTAGGTAGGTCCATACTTTGGAATGGCATTGTTAAGGGGCCGTTCAGGCTACTGACCTAAAAACAGCTAGACAGAGCGCCATGAATCAAAAAGTTTGCAGATGTCTCAAAAATGTATTTTTATAATTTGTCATTCAATTAGACCTGAGGTGACATATGAAAAATGCAGTGGTCAAATGTGAGACACTGGAAAAAAAGCAATTTTTGACAGCGGTCAAAACATTTCCATCTAGTGCATGCTTACATAGAAAAGAGACGCATATGCAAAAATGCATATGTGTGAATGGCCTCTTAACTATGTTACAATATCAGCAAGTCTGTTCTTCTGTATTATATCAGTAATACGTTTTTAAAAGTTGCCGTTATTTTATAAAAACATGAGGATCTTGTGTTAGATGCTGAAGAAAACTGAAAAAAGCAATGTAGCACTCAAAGGTGAAAACACATCCAGTGTGAACGCCCCCTAAACTATATTACTATGACAGCAAGGCTGTTCTACTGTAATATATCAGTAATCTGCATAGCCCATACAAGGTGCTTAAATAAACTTGAATGTGTGATAAGGTACAAATTATAAGTGACATCTCAACATAAAGCAACAAAAAATATGTCTGCGTGAACCTTGGATTTGATAAATCACAAGATTTGGATTATATTTCTCTAAGGCTGTGGCTTTGTCTTTTTTTTATTAACAGGGGGTCATAAGAAATCCAGTATCCTGCTTTGTCTGATAAGGACACACACACAAACACACACACACACGCACCATCAGACACCTTAGGGCTGACTGACAGTATGTGATACAATCCCCTTACACCCCCTTCCCCACCTCGCCCAACCACAATGTGCTTTATACTGACCTTCTGATTAAATAAAGCCAGAAAGAGACAGAGGGACAGAAGTAATCAGAGAAAGAGACAACGCTACCATCTCCAACTAACTCCTAAAGGCCCCCCATTCCATATTGCCTTATCGGCCCCAAACAGCAATGTAGATTAAAGCAGAGGCCAGAGACTAGCAACAGAAAGGGGAGGGTGATGGCAGGAGACATGTAGGTGACCTTGTGCCACTCCTGAGTCCAGTTCCTTTCTTCTATTTAAAAAAATAATATATATATATATTTTCACTGGAGCTTTTTCTGCACTTGAATGGGAATACCCCTGGAGCCAAAGCCTCTTCTGTATTAATGGATTGCTGATTGCATTAGTCCCTTCAGTGCAAAGCAATTGTAATGATGGAAGAAATAATAATATTCATTATGATGAGCTGCTCCAGTAATTTCTGTCATCTCCCACGCTTAATGGACTGATATGTTAAATGTAATATTATGATTATTGCGCAATGACACACTGTGACATTTGATAGGGCTTAACACTAGCGGCTGCAACCAACCAGTTGACTAGTAGATATCTTGTGCATGATATGACCTCAGGAGCCCACAAACTGTGTTTCAGTGTAGTTACATGCATTAGCCACATGCATTGTCTTTTTATAATAACCAAATGTAATGGCCAAATGTATTTGGAATTACATGGAAGTGAAAATAAAGTGAACCTGGTGTACTTTGTGTTCTGGAGTTAATGTGGAGTGTTCACTTACAGTACAAATCCTAAATTCATATGAATCGCTCTGAAACAAATTAGGTGTCACCAAAAACCCTAAGTGAGTGGAATATGTCTTTCTTTCTTTCTTTCTTTCTTTCTTTCTTTCTTTCTTTCTTTCTTTCTTTCTTTCTTTTTGTTGCACTGTTTATGACAACGCAAATAACATTAATATTGCAATGGCAATATGCACACTTACGTTTCCTACATGCACATTTAACACAATGTTGACTTTGTAGAAAAATCAAAGACTGCTGAATGTGTCAACCAAACTGCAAAAAATTAAGTAATAATAATAATAATAATAATAATAATGATAAAATTCTTAACAAGTGTCTTTGGCTTATTTTCTGAAACATATTTAAACATCCTTTAAACAAAATTCATTTACATGAGAAGCAAAATTGCATAAGATAACAAGACTTATTTTTTTTTTATCTTGAATAAGTTTATTTTCCTTTCCTCATTGGTTAATCGTTTTTCTATTTTTAAGAACAAACCTCACAATTTGTACATTTTGTTAGATTTATGCTTATAACAAAAAAGAAAAGAAAATTGTCAGTGGTTAAGAAAAGTAAACATTGTATTATTATTATTAACTAATTAGATATCTTACTGAAAAACAACACAAAAAATTATATTAACTTATATTATTATTATTTTCAGCACAGAAAGAAGTCAAATTAATTGTGATACTTAATACTATGATTTGTGCTCATCTACAGGTTTCAAACTTAGGAAAAGGAAAATAATGAATGAGCCCACTGGTGGGACAGGAAATTGCCCCCACCTGACTGAAGCAATTCCCTGTGAGGAGCCCAATTGCTATGATTGGCTGCTGGTGAAGCTGGAAGAGTGTGTTCCAGACAATGACAAAGTATGTGGACCAGGAACCCAAAATCCACAAGTACAATGTGTTGACAGTGATGGTAAGTGATATACAGTAGTACATACACCAACCATTTGTATTATCTGAGATAACCCATTAATTCTTTATTTTTGAATAATTTAGGCTAATTAAAAATATTTGCTTGAAAAGACTTTTTGTTTCAGGGTCATGTCCAGGCGTGTAGTGTGTCGAATGCAGGAACAACCCCAGATTGTTTTGTTCTTGCACAGCTGGGTCCACTCTTGAAAGCTGTCCAAAGGGCTTATGTTCTGGACTCATGCCCAATGCGGTAATTGCTGTTTTTGCATGGGCGGCTGGTAGTAGTTCTCTATTGTTAGAGTAGCCAGAGGGGGAATTCAGAGCAATACAAAGTGCCACTGCTGCCTTATACGTAGTCTTCTAAACACTAAGCCACATGTGTTAAGGTGGTCTACTGTCTTACTATCCCAAAGTCCAGCAAATATCCAATAGCATTTGAATGTTATTGGGTTGACTAAGTATGCTAACACCAGCACCATCTGTGAAAAAACAGCCTTTGCAAGTTAGTCTCACCACGGTGTTCAAGCAGCCTCATGTTGCAAGCTCAGATAGAGCTAAAGCAATAACAAATGCCATAGGATTTACAGCATTTATTGCTGTAGATATGCGACCACACATATTCGTAGAGAACACAGGATTTAAGGATCTGCTTAATGTGCTTGAGCCCCGTTATAAAGTTCTTACAAGAACGCATTTCAGCAATTCTGTAGTGCTTGCTCTATATAATCAAGCATGCACTGTAATTGTCCAGTAGCTAACAGATCTACCCTTGAAAATTTAGTGAGACAGGTCACTCAACCTGTCCTTTTTGGCTTTTACAGAATGAAAGATCAATTGCACCAACAGATTGTACAGTTTGATTTGACACTCCTTACAAAAAATTGAAAGTTCTGACAAACTTACTACAAACCTGCTGCAAATATACCACTCATTATTTTCACATGCCAATTAGCTTACGATTCCTTGAAAATTTTTGCCAGATGTTTGCAGTGGTGAACCTGCAGCAAACCTTTGGTGACATTGAAGTGTTTGATGCAAAGCTCATTTGTATGTGAAAATAATGAGTGGGGAATTGTGGCAAATTTGAAGCAAGTTTGCAGTAAGTTTGCCTGAACTGGATTTTTGTAAAGGACACTGCCTTTGAAGTCAGCAACAAGTTTTGTGGGAAAAGTTTTCACCTTTTTTTTTTTTAAATGTTCATAAGCTTATTAATCCTGAATGTGTACAATCAAGGGCATTGCAGCCACAGGGGACATGGGGGACATATCCCCCGCACTCTTTAAAAAGGTGACTTTTGTCCCGCGCACTTTTCCAAGCTAAACCCATACCTAGTCCAAATAGTGGATTTGTATACAGTATTCTTTGCGTTTTGTTTCTTTGGGCTGATTGAGCAACCATCCAGCCAATCACGGGTGAGTTTCATGAGCCAGACAACTCTTACGTAATAGGCCGTCAGTCAGACAGTCTAATCAACACGGCTCAGTTCATTTCTACAAAGTTGCTTTCAACAATGCACATTTATCCATGTTTTTTATCGGCATTGATGTTGATCTAAATTAATAATCTAGAGATGAGGAACTCACAATATGAGAGTTATTTATCTGCATATTGTTCTTGATTGGCAGCATTACGTGAAATGCACTTTATATAAGTGCATGAGTCTTCATTAAGTTATGCCTTTTACATTATGTTTGTGAGGTTATTTTTGCCAATTTAAGCAGATTTCTAGATCTGTGTTAAATATCTAAAGCTATTTTTAATATCAGCTCCTGTTTTTTTTTTATCTCAGTGTTGGTGAGTAGTCGACAAACTGTAAAAAAGATAGATCTGCTGTGTTCTTAGAATACATGCATTTTACGGATGTGAATAGATATGCAGACATGCTTTTTTATACACGAAAATGCACAGACATTATTGAAACTCATTATAATTATTATAAGACTATTATTGTTCTCTTTTGATAAAAGCCATGCTCAGCAGCTCACAAACTGTAGGGAAATGATAGATTTGCTTTGTTCTTATACTGCTTAAAACCTCTACTAAAGTCTCTTTGTAGGTCTGTAAACATACACATTTTAAAGGATTAAAATATTTTTTTGATCGTTGATTCAGTGACTAACTAATTTCACACAAGACACTCATTTGCCACCACCTTCTGGAATCACCAGAAATGGACACAAAATCATTAAATGTATCTGAATACATTTTGGTGAATGTAGTAAAACACTTGAGCCACTTGGATACATTGAAATCTCACAATGCACAAGCACAATTGTCATTATTGTAATTGAGTAAATAATTTATTCAGGACTAGCTTGTGCTCAGTCTTTTATTGTGATGTGTGAAACAGGAGCAAGTGCTCCACACATTGTTTGGGTTGCGACCCACCAGTTGTGATCCACTGGACTAGACTACACTGATAAACAAATATTTATGGACTCACACAAACAAATGCATACTGGATAGTAAATAACACAAAGCTTCAATTACTTAATATTGCATAAGCTCTTGGTGGTTTGGGAATTATTAGATTGTTTGCTCTTGCTGTATAAAAAAGCTTTTGTCAACAGAAGCTTCTATCTGGTGGTGTGGGGCTAAAAAAATCTTTTTTTTTAAATATATAAAATTTATATACTTTATGTACTTTGTACAGCTACTGTAAGCACATATATTTTAGGAGTCAAATAGCCCAGCTATGTTTTAGTGAAAAACATTTGAATGAGATTTTGTGGATATTGTAGTGAGGTATGTGTGGCAAAACTTTAATTCTAATTCTTCCCGTCTAATTAATTTAATGTACTAAATGTAATGTAACAGGGACTAGAGCAAAGTTGAGCAAATATTTTAACAAAGGGTAACATTAATTCTTAATGAGAGAGATTGAAAGTATGCTGCCAACATCTGGAAATTAAATTAATTATTCAGTGCAGCTCATCAAAAATAATTAACCTTAAATCATTGTGGATGTGAGGGACAAGAAGAATTTTCAATGTTTAAAATAGAACCGCCAGCTCTGCGACTTCTTTATCTTTGCTTTCTTTATTGTTAATGTCTTGTGTTGAGGTCTGGCAACGACTCAGCTTGCAATAATGAATCGATTATGAGCGCACACCGTAATTGTATTTTACATCCTCACATTTCACTCCTTGTAAATGTAAATTTCAGTGTATGGACATGGCAATTACTGTGACATTCCAGAACCTCAGCATTCACGTGGCTAATGAGGACTCAGGGGAGAGAGAAAGGCAGAGAAAAACACTAGTGTGTGTGTGCATCTCAATCAGATTTGCAAGTCTTATAATAAAGGATCCCATTCACACCAGCTGAAGGTGTCATACTGCCGGTGCCTCAGCTGTCACCACAGAGACGACTACCACTTCCCTACCCCCCCTTCGAATGAAGCTCATTTCCTAGACAGTTACCCAGAGACACCTTCCCTAACATGCCACATACAGTAGCTAAACTGCATGTGGAATTCTATAGTCTGTAATCGCCTGTAGAATGTATAATGAATATTTCAAAGATCAGTGATTTTCACACTGATAAACACATAGCTAAACTAACAAACGGATCATCTTGTACTAACTATTCTTTCAAGCTATGTAAATGCAAAAATATATTTTGAAACACAATAACAGGGGTTGCACACCATTTGTGACCCAGGAACCATCCCACACAGACATTCAGCCAACCCATAGACCCCTTAATAGAAAGTGTTTCTCAGTAACACTGTAAATGAACATTTAAAAATACTACTCTCCATAGAAGCAACTGAGTCAACCAAAGATCATATAAGATATTTATTTTGATAATAGATACAAGCTATGAAAACAAATTGGCCATATTAAGAACTATAGCATGTGTAGAAGATGTAGAAACATATAGGATATCTGGTAACACACTAGAATAAGGTTATATTCATTAACATTAGTAAGTAAGTTGTAGTAACAGTAAGTAGACCTAACAACGATCAATATTATTATAACAATGAGCAATACTTATAGCATTTATTAATCTTGATTAATGCTAATTTCAACATATACATTTTTACATTTAAAGTTGCATATGTTAATATTAGTTAATGTATGATGTACTAACATGAACAAACAATGAACAACAATGCATCTAATGTTTAAAATACAACTTTATTGTAAAGTTTAACTGCATGTTTTTGTTTTTAGTTTTTAAAGACATTTCTACACCAATCAGCCACAACATGTTGTATCTGGTACCAAGATGTTAGCAGCAGATCCTTTAAATCCTGTAAGTTGCGAGGTGGGTCCTCCATCAATCAAACTATTTGGTCCAGCACATCTCATAAATGCTCAATCAGAAGTCACCACCTTGAACTCTTTGTCATGTTCCTTCAACCATTCCTGAAAATATCTTTCAGTGTGGCAGGGCGCATTATCCTACTGAGAGAGGCCACTACTATGAGGGAATACTGTTGACATGGGGTGTACATGATCTGCAACAATCTTTAGGTAGGTGGTACGTGTAAAAGTAACATCCACATGAATGCCAGGACCCAAGGTTTCCCAGCAGAACATCACACTGCCTCTTTGTCAATGATCCTTGGGTGCCCATGACTCAGTTGCATGCTCATCAGTTGTCCTTCCTTGGACAACTTTTGGTAGGTACTAACCACTGCATACTGGGTACACCCCACAAGACCTCCTGTTTTGGAGATGATCTGACCCAGACGTCTAGCTATCAGAATTTGGCCCTTGTCAGAGTCACTCTGATCCTTACGCTTGCCCATTTTTCCTGCTTCCAAAACATGAAATTCACGAACTGACTGTTCACTTGCTGCCTAATATATCCACTATATATTCACTTTACCTGTCAATGATTTTTATGTTGTGGCTGATCAGTGTACTGTATTTGGTCTATATGTATCAGTCCACAGAGGAATAATATGATTTGTTCAAGGTCATATTTTAATTTATTTTTTGTCCTGCCTCACAGTTGAGATGGTGAAATGTTGTTCTGGCTATGATGTAGAGCTGCCTGTATAAATAAAATTAACTCAAAGTCTTTCTCCGTGTCAGCCTGCATTTAGCTGAACTACCTCTCTCCCTCATTAACTTTGAGAAGTGTAGTGTGCAGCCTCATCAGGATGTGACAGCACTCGATAGAGGAAATGTCAGGTGCTGTCTGGTTCTTTTCCATCAGGGGACAGTCAGACGCAGGTGAGATTTAACACATCTGAGATGCATAAAGGGTAGACATACAGCTGATATTAGATTTCTCCCAGCATTTACTTGCTGAGTGATTTTATAAGTCATTTGGAATTTAATGGTAATTTTTCTCAGCAAAGGTTGAAGGATTTTGTAGCATTTGTAGTATTTTTAGATACACAGTATAGATAGATAGATAGATAGATAGATATACACAGTACAAATCATGATTAACACATTCAGTCATGCCTATTGCCCAATGACATGGAATTTTATACAATTGGAACAATTCAAGCATGTTTCTGTAGGTTTCTCAGTCAGCCCAGCTCCATCAGCTGCTACAGGAAACACTCCAAAATTTTTTTTATATATATATATATATATATATATATATTAATTGAAAGTACTTTTAACTTGCTATGGTGTCCTAAAATATGGCAAATATGGTGCAATTTGAAAAACTTGATGCAAAATTGAACTACAGATGGTGGACTGTAGCCCGATGATAGATTTCAATTAAATGAAAATAAAACAATTCATATTTTGACTCCTAAAGTATTTTTTTTGTAACATCTATTCAATGCTTTACTAATCTGCTGTAGTAATGTCCTTCATAATGATCTTCATTTAGGGGACTTTCTCAGCAAATTTTGATATGCATTATTTATAATACATTTGATTAATTAGCATATCATGCATTATAATTAGGGCTGTAAATATAACACATTAATTCAGTGATCAATTATATATATTAAAAAAGCATGATAAAAATTTACGCAAATAATCACCATAAGAACAAATATTCCTATCACCTGTTTTCAGCAGGAGGCAGTAAGTAAACTCATAAGCTTTATTGGCAACTCGCAGCAGTACATAGAACAAAATAAACTCAGGCTTGCTTGACAGTAGTGACAGCACACAACATTCTTGCGTTGAAACACTGTTGGACGGAGCACGATTTTCGATTGCAGGAATCCAGAGATAAGTTTTTCTAAGTTCAAACTATGATTAACTTGACACAAGACCAAAAAACACAGTTTATGATGCAACACATCCAAAGTGAGATGCTCCAAAAGTGTCTGTCTGATGCATGTGTACATTAACGCATCCTTAGACAAGCCCTTATAATAGATCTATCTCGGAAATTTTGACTAATTCAGTTGCAAAACGGATTGCTGTGCCATGTAGGCTAATGAAAGACATATGTTCAGTAATATGGAAACAAATACTCTACCACAATAATGTACTGCATTTTAATTAACTGAATAATTAGATTTCTAAAATATAATTATAATTATAAAAGAAATATTAAGAATTATTGTTATTTGAGTGTCTTAGTAAATATTTATATGTATGATTAATTAGATTAATTAATCGGCATGTCATGTACTGTAAATAATTTAATTAAAACATTTAATCGATTGACAGCCCTAATAATAATTAAACTTTTTCTTTCTTTATTTTTATGATTATCACAAAGCAATTGATGCCATATAAATATGTTGTTGTGAAAATGTTGAATAGGATTTGTGGTAAATTGATCTATTTTGTAAGATCTAATTCATCTTGTTTTCCAATCAAACCTGTAACAAGGCACTTGAATGTCTGTAAAAGAATATAATGTTTTTTTCCTGACATGGAATGCCTCCTCTTGAATGTGTGTCCACAATAGTGGTGTGTGGAAGTCCCACCCCCGTTCTCAACCACTTCCCATTGTTCCCTAGTGCCTCTCCTCTTCTCTCAATTTGTGATCTCTGTTGTCTGGTGCTGATGAGAATGGATCTGTTGTGTCCCATGGGGTCCTGCGGTGTCATCTGACTCAGTCACTTTGGGCTTTTTTTCAGGGGTGGGCTTCACTATTCGATACAAGGGCTGGTGCACAGTCCACAGAGGGGTTGGTGTCCAAAACTAGGTCTTTCAGATGACCTCTATGATCAAAACACTGCTTTTGTGTTCTGGTTTTCTGGTGTCATGTATTAAAACTGAAACATTATCTTTTAATGAGATATAAAATATGCAATTTACACCACACCAAATTATGCTATTTACACCACAGTGCAAATAGTTGCAGCTTTAATTTTCACCCCAACTCTGGTGCAAATAACGGTAACTATTAATTGTACCCTGGTGCACATAGTGTCAGATAATATTTGCACCCATATTTAAACCTATAATCCTGTATGTATCAAATGTGATACACAATGTTTGACGGCTCCTGTTTCACTTTCTGTTCAAGCTAAAAAGACATGTTTATGGTACCACCTAGTGGTTATTTTTTTATATCGATCTATTTAATTTGGCGGTGGACTTCTTCAAAAATGATTATTTTGGGATAAATTAGCATATTTTAATAAAGTAAAAGTGACAGTAATGATTACATTGTTACTGATTTTTTTTAAATTTGTATTTGATGAATATAAAAAACTTATGCTTGGTTAAAATTGTGTATATTATTTTACTGAAAAAGCATGTTGAAATCCATATGTATCAAATATGATACAACAGGCTAACAAAGTATATCTCTCAATCCCCATTACATTCCATGAATCCCCACTAAAAAAAACAGAGATTTGAAATTACTGACATATACTTTATATAAAGTATATTTAAAGTATGAACTAAAAATTCTGTGTATTTTCATACATGCAGCCTGTTCTGTCATTATAAAGATTACATTATTTTACACTGTAAGCTATTCTGATGTCATCTTACCCTAGGTTACCCTGTGAAAAAAGTTTAGCAATTTCCCTTTTTAAATGTCAATATAGTGTTTGTTTCATAATTATTTGAAATACAGCTGGATGTACAGCTGCAACCTGGTTCATCCTCAGGTGATTACCTTCGCTATCACAACATCTTCTGAAGGGTGCACCAGCCAGGTTAATCATGCCGACCTGAACCAGGTGGCTGACCCAATGCTATTCTCTCCTTACCACAGCCACAGCCACAGCCATGGTCTTCTGACTCTTGGCCGACTGTACTGATGATTTTCCTGTGCTGTTGAACTTTGATGCCCAGTGTTTTCAACGCTCTCCAAAGTGACTATCCCAGAAAGCCTCTGGCTCCAACCTCCACTGGCAGGCACCTTGCTCTCCATCGTTTCTGGACACTTTCATCCACCAGCCGTTGGTATTTCTGCAGCTTCCTCTTTGCACACTTCCCATGAGACTATCAATGTCTTAATAATGTAATCTTGTATCTGGCTCCAGGTCTGTTGTTGTGGCTGACCGTTTCTACCCAGTGCAATCCTCAATTCCCACTGTCCTCATCTTGATGTCTTTTCATCTCTAAGGAATTTCACTTGCCTGACCTGTGTCACCTGGAACTCTTTGACTAGTACATGAGGTATACAGCTGGATGTTACTAAAGCTTTTGGGAACACCTAGCCAACTCTTTAGGAGTCCTTCCATTCTCCATTCCCTCAACTGTGGTCATTAGGTGGGGATTAGCATACTAGGTAGGGCCAGAGAAGTTGTGAGAGGATACCATACTGTTAACACTAGGCTTTATAACTCCCTGGCAGGCCGCTCTGTCCACCCTCTTCATCCACTCCTCAGCCTTATCCACCACCTTATAAATTCTTGTTGTGTCTTTGAGGGTGTCATAAAACCATTTTCCCAGACTTTTGACCGATTTCTCTGACAACGTTGAAATCTCATCTACCCCAAGCGTGAATCTGAAGTTGTTCCCTTTCAAAAAGCTACACTTAAGATGCTGCGCTGAATTATCGCTTTGGGAACAACTTTAGGTGTGACCAGCTGTGAATATGTGTGCAACACGTCAATGAAAATTGACCGGAATTTATAGCCTCTGCTGGTGACATCACTGGATGCACCTGTAGCAGGGCTATAAATAGATGTGTCACAGGTGCATCGTCAGATTTTTGTCTGAAGAGCAGTCCTGGGGCATCTCAGTGCATCAATGAAGTGCTCTGTGTGTGTGTGTGTGTGTGCTTCATGAGCCTGTCAGAAACTTTCTACGTTCCTCTGTTAGGAGTTAGAATTGTTAGACAGTGTGCAGAAACCTTTCTCTTTTCTTTAAAAAAATAAAAAAGAAGGAAAAGTATGACTGATAAACAAAGCAAGCAGTGTGTGTTGTCATTTTTATGTTCTATGGCTGAAACGGACACACACCAGTTTTGCTTTGTGTGTTTGGGGAAGAGCATGCTGCTCTTGCGTGGCGACAGGGCGGGTGCAGGCATTGCGATCTGTTTACAGTCAAAATGCTTCAAACTCATCTCGCTTCCAAGTGCCAGTGCCTACACTTTCATCATGGGGCTCTCGCATAGATCTGGCTGAGGAGCGAGAGACGGGTCCATCCCTATCACTCGCTCTCTCCCCAGATACAACTGATCCTTCTTGTAAGCCTGAAGCGTGCCTCGGTGCCTCTTCGGTACACGAGGGAGACGCTGAACCTCTGTGCATTCCACACACAATAATAAAGCAGCTGAGGAATTACTCGAGGTGGTTACTCGGGCTGTGGCCAGACTATAGTTAGACTGGCTATGCGAACAAGAGACCCCCAAACGCTCCAAACTAGAAGACAGATTTCTGTCTGGTGGCCAAAAATTAAGGGAACACTATATCAGTCCCTTCCTTTATTCTATGACCTCCATAACAAGAGTTCTTATTCATGGAGGAATCCTTATACGTCCCGTGTCTCCTTGCCCTCGACATCGACATATTTGACTTTAGTGGGTGCTGAGGCTCGGGGGTATTCATTGATGCCGCCGGTAGAGGAGACACTTGCGGGTTATCTCTCGCCTGGCTCGGCATCATCACTAAAGAGACCCTCTCTTCCCACAAAGCTGTGCAGAACCACCTCCACGCTTGTGGGGAAGGCTTATCAGGCAGCAGGTCAGGCTGGTGCTGCCCTGCACACTATGGCAGTGTTACTAGGCTAATCTGATGAAAGACCTGAGTGCGGGCACCACAGTGGACGAAGAGGCTTTCTCTGAGCTTCGTCGAGCCACGGATCTGTCTCCCTGCACGACCAAGCAGACGGCCCGCGCCATTGGCCGGTCTATGTCTGCTTAGTCAGCACGGAGAAACTCTTATGGCTTAACCTATAGGGCATCAGAGACAAGGACAAAACTTTCCTTCTCGATGCCCTGATTTCGCCTTCTGACTTATTTGGTGACGCTATAAATATAGTTATCACCAGGTTCCAGGGTGCAAAAAGTCACGAGGAAGCCTTCGGGCAATTCCTTCCTTGCCACACTCAGGGGCAGGGGCCATCAGCCACCCAGCGCTGCCCAGGTCCTTCTAGATGGGAGGCTCAAAAACAAAGCGTGGCGAATCGTGCTCCCCCTCATAAAGACTGGGTGCTGGTTTGTCGCCCTCAGCAGCACCCAAAGCAAGACCTCAGGGCAGTTATTTAAAAAATATAAAAAAACCTGAAGGTTTTGCACCCAGCTTTGTGTGGGTAGCCCCCCTTGGGACGGGTCACGTGAAACATCCACCTGTATCCTCCCGATACCCCCACAAAACCGCTCCATTCCCGCCGCCTCTGGTGTTTTGGGAGTTATCAATTTCCAGCTAAATGTACGGTGTTGCGTTGCTTCCTGCCTTAGTCAAGGACACGGGACACTTGACATCCCCTCAACAGGAAGTGTCAGAAGTGATATCCATCTCAGATAACCTGGCAGCATGGAAACTACTGCCAGGTGGTTCTATGTCTCAAATCCAACATTGCGATTGGTTGGTCACGATCGATCTCATGGATGCGTACTTTCATATAGAAAGTCTGCCACAACACAGGAAGTTCCTGAGGTTCGCTTTCGGGGACAAAGCTTTCCAATATCAGGTTCTTCCATTCGGTCTAGCCTTATCACCCCGCACATTCACGGAATGCATGGATGCAGCACTGGCTCCTTTGCGACTCCAGGGCATCTGCATTCTGAATTACATAGACGACTTGCTGATACTAGCACAGTCACAAGAACTGGCATTACAGCACAGGGATATCGTCTTAGCTTATCTGGTTTCTCTGGGGTTGAGGCTCAATGGCAAGAAAAGCATCCTCTCTCCCACTCAGAAAACTACCTATCTGGAAATCGTATGGAATTCGATCACAATGTGGGCACAATTGTCTCCAGCTCTAATCGAGTCCATTGAGAACACCCTGAGCAAAGTCAGGCTAGGCCAAGGTTGCACTATTCGTCAGTATCAACGACTACTAGGTCTCATGGCAACTGCGTCCTCGGTGATCCCTTTGGGACTTTTTGCACATAAGACCATTTCAGTTGTGGCTCAAAGCCAGGGGATTTAATCCAAGGGCCAATCCCCTAGGCTGATAAGAGTTACGCGCCACATGCTACATACCCTTTCTATGTGGTTCAGACCCCGGTTCCTCACTTTGGGTCCCACTCTAGGTGCGTCTTGCCGTCGCAGGTTTCTAACGATAGACGCCTCCCTGACGGGCTGGGTAGCAGTCTTAAGTGGTCGTCCAGCTCAAGGGGAATGTGATGGTCGTCAGCTTGATTGTCACATTAACTGTCTCTTGTGATGGCTGTATTTCTGGCCCTGAAATACTTCCTCCAGAGACTGCCATGTCTTGGTGTGTGTGGACAACACAGCTGTAGTCTCTTACATAAAACATCAAGGAGGTCTACGTTCAAGCCAGCTGCACAGACTGGCACGGCAGATTCTCCTTTGGGCCCAGGGCAAGCTCTTGTTAATCAGAGAAGCTTGTATCCCTGGATGCCTGAATGGGAGCAGATTTACTGTCCAGACAGAAAATACAGACGGGGGAGTGGAAACTCCACCCCGAGGTAGTGGAACAAATCTGAGATAGATTTTACAGGGCAGAAGTGGACCTCTTCGCCTCTCAACAGACAGCGCAATGTCCCCTCTACTTCTCTCTGAGTCACCCAGCCCCCCTGGGTCTGGACGCGATGGTGTATACATGGCCCAGAATGCGTCTGTATGCGTTTCCCATGATTTCTCTGCTCCCGGGAGATTTGGCCAGAGTTCGCCAGCAAGGGTCCTGCCTCTTACTGATAGCGCTGCGCTGGCCAAACAGGGTATGGTTCTCGGAGATAATGTCTCTCCTCGACGGCTCGCCTTGGTCGATTCCAGACAGGAGGGACCTTCTGTCTCAGGCTCAGGGGACAATATTTCATCCCCGGCCTGAGCTGTGGAACCTTCATATTTGGCCCCTGAAGGGTACCAACTGAGGGACATTGGGTTTTCACCTGAGGTTATCGAGACCATTTTAAGTGCTAGGGGTCCCTCTACCAGATGAATCTACGCCAATCATTGGGGAGTCTTTGAAATAATGCAGATCTAGTTAACTGCCAGATTGCTTCATTTCTGGACTTTCTGCAGGGAAAGTTTGTCAGCGGTCATATGCCCCGCCACTCTCAGGGTCTATGTGGCCGCCATTTCTGCTTGCCACGCCTTGATGGACGGGTTGCCTTTGGGGAGACATCCTCTACTCGCTCGCTTCATTCGTGGAGCTATGCAACTGAGGCCTCCTGCTAGGACCAGGACCCCTTCATGGGACTTAGCAATAGTCCTTGAGGGTCTGGTTGACACCCTTCGAACCACTTCTGACTCTCAAGATGTTTTTTCTTTTACCTCTCTAAAAGAGAATTGGGGAACTACAGGCACTGTCTGTCTTGCCAGCCTGCTTAGATTTTGCCCCAGGAATGGCTAAAGCAATTTTGCACCCTCATCCTGACTACCTGCCTAAGGTACCTTTCTTGACCTTACTTCTGGTCACTTCAGAAGTAAGACTTTGTCCAGTCCATGCCCTTCAGACTTAAGTCCACCACACTAGCCAGTGGCATAATTCAGGGCAACTATTCGTTTGCAATGGGGGCCGCAAACAGGGGGGGCGGCCGCCACCAAGCAGACTATGTCGCATTTGGTGAGGGACGCTATTGCCCTGGCCTACGAGGCGCACGGCTTCGCCAGTAGATATCAGGGCTCACTCTACCAGAGGGGTCGCCTCCTCTAAAGCCTTGGCTAGAGGTGTCCCTCTGCAGCATGTTTGTTATGCGGCAGCCTGGTCGTCTCCACACACATTCATTAGTTATTATAGTTTGGATGTTCATGCCACTCCAGGCTCTTATGTCCTTGAGTCAACATCACAAGCTCATGTCTGAGACTTCTTGAGCTTTTGTGATCAGACTACACAACCGTAAGGTGTCCGGACATCCACAGTGCGGCGGCGTGGGTATTCTCCTTCCCAAAGCGCTAATTCAGCGCAGCTTCATAAGTTCAGCTTTTTGAAAGGGAACATCTCGGGTTACTTGACTGTATCCCTTGTTCCCTGATAATAGTGGAACGAAATGCTGCTCTTCATTGCCGCACTGAGATGCCCCAGGTCTGCTCTTCAGACAAAATACCTGATGATGCACCTGTGACGCATCTATTTATAGCCCTGCTACATGTGCATCCAATGATGTCAACAGCAGAGGCTATAAATTCTGGTCAATTTTCATTGATGTGCTGCACACATATTCACAGCTGGTCACACCTAAAGTTGTTCCCAAAGCGCTAATTCAGTGCAGCATCTCATTCCGCTTTTATCAGGGAACAAGGGTTAGTCAAGTAACCCGAGACGTTATCTACCTTCACTTTCCCCAGGACTTGACTCATGGACTTGCTGGGTTTGAAGGTAATTCTAGCCCATGTCATTAGCCTCTTGAGTTCTTTTTGCATCCACTTTCCCTCAATAACTGACCATGTTGTTATGGTAATTTCACCCACGAATGCTCGTGTAGGTGGTTGTCTTATGTTAGACCTAAATATTGGTCCATGGCTTGGCCTCTCTGCAGATTTCACAAGCAGGTGCATCGCTGCAGGAAACAAGATGATGGAAATTATGCAACCTGTTACAATCTCAGCCTCTAGCCTCTGCCACTCTTTTGTGTAAAAAAACAGTGAACTGCGAACCTCATCTTGAAGTTGCCAAAGTAATCTTTGAGCAGATCTCGGATCTCGGAGCCTGGCACATGGTACTTCTTCAGGGTAGTTTTAACCAGCTGATTTGGGATCGAGCTATATGCATTTGCCAGATCCAGTCAGAGAACTGCTAGATATCCTTTTTGCTCCTTTGCCTCCCTAATGATCTGGGTGAGAGTGTCTGTGTGTTCCAGGAATCCTGATACCCTGGTTATTCCACCTTTTTGTACTCCTGTGTCAATGTAGTGGTTTCCCAACTGTTGAGGTAAACATTTCCTCTACATTCAGCAGTGAGATGGTGTGGAATTTTGAGATCTCCCTAGACTATTCTTCCTTGATGACCTAACTCTAATCTTACCTTAGAATAAATATCCTTGGTGTTACTACAGTAACCATAGTTTCACAAGTATATGTTGCAAATTTACAGTAACCACAAAATTAAACATGATTACTATTTTACCACCGTATTACGAAAGTAATACCATGGTTAATTGCATTAAAACTATGGTTTCTGCCAAGAGTGGAAACAGGAAATCAGATATGAACAAGAGTGGGACAAAAGGCGGCCTTGAACTGGGGCTGCGAGGACAACAATACACATTCTCACACTGTCTTTACACACCACACTACTAGAGCGACACCTGTTGACTAGACCATTTATGGGTACAAATAGCTGCACTGTGTGGCCGATACTATTTAAACCAGGGTGCAAGACACTCTGCAACTTTTCTCTCTGTGGAACCTCTATGACCTAAATTATTTACTTGATGTACCCCCTACTAGTCTATGTAATGTGTAGGGTATCCAGGTCAGGTTTGGGGAATGTACAATTAATTTCAATGATCGTAATCAATGATTAATCATACGGGTTGACCCAGATACCAATACATACAAAAACGCCCCAAAAAGGGCTTATGTAGTCCAAGAGACTGCTTCAAATGTATATAGATAATTAAACACAACAAATTATAATTAATTAGGAATATACATTATATGCAGACAGGCTATATTAATTTTAATAACACCTTAATGGAATTGACCCGTAGGCTACCACGAATCAGTCAGTTCGTCCAGCTGAACTGCTTTGCTAAATACTCCTGATCAATTCCCTTGAAGGTTTATTCTTAGTTATAAGCTTACTCATCAAAGCACGTTAACTTACTTTGATAATATCAGCTCGTAGCTTTAGATCGCACATTAAAGAGGCTTTGTTCTATGACCAACACACACAGACAACCAAGCATATAATTGGGTTTAATACAAAGAACTAGGATATATCACAAACTCAACAAACAAACATTTAACATAGAATAAACATAAAATACGCAAGTTAAACACAGTAAAAGCAATAAGGAAAATAGATGGATTATTATAAGGATAGCCAACTTATTACAACAATTAACCCTTTAAGAGCCAGCAAATGGAATTACACACTTTAACGCGTTTGGATTTCAGATGAAATAATACTTGCAAAATGGACCTTAGTGTGGCTGAGCAAGACTGCGTGTATGTCGTGTCCTCGTGGCGTTCTTGAGACGGAGGATTTCGGTTCGGTGTTTCCAGAGCGTGGAGTTGAGACTCACTTGAAGAGAGAGTTGAAGGGTTGTTCCGAGAAGTTGCAATGTTCAGCAGAAGAGAAGAGAGAGGGGTGCCGGGGGGAGTCCAAGGGGAAGGGAGGAGAGATGAAGTAAGTTGGGAGTTGGGAGCAGCCAAGAAGAAGGAAGAGATAAGAGAGCGAAGGGCCAGTGTGGATGCAATTTATAACCTTACAAAAACGTGTCCCACCTCTCATTGGCTCGACCAATAAGAAGGGTGGAAGTTCCAGGCGGGAATTTGGTTTATTGCTCTTTGTTCTAAGGGTGCTCCTTGGTGTGCACCCTGGAGGGGTGGTAGCCAATGAAGAAACTAGGACATATTCTTGTAATACTAATATGTTGTTGTTATCGACATATCATGTACACAGTCATTTCGATCTTCAAAATACCAAGTTATAGAGACCAAATGTGCCACACATATGATTTCGGTTAACCATAGTATGCAAAGTCTGAAACATTAACCCATTAGAGTTTGCAAGAAAACATAGACCAAACAACATAAAGGGAACTCATGAGATGGAACATTAGATACATGTCAATACATTTATCACATGGATATATATATATAGAATATATAGGATTAAAAGGGTTCATTTCTCCTTCTCAGTAAGAATTAAGTGAGAATCAGCAATCTCTGCAGATTCCTTTGGAGGTCGTAAAAGTCTCCCTTATTTTGGGCATGAGATGGTCCCTTTGTCCCGTCAAGGCTCATTTGCATGACCGGGTCCGGCTTTGGCTTGAATAACTCAAAAGATGGTAAAACATAGCAGAATACAATTCTAAGGTAATCTTATATTTTTATTCAGCTAGGACAAGTCGTAAGGTTTAATTTGATACCAAGAAACGTGTATTTGGTACACTTAAAAGTGGATATACACTCTTAGGCTATTAAATATACGGCCTCAGAGTTTTACTACACAACTAAACAAATTTCAACTAGTTTTGATCTATCATCAGAAATACACAACGTACAGGGATTACGCATATTTCCTTAAGAATAAACATTTCTAGATTTTAACTGAAAGACACACACACACACACATTTTTACGTTCAAAGTCTCACATGGCTTTTCTCACATGGTAAAGCACGTGGTGTGAGGCGAGTCACATGGGAAAGGGGCTTGTCAATAGCTGGAGTGTCTATTTGTCAATAGCGCATTGTGCTGTGGAGACTAGTTGGCGCTATTTCAGTGATTAGGGGAGTTTTAACAGTGGGTTCTTTGTTATTCAGAATGATTAGTCCATTGATTCCTCCAGACGCTACAAATGATAACCTATAATACAGCACATATTAATTTACAAAAAAAAGAAAATTGCACAAAATACAATTTACATCATGTTTACATTACTTTTTTTCACATTCTTATACGTCTTAATTAATTAATGATCTGGGTGAGAGTGTCTGTGTGTTCCAGGAATCCTGATACCCTGGTTAT
Organism: Xyrauchen texanus; assembly: GCF_025860055.1. Classification (NCBI taxonomy): domain Eukaryota; kingdom Metazoa; phylum Chordata; class Actinopteri; order Cypriniformes; family Catostomidae; genus Xyrauchen; species Xyrauchen texanus. Next base: position 28,449,147 of record NC_068285.1, on the reverse strand, counting down.
TCCACCTTTTTGTACTCCTGTGTCAATGTAATGTATATATATGTATATATATATACACATATATATATATATATATATATACATTTAATAAATTTTTATTTCATTTAATTTAGTATTGTCATTTTTATCACAATCTCACAAACCCCTTGTGTTTCACAAAGACCATGCTTATGTAATGTATTTGATGCAAAGATCACAATTTAACACTGACAGTGCAGTAAAATTGTTTTACAAAATGTCACAATTAAAATTACAATACTCATTTTACAATGTAATTAGACCAGCAATGAAGTATACTAATGAACTGTGTGTACTTACAGTGTAATTATTTTTGGGAGCTTTTTTCATGTAATTAATTGAAAATAATAGGTCATGATGTTTTCTTATTTTTAACATTAAGCTAAAAATAAATAAATAAAAAAGAATGAATGTGTAATGTTGATCTTAAAATGTCTCACAGAGGGCCTTGACTCTGTACAAAGTGTACACTTTTAAGAGCAGCTTGCATTTCATGTGTTTGCAAATATCGCTGGGTCCTCTCTCTTCTGAGAGCACAGCTGTCACATTCTATTTGACTTTAAAGAGCTGATGTATAAGGTAATCTAGAATTTATGTGCACTAGAAGCACATTAACATCTACAGAACCTCTGTGTCATGCTGTTAAACTGTTGAGGAAAATATAAGCCATAAATGTGCAAAGGAGTTCTATCTGTGCAGTGTAACCTTTTGCATATTGCTTAATATTTCATAAATCTGAAGATTTTCATGAAGGGCTATATACGTATGTGTAAGCGTATATGGAGCGCAATAGTGTGGAAATTAATTTATTGAAGGGAAGTCCTTAAGAGTACATGTGAGTGAATGTGGGTGTTTGGCACTGAATGTTTGTGCTGTTGCTGTGCACAGTTGGACATAATGACAGCACTTGGCTGTGGATTGCATGCATGTGTGAATTCTCTGTCTGGGTAGATTTATTTACGCACACAGTGACTAGTCTATTAATGCTCACACAATGCTTTTTTTTTTATCAATGAGTGATGTTTGACTTTGCTTTTCTTGTCCGTTTTCCTGTTTTTAAATCTGTAGGTGTATTTCTTGTGCTGCAGTACAGGAATGGATTTAGTCTTTTATGTGTTAGCATTTTCACAATCATACTCTCGGTTTTATGAGTATTAGTTTATTTGAATTCTGATAATTTCCACAAAGTGGTTGCTAGCCTATAAGGATTGGTCATATCAGCATTTTCTTTTCAATCCATTACTAAGCACAGTGCAATGGGGCTAAAGGTCCCTATAAATCAAAGGTTTATATTTAAGGCTTAATTTAAGTTCTCCCAGATAAATAGCAAGAAACATTTAAATTACTACTTTCTATCACCATTCAGCACTGCTAAATGTTTAAATGATTTTGAGATAATTTGATTTTAATTTGAACTAAGATTTAATAAATTTTGAAATGTTGCAAATTTATATAGCTAAATACATGTCCTATATAAGTATATATAAATGATCTAAATTATATTGTATATATATATATATATGCAAGTTATTGTATTTCTATTTAGACAAAACACTAATTTGTCATTTTCAGTTTAGTTTTTTTCTTTTTCCAGTAACTGTTCAGTAAGTGAAAACAATATTTTGTAACAGTATTTAAAGTAAAAAGACATATTTTTGCTAGGAAAAAAAGGGGCTCATTTGTTTGTAGATTCTGGAGGTGTTACAAATGCAACATTTAATTGAAATGAACAGGACATGGTGCACTCTTTTCTGAAGTGTTTATTTTATATAAGCATTTTGTTACTGAGAAAAACATATTTCTTTCTCAAAAGTGTTGGCAGATGTTGACAAATGTTCCTCTAAAACTGTTCCTCATTTATCTATACTTTATCACTATAACACTCAAGTTTGGGGTAAAATCTTGGCAATTTTTATTATTATTATTATTATATTTATTTATTTTTCTGGTCATTTTATCTATTTATCATAGTACTTGAAAGCCATCATTTTAAAACATTTAATAAGCCCTAACTGCAAATGAACTGTTTTTATTTTAATTAAAAAATATATAGTATTTAATTCCAGTATATGTTCAGTCTTTCAACAACTTTAAAATAAAATAAATGTTTTTCCTCTCAAATAATGCCAGAAAGTGTTTCTTTGTTATTAACTTCGCACTGCTCTATCTGTTTGAATGAGCAACATGACTGAGGCACAAGCGCTGTCTGTGACAAATATTAAAAAACCATTGGATAACTTCAAAGCTTATGATACACATACATTTTCATTCTAAATATATATTAAAACCCCTGTTTAAAAAGTAAGGATCTCCATTTTATGTCAGACATCAGTTTCAAAATGATCACTAGTTCAAGATTGATCCATCCATCCCTGCTAGTCTTCATGGGGTCCACGTTTTTGATGTGTGAATATAACTTGCCCTATGTTTTGCTGTTTTCAGGTAAATATGTGGACAGACAGCTGTGTCGTGATGCCATCCTACCCATGCCTGTGCTGTGTGAGGTGCCATGCCCAAAGGACTGTGTGCTCAGTCCCTGGACTACCTGGTCTCTGTGCTCCAACAGTTGCTCAGGAAAAAACACAGAGGGCAAGCAGACCAGAGCACGCTCCATTATGGCCTACAATGTTGGGGAAGGTGCAAATATTTTAATCACAATCCCTGTGTTCTTCCCATTTCTCCTCCACCATGATGACCACTCTCTATTTTTTAGTTTTTGTTTTGTTTCTGTCCTCTGCATTTTACAGCTACTGTAATAATTGTTGCTTGGGTGACAATAATGTATGGTAAGGACTAGTGGAAATATGTTACACTCTGAGAACAATACCATGCTTTAGATGCAGTCTACTGCTAAAACTACTCTGGTTAACATTACAGCCGTGGCCAAAAGTATTGGCAGTGACATACATTTTGTGTTTTGTAAAGTTTGCTGCTTCAGTATTTGCAGATTATTTTAGTCTCTATGATATACTGGAAAACAATGATAAGTATTTCATAAGTTCCCTTCCGAGGGAACTCGCACTGCGTCGTTGAAAACGACTCTTTGGGGAACGCTCCTTAGCGTGCGCCTCTGAATTATGAATGAAACTATTCCAATCTTGATTGGTGTTGCGTCATGACGTAACATGTGACGGCATAACCGGATGCATAAAAGTGACGCCGGTACACATACACATTAGCTTTCGCTCTTCAGCAAGCGCTCTATGTTGAAATTGTTTGTCTTATTTGGTGTTGTTTGTCTGATTTAAAAATATTATGGCCACCGAACAGTTCAAGAAGTGCGTGCACCCCTGCCCTCGTTTCATTACGGGTAGGGACACGCACGCTTTATGTGTGAACTGTTTGGGAGCACAGCACGCACAGGCAGCTCTCGAGGGATCTGCCTGTGAAAGTTGTGAAGCACTACCCATGAGAGTGCTGTGCTCCCGGTTGGCGTGCTTCGATGAGCACGGTCAGGCTCGCGTTCCCCACGGTTTTGGTCCCGCGTCTGTTGAGGCAGCGCGGCGATTGAAATCGCGGGGTTCGCAGCGGGATTTTGCAGATGAGAATGAGACTGCTGCGGCACGTTCTCATTCTTCGTTTGAGGATCCCGAGCCTACTGTGAGTGGTGCAGAAGCCCGCGTCGCGGCTTCTTCTGCCCATGATCAGGTCCCCTTGCTTGAGCTCACTGCTTCCGAGGAAGTGGATATGCTCAGCATCGATGCGGACGACCGTGAGCCAAGCACGCCAGTTTTTGGCCAAGCTTATGAGGAGCTGATTGAGGTTGTGACGCGTGCCGTGGCCAGACTGAATATCAGCTGGCCACAAAATGAGCAGGGAACGCAAGTTGAAAGCAATTAGACGTGCGTTTCCTGCGGCACAGATCACAAACTCAGCGCCGGGGTTTGCCGTTTTTCCCCGATCTCCACAAAGATATCTAAAACGAGATCGTGGGGTAAACCGCATTCATCCCGTATCTCCAGCCCCAGTGTTTGATTACAGACGATGTTTTGGGGGCACGGTATATGGGCTAAAACCCCGGCGCTGCCTAGTAAGCCCTGCAGAGATACATCTGCTTTAATAAGTAGGGCTTACATGGCCGCACACAATCGGTGTTGGTTTCCCGCCGTCTCTGACGCTTCGGGCCACATCAATTTCCAGCGAACGCACAGCGAACGTTCGTGTCAAAAAAAAAAAAAAATAAATAAAAATAAAATAAAAAACAACAAGCATCAATTGTGGTCACAAGAACCGTATCGACTAAATCCTGCCGGTTTCCCGCTTCAGGAAGTCGGGAACAGTGCTCGAAAAACACCCGAGACCAGCCTCGAGAGGCTGGTTCCCTTAGTTGAAGCTTCAGGAAAGAGGTCCTACCGAGGTGGTAGAACCTCGGAGGGCTGTCCCCCCCGCTGCAGAGCAACCGAGGTTGCTCTCGCAGCGGAGTCCTCAGGAAATCGGTGTCGGTTCCCGCCGTCTCTGACGCTTCGGGCCACATCAATTTCCAGCGAACGCACACCGTGCCGTTCGTGTCAAAAAAAAAAAAAACAAGCATCAGTGGTGGTCACAGAAACCGTATCGACTAAATCCTGCCGGTCTTTCGCTTCAGGAAGTCGAGAACAGTGCTTGAAAAACACCCGAGACCAGCCTCGAGAGGCTGGTTCCCTTAGTGGAAGCTTCGGAAAGCGGTCCTACCGAGGTGGTAGAACCTCGGAGGGCTGTCCCCCGCTGCAGAGCAACCGAGGTTGCTCTCGCAGCGGAGTCCTCAGGAAATCGGTGTCGGTTCCCGCCGTCTCTGACGCTTCGGGCCACATCAATTTCCAGCGAACGCACACCGTGCCGTTCGTGTCAAAAAAAAAAAAAACAAGCATCAATGGTGGTCACAGAAACCGTATCGACTAAATCCTGCCGGTCTTTCGCTTCAGGAAGTCGAGAACAGTGCTTGAAAAACACCCGAGACCAGCCTCGAGAGGCTGGTTCCCTTAGTGGAAGCTTCGGGAAAGAGGTCCTACCGAGGTGGTAGAACCTCGGAGGGCTGTCTCCCCGCTGCAGAGCAACCGAGGTTGCTCTCGCAGCGCGGAGTTCTCAGGAAATCGGTGTCGGTTCCCGCCGTCTCTGACGCTTCGGGCCACATCAATTTCCAGCGAACGCACACCGTGCTGTTCGCGTCAAAAAATAAAAAACACACATCAATTGTGGTCACAAGGACTGTATCGACTAAATCCTGCCGGTATCTCGCTTCAGGAAGTCGAGAACAGTGCTCGAAAAACACCCGAGACCAGCCTCGAGAGACTGGTTCCCGTAGTAGATTTTGTAGAGAAGGATGGGGGGTTGAGGCCGATTTTAGATCTCAGAGTTTTGAACCGGCCTTTGAGGAGGTTCAGGTTCAAAATGCTTACCATTCCTGTCATCGTGAGTCAGATCAGATCCGAGGACTGGTTTGTCATGATAGATCTAAAAGACGCCTATTTTCATGTACCCATCCTTCCATGTCACAGGAGGTTCCTGAGGTTCGCTTTCGGGGGCGAAGCTTACCAATATCGGGTTCTTCCGTTCGGCCTAGCACTCTCTCCCCGCACATTCACCAAATGTATGGATGCAGCTCCTGCTCCTCTGAGACTTCAGGGCATCCGCATACTGAATTTTATCGATGACTGGCTCATTCTGGCCCAGTCTCGAGAAATGGCGGTTCGGCATCGAGATGTCGTCCTTGGCCATATTCGAAGTTTGGCGTTGAGACTCAACACAAAAGAGTGTGTTACAACCATCCCAGTGCACAACGTTTCTGGGTGTTGTGTGGGACTCGGTTACGATGCAGGCACGCATGTCTCCTGCACGTATCGAGTCCGTTCTGGCGATGGTGTCCGGGTTAAAACTAGGCCAGGCCATCACTGTAAAGCAGTTTCAAAGACTGCTGGGCCTCATGGCAGCGGCATCCAACTTGATACCTTTGGGCCTTCTACACATGAGGCCCCTCCAGTGGTGGCTGAAAGCCAGGTGTTTTCCCCAAGGGGAATCCATTTCGTATAATCAGAGTAACGCGCAGATGCCTTCGTTCTCTGCTAATATGGAAGAAACCTTGGTTCCTGTCCCTAGGGCCAGTGTTGGGAGCGTCATGTCGCCGGAAAACCGTTTCGACAGACGCCTCCCTCACTGGCTGGGGCGCGGTCATGGACGGCCGCTTTTGCCAGGGGTCTGTGGCAGGACCATCATCATTCTTGGCACATAAACTGTCTAGAGATGTTGGCTGTGTTCAGGGCTCTGAGGAGCTTCCTTCCAGACATCAAAGGTTACCATGTCCTAGTACGTTCGGACAATACATCAGTGGTAGCTTATCTGAACCGACAAGGAGGACTCAGATCGCGCCCTCTGTGCAGACTGGCGCATCAGATAATTCTTTGGTCCCAAGGGAAAATACTGTCTATCAGAGCATGTATATTCCGGGGTTCAGAATCAGGGAGCAGACATCCTGTCGAGGCAGGGGCTGAGGCCCGGGGAATGGAGACTTCATCCAGAGGTGGTGAAGTTGATATGGGACAAATTTGGACCATCAGAAGTGGATCTATTCGCGTCTCGAGAGACGTCCCACTGTCCACTTTGGTTCTCCCTCTCACATCCAGCCCCACTGGGGTTGGATGCCATGGTACAGGCTTGGCCGAGGCTTCGCCTGTACGCATTTCCCCGATCGCTCTGCTCCCGGGAGTCCTGGAAAGGGTCCGCCAAGAGGGCATCAGTCTACTTCTGGTTGCCCCCATGTGGCCGGCCCGAGTATGGTTCTCAGACATAATTTCACTCCTGATAGCTCCGCCATGGCAGATTCCTCTGAGGAGGGATCTGTTGTCTCAGGCGGGGGGCACAGTCTTCCACCCTCGTCCAGAGCTGTGGAAACTGTGGGTCTGGCCCCTGAGGGGGTTCAGTACCTAAATGCTGGTCTATCAGCGGGGGTGGTTGAAACCATACTTGGCTCTAGGGCTCCGTCTACTAGGAGATTATATGGCCTCAAGTGGAATGTGTTCTCCACTTGGTGTAGAGAACATGAATTAGATCCAGTTAACTGCCCGGTGGCTTCAGTTCTGGAGTTTCTTCAAGATCGTTTCTCTGCGGGTCTCTCCCCTTCCACACTTAAGGTGTACGTGGCTGCCATTTCGGCGTTCCATGCACCACTGAGTGATGGGCCTCTGGGGAGGCACCAGCTGGTCATTCGTTTTCTCCGTGGTACATGGAGGATGAGACCGACAACCAGGTCCAGGGTTCCTGCCTGGGACCTGGCGGTGGTTCTCGAAGGGTTATCCCTGGCCCCCTTCGAACCCCTTCAGTCGGCTTCGCCCAAGGACCTGACGTTCAAGATGGCTTTTCTCTTAGCTATTACCTCTCTAAAGAGGGTGGGTGATCTTCAAGCCCTGGCAGTGACGCCAGCTTGCTTGGAGTTTGCCCCTGGCGGAGTTAAAGCCATTTTACACCCGAGACCTGGCTATGTGCCTAAGGTGCCGTCTAACACGGCACGGTCTACGGTCCTGCAGGCTTTTTATCCTCCACCTCATGTGTCGGCAGAAGAAGAGAGGCTCCATTTGATCTGCCCTGTCAGATCTTTGAGTGTTTACCTCGAGAGGTCCTCTTCTTGGAGGAGGTCGGACCAACTGTTAGTGTGTTTTGGGTCACCTAAGAAGGGGCTCCCTGCCTCGAAACAAACCATTAGTAATTGGATTGTTCAGGCTATTATCTCGGCCTACAAGGTGCGCAATTTGCCTTCACCTTTGGCCGTGAGGGCTCATTCAACTAGAGGCATGGCGTCCTCTAGGGCTCTCTTATCGGGAGTACCCCTCCAGGAGATCTGTGAGGCAGCCGGTTGGGCTACCCCGCACACTTTCATCAGGTTTTACAGTCTGCACCTCCCTAGTACGCCTGGCGCACATGTGCTCTCGTCCTAGCTGAGTGCCTGAGTTCAGTTTCACCCTAGGGCAGGCCTTTTTTTTCGGTGCGTGGCCTAGTGGGCATTCGTTCCCCAAAGAGTCGTTTTCAACGACGCAGTGCGAGTTCCCTCGGAAGGGAACGTCTCGGGTTATGACTATAACCCTTGTTCCCTGAGAAGGGAACGAGACACTGCGTCGTTGAAAACGACTCTTTGGGGAACGCTCCTTAGCGTGCGCCTCTGAATTATGAATGAAACTATTCCAATCTTGATTGGTGTTGCGTCATGACGTAACATGTGACGGCATAACCGGATGCATAAAAGTGACGCCGGTACACATACACATTAGCCTAGCGATGAAGCAAGCCGCTCTCAGGCCTTGAGGGGCGTGGCAGGACGACGCAGTGTCTCGTTCCCTTCTCAGGGAACAAGGGTTATAGTCATAACCCGAGACGTTTTAAAGGCTTTTATTGGCAAAAAGATTCAATATATACTAAGAGTCAATATTTACAGTGTTGACCCTTGTTCTTCATAACCTCTGCAATTCACTCTGGCATGCTGGATATCAGCTTCTGGGCCAAATCCTGACTAATGGTAATCCATTCTAGCCTTAATAGTACTCTGAGTTGATCACAATTTGTGGGCTTCTGCTTGTCCTCTCGTCTTTTGAGGATTGACCACAGGTTCTCTATGGGATTAAGATCAGGGGAGTTGCCTGGCCACAGATCCAAAAATTTCAATGTAATGATCTCAAAGCCACTTCATTACCACTCTCGCCTTGTGACATGGTGCTCCATCATGCTGGAAAATGCACGGATCACCAGCAAATTGCTCCTGGATCATTGGGAGAAGTTGCTCTTGCAGGTATCTTTTGATACCATTCTTTATTCATGGCAGTGTTTTTGGGCAGAATTGTGAGAGAGCCCACTCCCTTAGATGAAAAACAACCCAACACATGGATGGTCTCAGGATGCTTCACTGTTGGCATGACACAGGACTCATGGTAGCGTTCAACTTTTCTTCTCCGGACTATCAATTTTCCAGATGTCCCAAAGAGTCAGAAGGGGGCTTCATCAGAGAAAATAACTTTGCACAAGTCTTCTGTTGTCCAATCCTTGTACTTCCTGAAGAATTTCAGTCTGTCCTTGATATTTTTCTTGAGAGAAGTGCCTTCTTTGCTGCCCTTCTTGACACCAGGCCATTGTCCAAAAGTATTCACCTCACTATGTGTGTAGATGCACTCACACCAACCTGCTGCCAATATTGAGCAAGCTCTGCACTGGTGGTGATACAATTCAATAGCCGACTCCTCAGGAGGATCCGGTCCTGGCACTTGCTGGACACTCTGGGATGTCCTGAAGCCTTCTTCACTGCAGTTGAACCTCTTTCCTTGAAGTTCTTCTTAAATGGTTCTTTCAGGTGCAATATTCTTAACAGCAATTTCCTTGCATGTGAGGCCATTTTGATGCAAAGCAATGATGGCTTATAATTCAATCAGAATGATAGAGTGCTTTCACCTGACTTGTACTCGTTCACACTTTCCCAGGTGCAGCTGGGATTTGTACAGTCAGGTCCATAAATATTGGGACATCAACACAATTCTAATCTTTTTGGCTCTATACACCACCACAATGGGATTGAAATGAAACGAACAAGATGTGCTTTAACTGCAGACTTTCAGCATTCATTTGAGGGTATTTACACCCAAATCAGGTGAACCGTGTAGGAATTACAACAGTTTGTATATGTGCCTCCCACTTTTTAAGGGACCAAAAGTAATGGGACATATTAACAATCATAAATTAAACTTTCACTTTTTAATACTTGGTTGCAAATCCTTTGCAGTCAATTACAGCCTGAAGTCTGGAAAGCATAGACATCACCATATGCTGGGTTTCATCCCTGGTGATGCTCTGCCAAGCCTCTACTGCAACTGTCTTCAGTTCCTGCTTGTTCTTTCAGCAAGTGAAATGCATGCTCAATCGGATTCAGGTCAGGTGATTGACTTTCCACTGGATAACATTCCACTTCTTTCCCTTAAAAACTCTTTGGTTGCTTTCACAGTATGCTTCGGGTCATTGTCCATCTGTACTGTGAAGCGCTGTCCAATGAGTTCTGAAGCATTTGGCTGAATATGTGCAGATAATATTGCCCGAAACACTTCAGAATCCATCCTGCTGCTTTTGTCAGCAGTCACATCATCAATAAATACAAGAGAACCAGTTCCATTGGCAGCCATACATGCCCACGTCATGACACTACCACCACCATGCTTCACTGATGAGGTGGTATGCTTTGGATCATGAGCAGTTCCTTTCCTTCTCCATACTCTTCTCTTCCCATCACTCTGGTACAAGTTGATCTTTGTCTCATCTGTCCATAGGATGTTGTTCCAGAACTGTGAAGGCTTTTTTAGATGTTGTTTGGCAAACTCTAATCTGGCCTTCCTGTTTTTGAGGCTCACCAATGGTTTACATCTTGTGGTGAACCCTCTGTATTCACTCTGGTGAAGTCTTCTCTTGATTGTTGACTTTGACACACATACACCTACCTCCTGCAGAGTGTTCTTGATCTGGCCAACTGTTGTGAAGGGTGTTTTCTTCACCAGGGAAAGAATTCTTCAGTCATCCACCACAGTTGTTTTCCGTGGTCTTTCGGGTCTTTTGGTGTTGCTGAGCTCTGCTTCTTTCTTTTTAAGAATGTTCCAAACAGTTGATTTGGCCACACCTAATGTTTTTGCTATCTCTCTGATGGGTTTGTTTTGATTTTTCAGCCTAATGATGGCTTGCTTCACTGATAGTGACAGCTCTTTTGATCTCATATTGAGAGTTGACAGCAACAGATTCCAAATGCAAATAGCACACTTGAAATGAACTCTGGACCTTTTATCTGATCCTTGTAAATGGGATAATGAGGGAATAACACACACCTGGCCATGGAACAGCTGAGCAGCCAATTGTCCCATTACTTTTGGTCTCTTGGGAGGCACATATACAAACTGTTGTAATTCCTACACCGTTCACCTGATTTAGATGTAAATACCCTCAAATTAAAGCTGAAAGTCTGCAGTTAAAGCACATATTGTTCATTTCATTTCAAATCCATTGTGGTGGTGTATAGAGCCAAAAAGATTAGAATTGTGTCGATGTCCCAATATTTATGGACCTGACTGTATATGATTAGTGAAATGATGTTAGCTGGTCATTTTGTGCCATGGCTAAAAAACTGTGAAATTTGGGTTTTTGTGATAGTAATTGTTTTTGGCCAATGAAGCTTTTTGCAATTATTTAAAATGCATCAGATCACTCTGCACAATAATCTAGAAACAATGTGAATCAACACCACAAAAACTGAAGCAGAAAACTTTGCGAAACACAAAATTTAGGTCACTGACAATACTTTTGGCCACGGCTGTAGTACTATCTGTGATTAACCTTTGAAAGATGTATTGAATGCAAAGCTAGACTATAAAAGCTTGTTTTGTCTTTTTGAAGTTTTCTCTATGGTTCCAAAGGTTCCTGCCCTCTTTGGTATAATCACTACCTTTATTTCTAAAGATAATGTAGTTAATTTGTTGCTGATATAGCTTTGTAGCCACACAGATGTTTAAGTAGACATTAGCAGGTTGTGAATAGCTAGATGCACTAACCTCCTTAGTGCTAGTTTAGCAATCTTCCGTGTGAGCAGACTCGCAAAAAAAGCCACCCATCAGAAAGTTATGAGGATCTCTGAGCGTTAAGTGATTCAAACCTCAGGTGAGCTGACGATGTAAGAGTGTGTGTCTGATGTAAAATAGACTGATGGTTAAGTGATTGCTTCTGGGCTGAAATCTACTTCTTCCCTCTGCCACTCACCGGCCAGATATTCAATTCCACATCCTGTATTTGCGGCTTGTGGAACAGACTGCAGATGGGAGCAAATCAGCTTGTTTTCCTTGAACATAACACAATTTATACAGTCATGATTGCATTAGTAATCATAACTCATAGGGGTGCACCGATCGATCAGACAAAAATCTTGATCAGCTGATCTTTGTTTTAAATCACACATGCACTGCTACTCTAATGAATGAGCATTTTCACAGCATGACAATGTGGCCTCTGGAGGGTGAATTTCTGGCAATTCTAAGTATTCACAAATTTAAACTTTCAGACATGCTGTTATTCGATTAATCTATTATTTTTTTTAATTATGTAAGAATTACACGTGTAGGAATATTAAGTTGCCCATTTTCTAGAGTCATTACGGTAGTAATTCTGACTTGCTGCACTGTGAGCAGGACGATAATGAGACTGCTAAAGGGTATACAAAGGAATTAAACAACAAATAAACATGCAAATACAAATCGGAGTATACGTGATGTAACGTGAGTAGTGACAATCAGATGTTGTGTTGAGTGATAGAGACTATTTGAGCGATGAGCACGTTCAGCTTCACTCCCTTCAGTATGCCCACTCGCGGTGTCAATAAAACATGTAGGCCTACAATTCTCCAGCTGCTCTCAATCATCAGTCACTCATCTCAGCGCTATTCTGAGAGGATCCCAATTTAAATCAGATTAATATTGGTCACATTACCACTAATCACAATAACATTTTAACCATAACAGCACCACTTCTTCATGCATTTGCTTAACAATTAATGATTTGTGTTACAGCAAAACTCCAAAGACAGTAAACAAATCATAGATATTAATGATTTCTCACTGGAGCAGTTTTAGAGCTTGTGATGGATATAATTTTCTCTATGTTAGTATTTTTGTATTTTTTGTAATTAATTTCACTGAATTAACGGGCGTGGTTTCGCCAGGTAAATCCCTGCGGACCACCTGTTCCCCAGCACGCTCGTCTGCATCGTCCGGTACTGGGATGAGACCAGCTCGCCTTACGGTCAGTCTGATGTCTTTTTCGGAGCCCCTGAGCTGGATGAGAGTTTCGCCCCTGCATTGGAAAGCGCCTTGGAATCTTGGCACACTCTCGACAGTTGCTCTATGCACACAGGGGTCTGGTGCTCAGGCACCTCAGCCGTTTAGGGCTTTGGGTCAACTGGGAAAAGAGTAACCTCAGCCAGACCCACCGCAGGCACGATTTGCCTGTACTGGAACAGGTGCTTCACAGGTTTTGATTATTTCAATAATCTCCTGTGATGTATTTTCCATGGTACGGTCCCCCTGTCTGATGTACCTGCTATATTTGCACGCAGCAGCTTGCTTGCACCTGCATGAGCAGTCCACGTAAAATAGTTCAGTATTGTGGCATTTTTAGATAGGGACCCCTAGTGTCACTACATCGACACGACTTAGAGTGAGTGACAGGGTGTCCCTCTTGCCACAACACTGTACTGGCCGCTGAAATAGCCGGGACCTTACTCTCAGCTCCTCAGCTCAAAACATGTCTGAACAGATGGACACTTCCTTCCTTTTATACCCATATGTCCGGGGGAGGGGCATGCATATTCTGTTCGGCAATTCTCATTGGCCTTTTCTGAAAGATAAGAGGTAAACGAGGCTCTCAAGAGAGACTCCTGGTGTCACTACATCGATACATGTCTCGTTCCCTCCATCAGGGAACGGAGGTTATGACAGTAACCCAGACATTAATTTTACTGTTGATAACACTTTAAAGGGGTCATGGCATGCTTTTTAAATTATTTTGATATGTTCCTTGAGGTTCAATAATAATATTAATCTAGGTTTTTTTACACAAAAAAACAGTCATTTGTAAACATGACCATTTTCCATCATTATTGACCCTGTCAGAAATGCCCTGTTTTTTGTGCTGCTTCTCCTTCATGATTTGACAGTAAATGCCACAGTAAACAATGTTATGATTGGCTTTCTGCAATTGACTGACAGCTACTGAGCAGGCTACAGAAGTGATAAGGTAAAGTATCTGTTGAGATGTTATTGTGGTGGTGGTCAGATGCAAATGAACACCACTGTGACATCACAATGTGGAGGAAGTAGTGGAGTTGTTTTGGCAGCCTGGTTTCAGTAAATGCTCTTGTTGCAGTGAGGAAGAAGTTATAAGTTCTGAAACTTACAGTGTGTTTTATTTATAGTATGTTGTATGTTGAAAGATCAAGGAAAAATGTAATTCCTCATGTCATGACCCCTTTAAGGTATGTGCACAGACTTTAAAAAATAAACCTACCCTGAGTAAAAAGTGTGACAACTAATCCCAGTCCCAGTAAGTAGTGTGTTTGATAACTCTATGGATTTATCATGAATGTGTGGTCACATATGCGCAATGATGAGTTTGCCCTGTGGTGGATTGTGCTACGTGCTGTGGTGCTCAGATCATTAACCGTCAAACGATTCAGGAGACGGTGCATCAAATTGATGACAAGCGTCTGAGAAAGCAGGTGTGTGCTGACGGTAGCATGAAGTTCAGTAGATACAGCTCTGCTTGCCATCTGTGAGATGATGAAGAGAGTTCTATTAGCATGGAGCAGTAGGGAAATTCAACTCGTTGTCTCGTAAGTATAGGCTCTAAGACCTGAACTAGGTGTGAAATTAAGTGGAGATGTGACCTTATGAAATCAAAATAAAAGTTTTGTGATTTTAAGTCTATCTAGCCTTACAAAAAATCTAGTGGTCTGACTAACTTTCCCACTCATTATTTTTACATGCAATTGAGCTTGTAATTCACTGCAAATGTTAGCCAGAAGTTTTCAGCTCTTCACTGTGTTGAATCTGCAGCAAACCTTTGGTGACAATAGTTTCCATCCAAGCTGCAAATGTATTTTATGCAGCTCAAAAAAGTTTTCCTCCTCAAGTGTGCGCTTAAGAATTTGATGCACATTTTGGAGATTTTATTTGCATCTTGGTGTTTCCATCCAGTGTTTTTTTATGCAATACCCCAAAATGCACATAAAAACACATAGATTGAAGCCGAGGTATTAATGAGTTTGCTGCAAATTTATAGCAATTAAGTTTACGTCAATTTTGACAGAACACTATTTTTTTTTAAGTCATCTGTATGCTCCTGTACTACTGCAAGTTGACAGAATTAACCTTTAGCTTTCAAACATATTTAAAAAATAAATAAAACATTTCCTTTTGGGAAAGCAAATAACAAAATATTGATGACTCATCTTGCACTTCAGATTTCAATCAAATGGTCTCTAGAATGAGAATGACCCTCCTCCCTGATACCTTCAACTAAGAAGCAAGTAGCAAATTATGGTTCCTGGCTATGATGAAAGGTAACGTCTAGGTTATGTATGTAACCTCAGGGAACGAGACGTTGTGTCGAAGAAGCAACACTAGGGGTCTATCTTGAGCGCCGAATATGCCTCTGATCTATGAAAAAAAGCCAATGAGAATTAGGCAGACAGTATTTTCATACCCAACCCCCGGACATATGGGTATAAAAGTGGAGAAATACGTCAAGGTTATTCAGGAGTTTTCTGAGGAGCCGGAAAAGGTCCGGCCACTACAGTGGCTCGGCTCAGCTACGTGGCCGGGAGGACACAACGTCTCGTTCCCTCATCAGAGAATGGAGGTTACATATGTAACCTAGACATTCCCTGTCTGTTGCTCACTTCGACTTTGTGTCGAAGAAGCGACACTAGGGGTCCAATTCAAATCACGCCATGCTCTGAGCCGTGTTCGTGTACTGCTGACACAAGAGCGGGCAAGTATTTCACATGCAAAGGCGACCAGTTGTGTCAGACTGCACGTATCCTTCCCCAATGTCCCATAAAAGTCGTCGGAATCCTTTTGGTTACCCTAAACAGGGGAACAAGGCAATGCTTGCCAACCTGGGAACGGGCCGAGCCTAGCCAGGCCTCTTTTCCCTCGTTTCCTGCATAGAGCCAAACAGCTGGGGCCCTTACATGCATCGCGGGAAAGGGGTCTTACCCAGTTTGGGAAAAGACCCTGCGGAGACCACATCTGCCCAGGGACGGGGAGGTAAAGTGGCGAAATACATCACATGGGACACCCAGGTCACATGTGGAAAAAATGTCATGGTGGTAGATCCAGCCTCAAGGAGGGGGGAGTTGCTACAGCACGGCGACCGGAGGGCAGCTGGAACTGTCTAAGGGAGACACGGGTCCACTCGCAAGGGGATCGTACCGTGAAAAATACACACAGGAGGAGTCCACGCAGGAGTCCCGACCTGTGGAGCACCTATTCCAGTACAGGGTAGATTTGAGTACCCGCAGTGGATTGGGTCAGCTAATTCCTCTGCCAAATTGCAGACCCATAGGGCTAGGGAGGAGTCATCCAGGGATTCGAATATACGGAATCTCCTGAGAGAGAAAGCGCACAGTTTTACCTCGGCCGAGGGAAAGGGCACTAGGTGCAAGCGATCCACCTGGCCAGTTCGTCAGCGTGTTACCGAGTTCTACAGGGCAGTCTTTAGAGAGAGGGCCCTGAGTCCAACTGATTCGAGCAGATTGAAGGGAGGTCTCTGACCACAGAGAGATCCCAGGAGGGGAACAGGCTTGGCCAGGAAAGATTTAACCTCCGGGTGCCTCTTAGGAACCTGATGATTAAGTCGTGCTTGCCCAAAGACTTGCGGTCTACTGCGTCGTGGTGGGCAGCGATAGCAGCAACATACACCTTCAAGGAGGAAAGGGACAGCCTCCCCTCCAACCTCTCTGCCAGGAATAAGAGCACTGACCTAACTGCACACTTCTGTGAGTCTTCAGCCTGGGAAGAACACCAATTGTGTGTTCAAAACAAGCACCACTTCAGGGCGTAATGTTGCCTGGTAGAGGGGGCTCAGGCTTGGCTGATCATGTCTACAACGGCAGGTGATAGACCAGCTAGATCTTCTGCATCCCATCCAGGGGCCAGACGCGGAGGTTTCAGAGGTCTGGGTGCGGATGCCAGAGCGTGCCCCATCCCTGAGAAAGAAGGCCTTTCCTCAGGGGAATATGCCAGGAAGGGGCTGTCGCAAGGAGTACGAGGTCCAAGAACCAGGCATGGGTGGGCCAGTAGGGAGCACCTAGGGTGACTTATTCCTCGTCCTCCCTGACCTTGCACAGCACCTGGGAATGGGAGGTCTCTCGGGATGCAAACAGGTCTACCTGGGCCAGGCCGAATCGTTCCCAAATCAGCTGGACCAACTGGGGTGAAGCCTCCACTCTCCACCGGGCCAGTGTTGTCATGACAGCGCGTCCGCTAACACATTGATGTCGCCGGGGATGTGAGTAGCGGGCAGCGACTTGACTTTGCTGGCTCCAAAGGAGGAGACGACGGGCGAGTCGCGACATGTGGCGGGAGCGTATGCCGCCTTGGTTATTTATGTACGATACCGCGGTGGTGCTGTCTGACCTGACTAGGATATGTTTGTTTAGAACTAACGGGAGAAACTTCCACAGGGCAACGATAACAGTCAGCAACTCTAGGCAATTGATGTGCCAGCACAGCGGGGCCCCTTTCCAACAGCCCGTGGCTGCGTGCCTGTTGCACACGTCTCCCCAACCTGATCTGGAGGCGTGGGTCATGACCAGGATGCATCGGGACACCTGCTGCAAGAGCACTCCTGCCTGCAAAAAGCAGAGGTCTGTCTAGGGTTTGAATGTTTGGCGGCAGGCGGTGGTGACCATCACCCGGTGCGTGCTGTGGCGCCATGCTCATCTTGGGTGTCAAGTCTGAAGCCAGTGCTGAAGCGGTCTCATATGCATCAACCCCATCGGCGAGACCACCGCGGAGGACGCCATATGCCCCAGGAGCCTCTGGAAAAGTTTTAAAGGGACCATTGTGCTTGGCCTGAAGGTGGCGAGGTATTCCATCACTGAGTCTCATTGGTGAGACGTGCTAACATTGAGACTGAGTCTAACTCCATGCCGAGGAAAGAGATGCTCTTAACCAGGGTGAGCTTGCTCTTTTTGGAAGCCTCAAACGGCTGAGGTGCCTGAGCACCTGGTCTCTGTGAGTGCTTAGTAACTCTCAGGAGTGGGCCAGAATGAGCCAGTCATAGAGGTAATTGAATATGCGGATTCCGGCTTCTCAGAGCGGGGCAAGGGCTGCCTCTGCAGCTTTCGTGAAGACGCGAGGGGACAGAGACATGCCGAAGGGGAGGACTTTGTACTGATATGCCTGGCCGTCGAACACGAACCGTAGGAAGGGTCGGTGTCGAGGCAGGATTGAGACGTGAAAGTACACGTCCATCAGGTCTACCGCTGCAAACCAATCTAGATTGCGGACGCAAGTTAAGATGTGTTTTTGCGTGAGCATTTTGAACGGGAGTTTGTGCAATTCCCGGTTGAAAACTTGCAAGTCCAAGATTGGTTGTACGCCGCCGCCTTTCTTGGGTATGATGAAGTAAGGGCTGTAGAAACCCTTCTTCATCTCGGTTGGAGGGACAGGCTCTATCACGTCTTTGAGTAAGAGAGTAGCGATTTCCACGTGCGGGGATTTGGAATGTTCGGCAAAAAAAAAAGCGGACGCCCGCGAAGGGGGGCGGAGGCCTGGCAAACTGAATTGCGTAACCGAGTCAAATGGTCCGGGCCAGCGTGACGGGTTGGGAAGTGAAAGCCACTCATCTAAGCTCCGTGCTAGGGGCACCAAAGGGATGATTATTTTTTACGTACCCGGCGGGGCTTCGCAGCGGGGTGGAGCAGGTAGTACGGTGTCGGGAGGCGTGGACGCGTCCCGAGGCTCTGGTGGTGAGAAAAGACTGGAAGCACTTACCTTTCTCTGCACACCTGGCAGGGGTTGGGTTAGTGAATGAGGAGGAGGTCCTGTAGCGGCATCCTCTGGACTCGTAAGAACCGGCCGGCCGGGGAACAGTCATGTGGGTGAGGACGGAGGGTCCACGTCCAGCATGCCGGGACTGTTGAGGTGTGCTGTGAGAACGGCATTTGCGGGCCAGGTTACCCAGAGACAAAGGAAATAGCTATTTTACTGAGAATATGGGTACCACAGACCTGTCTAGGGGTGAAATAAATTAAATAAATTTAACAAAAGATTCTCCTCCCGGCCCTCCACCGGGGGACGGAGCGGTCTGCTTACCCGCTCCTGAGCTAACGTCTTGGTCCCTGGGTAGATCGTCTCAGGAGCACCTGGGAGCCTTGCGGGTCCTCGAGGGGGTCCGTGAGATGGGGGGGCATCGTCTTTCTGCAGGGTGCTCGACACGTGCGCTGAGAGCTGGGCCCGGGTTGAGGCGAAGCAGGGCGTTTCTTCGCTGGAGGAGGACGCCCTCGGTGAGCAGACGGGGCATAGTCCATGGTGGCAGGTTTGCGGCGGGGCAGGATATGCAAAATGGCCTCCGTCTGTTTCTTCCCCGCCGAGAACTGCTGGGTAAAGTCCTCGACGGTGTTGCCGATAAAGCTGAACTGGGAGACAGGGGTGTTGAGGAAGCACACTTTGTCTGTCTCACGCATCTCCACCAAGTGCAGCCACAGATGACGTTCCTGGACCACGAGGGTGGCCATCACCTGCCCAAGTGACTGCGCTGTGACCTTCGTGACTCTGAGGGTGAGGTCGGTCGCTGAGCGCAGTTCTTGCAGCATGTCCCCCGTGCACATCTTTCAGTGCCTTGGCCTGGTGGACTTGCAGGAGGGCCATGGCATGCAGGGCGGAAGCGGCATGTCCAGTGGTGCTGTAGGCTTTGGCCGTCAATGAAGACATTGTCCTACAGGCCTTAGAGGGGAGTACAGGGCGACCCCGCCAGGTGGTAGGGCTTTCTGGACACAAGTGGAGCGCAACAGCCCTGTCCACCTGGGGAATCGCCGTGTACCCGTGGGCCACTCCGACGTCGAGGGTAGCGAGAGCGGATGAGCGAATGGCTTTGTGACGAGTGGAGAGGGGTGCCCTCCAAGCAGACGTCAGCTCATTATGCACTTCCGGGAAAAACTGGACTCTGTGCGGCGCGGAGCCCCCAGGAACAAGTCATCCAACCGCGATGGCTGTGGGGAGGATGGAGGGTTCCAGTCCAGCTCCATGCTGTCGGTGGCCCGGGCAAGCATATCGGACATCTGCGCGGCAGCCCAGGGGAGTCATCAGCATTAGACGCTGCGCTCTCCAATGCATCATCCACCTCGAGCTCTAGAGGATAGGCAGGCTGGCTGTAAGTCGAGCCGCTGTTGCCTCGAGCATGGAGTCAATGAGCGTGCCGGGGGTCGGGTGGCCCAAGGGGCCTTACCCGGCGGAGCTGCACCCACTGCCCCCACTGCCTCCTCAGATCGCCTCCATCGCCAGCCACATCGTCCTCAATCCCATGGGAAGCAGGAGCAATGCGGGGTGCGGCTGGAGTGCCGTGCTTTCTATTGAAAGCGAGCCGTGACCGCAACGTTGCCATGGTCATGTTCTCGCAGTGAAAATATGAACCATCCACAAACGCTGCCTCGGTGTGATCACAATCCAGACACACGAGACAACGCCTGTGGCCGTCTGAAGCGGAGAGCACTCTACCATATCCAGGAACTACACAGGGGCTGAAGGGCATCTTTATAAAAATGCGTCCTGAAAAGGACTTTCAACACCAGCTGTGTATTGCTCATTTAGAGGAAAATATCTGTTTCAGAGAAAATCACTCTTTTATAAATCTCTTTTAGTTTTGCGCTGTTGAAGCGCCCAGGGGTAAACTGCACTGTTGCGCAGAGAAGGAGAAGTACGCCGTAGATCCAACAGCCAGCAAGCGTCAGAGGAACAGGAACGGGTGTGTAACTCGAAGCTGACTGCAACACGACCATCGGCTCTGAAGAAAATTTCAGAATGAACTTGACGTATTTCTCCACTTTTATACCCGTATGTACGGGGCGGGGTATGCAAATACTGTCTGCCTAAATCTCATTGGCCTTTTTTCATAGATCAGAGGCATATTCTGTGCTCAAAAGAGTCCCCTAGTGTCGCTTCTTCGACACAATGTCGAAGTGAGCGACAGACGGGGAACTAAAGCCTTTTGGCTATTAAAAAAAAAAAGTGGCACACCCTACAATATGTCCCGTCCAAACTAACAGTTTCAAAAGGAAATAATAAAACTGCACATCTCATGCGATTTCATGAGGTCTTTAAATATCAACACAGTATATCCACAGACTCGTTGCTTGAATTGTGGATGGCCCTCCCTTCTCTCCAAAGAAGGCCTTAGATCTCACTTATTCCAACCAGAGTGTGTATCAATACAATTTGAATACAATTTTAAACATAATTTATTTATTTATTTATTTATGTTTTATATATAATTTTATTTTAACACTCGGCGGGGTGTTAAATTTTTTCGGTGGAGAGCTTGACAGTTTCAGAACCAACAATTTCTTGAGTATGTCATGCAGACACCATTGCGTCCAACACCAAGAGAAGATACATTCAAAACTGACTATGGATGGGTTGAGGTGCAAAATGACCTGCAGCCCTTAATGGGGCAGAGTTGGGTGAAGAGCATGAAATTACTCAGAGCTATGCACTGACTCACTTTTGTAATTGTACTAAGGATTAGTCTTCATCTGAGCCACAGGTCAAAAAAATAACCCAAGGGATAATACCCATTTAAAACAATGTGTTTCTGGTGCAGCTTTTTGAAGCTGTGCTAATGCATTTCTCTGGCATGCCCTGCAATAGTATGAGAAGTTTGGGTTAAACAACTTCCCTTTTGTAACTGTGAAGTATTTATTATTCTCTTTTATGGTGGCTCTGCCTAACAAATCTCAGCAAGTGTTTCCTAATGATTCTCACATGTCTAATGAAGTGTGTGGTAGTAGTCGATACCTTTTTTTAATAAATGAGGTACTGAAGTTCTTTGTTATGCATTGCTACAAAGGAAACACCAATTATTCATTATTTCAGGTGCTCTTGAACAAGGAGCGCTGCTGAAAACATACATTTTTCTCATTCACTGGTTTAACATTTTGTCATTTGTTGGTGTGTTGTTGTTTGTGCACACTTTTTAGATAATGGCTGCCTAGTCCATGGGGATTCTGTTGCTTTGCCTCACTGTGGTTTCTAATGAAATCCAAGCAATAAATTTGGGTTCCTGTAGTGTCCCAGCTCTCATCTTAACAGTTATGGTCACAGTAACCTCATATATTTAACACTGCTCATATTTCATCAAGTCCATGAGAGCTGCTCATAGGGTCAACTTTTTAAATAAAAAAATAGCCACAATACCACTTTAGTACATGTTTTTTTTTATTCTTATTGAAAGTATATATCTTCAGTATATAAGAAAATAACAGATTAACAAACCACAAAAGCAAAAGTTAACAATAATAGTAATTAGGAAAGAAGGATATTTTGTGGAGGGATGTTCCAGATTATCACGCTGTAGTTGATATTGTAATCCAAAATTTTCTGAGCAAAGTTGGTCCAATATCATACCTCCATACTGCAGTCTGAAATTAGATCATATGCTGTCTCTGTAGAATAAATCATAAGTTATAAAATGTACGTCTAAAATGATTGTGTGTGTGTGTGTGTGTGTGTGTGTGTGTGTGTGTGTGTGTGTGTGTGTGTGTGTGTGTGTGTGTGTGTGTGTGTGTGTGTGTGTGTGTGCACTGATATGATGAATAGGCCCAATTTGAACCATTTACTGTGTTCTGTGGGTTGATTGAAATTAATAATATTTATTTAATATCTCTAATGATATGTAAAATTCTACAAATAGATTTAGATCAACGTTTGGCACAAATATTTGAGTACAGTTTAGTTTAGTACTTCACAGTTTAGTTTTGTTTAGTTTAGTAAATTATAGACTGACTCCCTATTATTACTGGTATATAAATCACTCAATGGGCTAGGACCTCAATATATTGCAGATATGCTCACTGAATATAAACCCAACAGATCACTCAGATCATTAGGATCATATAAGCTAGAAATACCAAGGGTTCACTCTAAGCAAGGAGAGTCTGCTTTTAGCTATTATGCCAGCCGCAGCTGGAACCAGCTTCCAGAAGAGATCAGATGTGCTCCTACAGTAGTCACATTCAAATCCAGACTTAAAACACATCTGTTTAGCTGTGCATTTACTGAATGAGCACTGTGCCACTGTGTGTCCGACTGTTTGTACTGTATTTTATTTTATTTTATTCTAAACTGTTTCAATTATTCTTATTTTTTTATTCTTATTTTAATCTCTTCTATGTAAAGCACTTTGAATTACCATTGTGTATGAAATGTGCTATATAAATAAACTTGCCTTGCCTTGCCTATACATTACCAAGATAATATACACTCAAAGACCACTTTAATAGGTTCACCTGTACACCTACTTATTTATGTGATTATATAATCAGCCAATCGTGTGGCAGCAGATACGGGTCAGGAGCTTCAGTAAATGTTTTCATCAACCATCAGAATGTGGAAAAAATTTGATCTCAGTAGCTGAGTTTCCATCTAAATGATTAGCATTTTTTAAGTGCATTTCTAAAAATTCAACTTAAGAAAATACAAATTGGTGCATGTTTTCCATCCAATACGCAATGCGCATTATCATGAGGGAGCCGACTTGTCTTGATGGAGCATCTGAATAACCTCCCTGCTTCGTGGAGAGTTTTATTTGCAAGATTGGAACAAACATCTAATTTTAATAAATGCATCTATGAGACACAGCAGAATAATATTTGATATAATGGGGTTGAAATCTCCGCTATTCCCACACGCCGCATGTCTCCGCATAAAGTGGTCACTGTGTGTATGTTTAAGAATAAGGTGGACGTTTGACACAAATCCTCAAGTACATTTATTTGGGTTGGTTAGTCTTTAATGATGTAGAGGATGGTCAAATACCAGGTCAACAGCTTTTATTTCACAATGGTTTGGGTTTATAAATTACCCATAATTCTAACACTTCCATAACACTTTTATCTCCTAGGTGGGAGTCAGTGCCCAAACAGCGGTGCTTTGCAGGAGGTGCGTAACTGTAATGATCATCCCTGCACTGTGTACCACTGGCAAACGGGACCCTGGGGTCAGTGCATAGAGGATACCTCCGTTCCTCCTGCCAACAGCTCGCTCAGCCACAGTGGAGCAGGAGTCGGCACTAATGAGGCGTTCTGCTCGGTAGGGATGCAGACACGGAAAGTTATCTGTGTCCGGGTCAATGTAGGCCAGGTGCCACCTAAAAAGTACGTTTCTATTAATGTGTGTGTTTCTTTGGAATTCACGAAACAAAATACAAAATGTGAATGAAAAATGTTATTTCATTGCAGTTAATTATTTGTGTGTGCATGCGTGTGTGTGTGTGCATTTTTGTAAATATAAATCAAAATAATGTAGTATATTGAGCTGCTTGCTTAAAGAAGAGATTTTATTCTGTCTAAATGTATTTTATATTTAGATATAATATAGCACTCATCTTCACAAGATGTTACAAAGAGCTTACTAATTGGTAAAATTTTTCCTAACCATTAATCATGGTTTTAAGGTATAATTATATCCTCATACATATTTAAATAATTATTCTGTTCATTGTCTACCCATAACAATGCCTCTACATGTCCTTTCATTGTCCTCAAGCGGGTCACAGAAAGTCCATAAACTTTTATTACCCTTTGTTGCAATAGATATTGAAGCATATTATCTATTATGTTTTATAAAAAACATCCCTCAGTCCAGTGCATGCTCTTTATTGACAGTTTGTGACTGTAAGTAGATGAGCTCTCAGCTGGTAGTTTTAAGCATCTAGGTCTGGTCTCCCCGTCAAGGTGTCTACTGGGAAAATAAATTAACTGTTTATTTATTCAGTTTAATAGCTGCATTATTCTGTCAGTGGATGTGGAAACAGAGTGCTCGGGCACACCATGCTGGCAATGGAAATGAGCAACTGCTTTCTTCCCAGGGTTATTCATGTGCTGGGCTTTACCCACTGATCTGCACATTCACATACAGATGCAGATTTGCACACACGAGCTGCATGTTGATCATTATGGGGCTGGGACTGTGTGTGAAAGGAACAGGAAAATTGGAATGACACAGGGATAGGAACAGAAAGGAGAAGAAAGTGTCATACAGTATATTCAAAAGGACAACTATAACAAAAACACAATTGTTGAGACTGAACTCATTTATTTACATTATGCAGTTTACACTTATAGTAATTGTCTAAAAAGAAGTCAAGTTAATGCTTTATTATCATGTGTTCTGAATACAGTGTATCAAGAACAATGAAATTGTTACTTGGATGATTTTGCACTATACTAAGGGACCGTCTAGACCAAATTCATTCTTGCCCTAAAAAAAGCTATGCACATAACAAAATATAGGTGTCTCAAGATGTGCTTTTAAAAGTTGACATGCTTTTTTACCTGACACGGCATCCAAACAAGACAGTTGAATGCGGCACAATGGTCAAAGACGTACATCTAGCACATGTTTACATTGAAGAACAAAGTAAAAAATAGCATTGCACAATGGTGGAAATGTCTACTTCCCAAAAGTATTTCAAGCCATCTAATCATTTAGCGGTACATATATTCACAGTGATGCATGCTATGTTCAGTGATTTCATTGTCCTAGGCTGTGTTTCCCAAAAGCATTGCAAGCTTAAGTTGATCGTTAAATTGTTTTGGCGCTAATGGTTTCTACGATCTACTTAGGCTTACGATGCTTTTGGAAAATGTGGTCCTGGTTAGTGTG
Organism: Xyrauchen texanus; assembly: GCF_025860055.1. Classification (NCBI taxonomy): domain Eukaryota; kingdom Metazoa; phylum Chordata; class Actinopteri; order Cypriniformes; family Catostomidae; genus Xyrauchen; species Xyrauchen texanus. The sequence goes on along the minus strand of NC_068285.1, from coordinate 28,423,711 downwards.
AACATCTCCATCCTGTTTTAATGTGTTTATGTAGGTGTCCAGAGAGCCTGCGTCCGGAGACAGTGAGACCATGTCTTCTGCCCTGTAAGAGAGACTGCATCGTCACTCCATACAGTGATTGGACACCTTGCCCCTCCTCATGCCAGACAGGTTCTCTGCTTTAAAAAAAATTATAAATTGGTTAAAGAGCATAAAATAAATTATTATTTGTTGCTTTCTCAGCATTCCATCAGGAGTGTTAAAAACAGTCTTTGTTTCCACAGTGGCTCTCTATCAACACTATGAAATGTATTGTTGCCTGGCAACCCCGCCTGTCGGAACCAGAGCAAATATTATAATAAGCAGACAATATCTGAGCAATTTGTTATATAAGACATACTTGTGCTGCATTGCTATTGCTTGTTAATATCATTTTTTTCTGTGAATGTCACACTTGAGTGTGTTTTGTAGGAAACATTGGCTTAATGCCTCTCAATTAACATCTGGTGGAGAGGTACTTCAACGTGCTAATATTTTTTATTTCATCCTACTCTACACATCCATTTTTCTTCTTCTTTGTTGTTGGCATTGATTGCATTTAAATAATGTACAATATGTTTGCATATTTAAAAATATCTGTTATTTTTACAAAGGGAACTACCCTATCAATTTGTACCTCTACCTTGTAATGCTATAAAAAGAGAATAAATAATCAACAACGAGACACATATTTATAACTGCCTTTTCCTAGTGGAGAAGTTCAATGAGAGGATAAATAGCTTAATCAAGTTTTAAAAAGCTGACCATTGTAGCCTCATTATCATCATTTCATTTCTGAATAGCACTTAATATTAAAGTCGTTAAATCACAAAGCATATGATAGCTTAAATGTACTGCCATTTTTGCACATTTTAAGGATAAACCTTGTTAAATGCAATGTAATCAGGCAAAGTTTATGTACTGATTATATTTATGAGTGATAACATTTTCTTTATGAGCTTTTCTGCATTTATACGCGATATCTCTTCCTGTGTAAATTAAGGAGGTGCCATCAAAAGAAGCAATCCAGGAAACGTATCATTGTTCAGCTTCCAGCCAATGGGGGCCAGGACTGCCCAGAAGTTCTCTTCCAGGAAAAGGAATGTGATGCCTCATCTTTTTGTCCAGGCTACAGGTAAACAAGGCTGGTACTAGTATGTGATCTTTGTGGGGGTGGGCAAAAAGTAATCTTACTTCGCCATATGATCAGGGAACGGGGCGGGGGGTGGGGGTAATCAGATCAAGTGGAGTTGGGGATTCTGAAGTTTCTTGGGGTCCCCACTGTATAAAACTTGTCTTTCTGTGCCATAGGTGGAAAACTCACAAGTGGCGTAGATGTCAGTTGGTGCCTTGGACCATTCGGCAGGACACTCCTGGAGCTCAGGAGACCTGTGGACCAGGACTACAGGGTAGAGGTACAGAAGACCCCTCATCATCAACCTTTCTATAAGAAAGATGCAACATCTTACAATAGTAGGCCATATATGTTGAAATATCTTTGTTTATACTTGTAGCTATGGTTCACATTGAAGCTGGGGAGATTTTTAAACAGGTTGCAAATGCATATGATTTGTTGTCATTTGATATGTGACTGAGAGTTAGCATCATAGCACTATTTTTGGCTCTTTATTAACAACATTAATATCTGTCTAAATGCGGAGGCCTGGGCATCTCAGTGAGGATTGACACTGACTAACACCCCTGGAGTCGCAATTTTGAATCCAGGGCATGCTGAATGACTCTAGCCAGGTCTCCTAAGCAACCAAATTGGCCCGGGGGTAGAGTTACATGGGGAAACCTCCTCGTGGTCATGATTAGTGGTTCTTGCTCTAAACGGGGTGTGTGGTAAGTTGTGCGTGGATCGCGGAGAGTAGCATGAGCCTCCACATACTGTGAGTCTCCGCAGTGTCATGCACAGTGAGCCACGTGATACGATGCACAGATTGACTGTCTCAGAAGTGGAGGCAACTGAGACTTGTCTTCTTCCATCCGGATTGAGGTGAGTTACTGCCCCACCACAATATCCTACTAAGAGGTGGGTATTGGGCATTCCAAATTGGTGAGAAATCTGTGTAAATGCTTCTGGATCCAAAATAAATGTTGTTCAAGTTATTTGGGGCCATCTCTGAAGCAGTCAAAAGCTAAACCCTTTGCTCTGACTCTCACCAGTAAACTCTTTCTGGGTTCAAACGCAAGCCCATTACTGTGGTGTGATTGAAAAACATCTTTGAAAATGAAAGATAAGAGTGTTGGTTTTTATGCCTCAAGACAGTTGATGTTGGTGCTATACAATCATTAAATATCTCTTATAGAGTTGCATTTACCATTAAATTAGACACAAAGTTCCACATAATTCATAACTGACATTAAAACGCATTTATATGGAAACAAAATATTGTTTGAAAATGTAAAACAATATTAAAAGAGAAATAATATGCCTTACTTGTAATACTGTAGGACATGTATCCCGTGAAGAGCTTGGACTTTGGTCAAAGTAAGAGCGTGTCTGCAGATGATTCCCAGATTCACATTAGAACCATAATGTAAAGAGCTTCATTAGATATCAAGATACACAACACTTCTCAGCACAGCCTACATTAGCAACCATTACCCGTAATATCCTGCAATACACAGACATGGTAGAAGAAGAAATCCAATACAATGGCTTTCACCATATATGTTTGGATCTGTTCTGGTTCCCGAGTCAATAGGCATTTATCCGTCTACTAGTGTAATCCATTACAAGATGCTTATCTTCATTCAATATTTGTGGCTTTGCAGATGAAAGTGGGTTTATCTTTATCAGTGTTGCCCAGAGACAAGCAGAGTTTTCCTTAATGTTGGCTTACTTTGAGTATAGTTTTGTTTTGTTGTGCTTTGCTTTTTTTTTTTTTTTTGCCCTTTATATATAATTTCATTCTATGCCCTAACATTAAGATTTGTCTTCACAGCTTGGGTGTTCATATGCTGTCGATCATGTAATGTGTCATAGTTGCCTCTTTTGTTAATTATCTTGTATAATGCACGCCTATCAGTTTGTGATATCTCTTCTATCGCACAGTTGTCTCCTGTAAGAAGTTAGATGGTGGACCGGTAGATGTTTCAGCCTGTCTCAAGTTTGCTGGTCCTATGCCTCAACTCACTCAATACTGTCAGCTTCCATGCCAGAATGACTGCCAGCTGACTAACTGGTCCAAATTCTCATCCTGTGCTGCTGATTGTGTGGGCGTTAGAACCAGGAAAAGGATGCTAGTTGGTAAGTGCTGCTTCTATATGAATCAGCTGGTGCAATGATTACTTGCTTATGCAAATGTGTCTCTGCCTAAGTGACTAAATAAATGCACAAACAGATTGTTCTCACCCACTGTTTTTTTAATTGAACTTAGTTATGGTATATGGGGAAATACACTAAGAATTAATGTTATTAAAAAAGTTAAAGGAAAGATGTCTTTTTGTCTGATTTTCTTGAAAAAATGAATGCCCTATAAGGTTACTGGTTGGGCAGTTTCTTTATTTAATATGAGCTCTATAATTTGGATTCATAATTCTGTGTAGTCATTGATAAATTGCATTTAGTTGTTAGTGTATGGTCAATGTTAATGCTTTAAACCTATAAATAAACATGTTTGGGCAGGCGCATAATATTCAAAATAAGGGGGAAAAAATAGAAACAACCCTCACTCTGTCATTTTACTTGCAAATTTTTATTAGCTTACAACGTTTCGGTTAAAGACCTTCTTCAGGCATTCTATTAATTTCCCTAAAGAGTCTTCCAGTTGCAAAGGAAATATCACTGTTACCATCATTATTGAACTGAACATTACACTAACGCTTTGTGTCAACTGTTTGTTTTGACCTCTTGGATTGTTTGATTCACAAAAGAACCTGGTTCTTCACTTTCTTTGTGACCACACCAGCGTGTTTGCTAAATCAACATTTTGTGATTTGAATGCACTTCATTTTAAAACCCTTTCATTACTGTTCCTCATGTCCCTATTCACAATTACTGGCATGTCTGAGGACTTCCTTAAAAGGCATTTTTGTGGGTGTGGATTTATGATAATTGTGAGTGAACATTCACACGCCCTGTATTTATGAATATTTTGAATTCACTAACATGCACACATTTAACTAACAAATCTCAGGTGACCAGGCATTTGTGAATCCGGAGGACAATTTTCGGAAAGGTCCATTTCATGTGCAAATTACTCATACAGAATTTACTCATATATTTACAAGAGTTACATGAATGAGCACCATTGTCTGCATTGATTTAGTACCCGAGTCACTAAAGATGTATGTAGATAAGGTAATGGTGCAGACAGGGCCAAAGGATTAGGACTAAAGGTAATTTGCATGGTGCAGCCTTGCTGGCCAGTTCTGTGTGCTTAATTGTCAAGGATTCAACAGACTAACATTATTTGGCATTCTTTTCATCTACACCACTTGTCTTGATAAAATGGTGCGGGTGCAGTCTATAATAAAACTCATTTACATAGAAAGGAGGCATGTTTGCACTGAAAATAATGGCAATGTCTTTATTATAACACATGGAGCAGCACATAACCAGTGCAGATAATACCTGGTTAAACTAGATTAAACAAGACAGGTTTTTGCGTGATCAATTAACTTGATTGGAAAACACTCCATGATTTAAGTAGTTTTGCTAAATGCTGTCAATTACATGAGTGTGCCTGAATCTCAACTGAGCCAGAAATAGGGTTTAATCTGTAGCGTAAAGTGCCATGAGGGGCTTAGTCACTGATTTAGAAGGTTACAAAAATACAGTGTGTGTAATTGCCCTTTAAAAGACCTGCTTTAAGTCTGGCAACTGTCCAAAAAGATTACATGAGATTAGCGCATAGGTATTTTAACTTGGATAAATCTAAATTAGGATACGTTTAACTTAATTCTTGACCATTTTATTTAAAAATATTTAAAGATACCCTGAACATTGAACCATTTTATTAAAATCATTGTTCACCCCCAAAAAAAAAAATAAAAATAAAAATATCAGTTTCCCACCTTCATGTTGTTTCAAACCCATGTGACATTCTTGCTTCCATTAAACACAAAAGGAAATGTTAGGCAGAACGCTAGCCTCAGTCATTATTCAGTTTCCTTGTTTGGAAAGAAAATGCATTGAACGTAATTGCTGATTGAGGCATCTCCATTTGTATTCCACAGAGAAGAGAAAATTATAAGTGTGACATATTTTTCATTTTTGAATTAACTATCCATGATATTATGTCTTCTAAAGTTTGTTGATCTCAAATCTACTGATTTATGTGATTGTGTGCTCAGGTAAAAGCAAAAAGAGAGAGCAATGTAAAAACACCCAGATGTACCCCCTGAGTGAGACCCAGTACTGCCCCTGCAACAAGTACAACGCCCAGCCGGTGGGTAATTGGTCTGACTGCATCCTGCCCGAGGGTGGCCGTGTAGAGGGTCTTTTGGGTATGAAAGTGCAAGGTGATACCAAGGAGTGTGGCCAGGGCTACCGATATCAAGCCACGGTGTGCTATGACCAAGATAACCGCCTTGTAGAGACATCACGCTGCAACAGTCATGGTGGGTTAACAGTAATGACACACATAAGTGATTTGAATACAATGTAAATTGGGGTCCAAAAGTCTGAAAACACTAGAGAAAATGCTTCTGTTGTGAAAATTCTAACATGAACTGCAGACATGTATGCAAAACCTGATGATTTGTGTTATCACAACATTATATGAGAATGTTCCAAAAAGCATCCTGTGTGGAGGCAAGGAAATCTGGTCTTTGTGCAAAATAGTTAACATGGTTAATACTCCTACTTTTCAATTGCAATTAATTTTGTTTTCCCTTTATTTCCCTATTTCTCAACATCCTAAAACGTGTTTATTTCCAGGATTTAATGAGAAAAAAGGCCATAATATCAATGTGGTCTTAGGCTTTTATAGCCTAATGTATGTAGTAATACAAATATGAGAAACAATTAACTGCATGCATCAAACTGAAAATACAAAACAAACAGCTACAAGCAGTTTTCTCAGTTTCATCCAATTTGAAATGCATATGAGCGTTTTGGGGCTTTTGCAGAATATGTTTTACTAAACAATGCACAATAGAAGCATGCATGTTTTTATCCTTTTTGTTGTATCCTTTTAGTTAGTCTCTCTTCACTTAAAACAGAAAAGAGCTTATCTCGCTAAGTATTTTTTACACCCACTGATGGTCAATACAAAAATCAATGCAAAACATTTGAGCTCCACAACAGTGTTCATAGTCTAATTCGGTATGGACACCTTTCATCATCTCCTACAGCATGGGATACAGAAAAGAGCATTTGGCAATCCATTCCCCTCAGCCCCAGATTAAAATGTGGGAAACTACAGTGCTTGAATGTTTTGGGCAATGCAAGAGCTCGTGATGTTAAGATCTCTCTTTTTATGAGTCACAATCCATTCGTATGGATTGTACGCACTCAGCTTGAGGCCTGTGAGTGACTCAGAGACTCAGCATCCCTACAGTGCAGATGTGCTGACAGAGGCAGGGCGTTACCCTCTCCCTCTCTTTCATTTCCTGCTGGTTATGAGACACCCCTAGCTCCTTTCAGACTCTGTGCTCCTCACAATTTGAAGCATTGTTGCTTGCTTGTGAGACTGTCAGGTTGACATGTTGCCTGAGGCGATTTGTTGGGGGTCGAGCCTGTGTTTAATCCAACTATGAGAAGATACATTGCAAAACAAAATTCAGTGCAAAGAGTTTTTACCTTTTGATTTGTTGTCATTGGATTGTTTAAGCAAATTTTTTGTGAGTTGTCCAATTTAAAATTTATAGGCACAGGCTGTGAATTGCAAAAAGATAGCCCAAAATGTAATAGTATGTGTGAGAATATTCTTTTTTTTTCCTGATTTAGAACAACACTTGCAAAAATATCTGGAACAATCCCTCTCATGATAATAGGCAGAGAGATAAGGGGCCCTTCAGACAGAATGTGTTATTGTGTTAAGAAAAGGTGCTGTAGATGCAATACAATGAATAGAATAGATCGCAGGTGTCTCGAGACATGTTTTTAAAAGGTGATGTTCTTTTTAACTTGACATGGCATCTTAAAAATGTGGCATTTGGCGCAGCGTGACTGTCAAAGATGTCCGTCTAGTGCATGTTTATATAAAACAACAGTTTACAAAAAAGCACAGACAGATGCAAAAACATGTTCTGTTTGAATGGCACCTACTCAATTTGTGCTGAAGACTTTCAACGTTATCTACTCCTACTTTTATCTAACATGAAAAAAATATTGTTATGTATACTGTAATTTATATGTTACTGATGGTCTCTTCTTGAACGTGTTCATAAAGGGACGGTTCAATACTGTGTATATTGGACAAGAGATTGATATCAGTCACTATATTCTAAAATGTTCTCATTAACAAAAGGTTTGTTGTCCCTAGAAGGAAGGATTCATTTACAAGTTCTTATTGGTTCATAGACAGGTTGTCACTGCAAATGTCACGATCTGCCTAAAAGCAAATCAGATATCTCACATTGTGCTTTAACATCTGTATGCAACCGGCAACCAGAAATGTGTCTATTTGTGTCTTTCTGAAATGCTCATTAAAACTGCTGTAAAGCCATGGAGTAATCATCCAATGGCTTGTTAGCATCAAATATTGTTGTGCTTGTAGGTTTGAAGGAGCAATGCATTATTGCCAATGTGGAATTCTTGCAGCCTCCTGCAGCCTACAGTTTGAGTAATCCTCTGAAATATTCTTAGATATTTACTTGAGCTAGCTTGTTTATTATACCATCTGTTTGGCTTTCCAACCAAGAATGTCCAGAATGAAACATGACCTTTGCAAGTTGTGATGTAAAATTAAACTTCAACAGAAACCGAGACACTGTGCTTCAGCACTGTTTCACTTGTCAAAATGTATTAGACAAACTCCAGTAACCATTGTTATAACTGCATCATGTGAACCTCATGTTCGTTTGACTGATACTGTTTTAGAAATGTCATGGTTACTGTTGTAACCTCCATTCCCCGATGGAAGGAACGAGACGTTGTGTCAATTGTAGTGACACAAGGGGTCTCTTCTGAGAGCCTCGCTTACCTCTGAACTTAAACTTTAGAAAAGGCTAATGTCAAGTTGGCAGACAGAATTAGCATGCCCCACCCCGGACATACGGGTATAAAGGGAGAGGGCGAGTGAATGCCAGACAGTCGTCGAAGAGACCGAACTTGGAGACAGGGGCGTTGAGGAAGCGGGTTCGTCAACGTTGCGCATCTCGACCAAGTTCAGCCATAAATGGCGTTACTGGAACTCGAGGGTGGCCATCGCCTGCTCGAGTGCTTGCACTGTGACCTTCGTAGCTCTGAGAACGAGGTCGTTGGCAGAGCGCAGTTCCTACAGCACGTCAGGATCGGCACTACCCAGGAACAGATCTTTGAGTGCCTTGGCTTGGTGTAACTCTACCAGGAGCCATGGCATGCAAGGCGGAGGCAGCCTGTCCAGTGGCGCTGTAGGCTTTCGCAGTCAGTGGTGACATTGTCCTACAGGCCTTGGAGGGAGTATCGGACGGTCCCGACAAGTGGCGGCATTCTCGGGACACAGGTGGATAGCAACCGCTCTGTCCACCTGAAGGACCTCCCGGGGGGGGCGTAGCTATGACCAGCGGAATCGATCGAGTAGTTGTGAGATGGGGACAGAGGTTTCCAGTCCACCTCGTGCTCAAGCCGGCCCGGGAAAGCATAGCGGACATCCGTGCGTCAGGCTCAGACTGGTCGAGCGGACCCAAAGGTGGAAGCCCAGGCGAGTCATCAGCATCAGACGCCGCTGTGATGCTATCCAATCATCATCCAATTCCGGGGGCTTGAAGGAGAATGCAGGCTGGCCGCGAAGTGAACAGCACACATCCCGAGCTCGTACGGAAGTAAGCAAGCGTGCCGGGTGGTTCATGGGGTTTTACCCGGCGAAACAGAGCCTGTTGTCATCCTCAAATCGTCTTCAATGCCAGCCGGGTCGTCCTGAATTCTGTGGGAAGAAAGAAAGACTGAAGTGGCTTTCTCTCGTTAGAAAAGAAAGCCGCGACCGCAATGTTGCCATGGCTATGTTCTCGCACTGAGAACATAAACCATTCATAAAACGCTGTCTGTGTGTGTTCGCAGCCCAGGCACATGACACAGCTTTTATGACAATCAGAAGTGGAGAGAAATCGACCGCATCCAGGAACTACACTGTTGGAAGGGCATCTTTAAAAAGACACGTCCTGAAAAGAACGTTCAACGCTCACTTGTGTATGTTGCTCTTTTACCAGGATCAAACTCTTTTAGAGGAAAATAAACTCTTTCAAAGAAGTCAACTCTTTTATAAGAGAAGCGCTGTCGAAGCGCCCAGGGGCAGAGTCTGCACATTGTGCAGAGAGGAGAAAGATCCAACAGCAAGCTCTCTTACAGAGGTGGGTGAAGCAGTCATGTGTCACACAGCTCACTGATCACACAACCGTTCGGCTCCGAAGAAAAATCTATCTGGCATTCGCTTGCCCGCTCCCTTTATACCCGTATGTCCAGGGCGGGGCATGCAAATTCTGTTTGCCAATTTGACATTGGCATTTACTCAAGTTCAAGTATAGAAGGTACGCAAGGCTCTCAGAAGAGACCCCTTGTGTCACTACAATCGACACAACGTCGAGTGAGTGACAGATGGGGAACCCTAATTTGTCTCTATCTTACTTTCGCAGGATATATTGAGGAAGCTTGTATTATCCCCTGCCCATCTGACTGCAAACTCAGTGAGTGGTCAAACTGGTCTCGATGCAGTAAGTCTTGTGGCAGTGGAGTCAAAGTACGATCCAAGTGGCTTCGAGAAAAACCTTATAATGGTGGAAGGCCCTGCCCCAAACTGGACCATGTGAATCAAGTATGTAGCAATGTTGAATCCAGTCATATTTATATAATGCTGTTGGATATGCACTTGTCTATTTTAATGATTAATTATCATAAGAGTCATTAAACTTGCAAAGGTGTTATACATTTTCAAATAAAAGAACAAATAGAACAACATTTTATTTTATTATTAACACAGTAAGGGGTTTGTGTATTATGAAACAAACATTTTCTATGCTTTAGAATGGCATCAGATTTTTAAAGAGGATGGCTAAAATGGTGTAAATATACACAGCATGAAAAGATTGTCCTCTGAGGTTATCTAAATGACTGACATGCAATAACTTCTCTGCTCTCTATTTTTTCTCTTTCATCTTCTCTCCTATCATGGTTGGAATCCTGCCACAGGCTCAGGTAAAAATCTCAAGTTTTAAACCACATAGAAACACACCAATAATTGAATGTTGCACTCTCTTGATTAATCAATTGGTTTTGATGAATGGGAATATATTTTTTTAAAGAATCATTAATTCAAGATCTTGATAAATGTATGACTCGACAGGATGAAACGTAGGAAAGATCTGAACATTAGGGGACACATTGTAAACCTTATTGGCTTGTCTCATTAATATTATGAATTTGACATTATGTTTGCTTGCATGTTCCTTCAGTCTATGTTAAAAGCAACCAGTTTGCAACCAATAAATATAAAGAAATTATATATTATAAATATAATTAATAATATAACAAAGTACCTTTAAGGCGAGTCTGGTCACTTGATGGCCTCTAATGCTTCGGTTAAGCTATTTTCTATTTATACAAGTACAGTTCCTATTTACTGTACTTGAATGGGGGAAAATCTAAATCTCCAAAACGACTGGTCAAGATTTCAATTAAAAAAACATGTTTCAAATCAGCAACAAAATGTGACAACATCGGTATCATACATTGTAATTCTTTAGCTCAACTCATGCATAAAGAAACAATATTTTTAAGCTGATCCAGCTATTTTGCATACACATTCTTGAGGAAACAGAAGGACGACACATCTATTGAAAAGTTGACTGGCTCTAACTATAAAGCCAGACTTTTATTCCTAGAGCAGCCATATTCAACGATGCAATTTCTCTCATTCATAATTATAGCAGTTACCTGTCTAAACCTATAATGTTTCAGGTTGTAATAAGTTAATATGGTTGCTACGCCCCTGCTGAAAGTGTTGTGGTGTATCTTCAGGTGTATGAAGTGGTCCCGTGTCTGAGCGACTGTAGTCAGTATGTCTGGGTGGCTGAGCCATGGAGCGTTTGGAGGGTCAGCAATGTTGATCTGAAGGAGAACTGCGGTGATGGTGTACAGACGAGGAAAGTAAGGTAGGAGTATCACAAACAACAACAATGCTAAATCTTCTATTATGGCTTCATAGTGTTCATAATAGTTAAATGAACAATAAGCTCACAAGCTTGTTTCTTTTTATGAAGGTGCATGCAGAACACTGTTAATGGGCCTTCAGACCCTGTAGAGGACTATCTCTGTGATCCAGAGGAAATGCCTCTTGGGGCCAGAGAAAGAAAACTTCCCTGTCCAGAGGACTGTGTTTTGACCGACTGGGGCCCTTGGAGTCGATGCCCATTAGTAAGAAAATTATATTTATAAAGAAATTAGGAACACCTTACAATATTGTTCTATAAGTTAACATTAGTTAATGCACTAGGTATCATGATTTTTAAAGTGTTTATTAATCTCGATTAATGTTAATTAATAAATATACTTTTGCTTATTGCTAAGTTTGTGTTAGCTCATAATGCAGTAGTTATTGTTAACATATACAACTTAATGTGATAAATGGATTAGTATACTGTATATAGAAATAACATGAACCAAGATAAACAAATACAATATATTTATATAAATGTAATTTCGATGGATAGTTTAAACCTAACTTAACATTCCACACAGCATTTTTCAATGCACACATTCCATAAATGCCCAACCATTGTCTGGGAACTTCAGTGCATACTGATTGGCCAGTGAGAGTCTAGAACACTTCCACCTATTTTTCCATTTCCTGTAGAGTAGGATTTGACACACAGCATGTTTTTTCAGAGTAGCTCACAAGCTCGGCCAACACCAATTTAACATTGTTTCATTTTTGTTGGCAGTGGACCAGCACCAGTAAATAAAGGAAAATTGGAAGTCATTGGTGTGGAAAGTGTTTTTGTATGGTGGAGGTTGATGCTTGGAGTTTTGTTAAGCTTTTTGTTGGGTTGTGAGCTTACGCTTTAAATATTTTTGGATTGGCATAAGCCTGTGCACAGGCGTTTTTGAGGATTCTCTCAGAGGGAGGGTTACTCATGTCTCTTTCAGTGTGATTCCCAGGCATGCTGCCACCAAACTGCAAGGGAAGATAATTGTCATGAATACAGAGGGGATTCCAGCATTGAAAATGCGCTAAAGCTTAAACCATCTTACACATGAATGTTCTGAAATCAGGGAGGCATTTATTTCCCTCAGAAAAAACAGCCAACATCTGAATTAGCAATACAATTTGAAAGCAAAATATATCCGCTGCACATATGCTGAACAATTGAAGATTGCCTTTTTAAATAGATTGTTCATCATGTTATTAGTTTCCCTGCTGCAAAAAATCTTAAAGTCGGCATTAAACGGAAGTTGTGACAGACTTATTGCAATGTATTTCCAAGTGCAACAGCTGATCGAATTAGAAAAAAATATTAGGGCAGTGACATGATTTTATCCATCGGTTGTTGATTGGAATGTGAAAAGTGGACATTGCATAGCGGAATGGAGGCAGATCTGAATGCAAGTTTGCAGTGCACACAAACACACACCCTTTCCACCGTGCTGCTCAAGCCAGAGCCCTTTATCGGTGAAACTAAGCAGTGATCTCAACACACTAATGATCAAACTGGCAACATAAACACACAAGCACATCACTGTCTTTTCTTGTGTCGAGGCTGTAGCTGTTGAAAAATGAGTGAGTAAAAGATTACAACATTTTAACATTTACATATACAGGGAAAAAACACTTACTTGTACATACCAATATACCTGCATTAAAAATATGAATAACCTCCAGAGGCAATCATGTTTTATTCATTAGAGATCACCTCAGCAATTCAGGAGTGAAATGTCTGCAAATTTGCCATTATTCCTCCTCACTCAAAATATAAACTCAAGCCAACTGGCTCGTAACAGTCAAAAAACAGTCAAAAATACACCTTATCATCTCTGCATTAGCTGCTATGATGGAAGTTTTGTTTATACTCTTGAAGGGGTAGGGTTAAAACTTATTTTGATTAAAGATGGATGTGAATCGGATCTAATAAGACCAGTAACATGCATTAATAAAATAAACTGGGACAATTTTGATTGCGTGTCATCTTTAAATCAAGCTAAGGTGGTTTGATAGTTTGTTTAGGTTGGTCTGTTGGCTGGTTTAGATGGGTTTTGGGCACTTTCAGCTGGTCAACCTGAGAGACGAGCTTAAAAGAGCAAACCATATTAGGCTTGTTTTTTTCAGCAAGGTTGTCATTCATTTGTTCATTGAAAGCTCTTTTTGTGTTTTTAAGCCATGCAATGTAAACAGTACAAGGCAGAGGACTGCCAGCCCTATCCGTCAGCCTGGTGAAGGAAAACAGTGTCCTCCAACAACAGAGAAGGAACAATGCACCATGAACACCAACTGTTTCCATTACTCTTACAATATTACAGGTAATTACAGACCACATCTCATCTGCAGCATTTGCATTAGCTGCCAGATCCATTTAAAGATAAAGGAATCACAGAGATATGTTACACTGATTGCAGCTAATCATCTGCCAGCTTAAATGTTGGGACATTTTCAGACACTTAGAATGAGAAATGGAAACTCAAGTCTGAGACTGGCCCTTTTGTCACAAATAAATTGACTTGAGACTTGACATAGACCTCAAATAAGAGACTTAAAAATAAATGAAATTGATCTTTCACATCCAGACTGGAGCACATGTCAGCTGAGTGAACGAGCGGTGTGTGGGGTTGGATTCAAGACACGCATGTTGGACTGTGTTCGCAGTGATGGCAAATCTGTGGACATCAAGTTTTGTGAGGAGGTATGGTAATATTGTTTACAGCATATGTTCAGTGTTGCTGTACTGCTTCCATTGTTGTAAATCCTAACTGTATTCATCTATGTTATTTCAGCTTGGTCTTGATAAAAAATGGCAGATGAATGCTTCCTGTGTGGTCGAGTGCCCCATCAACTGCCAGCTTTCTGATTGGTCATCTTGGACTGATTGCTCTCACACCTGTGGCCTTGCAGGTAGGCCGCTTGGAGAACTAAAACATTCACACTAGTAGTTTGATATGAGCTAGCACATGCTAAAATTTGCCGATTTTGTGTGATTGAATTTCACTAAATCGGTCTGTTAATTCACAGTCTCAGCAGTGCCTAGTTTGAGTGTCATTGACTGTTTCAGACAATATCAACAGCATCAGGAGGATGTTTTGGTCTTGCGGTCCAAAACATTGTTTTTTGATGTTAGCTAGCATGACTGGTTCCTCAAATGGCAGGTTTTTGGGAATGACACTGAGCTTTTAGTTGTCTTTTAGAGTGTTGGCTAAAACCACAAAAAAATTAATGGTGTGAGAACAATTGTTATCTCCCAAAACCAGCATTTCAGAGGAGGATAATGATGTCCTTAAGTGTAATTCCATCTGCTCTGACGATTGATTTTGGGCCCATTATGTTTGTGTGCTTGGGGCCTTAGAGACCTCTCCACTATACAAGGTGTTTGAGGCAATGGGCAGCAGCAACAAGAGAAAACCCTGCTGCTATATGAAACCTGTACTGGCTTAGTTCATAGTGGCATCCCTAATCTGTCCCCAGGCAAGAAGAATCCCACAAAGATAGAGAATCAGCAGGTGATCAGTAGCTCTTAAGAGGAAGAGAACAATTCTCTGGCTTGTGCACAGACGCGAATGCCAAATACTAGAGATGCACCGACCGATCGACCGGCCAGGGACCGGAATCAGCCGATTTTCTGCATGCTCGGCCCGGACCAGTGACTGGCCGGTCTGTTTTGTTGCCAGCGGCGCAGGCAATAACGTCACAGCCGCATGTAAACGTCATTGGCGTGGAAGATCTTTACTGTGAGTGAAGAATACATAAAGTTCGAAATGTGTAATAATTGTAAGGCTAAAGTAAACCGTGGGGGAACCACCACAATAAAATTCGGAATAACAAACCTAATTAGACATTTAAAACACCATCACCCAGCTGAAAATGCCCATTTTAAAAAAGAAGCTAAAAAGGGAAAGCGGCTAAAGCTAGTCAGAGCTCTAAACCAGCCACAAGTCAGCAGCCTTTCCTATCTTTCCTTGGTATGAGCAGCGAAAAGACCAAAACAATTACGAGGAAAATTATGGAATTCATGGTCCTGTATGACCAGCTGTTCTCCATAGTTGAGGACAGAGGGTTCAGAAATCTGATACATTTCCTCGATACACGAGTTGTTTAATCTCGTGTCATGTTACACACGCAGCCTGTTATCGGTCAACATTTGGGTACACAAATCCGGCAGGGGAAGGGGGTGCTGGATGGCGGAGGCAGGCTAAATACTATACAAATTGTGCCATTGTGATTTATTGTGCTGAGTAATGTAATTTTTCCCAACATGTCCGATATTAAAATCAGTGCTACACACATTGCAAAAGGCGTGGGTATTGTTGATATGGCTTTGGGATATGAAATTAAATTCTAACATCCAGCTGTTGTTAAATGTACATGTATATATTTTTTTTTCCACCGGAGCACCAGCTGAGTCTTCTCCTTCCATGTACCAGTGATGCTTGATCCAACATCCCACATCTACTACCTGCACAGATATCAACAGAGCAACTGGGTTGTAGGTTTCCAGGTTGAGGTCACAAATGATTTGTAATCAATCTGTCGATTGTGTGAGTAGGATGAGTTTGATACAATATCTGGCAACTGGACAACTTTGGAATAATATATTGATGTGATTATTCATATAACGTGGTTTGGGCCATACAAATTATGGGAGTTTCCCGGGAGAAATAACAAAACAGGAGGGGGGGTGTTGATGGGTGTGAAATACGGGAGACTCCCGGGACAAGCCGATCTCGAAGCAGCAATAAGTTTTACAACTGATATTTGGACATCTAACGTAAGCTTAATGTCAATGTTGAGCGTATTGGACACTTCAGTTTTGTTCATAGGCTTGTAATCTTTGGAATTGTTTTTTTAGATGAGTAATAAAGAAAAAAGGTCCATTTATAAAAATAGTGGAAAATTACATCGGTTTTGTTATATAAAGCAACTCATTTGCAGTTAATTGTTATTTCTACCCCTTTCTAGTCACAGAGCACTTTATTTTGAGAGTTGTTTAAGTGAGAGAAGATCCTGTAACTTAGTGCAGTTTGGGGTAAATTTTAATGTTTAATAATTTATTTTATTATGAAAATAACATTTTAGATTGAACAAAGGTAGATTTTGTTTGTATATGCGGTCAATAATAGTTCTTAGAAAGAAAATCGGAATTGGAAAAAATCGGTATTGGCAGGTCACACTTGCAAAAAAAAAAATCGGAAATCGGAATCGGCCAAGAAAATTGCAGTCGGTGCATCTCTACCAAATACACTACATGGCCAAAAGTATGAGTTTGGCTTTTATAGCTACACTTACAGTATTACTAAAAGATGCATTAAATCAAGGATATAGCCATGAAATCTCATTAGGCCAACGTTTAGTAGAACCCACAAAGCTATATAGAAATGGTTTACAAAGTCTAGTGCGGAAGAATTTTACTGGCTTTACATGAACCCGGCTTATCACCTTTGAGAGAAATTGGAATGGCCCATTACCCAACATGCACTAGCCTGACCTCACTGATGCTCTTGTTTCTGAATGGGAGCAAATCCCTGCAGCCATGTTCCAACATCTAGCCTTCTAAGAAGAGTGAAAGCTGTTATAGCTGGAAAGGGAGGACCAACTCCTTAATAACATTTTTGACATGAAATCTTCATCATGTGCATATGGGTGTGGCTTTTGGGTGTCAACATAATTTTGTCCATGTAGTGCAACTATTTTCAAACAAGATTTATTGAAAGTGAATCCAAGAGCTGAATGCAACAGCTTGCAATGGATACCTTGTGGCTCATCGGTTAAATTCGGTTTGCCCTAAATCTCACACACTGGCCGCCAGAAGAGAGATGGCAAATAGTCAGGAAAAGATTAAATGGCAGAGAGATAGGAGAGGGAGAGAACCGATATAAGAGAGATCCCTACAGCTAGAAACTCACTCAAAGGCTCACAAGCACTTTTGTATCCACAGTTTTCCCAACTGAATCCAGCATATATAAAGAGTACACCAGGAACTGCGAGTTGATTTGGTTTGTGGTTGTTGGAAAGCAGGGAGCTTCAGAGAGGCTTGTCCGCAGAGAAGGTCCATCATGGCAGGCTTCAGAGAAGATGAATTGCATCTGGTACAACTAGCTTCAGGGCAGCGTCTCAGCCGGGGACTGGGCTACGATAGTGTTTAACATTACAAAGTACCTACCCATGCCCTACAAGGTTGTGTACATTCAGCTTTTTTCTAAATAAAACAAATCAAGCTAGTACTAGGTACACTCTTTGAAAGCCAACATGAAAGAGAGCTGTATTCTGTTAATCTGTAGTTTAGACTGCATTCAACACACGACAGATGATAGAATGGAAGTCATTTATTTACAATGGAGAGTCATATGGGGGCTGAGTGGGGTTTCGACCATCTGCAGAATTTTCTGACCCGTTTTGAGCTTCAGATACATTGAAATATTAACTTGTGTGACTAGACTGTACAGGTACGTGACTGCCTAACAATATGTGATGTATTAAATTCCATTTTATAAAAGGTTTTTGACCTATATATTTGTTTTTCTAAAGCCTGATACTTAGGTATATTGGATGGTTATGAATGTAGAAGTCAGAATTGATTAGTTATGTTGTAAATATATCACAAAATAATTTTATTATTAAATGTGTGATTAAATGTGCAGATGTGTCATTTATTTCTGCACTTGTAAAATCTTCATAAATCATATCTATGGATTTGCACCCTATTTGCTGAATAAAATTTATAATTATATTAATAATAAAATACTACTAATTATTGTTATTATAACTATTAAAATCATCATCATAAAAATAATCATTACTATTATTATTATATAACAGTATTAACAACAGTAATTATTAAGAAATTGTGAATATTAATCATGAATTTAATTTAATCAGTTAATTGATTTTCAAATAATTTAATTTAAATAGTGTGTGTGTGCATGCATGCGTGTGTATTTTTTCTCATGCTTAACTTTTACTATGGTATAACATATCTGGTATAATAAGGGAGGCATGGGTAGCTCAGCAAGTAAAGATTCTGTCTACCACACCTGGAGTTACAAATTCCAATCCAGGGGGTGACTCCAGAAAGGCTTCCTAAGCAACCAATTGGCCGCCCGGTTGCTGGGGTGGGTAGAGTCATGTGGTTCCACTCTCGGTTAGGCATGTGGTGAGTTGCCTTGGAGAATTATGTGACCCTCCACACATGCTAGGTCTCCGCGGTAACGTGCTCAACAAGCCACATGATAAGATGTGTGGATTCACTGTCTCAGACGCAGAGGCAAATAAGATTCGTCCTCCGCCACCCGGATTGAGGCAAGTCACTACGCCTCTATGAGGACTTAGCACGCATTGGGGATTGGGCATGAGAAAAGGGGAGAAAATCCAAAAAACTAAACTAAATCTAGTATAATATATAATATGTGCTTGTCTCTGTGGGCAGTCCTTGGTCAAAATAAGCTGCAACGTGGACCAGACCTTGTGTCGTATAATCAAAGGTCTGGCTATGTGAGACTAAGGTGGCAGTGCATAACAGAATTCCTACTTATAGGCTTGGTAACCTTAAGTGGTAAACGGGTAATTTCTACAATTCGGTGACTTTTTGGCCTTGAATCCTTTGAAAAATGTAATACACATTTTATAAGTATTTTTATGTTTAAATATTTTATAACATACCTGTCAGGCTAAATTACAGAAAACTCAGATGTCCATCCAGTTAAATGGTCAGGGTGGAATATATCGAGGTAAACGATAATGGGGTGGGCTTTTAATGAATAAAATGCAAACATAAATGTAAACCTACTGTAATGGAGTTCAATGGAAAGGAGGAGGCGAGAACCAGCTTGACAATATAAATAATATTTTAATTAAAAACTTAAACAAAAGACACAAACACAAACATGACGGTCAGCTGCCCGTAAATATTCTCTCTTTCTCTCTCTCTTGCACCACCGTCCACAGTCGGCCTTTATCCCTCTTGGAGGTTTAATTAGCCTGATAAGGGACCGGGTGTGCAGTATCACGACCCGGCCCCGCCCTCTGCCCTGTCACATTCCTCCCCGTTCTCTCTGGCTGGGGTCCTTGACATACAACCTCCCCCTGCCCCCCCACCCCCCCTCTTTCCCTGGGGGAGGGCATGCCCTAAAGCCCCGTCTGCCGGCAGGTCATCCCCACCTTAATGAATCTGGGAGGGGACAGGGGGAGGGAAACCAAAATAATTAAAATAGGGGGTACTTCCTGTAACAGTGTAGTACCCCCCAAAAAATCCTTTTGTAAAATTTAAAAGAGAGGGAAAAGGCCAACGCGGAGTGGCAGTGGGAGAGAGTGAGGAGAGAGAGATGAAAAAAAAACGTACTCACCGGTTCTCTGATACACCGTAGCTTGGTCCTCGGCCACTCCTCCACCCTCTAACTGTTCTCGGGGAACAGAAGGGGTCTCCCCCGCCCCTGGCAGTCGGCAGTGAGACCCTCCCCACTCGCGGTCGGTGGTCTCAGAACCCGTCTTGTTTCAGCGGCTGATAGGGGTCTCTTCCACCCCTGGCAGCAGCCCTTACCTCTCCAGGTGGTCGGTTAGGAGCCCCTTCTCCCCTCGTGGTTGGAGGCCATCCTCTGTTTACAGGCGCCCGGGCTCCTCCGTCCCCGGGTAGACGGCCGCGGCTGCTCTGTTAACTTGAAAACCCAGTGTCCCTCAGTTGGTACCCTTCAGGGGCAAAACATGAAGGTTCCACAGCTCTGGCCGGGGATGAAATATTTTCCCCTGAGCGTGAGACAGAAGGTCCCTCCTGTCCGGAATCGCCCAAGGGGAGCTGTCGAGGAGAGACATCTGCCCTGTAAAATCTCACCCAGATTTGTTCCACAACCTCGGGGTGGAGTTTCCACTCCCCGTCGGTATTTTCTGTCTGGACAGTAAATCTGCTCCCATTCAGGCAACAGTGCAACCTTGGCCTAGCCTGACTTTGCTCTGGATGTTCTGAATGGACTCGATTAGAGCGGGAGACAATTGTGCCCGCATTGTGATCGAATTCCATACGATCCCCAGATAGGTCGTTTTCTGAGTGGGAGAGAGGACGCTTTTCTTGGCGTTGAGCCTCAACCCCAGAGAAACCAGATGAGCTAAGACGATATCCCTGTGCTGTAATGCCAGTTCTTGTGACTGTGCTAGTATCAGCCAGTCGTCTATGTAATTCAGAATGCGGATGCCCCGGAGTCGCAAATGAGCCAGTGCTCCATCCATGCATTCTGTGAATATGCGGGGTGATAAGACTAGACCGAATGGAAGAATGAAAATAACATGCTTGCTCAGGTTTCACGGTAGTGGAACCATGCCGTTGAAACGCGGAGGATGGCAAACAAATTAAATTCTGTAGCCTTTTTCTACTGTTCGTAGGATCCACATAGAACCACTTGGCAGTAGTTTCCATGCTGCCAGGTTCTCTGAGATGGGTATCGTTTCTGACACTTACTGTTGAGGGGATGTCAAGTGTCCCGTGTCCTGGACTAAGGCAGGAAGCAACACCCAAATGTTGGGGAACACCCAACATTTCGCTAGAAACTGCTAACTCCCAAAAAACCAGTGGCGGCGGGAATGGAGCGTTTTCGTGGGGGTATCAGGAGGGTACAGGTGGATGTTTCACGTGACCCGTCCCAAGGGGGGGGGGGCTACCCCCACAAAGCTGGGTGCAAAACCATCAGGGTGTTTTTTTCTAGAAATAACTGCCCTGAGGTCTTGCTTTGGGGGCTGCTGAGGGCAACAAACCGGTCCCCAGTCTTTACGAGGGGGATCACGATTCGCCACGCTTTGTTTTTGAGTCTCCTGTCTAGAAGGACCGGGCGGGGCTGGGTGGCTGACGACCCCTTCCCCTGAGTGTGGTGAGGAAGGAATTGCCTGAAGGCTTCCTCGTGACTTTTTGCCTCCTGGAACCTAGTGATAACTATATTCATAGCGTCAAATAAGCCAGAAGGCAAAACCGGGGCATCGAGATGGAAAGTTTTATCCTTGTCTCTGATGCCCGATAGGTTAAGCCATAAGTGTTTCTCTATGCTGGCTAAAGCAGACATAGACCGGCCAATGGCGCAGGCCGTCTGCTTGGTCGTGCAGAGAGACAGATCCGTGGCTCAACGAAGCTCAGAGAAATCCTCTTCATCGACTGTGGTGCCCGCACTCAGGTCCTTCAAAAGTTTAGCCTAATACGCCTGTAACACTGCCATAGTGTGCAGGGCAGCACCAGCCTGACCTGTTGCCTGATAAGTCTTCCCCACAAGCGTGGAGGTGGTCCTGCACAGCTTTGTGGGGAGAGTGGGTCTCTTTAGTGATGATGCCGAGCCAGGCGAGAGATAACCCACAAGTGTCTCTTCTACCGACGGCATCACCGAATACCCCCGAGCCTCAGCACCCACGATTGTCAAATATGTCAACGTCGACGGCACAAAGACACGGGAAGTATAAGGATTCCTCCATGAATGAGAACGTTCGTTATGGAGTTCATAGAAGAAAGGAAGGGACTGATATAGCGTTCCCTTCCCTTTTTATTTATTTACTTTTGGCCACCAGACAGAAATCTGTCTTCTAGTTTGGAGTGTTGGGGGGGGGGGTCTCTTTTTTGCATGACCAGTCTAACTATAGTCTGGCCACAGCCCAAGTAACCACCTCAAGTAATACCTCAGCCGCTTTATTATTGTGCGTGGAATATACAGAGGTTCAGCGTCCCCCTTGTGAACCGAAGAGGCGCCGAGGCACGCTTCAGGCTCACGAGAAGGATCAGCTGGATCTGGGGAGAGAGCGAGCGGTAGGGACGGACCCGTCTCTCGCTCCTCTGCCAGATCTATGCGAGAGCCCCACAATGAAAGAGTGGGCGCTGGCTCTTGGAAGTAAGTGAGACGAGTGTGAAGCATTTTGACTGTAAACAGATCGCAATGCTTGCACTCACCCTGCCGCAACGCAAGAGCAGCATGCTCTACCCCCAAACACACAAAGCAAAACTGGTCCGCTTCAGCCATAGAGCGTAAACATGAGAACACACACCGCTTGCTTTGTTTATCTGTCATTCTTTTTCTTTTTCTTTTTTTTTTTTTAAATAAAAGAGAAAGGTTTCTGCACACTGCCTAACAATTCTAACTCCTAACAGAGGAATGTAGAAAGTTTCTGACAGGCTCATGAAGCACACACACACAGAGTGATTTGAAGACAAAAGATCTGACGATGCACCTGTGACACATCTATTTATAGCCCTGCTACAGGTGCATCCAATGATGTCACCAGCAGAGGCTTTAAATTGCTGTCAATTTTCATTGACGTGTTGCACACATATTCACAGCTGATCACACCTAAAGTTGTTCCCAAAGCGTTAATTCAGCACAGCATCATAAGTGTAGCTTTTTGACAGGGAACAGCCACTACTTTACTGCAAAATGGTCAGTGGTCTTTATTTCAAGACTAGCACTGCATGCCAGTTGTTGCATATTGCAGATTTCTAGACCCTTCAAAAAAATATTCTTCTTGCCCTGAGGAAAAACACATAAATATCTTTAAGGGCTTCTTAAGATCATAGAGTAACAGTAATGCACATTTTCATGTTTTATAAGTTTCTATTATTTGGTTCTTTGTTGTACCTCCTGCCATGTGAAATAATTGCTCTAGTAAGAAAAGGGTGTGGCAGACTCACGCTCATGCATTTCACACTGAGACTACGACTAATTGACAGAGTTTTATTGCAAGACTCCCCTGGGCGCCACTCTTAAACAGCAGGATGCATTCTGCCTGAAAGTGTCTCTACTCCACAGAGAGAGAGAGAGAGAGATTAACATTCCGAATGGTTTTAGGACCTGGAATTAGGCTCGAAAAATGCGTGGTTGATTAAATTATTCACAGACATGAAGAACATTACAACATAGAAAAAAAAAGTTTCAGGTCACACATCATTTTTTGGCTCTCCTTTGGGGAGGAATTGAGTTACCTGTGATAGTGTGTGTAACTTGAGATGATTCACTTACAGTAAAAGCCTTTATTTCATTCAATGAGTCTTGAGTCTGTGTGCTTGAGGTTAGAGTGCAAGATGTACATAAAAAATGCCGTGCATCTGGAAAACTAGGGTGTTCTGCCGCCATTGTTTGAATGAATTTAAAATAACATTTGTCATTGCTTATTCAAAATGTTAGCTTAGAACTACAGTGTCTGAACAAACATCAAATACTGAAGGTATTAAAATTTTAACAAGCTGTTAAAGTGCAATAACTTAAATAAATCTGTATTTTTCTCATATTTCTTATAGGAAAGCTCTGGAGGAGGAGAACTGTGATCCAGGCCTCTCAGGGAGATGGAAGACCATGTTCCTCACAACTGGAACAGTGGAAACCCTGTCCTGTTAAACCCTGCTACAGCTGGAGATACATTGCTTGGTCTCCTTGCAAGTCTGAGGTAATTCTTTGAATCGGTTTGGGGAGTGTAAGATAAGATAAAGACCCCATGAAATCAACATATTTTCTTTTGAAAACGGAAGTTTGGGCGAGACAAATTAAAGGACTTATGGCTTTTTATGTAATTAGTCAACAGGCTTTAGATACGTCACAGCCATGAGCCTTTTTACTATGCAGTTGTAGGTGGCATTAGGGGGAGGGTCTTTCTTTTTTCAGAGAGTGTTTGATTGGTCAAAATCTGTGTGGCAAGATAATTC
Organism: Xyrauchen texanus; assembly: GCF_025860055.1. Lineage (NCBI taxonomy): Eukaryota > Metazoa > Chordata > Actinopteri > Cypriniformes > Catostomidae > Xyrauchen > Xyrauchen texanus. Next base: position 28,399,753 of record NC_068285.1, on the reverse strand, counting down.
ATGAGTATGTTTTTTCCAGAAGACAAAGACTGTAGTTTTTAATGTGCGAATACAAAATATATATTCTGAATATCCCTTAACCTTCTACAGCTTTGCCCTTTCCCGAGAATTTCTGCTGTCGACTTCCTGCTATCATCAGTCTGGCTTTCAGGGCCCAACAAGGGGTTTAATTAAAGCCGACAGACTCTCCCTTTCTCCCTTTCTCTCTCTTTCTTTCTCCCCCTTCTACCTCATGCCCCTGTCAAAATGCAGACTGTGAGAGAATATTGACTCTACCCTTTGTTCTCTGCTGCCTGTCTCCAAGTCGAGTCTTCTGACAACTCTCAGTGGTCTTATGCAGCATTGCAACAATTGTGCCTTATATTTTAAGACATTTTCAGGAGGCATGAAAAAGTTATATAGGTAGATGACAGTCCAAAACATGAGGCAGACACTGCACTGAGAAACAATGCTGATTATTTTTTGTGCCCTTTTTTGTATAATCACAAAGACTATTGCAATTTCCAGGTCTAGAATGCTAAAGAAAACCCTGCTGTAAAAAAACAGTCTAAGATGGTGTGCTGGTCTTTGCTGGTCTTCTAGCCTGCTCTGTTTGGTCTGGATTGCTAGTTTTAAAGGGTTTTGGGGCATCCCTTAACTGGTTGGGCAGGTGGACCAGTTTGCTGACCAGCCAAACCAGCTAAACACCAGCTTGAAGACCAAATGCACCATCTGAAGACCAGCTTGTCCTGGCTGGTAAACCAAATTAAAGCCAAACCAGCTAAAACCAGAAAACCAGTTTAGGCTGGTTTATGCTGCTTTGCTTTTAGCAGGATCGGGCTGGGCACCCTTAGGCTGGTTTTAGATGGTACCCCAACTGGTCTGGCTGGTCTGGTTTGTTCATTTTAGAGGATTTTGGGGCACCCCTCAACTGGTCAAGCAGAGATACCAGCTTGCTGACTAGCTAAATCAGCTGAACACCAGCTAAATCAGCTGAACACCCGCTTAACCATGATGGGAGACCAGCTAGATCAACTGAAGTCCAGCTTAGGCTGCTTTAAGATGTTTTTTGTTTTTGTCTTTGTCTCTTTACTTTTATTTTAATCAAAGGAAGTGTTATTGTGTAGAGTTCAACATTAATCTAATACAAAATACCTGTTGTCTAAATGCAGACAATAGTGTGATAATTATATGTTTGCTTTAGGGTGCACTGTGTGGAGAGGGTCTACGGTTCAGGAATGTGTCCTGCTTTGTGCCTGATGGCTCTGGGAAGGATCAGGGTAGTATGGTTGATGAGGAGCTGTGTGGAGACCTAGAACAGACAGTGGATGGAGACAAACAGATAATCCTACAAGAGTCCTGCACGGTGCCCTGCCCAGGTAAAATTTTATGTCACAAATGTTCCCTTCTTAAGACTATGTCTGCCTGCAAATTCAAGTATTGAAATTGTACCATGCTGATTCAGCTTGGTTTATGAAGGTTACCCTGTTGAAAAAAAAAAAAGAAACTCAATCCAGCCTAAGATACAAGAAGTTTAACTCAGTTTGCCTATAGCTAAAGCATTCAAAAACTTCCTCACACTGGCCTGAGGGAAGTGCATTAAAAAGTTTACAAGCTTGTGTTTCCATGTCAAGCAGCTTGCTTCTAAATCAGTCAGACTTTTGGCATAGCAAACTTCAGCATAGCTTTATGAGACAATAAAAAAAAAAATCATTGGGACACTCCCTCATATGCCCTACTGTATTACTTCATACAACTTTTTTATAGATAAACTTGAGTATTCCAAGATGTGTGAATTATCATACTATAATTTTGGCAGGTTGGAAAAAACAACCAAAAAAAAGGATTTCTGTTCTAGCAAATTTTTAATAGCATTTTGGGTTCAGCAAGGTAGTTTGAGTTACAGATAAGTCAATGTTTTGACATGTTCTTGGTGGCAGAAAGAAAGTATTGTGAGCGAGCTGGCAGTGGCAGTAATGTACCATCTGGTCTGTGGGGCTCTGACCCAGATAGCAATAAGTCGGCGGGCCGCTGGCGGTGCTCCGGCGGCAGTAGAAGCGGCAGAATGGCGATATCGCAAACACGTTTGCTTTTTAAAAGCGGCAGCCGCCTTCCTACCACCTTCATTCCGCGTCCGGCCCGCTGGCCATCCGCTGTTCCGCCGCCGTTACATCGAAGGCGGACCTTCCGCGGAGCGGCAGAGGCAAACGCTTTTTTCGAGCGATCTGCCGCCGCTTATTGTATATATATATATATATATATATATATATATATATATATATATTTATAGCGTGCAGTTTATCAAGAATAATGATTGATCAAACCAGACAAATTTCCATTTGGCGTTTTAATTCCACATTTCAAAGTACAGTAACTGTCATTGAAACAAGATGTCAGATCACTGAAATATAAATAACAGAAAAATACAAACATACACAAACACACACTAAAGAACATGCAGGTTTCCAATTCAATTTTGGTAAAAAAAAAAATGTTTTTTTTTTTAAAACACTATTGTAACACTTACAATAATTGTTAATAATATAAAGAGGTCATCTCTGGGATGAAAAGAATTACCAGGAAACATAAGCAATGAGGATATTTGGTACCAAAGAAAGTGCAGGATACCAAATAAATTGAGGTATAACATCATATTTACAAGTCATTTCTAACAAAAGGTTAAGTGGTAATAATTTAGAGTAAAGCTCTGGAGTAGAATATACCATTATAACCGCAATGCTGACCTGTGGCACAAGGATTGACAAGCTATATTTAACAATAGAATAACAGTTAAGCACTGTGTGACGGAATGAAAGTAGAATTTTTGGTACTAGTTAATGTGCAATATCAAGTATTAGATGTATAATCTAGGATTTACAAGCTATATTTAAAAATAGAATAGTTAAGCACTGTAACAATGAAATAAGCAGCAAATTGTATATGCAATAATTGAGATCTTTGGTATCAAGGAATGTGCAGGATAACAGGTATAATATACATTTTGACATTCAACTTACACATGACAACAAGTGGGAATAAATATAATTAACAGCAGAAAATCTGGCTGTAGAGAACACAGCCAATCAGAATGTCTGGAGAGATTGGGGACTGCGTGGCGTAGTGGGCTAAGAATCACCGGTTTTCCCCGACCTCCAGAATGAGGCAGTGCAAATTGGCATATCTTCAGTGATTCCGTGTGCACCTGTATAAAAGCACAAACCATCCCATATTCATCCAAGGAGCTGCCCTCAAAGCAGGGTCAAGAGAGAAAAGAAAAAAAAAAAGAAAAAAAAAAGAGCAATTTCCACAGTGAACAGTGTGGATTGGGTGAGTGTAGTCTGACACTTTTAGCAGGCTTTTTTAGGGGTCTTGATGTTACTGACTGCAGGATAAAGAAAGGGTTCCAGTTGTCAGTGATGCTGGGGTGTCAGTAGTCAGCCTAGGTTTAAGGGGTCGGCTGTGGGTCCCTCTCAGCTGTGCAGCGCCTTTTTCCACCTTCATGTTCAGATGCTCCTTTCAGGTAACGCGTAACGTTAACCTGGATCGCCTCATCAGTGGCATCCTGGGTTGCCGGGTTCTTCCGGATGGCTCCTGTAGAAAATAAAGATCTGTCATTCCATTTGAATGGCATAAGGTCATACACATCTACTTAAATATAAAAAAATATCCAACTTACTTTGAACAATGGTCTTCAGGAACATGTCTCTAAAACATGCTTTATCCCCTACACCAGTCCAGGTTGTATTGATGGAAAGGTGATTAGAGAAGATACTCTGAAGCATTCGCCACACGGTTGTCTTAAGGTCCCTCCCACATTTGATTGCCAAAAATCGAAGCTGAAAATACAAAAAAAACATGTTACAAATTACATTTCTCTGAAGCTTCTCATAAATTTAAAATGTGACAGGCTGTGGATTCAGACTGTAGAATATGCAGTGTACGATCTTAATTTTACTTTTTAGATTACCCTATGGCGTTATAAACGAAATCGGCACACTTACAAATCGTTACTGGAGCTCTTTATCCTGCCTCAAACTGTTGTCAAGCAACGCCAAATCTTCCTGGGTGTCTAGGGGGAGTAACAGATCCCCTGGCAGGGATAACTCTCCAACAGACACATTGGCACTGAAATGTTGCAGCATAGCATTTTGTTGTCCATGCTACGCACAACATCGCCAAACTCCAAGACGTCGCAGCATTAGGATTTGATCTGTACCTACAGGGGTTCCCAGAATAAAAGAATAAAGTAGTCAGTCCTGGTCCCTCAACTACTAAACTATCACATTTATATCTAGGTCTACTACATGTACAGGTGGCCCCAGTGGGAATTAAACCAACAACCACAGGTGTTGTTTGCAAGTTGTACCTGATTGCCCAGTGCGAGCAAATGTCTTCAACATTGTCCCAACTTGCTACACCTGCTCTTGAAGTGAGCCGCTGTCACCTGGGAAGTAACAATATATTGATTAGCAATACACTAAATATAATAGTAATATAATATAACCACAATTATCATACCAGTAACTTTCCCTGTAATTTCTATCCACAGTGTGTTATGCATGGCATACAAGTTCATAATGAAGAACCCTTATGATAACATCAATTTAATTTTTTTCTTTGAAGCAGAATATTTGTTTGTAAAAGGGGAGGAAAAAGAAAATAATGAAATATTGGTATACATATTTTGGTTGATATATCATACTGTACGGTGAAATTTGCTATTGTTATATCCCTACTCACCTGAAGGACGGATAGATCAGGCAAATCTCCAGTCAGGCATTTGTAGAGTGTGTGCTCCTGCATATCCACAGGTATTTGAATTCAAACATGCAACATATTGTAATAAATCTACAATATTCAGCCTTTACCTTACACCCTCGGTTGTTGCTCTACACTTTTATTATATTAAATACTTATTTATATAGCTTGCTCACTTTATAATCATGATAGCCTAATACTTATAACACAAGATTGCATCTTAAACGAATGACTGAGTTGAAAACTTGAATAAGAACTAATTTTACCCGGAGGGACCAGCTAGGAAACTTACCTGCCTACAATAACTGTTTTCATTTGATTTGAGTTACATTAAACATGAATAACCTTAGCCGAGTCCCCAGGAACATCGGGCTATTAAAGTAACAAGCCTGTAACTGCGGTCTTATCAATTCTAGCTTCACCATACACTCAAACTGTGAGGTTTATCTGCTTTCCTCCTGGACCTGTAGCACAATGCCCTGACAGTGACTTCACCTGTGCCCTGATCTTTATTAGAAACTGAGAGGAGAGCAAGTTAATATAATTTATATTACAATTATCACACAAATTAACAAACAGTCTGCTTTAAAACTAAGAAAAAACAAGCTTCTATACTAACCTTACATACAAAATGAACACGTGGCGAACTAGCTTAGCCGCTATCTGCCGGCACACCACATTAGATTAAAATACTTACCCTTGTAGTTGTGCAGATAACTTGATATGTAGAGTTTAAAGCCCTTGTCCTTCTTGCTTGTCGGAGCAGGGGACCAGGCATCAACAATGCGATGAACATCACTGACGCGTATTTTCGGAAGATTCTGGAGACATCGAGTAAAAACAGACATTTTGGGCGACGCGCAAGTAAACCGGAAACAGATATGGCGTAAGAGGAACTTCACAGTTCAGTATTTGTAATGTGTTTTAGCAATACATTTTTAACATTTATAATGCGTTTAGATTTTTTTTTATTGCCTTTACAGGGACTTTAACACTTTCTTAAATATTTGTACAGGTCATAATTGCAAAACCTGTAAAAGGTAAAATAACAAAAAAAATCGAGTTTGGAAAAAATTTAGACATAAACGAAATTTCTGCGCAACTGTGAAACCAGAGGATAATTTCGCTTTTTCATTGAGTTTATCCTTCACATCAAAACAGGGATTTTCATGTTTATGACAGATATCACCATGGTTGCAAATTAATAAAAAAAATTAAAGTATACCCGAGATTTTGGCCATGTTGCAGATGTCTTTCACTGTTCACTGATAGTCAGGCATTCGTGAAAAGTCTAACTTCATCAATTTATTCTGCTAAATTGTTCATACCATTAATTAAATATCTATTTTAAAACCTAATCAGATTCATAAAGATATTTATTGCCAAGTAAGTTTTACAAAAAGGAATTATTTTTGGTTTATTGGTGCATGTCTCAAATGTGCAGCAATCAAAGAAATGTAAACAATTTTCAAGTGCATAAAATAATTCAATATATTTTACATATATTACTGTATAATCGCTTCAGAGTTTCAAAGTAATTTAAATGTCATTTCCTAAACCTTACCTTATCATGGAATCAAGAGTCAAGACTCTGTTATAAACCCTAATGGTTTGGAGCAAAAAATAATAATAGCCAACATGGCTGGTCGATTTTGAGAGTAGAAATCCTTGTATTTCAAAGCGGCTTGCCGCCAGCCGCCCGCGGTCGATCAGCCCGAGGCAACCGCTAGAGAAAATGAAGACCATCTTGCGGCATCTCGCAAGAAATGGGAGTGACGAATTCGGCGGCAAACGTTTCATCCCCGCCAGTGGGACGCACCTATAGCCGATAGCTTAGGGACGGCGGCAAAAAGAAGCCGTGCGGATATTTTTTGCTATCTGGGGAGGTTTGTGCTGTGTTAGGGTTAGTATCAGTGAGATAATGCATTGCTCTCAGTGTAGTTGCAATTTTGTGGTTGCCCTGCTCTGGCCTTTGACCCCATCATTCTTTCTCCTAGAAGCGGAGAACCATGAAACACATCCTGTCTCACCCCAATCGATAAAACTCCAGTTGTGACCTACTACTGCACTCTCTCTATGTCTTTGGTTTTTCTTTTCCTGATCTCCCATTACACACTTCACATAGATTTTTATGAGTTTTGGATATTTATGAAGGATTTATTTTTCTAACTATTTAAAAACAGACAGTATGTCATCCATGTTAAGTAAATCAAATACTCCAACTAATAGACAATTTTAAGGACTATTTGTTGGTTTAAGGATGTAACGTCTTTGTCCCTTGAACATTTCCTGATAGTGTTCAAACTCATTCAAACAGCGTGATGCACTTCATTCTTAGCAACTTTAACAAGATTAACGTTATTAACATTAACACGTTTAACATAAAATGGCATTATTAAAATGTGGTGGCTGGATGCTCCCTGGATGCCTAGAACTAATGGAAATTAAAGTGTTTAGATCGCCGAAAAAGCAACTATAAATGGATGCATGAATCGCTGCAATGAAGCGAGATTGCTGAATACTTGCAGTATTAACAACTTTGGCACACATCTTATCTCTGCTGAACAAAATGTATGCCATCTAATTGTTTGACTGGTAGAGCTTTAAGATATCATAGTAGATGGAGCAGTGTAGAAGCTAGCACAGAAGAAAGAGACAAGTATTTTTATCATTACCTTGCCTTGAACAGCTTCATTGGTTGGTTGGTTGGTTGTTTGGTTAAATTTATTATCCACGTTGTGGAAAATTGTCTCTGGCTTCACCATACAATACATGACAAACAATATATAAATATACATATACATTAAAAAAGGCATACAAAACAAGACAGAAGTCATCGATCCCTTGCATTATAAGGTCTCCCTGATGGCAACAGGTGAAACTCACCATGAAGAGTGTTAGACACATTCCCTACTATCACTAAAGCCTTTTGCTTGACTTTACATGTATATAGATCATTCAGATGTATCTGTGTCTTGCCGATTATCTTACTGGCTTCATTTACAATCTTGGTAATCTTGACCCTGTTTTTAACACTCAAATTACCATACCACAAGGTCATGTTAAAAGTTAAAATACTTTCAACTAAATATTTATAGACCATTTCAATTATGTTCTATCACCAAAGTGATATAACCTCCTGATCAAATACAACCTTTGCTGAGCTTTCATACAGATGCTGTCAGTATTCTCTATAAAACTAAGTTGAGCATCTTAAAATTGCAAACAAATTAAATTGGATTCCCACAAAATATTACAGGTTCCAACTTCAAAATATTCTGCTTATTTCCAGTAATTACCTATTCTTTTGTTTTATCCACATTTACCACAAGTGAACTAAGCTGACACCACTCAAAAAGGGCTTTTATGTGCTCTTGGTATGAGCCATATCATCAGCAAAGACGAAAAGCCTTATTTCTAATTGGAAACTCATTAATATACAAAGAAAAGAGTAACGGTGATACAATTGCTCCTTGTGGGGCTCCTGTGTTTGCTATAATTGTTCTAGACATGTTGCCATTAACAACCACTCTTTGTGGATGTTTAGAAAGGAAATCTTTAATCCACCAAATAAGTCCCCCGTTAATCCTCAAATTAATCATAAGAATATGGATTTTCATTGTGTTAAATGCTGATGTAAAGTCTAAAAACAAAATCCTAGCGTAGTTTGTAGTTTGTTGTACATGTTCAGCAACTGAATTATATAAAGTTAACCCAGCATCATCAGTACCTCTAGCTTTTCTATATGCAAAGAACATCACTCACATAATTCATTAGATGTGTCATGATTACTCTTTCCATGCATTTTCCCAATACAGATGTGAGGGCAATGGGTCTAAAATCCTTGTCCTGTTTTTTTTGGTATGGGAATGACAGTAGATATTTTACATAAATTTGGTACTGTTTTTGCATTTATCAAAAGCTGGAATAGTTGAGTAAAAACCCCAGTCAATTGATAAATACAGTCTTTCAATACCCGCCCAGTCAGCCCATCAGGTCCAGGTGCCTTATTAGGGTTAATACAAGACAAACAGTACGCAATCTCATATTCTTCCAGGGTAATATTCTCATATAAAGGAATTTCAGAACAAACCCTATTAGATTCAGTATCAAACCTACTAAAAAATACATTTAAATCATCAGCAAAAGATGCATTATATGAAGGAGTGGTGTAAATTATCTTCCCCTTTCTTCCCATCATAACATTCAAACTCTCCCATGCCTGCTTTGCATTACCCTTAAAATAAAATACTTTAAATTTGATTCTTATATTCAAGTTTAGCACTTTTAATTTCCCCCCTAAGTTCTCTATTCTTCTCTCGAACTAATTCCTTATCACCCTTCATAAAGGCCTCACGTTTCTCATTAAGGCATATTTTAAGATCTTTAGTGAGCCACTTCTTATTATTTGGGTATATACATACTGTTTTGTTTTGAACACAATTGTTCTCACAAAAATTTAAACAAGACGTGATAGTGTATCATGAACATTGTCACATACATTAAAAAACAATTGCCAGTTGGTTTGGTCAAAGCAATCTCTCAAATGATCTTTGCTTTGCTCAGTCCACAGGTGTATGTACTTAACAACCGGTTTCTCCTGTTTCATCTTAGCCCGATATCTGGGGAATAAATGTACAATATTGTGGTCTGACTTCCCCAAGGAAGGGGGGCAAATAGCTTTATAACCATCAGAAATATTTCCAAAATGTGAGAAAGTCTAGATGGACAATCCACATATTGGTATAGAGCGGGTAGATAGAATGACAGATCACAAGAGTTCACATCCCCCAGAATAAATACTGTTTGTTCAGATGAACGGGCCAGTGCATCATTAAAACTTTCTGCTATTTTGGTCCTGGCTTTTTCATAGACCGGTCCAGGAACATATACTAAAATAATTGTTAACTCCCTAGGGAGATAAAAAGGTCTAAAAGACAGAGACAAAATTTCGAAATCCGGAGTGCACACTTGTTCATGTATTTGGAATTGAGTTGCCCATCTGTTATCCACATAGATACACAGACCTCCTCCAATAGCTTTATAACACGCAATTTCATCCCTGTCTGCTCTTATCATTGTATATCCACTTATGTCGATATCCTGGATTTCTTCTTTTAACCAGGTCTCCATAAAACATAATACATTACTTTGTCTAAAATCACTATCATACTTAACTTTCAATGATAGTTCCTCCATTTTACTTCGTAGGGACCGTACATTTGACAAGGTAATTACAGGCAAAGCGCGTCTGCAGCCTCTCCTTTTAACCCTTTGGCGCACCCCCACCTCTTGGTCCTCGTTTCTTCTCTCTTGCATATCCTTGTCCTGGATTTCCTAAGCAGGTCTTCACAATCCTCAGGCAATTCCACTTTCAGGCAGTTATTCCGTAAATGGGGGACTAATAACAGAAGTTCCTCCCGATTATACACGAGAATGCCACTCACGGCGTTCACCTCCATGCCGACTGCTGCTAGCCACATCACCATATGCGCCATCACCCAGTAAATAAAGCATCTAATTTTCATATTTTACGTACTAATTTTAGCACAGGAAAAATAAATAAATAAATAAACAAAACAAATAACACAAAACAATGAAGAAAAAACAAACAACAATACACAAGTGAAGCACTGGGTCAGCAGCAGAGCTGCGCCACAGTATTTATTATAACAGGAGCGATCCAATATTCCCGATCTCTCCACTGAGGAAATATTGTGATTTTCTAAGGTATGATACACTTATCACATTAATGGCTTAGACGATCAGGATGAACAACATATTTAAGCCACTTCAGGTAAACGTTTGATATTCTTTGAGAAAATATGTTATCTCAGAGCCTTATTTACAGGATCCGTAAATGCTTCAGGGTCAGCAGAGTTCCAGTTCCTTAGTTATTGTTTACATCCTTGAAATGGTCTATGGGACTTTAATAGAATATAATGGCATATACAGTATCGAAGGTTGGGGAACAGATATAAAAAATTTAAGAATTCACTTTAGGAGCATTTTTGACAAAAATGTTCAATATTTGGGGCATTTTTGTCACTTTCCATGGCATTTTAAACTGAGCCCTGGTTAATTTCTGGCCCTGCTCTTTGGATAGTGCTACATTTAACATTCTTAAATGATAAGCATCATAAAAATTGGAATTAATCTGACTTTGTGCACTACTTTACATCTGAATATTAATTCTAATGCAGTGTGCTCTTCGATAAATTATATTTTGTGTGACTTAAGCCATTGTCAGCTGTTCATACATAAATCAGCATTGCTGTTATAATACGACAGACTGTCCCACTTCAACCGAATTGATCCGGAGACCACATTCAAATTGATAACTAGAGGATTTGACTTTTGGCATTCTTAAAGGAATTTTTCACCCAAAATTGAAAATTCTGTCATCTATTACTCAGACTCATATTGTTCCAAACAATAAAACACACAGCTTTAAAATATGTATTCTTTGAATTGAGCCAAGAGGCCAGTATGTGACATTTCGATCCTCTATTGGTCACACATCCTCTCGTCGTACAGATTCGCAACATGGAACTAAATATTTTTGCACAACAAACTACAAAGCTGAACATTTTCGTTTTAGACCCAGTAACCTCTCTCAATGAATCACCCATTAATATTCTAACTGAGGTGTTTGTGTGTTCGGCAGGTGAGTGTTATCTGATGGACTGGACTGCATGGAGCCCATGTCAGCTGAGCTGTATCAGTGGGGACGATTTGGGATTTGGTTCTGTGCAGGTGCGTTCTCGTGCTGTTGTAGCTCAGGAACCCGAGAATCTTCTGCAGTGCCCAGAACAGGAATGGGAAGCGCGACCGTGTACAGGTGGGTCTGAAACAACCAGGGTCAGTCGAAAAATTTGACATATAGGCACAGAGCTGTGCAAAGGTCTTAAGGACATACGATCACAAAAAACATTTGTTTTAAGATGGTTATTTTATATCTTCTGCTTTAGTGTATCAATTTAGAAAAAACAAAGGAAATATCAATTTTAGATTTACAAACATTCCTTTTGCAGAGAAGTTTCAAAGGCATAAGATAGTCACACAAAAAGAAAATATATATATATATTTTTGTATGTATTTATTTATGTTTACTGCACTTTGCATGAAGTTGATTTATAAATAAAAAAGATGAATTGCTTTATTTATTTTTTTAAATCCTCACTATACAACGTTTGCACAATATAGAACTACCTAAAAGTAAAAAAAAAAAATAACAATAATATTTTTTTTTATATTTATCAGTGTGTCACTATCTACATAATTGTGTTTTATGTGTTTTAAGAGGGCCAGTGTTATGAGTACAAATGGATGACTGGTGCATGGAAAGGCTCATCTCGACAAGTATGGTGCCAGCGCTCAGATGGATTAAACGTCACAGGTGTGGATGTGTGTGCTCATTATGATCTCTCTAATCCTCTGAGGTCACATTTAAACTAATACGTTTTAGGTTAAATACATTTTCCAAAGAATGCAGTGCTAGAGAGTATTTACATTTTCGAAAATTCTCCGTTTCTGTGGAGGAAAACACCATTCCATTGTGGATGAGAGGAGTAAATGGGGCACAGTCAATGTGTTTTAATATGTTTTAGGATTAGAATAAATATACTTGCATCCATCTTTTTCAGCAATAAATAATTCTTAATCACTATTTCTGTCTTCTTTTCCAGTAAAAAATATATAAACATCCTTAAAATATGCTAATCTTATTTAATTGGGTAAAATACATTGATCATTCATTCAAAATTGGGTAAGATATCAAGACTTGTTTGGAGAGAATATTGAAGTCTATTTTTCAGCATAAACCTCAAACAATTTCCCAATAGGCCAAGAAAATATATTTATAGCTTATGCAATTTTGCTCAAGTAAATGTATATTATTTTGAGGATATTTTTAAGTGGAAAACAAGATAAAAATACTCATTGATAAAATTATTTTGATGAGTGTTGAAAAAATAAAGGACTCAAGTGCAGTTATGGATGCACTAGTTGGTAGAAACACAAATAAACTGCACTTTATCTGCTGTTGATGTACAGAGGTTCACTGGAAAACATTTTTATCACTGACAAAACTGTCAATATTCTCTCCACTGAATGAGTGTTTGATGAAAGACTGTAATTTGAGATAAAATTGACATCCTGTGCTGTCATTTCCAGTCAGAGCCAGGGAGGCTGACAAGTATGATGACTCCTCTTATACATCTGTATATACATCATAGAAATAATCTTTTAATCCCTGACAATGTCACACCCACAGTTTAATCCCATTCACCATCATGCCAGCTATCCTCCCATGTATGTCAATGTGTCTATGCATGTATTTCTATGTTTGCATACATCCATGTTTTGGCGCAAACGAGATATGTGAGGACAGCAGCATGCCTATGTTACTCATCCTTTTTAGAACCTCAATTTGAAAAAAATAAATAAATACATTTAAATATGAGATTTCATTTTGCTTTGAGATTTGTAATACCATACTTACACCAAATGCAGATTGGAATCATTCCCTTTGCCCTCCATACAATTTAAAGGTGTTTATTTGTCCTCTACACTGAGCCACCCAAACTGACCTCATTCCAGATGGCATGCATGAGTCTGGCCACTTTTGATTGGCCGATCAGTGCGGAAGCATTTCTAGTGCTATAACCAATCCCTTTGAAGCAACCTGATCCCCAGTTATGCATATCCATGAGTGACATTAAAGTGTGCAGCAGTATGAATATTCATCAAAGATGCTAATTAGTTAACATGTTCCTGCCATTGCTTACAGTTTGTGGTGCACCTTTAAAAGGAGACCAGTAGCTTTAGCTTCTTTCTAAAGGTAAAAATGTTACAGAATGGAACTTAAAGGCATATATATGGAAGTGACCACATTCACTTCCATTGTAAGTGTCTCACTATAACCTCGATAAAGAGAAGAATGGAAGAGTTAGTAATATTTTTTACAAATGCTTTCGATTGAGCTTAACTTGTATTAAACCTAGAATATATCAGAATTATCACCTGAGACATATGCTTAAAGGGATACCTTGAAGGTCACCAAACATGACCCTCAAGTTGTTCCAAACTTTTATGACTTTCTTCCGTAGAACAAAAAAGTTGATGACATAATTTAGATTTTTGGGCAAACTATCCCAAACTATCCCTATGCATGCCCAATTCCCAATGCGCTCTAGGTCCTCATGGTGGAGTGGTGACTCGCCTCAATCCGGGTGGCCGATAACAAATCTCAGTTGCCTCTACGTCTGAGACAGTCAGTCCTCGCATCTTATTACATGGCTTGTTGAGCATGTTACCGCGGAGACCTAGTGCATGTGGAGGCTTCACGCTATTCTCCGTGGCATCCACACCGAGAGCAAGAACCACATTATGGCGACCACGAGGAGGTTAACCCAAAGTGACTCTACCCACCCTAGCAACCGGGCCAATTGGTTGCTTAGGAAGCCAGACTCGAGTCAATCGAACTTGCGACTCCAGGTCTGGTAGTCAACATCTTTACTTTAAAGGTCTTAAAAATGACTTTCAATTTTCCTAGTTACACGCATGGTAACTAGGTTTCTGATTTAAACCAGCTACGTATGACACACCTAGTGTGAGTTGTCACCTTAACAATTGTCATTGTAACAGGCAGAAGCAGTGGAGGCTGCTCAATTTCACTTCTCTCATTGTTGATTGGATGTATTGATTCACCTCAGCTTATAGAAAATAAAACCCCTGCATTTGCCGCTGGCTGCTCATTCCAGTGGATTCCCACAGGCTATAGTTAGTAGAGAGGAAGATAGAAAGCGAGAGCGAGAAAGACATGCTTGCATACTTTAAGATCATATACATAGGCTTCCCAAGAAGATGATAATTTTTTAATTGTGTTCTACAGTGCCTAGATATTCATATGGGACTCAGGAGAAGAGAAGCCAATGTCTGCTCATAGTCAGTAAACCAACAGAAGAACAAAAGCTGTAGACGCCCGCGCCAAATACTGAAAGGTAGCTGTGGTGCATAAGCTCAAAAAATCATACTAAGGTCCAGAAGAGCTCTTTTTGTACTTTTGGGCCTCTCGATAAACAAAAAATATTTGAGACTTTTTATACACATTGTGTGCGAGCTTCCCCTCTCTTTTGGACCTTTGCTCATATAGTCAGAAATTCATATTATATACAGAAATAATGGTAATGTATCGATGTTCCCTGAGGTTTGCTTTTTTACTTTATAATAACTGCCTCATGCATATCAGTTAACTTGAGGCAGTAATTCAGAACTTGTATCATAATATGTCTGTCAGCTGAGCTTGAAGGGAAGGAAGACATGGAGTGAAACGTGCCTGGCACTGCTTTGCATTTCCAGAGAGAGAGAGAAAAAGAAAGACAGAAAGCGAGAAGCGAGACAAACAGAATGGAGAGTCTTTGATGCCTTTTTCCTCCAGGATAATACACTGTGTGTTTCCGTCAGCTAATTCCATTCAAAATTGAGCATCATGCCCTATGTCCTACTCCAAAGGGTTGAGCACTTTGAGTACACTGAAGGGTGCAGGGCATTACTTTCATATGTGCACATTTGGAACACACTACACAAAGCAATACATCGCTGGCACTTTATTTTAATCAGAATGTTACCTTAAAGGTTCAATCAGTACTTTTTTCCCTCATTGTAAAAGTTTCACTTCTAAAGCAATGAATAGTAATTTTGAAATGTATGAAATCTTGACAACTCATGTGAGATGAAGAGTTCAGTCATATCAGTAACCTAATAAAAGCTCTTTTATTATACATGGGACAGGGGCAGCCACGTTAGCATCACATGACCAGCTGAATACCACTCACTTAATCTCATTAACTGTCCTATAATTGGACACTTTTATGCATGGATGAATTTAATCCTATTTTACTGTTCATAGTGAATTTCTACAATGGCACTGGTAACTGTAAACTACTCTGTTTTAATAATGCAGCATCCAGGCCACTAGGTGTCAGTTTAAGCCAATGTAAGCCACTTCGACACACTTCAAAAAATTACTTCTTACATGGCAGTAAAACCCATGCTAATAAATGGTAAGACTGTAACAAATAAAACATTTGCATCAAATATAGCCTGATTGTGCCTTGAATTCAAATAGTGTGCACTGTCTAATTTAATGGTGCTGGGTAAAAACAAACAAACAAACAAACATTTATTAAGTACTCTATTAGGGATGCACTGCTACAAAATTTGTGTGCCGATACCGATATAAGATTATTTTATGCTACATTACCTTCTGTCAAGTCACTGATAATTAATTACACAACTTCGAAAGAAATGTAAAAAGCAGCTGTATTCATGTTCCCTTTACAAAAGGCTTCACTATGATGTTGCGCTGCTAAGCGCTACGGGGAACATCTTTCACTGTGAGCCGAGCTGAATAATGTGTGGAACACGTCAATGAACATTGACCGGAATTTATAGCCTCGGCTGATGTAATCATTAGATGCACCTGAGGCCAGGCTATAAATGCATACGTCACCAGGTGTCGTCAGAAACTCTTTTTTCAGAGCGATTCTGTTTCTGTGTTTCACACACCCTGTCAAAACTTTCTTTCCTCTGTTAGGAGTTAGAATCAGTTAGACAGTGTGCAGTGAACTTTGTTCTTTGTTCTCTTTTCTCTTCTGTTTAGAAAATATTATATATATATATTTCTAAAAAAGAGAGAATGACTGAAAGCCATAAGCGGTGCGTGTTCCCTCTTCTTGCTCTATAGCTGAAGACGACACACATCAGTTTTTGCTGTTTGTTTGGGAGCACGCTGCTCGCGTTGCAGCAGGGTGGGAGCGAGCACTGCGATTTGCTTTAACAGGCAGAGTGCGTCGTGCTCGCCTCGCTTGCTTCCGGGAGTCAGCACTCTCGAAAAGAAGATCGTTCGTGGGGCTCTTGCATGGTTTTGGCTGAGGAGCAAGAGACGGGTTGATCCCTTTCTCTCACTCTCTCCCCAAACCCAGCTGTTTCTTCACATGATCTCGACGCTTCTCGGATCATGAGGTGGATCGCTATTCTCTTCCCGCCTCCGAGCTTTCTGTCCGTGATAAAAAAATCTACGGAGGAATTGCTCGATGTTGTTACTCGTGCGGTTGCCAGATTGGTCTGGCCACGCGAAAAAGAGACCCCCAAACGCTCCAAATTAGGGGATAGATTTTATCTTCCAGTCTAAGAAAGGGAACGCCTCATGGGTTCCTTCCCTTCTTTGATAAACCTCCATTAAGAGCTTTTTCGCTCATGGAGAACCCCTAAAAAAAAAAAAAAAAAAAAAATATATATATATATATATATATATATATATATATATATATATATATATATATATATATATATATATATATATATATATATATATATTTTCTTCCCGTGTTCACATACCCTTGACGTCATTATATTCGACTGTCGTGGGTGCTGAGGCACGGCGGTATTCAGTGATGCCGCCGGTCGAAGAGACACTTGCGGGCTATCTCTTGCTGGGCTCGGCATCGTCACTTAAGAAGCCCTCTCTCCCCTCAAAGCCTTGTAAGACAACCTCCACTTTAGTGGGAAGGGCTTATCAAGCAGCAGGTCAGGCTGGTGCTGCTCTGCACACTATGCTGCTCTGCACACTATGCTGTTCCTCCCAGTTGGGTGTTTTTCGCTGTTCCTGCATTTTATTCAGGACTCGAAACACTCGACAACCCCTCAACAGGAAGTGTTAAAATATAATACCCATCTCAGAGATCCTGGCAGCGTGGGAACTTCTGCCGGATATATTATTTTCTGTGGGTCTTATAAGGGCGTCAGGATTTAATTCACTCGCCGCTTTTCCGTGTTTCAATGGCATGTTCTCACTACCGTGAACCGGATTTCTTTTTATGTAAAAAAAAAAAATATGTAACTCAATCTCCTGGTTAAAGGGGCCATGGTATGTGTTCCCCTTCCAGAGAGAGAGTTAGGTTATTACACTAAATACTTCCCATTTCCCATGGAGGGTGAGGGGTGGCGTCTGGCTTAGAGCTTAAAGCTTGAACTACCCATGGGTGTTCAAGTCCAAGATGATGCCTGTCAAGACGGTCGTGTCTCAAGCCCTACAACTCGTTTGGCTGGTCACCATTGATCTTATGACGCACTTCTATACTTCATTTAGAAGTTCTGCCACAACATGGAAAGTTCCTGAGGTTCACTTCCGGGGGCGAAGTCTTCCAGGGTCAGGTTCTTTCACTCAGCCTAGCCCTTTTTACCTGCACATTCACAATGCATGATGTAGCGCTGGCTCTGGGGCATCTGCATTCTGAATTATGTAGACGACTGGCTGATCCTAGTGCAGTTCCAGGAACTGGCAGTTCAGCACAGGGACATCGTCTTAGCTCATCTGTTTCTCTGGGGTTGAGGCTCAACGCCAAGAAAAGCATCCTCTCTCCCACTCAGAACACTGTCTATCGGGGCATCGTATGGAGTTCAATCTCAATGCGGGCACAACTGTCTCCCGCTAGGATTGAGTCCATTTAGATCACCCTGAGCAAAGTCAGGCTAGGTCAAGGTTGCACTGTTATCAGTATCAATGATTTCCAGGTCTCAGGGCGAATGCGTCCACAGTGATCCCTCTGGACCTTCTGCTCAAGAGACCGTTTTTGTTGTGGCCAAAAGCCAGGGGATTTCTTCCAAGGGCCAAAACCCCTAGGCTAAATAGGGTTACGCGCCTCAGGCTTCGTTCCCTTTCTATGTGGTTCAGACCCCGGTTTTCTGCCTTGGGTCCCACTCTAGGTGTGTCTTGTTGTCGCAGGCTGCTAACGACAGACGCCTCCCTGATGGGCGGGGTAGCGGCCTTAAGTGGTCGTCCAGCTTAAGGGGATAGGAGGGTCATCAGCTCGGTTGTCACAGTCTCTGTCTCGGGTTGATGGCTGTATTTCTGGCCCTGAAATACCTCCTCCTGAGGCTGCCATGTCTTGGTGCGGGTGGACAATGCAGCGGTAGCCTCTTACATAAATCATCAAGGAGACCCACGTTCTTGTCAGCTGTATTTCTGACACGTTGGGTTCTCCTTAGGGCCCAGGGCAAGCTCCTGTCACTCAGGTCAGTTATATCCCTGGATGCCCGTATATGGGAGCAGATTTACGGTCCATACCAACGGGGGAGTTAAGAACTCCACCCTAAGTTAGTAGTTGCCCAGAGTTCGCCAGCAAGGGTTTTTGCCTCTTACTGATAGCACCGCGCTGGCTGAACAGGGCTTGGTTCTCTGAGCTAATCTCTTCCCTCGACGGCTCGCCTTTGGAGATGCCGAACAGGAAGGATCTTCTGTCTCAGGCACAGGGCAATGTTTCATCCCTGCCCAAATTGTGGAATCTTTCATGTTTGGCCCCTAAGGGTACCAACTGAGGGACACAGGGCTCTCTCCTGAGGTTATCGAGACCTTTTAAATGCCGGGCTTTTTCCACTTGGAACAAGTTTGGGTGAGATCTTAGGGCAGAAGAGGACCTCTTCGCCTCTATGAATAGAGCAATGTCTCCTCTACTTCTCCCTGAAATCACCCAGCCCCCTTGGGTCTGGACGTTAAAACACATACATGACCCAGAATGCGTCTGTATGCGTTTCTCTCCCCGGTTTCTCTGCTCCCGGGAGTCTTGGCAATGTTCACCAGCAAGGGTCTTGCCTCCTATTAATGGCGCTGCGCTGGCTAAACAGGATATGGTTCTCGGAGTTAATATCTCTCCTCGACGGCTCGCCTTGGGCCTGTAGGGTACCAACTGAGGTTCACAGGGCTTTCTCCTGAAGTTATCGAGACCATTGCAAGCGCTAGGGCTCCCTCACTTGGAACTGATCTGGGTAGATTTTACAGGGCAGAAGAGGACCTCTTCGCCTCTGTTGATAGCGCAATGTCTCCTCTACTTCTCCCCGAGTCACCCAGTCCCCCTCCCTTGGGGGTGCTGATCGTGGTGGCGCATACATGGCACAAATGCGCCTGCATGCGTTTCCTTCTAATAAGTTCAAATTACAGAACCAGCTAACTGCCAGTTTGCTTCAGTTCTGGATTTTCTGTGGAAAGAACTGTCAGCGGGCACTTGCCTCGCCACTGCCAGGTTCTACGTGGCTTCCACTTCGGTTTGCCATGCCTTGGTGGGCGGGGTGCCCTCTAAGAGGCATCCTTGCTAGGACCTCTTCATAGGGTAAGACCCCCCTTTTTAAAACCTCTAGAGTCAGCGTTTGGTAGACTTCTGACTCTCAAGATGGTTTTTCATATGGCAATTACGTCTCTAAGGAGACTTGGGTACCTACAGGCTCTGTCTCTTTTGCCGGCCTGTTTTGAGTTGCCCTAGGTAGGACCAAGAGCATTCTTTGCACCCTCACCCTGACTACCTGCCCAAGGTGCCTTTCTCGACCCTTGGCCAGTCATTCTCTAATCCTTCTGCTCCCTGCCGTTTGTAATGCCGGAGCAGCTAAAGACTAGTCAGACTTTGTCCAGTCTGTGCCCTTCAGAATTATGTCCACCGCATTTGCTAGTGGCGTAAAGTCAGGGCAGCAGTTCTTCACTTTGAAGCCGTGACCGGGTTGTCACTTTGGGTGAGGGACCTTACTGCCCGGGCCTACGAGGCGCGCGTTCAAGCTTCGCCAGTAGGTTTAAGGGCGCACTCTTCCAGAGGGCTCTCATCCTCTAAAGCCTTGGCTAGAGGTCTCCCTCTGCAGCAAGTTTGCGGTGCGGCAGGTTGGTCCTCTCCGCGCACATTCATTAAACTTTTATAGTTTAGATGCTTTGCTACTCTGGGCTCTTATGCCCTTGAGTCGACATCTCAGCTCATGCCTGAACAAGTTTGTGATGCGGCAGGCTGGTCCTCTCCGCTCACATTCATCAGTTTTTATGACAAGTTTGTGATGCGATAGGGTTCTCTTCGCACACATTCATCAAACTTTATGGGTTAGACGCTTTGCTACTCTGGGCTCTTATGCCCTTGAGTCGACATCTCGGCTCATGCCTGAACAAGTTTGTGATGCGGCAGGCTGGTCCTCTCCGCTCACATTCATCAGTTTTTATGACAAGTTTGTGTTGCGATAGGGTTCTCTTCACACACATTCATCGAACGTTGTGGGTTAGATGCTTTGCTACTCTGGGCTCTTATGCCCTTGAGTTGACATCTCAAGCTCATGTCTGAGACCTCTCGCGTTTTTGTGAGTACTCTGTTTTCCATGCTTTTTTGAGTAACTGGTAACTTACAAAAAGTACATTATTAGCTCACATTTTGTGAATTCTAAATAGCCTCTTGTTAGGCTCACATTAAATTGGCCATATATATGTGTGTGTGTATGTTTGTTTGTTCTTAATTGAATTCTGAATGATGAAGCATTTTAGTTGAAGCAGCCTTTGCTTAAAGTTGACCAAACTCATTGTATTCCTTGCTGTGTGGAGTTTTGAGGAGTATTATCAAATTAGTTGATTTAAAAGTTTACCGGTAACTCAACTTTGTGAAATTCTAGCATGGTAAAGCTTGCAACTTTGCTGTTATTTTCACCCAATTCAAAGTAATTCCACACAAGAGATATTTTCTTTCAAAAGCTGCATGCGTTATAATCAGCCCATGTCCGATAGTGCAGATAGTTACTTTAATTGTCTGATACTGATGATTGACCGATACATCAGTGCATTGCTAGTAAATATGTAAGGAATTTTTCCAGTGATATTCGTAGGGCGTCATGTGATCATTAACTGAAAATACTCTTCTCTAATGATCATGTGGAAAGATCCCCTTTTCACAGTCCCCTTAAAGTGCACACCAAGGTCTTTCAGAATTCACCCTGTATGTCATTTCTCTTCCTTCCTGTCTATGTAGCTGAACTTTGACCTTTTACCCTGCAGGTGGATGCCCATTGACAGGCGAGCCAGTGGCAGACAGATCATGTGACCCGGCCTGTGACAAACCTCGCTCATACTGCACTGAGGTTAGTTTGTATGCACGTTTATGTATGGATGCTGGCTGATGTGTGTACTGAGATTCAGGCAGACAACAAACATGAATATCTTGTTCTCATGGATATTCAGTGCAGTAGATTAAGACATAGTGCAGGGATGCTTAATGGGAAGATCTGAAATATGAGAACCAAGAAGCACAGCCTGTTGTACACAGGTTATAATAGGAGGATCTGATATCTCCTCATCAGCTTTTAAAAGGAAAACTAAATCTGCAAGTTTGCCATCAAATTAAATGGAAAAATACAGGTTTAAGTGCAGCTCAGTTTTTTTGCTGACAGATATAAGAGTGTTAGTGCTATGCATGGACTTAGGAAACCAATTATATCAAGCATACTGTGACCAGTGTCAGATAATATTAGAACCAGTCGCATTGCAAGCCCAAAGAAACACCTTAGGGAAGACAAGTCAGTATTACTCAAGAGCTTTATATTATTAAGCGTAACAGTGCTGTTTTGTTGTTTTTGGTTGGGGGGTTTACAAAATTGTGCCCAGAAATGAGTAAAATATGACAAACGTTCACACCACAAGCACACTGAATTTGACATTTTCAAATCCAATCTTGGCCACTGTAATATGTGGAAATAAATCGGATACGTGATCTGATTTTATCCAGTATGCCTTCAGTGTAAACAGCCAGGCTGGATTCAATGTGATTTTTTTTGTGATCTTTTTTTCAATCTAACTCTAAGCCATTTGTGTGCTTTTACCCCTTTATATGCAGTTCTTTTACATAGAAATAAAATAAAATGATAGGCTTCAAGAGTTCAGTTCAGCTATTTGTTCGGATTGCACCTAAATATTAAAATATGCTCATTAAACTATACAGAGGTAGATTTATGTAAAAGTGCACTTCACTCGTGTCACTCTCACAGAAAACTGTTCAAACTGTATCAAAACGCCAATGCAAGCAAGTCAATGTAAATCTGAAATAATCATAAATAACTCTTCATAACTAAATTCCATATATGTTACAGTGCACTTTTTTTATTCTGCTGCTTCTGAGATTTTATGAGTGTTTCACTTGCAAGTAATATTACATTCTTAAACAGCGAATACAATTCCACCATACACCTGCAAATTACATCAGAGCTTCAAGAAGTATTTCTCCATCACTTGCGGATGTAATATTATACTATGTAGTAATTATGATATGCTTTATATTTAAAAATAGAAGTATATGGTATGTTCCATTTACAGTATATATAATTTATTTTTATCACATGTAAATGTGTTTAAGTGTTTCTATTCTTATACAAACATCTTTGGATTAACTTATTCTAAGTTCTTACAAGTACAGTATCAATATGTTTATGGGTTTTTTAGCACATCCTCATCCTTTGAAGATCGTCATCTGGTGTGCTCTCCCCCATTGCATATTATTTGCACTGTATGAGATAATTATGAGCGTATCAGAATCCGGCCACACACTGTGTATTGAAACACTTCATTGTGGCTCTAAACTACATACATTCATATCAGATCTTTTTGCTGCATCCTTCCCCACTATCTTGCACCCACCATTTAAGATGCAAATTACTTGTGCATTCCGAGTTAACAGTGAGTGTGCCAATCACACAAGCCTTCAGGCCCAGAGAAAGGCGAATCTCATGCAGACCCAAATGTATTGTCAGTGAAAGAACGCATGCTGTGATGTATCTTGTCAGCAGCCCTGCAAGAACATGGACTCATGGCTTTGGAGAATCTTTAGCATTCTCATAATCCTCTGATGTTTTTCAGAACCAGGAAACACACTAAAATAGCCCAGAAGAAAGAGCTAAGGTATCTTTGATATCATTACTAGATGGAACACAAATATTCTTAGCATCCAACAGAGCTATTAAAGAGAGAAAAGAACAACATGACACTGGTAGAGAGAAAGCTAACACCAGTGATTGCAGGAGACTTAAACTGAATTAAATTAGCAGCTGTTTAGAGGAAAAGGGATTGCCACAAATAGAAATCTGGCATCAAAAGCATCATGCCTCTTCAATCTTAGGGGACACATGCCTCCTTCAATGTTTGAGACAAGCAGCTTTTGAATGCGACTTCAAAATAATTAAAAATAAAATGTATTTTCGATAATTAAGTTACATACATTTTGTAACAACGTTTTTTAAATGCAGTGGCCAAAAAATTATTCACATCAGGTCAGTCTGTTCAATCAATTTAGCCACCCTCATGTTGTTTGAATTTTGTATGCCTTTTTTTTCCTGTGGAACACAAAAGGAGTTCTTATCAAAAAAGTCAAAGCTGCTCTTAAATATCTTAAATGTCAATAAAACTTTAGATCCTTAGACTTAGACAGTACAGTTTTTGTTCTACACAAGCTAGACAAGCATACAATGTTTGCCTGATATACAGTATACAGAGAGTTTAATGGTTTTGTGTAATTGGTGCAATGGCTCCCCCTGAAAGGCTGGCATATGCGGCTGTGAAGAGGGTTATACTGAGGTCATGACATCAGATGGAGTGCTGGATCAATGCACGGTCATACCAGTGCTTGAGATCCCCACTGCCGGAGACAGCAAGGCTGATGTGAAGACGATTAGAGCCCTGAACCCCACCCAGCCCACCGCCAACCTGCCAGGTCGCTCTGGTCGCACCTGGTTCCTGCAACCCTTCGGACCTGGTAAGTTTGTGGAAAGGCCATGTTTGAAATTATTTGCACAGGCCCTTTACAAGCATTTAAAGATGCTATAAAGAGACTACATAGAGACTAATATTTGACACTAGCTACTGCTAACCATTTTTACTCACAACAAATGTTTTTTTTTTACCTTGCTAAATGTATTCAAATGACACAATCAGTCAAAAGTCTGAACACACTGACGAAATTTGTGTTTCTCATGATCTTAAAAACCTTTTGTTCTTAAAGCTGATGCAGAAATGCTGTCAATTAGTTTTGTAGACTATGTATGAATTTGTTAACACAGAACATTTTTTAAAGCTGAAGTATGTACATTTTTATGTGTTATAATACTTTCTTATATCCCAGCTTAATATGCAGTGACAACTATAGGTGCATTTTCTCAAAAACTGGAAACACTGTGTCTCTGTGGCACTATAAAATTCCTGTTTGTTTTCAATTAGCAGTTGCAGGTGAGGGGTGTATTCAGAAAGCTTTTTTGAAAACTTTTTTTATTTTTGCAATTCCGTTCAGTGGGGCAAGTGATGCAAAAATTGTATACTTCAGCTTTAAGAACAAATAATAATAATAATTTAAAAAAACTTCCTATTTGGATGAGAATGACAAGAGTGTGCAAATGGTGGCTACTTTGAAGAAACTATAAGATAGATTAGAATTTTTTACATTTGAAATTGGATATTTTAACATTTGTTTGGTCACAGCATGATTCCGAGAGTTTAAACTACTATTCTAAAAGGCTAGAAATTATCTAGTAGCCTATATAGTAGCCTAATAGAAAGATTGTATCCAAACTGTTGACTGGTTGTGTGCAAAACGTTTTGGTATACACACTGATCAGCCACAACATTAAACCCACTGACAGGTGAAGTGAATAACATTAGTTACAATGGCATCTGTCAAGAGGTGAGATATATTAGGCAGCAAGTGAACAGTCAGTTCGTGAATTTCATGTGTTGGAAGCAGGAAAAATGGGCAAGCATAAGGATCTGAGTGACTCTGACAAGGGTCAAATTGTGATGGCTAGATGACTTGGTCAGAGCATCTCTAAATCTGCAGGTATTGTGGGGTGTTTCCTGTATGCAATGTTTAGTACCTACCAAAAGTAGTCCAAGGAAGGACAACCGGTGAACTGGTGACAGGGTCATGGGCACCCAAGGATCATTGATGCACGTGGGGAACCAAGGCTAAGGTTTGGTCTGATCCCACAGAAGAGCTACTGTAGCACAAATTGCTGAAAAACGTAATGTTGGCCATGATAGAAAGGTGTCAGAACACACAGCACATCGCAGCTTGCTGCATATGGGGACGTGTAGCTGCAGACCGCTCGGAGTGCCCATTCTGACCTGTCTACCACCGAACTTTCAGAACTGGACCATGGAGCAATGGAAGAAGGTGGCCTGGTCTGATGAATCATATTTTCTTTTAGATCATTCTCTTTTGGGACAGTGTGGTTTGTCTGTGTGGTTTACCTGGGGAAGAGATTGCAGCTGGATGCACAATAGGAAGAAGCCAGGCCGGCTGAGGCAGTGTGATGCTCTGCTGGGAAACCTTGGATCCTGGCATTCATGTGGATGTCACATAGACACATACCACCTACCTAAAGATTGTTGCAGACCACGTACACTCCTTCATGGCAACTGTGTTCCCTGATGGCAGTGACCTCTTTCTACAGGATAATGCGCCTGCCACACTGCAAAAATTCAGGAATGGTTTGAAGAACATGACAAAGAGTTCAAGGTGTTGACTTGGCCACCAAATTCCCCAGATCTCGATCCGATTGAGCTGGACCCACAAGTCCAATCCATGGAGCGTCCACCTCGGAACTTACAGAACTTAAAAGATCTGCTGCCAACATATTGGTGCCAGATACCACAGGACACCCTCAGAGATCTTATGCAGTCCATGCCTCAAAGGATCAGAGCTGTTTTGCATCACGAGGGCGACCTACACGATATAAGGCAGGTGGTTTTAATGTTGTGGCTGATCGAATATAAATATATTGAAAACAAGTAAATGTTTTTCCAGCAGATAGTAGAGAATAGTTTACATTAAAGGGTTAGTTCAGACAGAAATGAAAATTCACTCATCCTTTACTTACACTCATGCCATCCCAGATGTGTATGACTTTCTTTCTTCTGCATAGCACAAGCAAAGATTTTTAGAAGAATATCTCAGCTCTGTAGGCCCACACAATACAATTAAATGGTGATAAAACTTATAAGCTCCAAAAGGCACATAAAAGCAGCATAAAAGTAATCCATTCGACTACAGTAGTTTAATCCATGTCTTCTGAAATGATACAATCAATTTTGGGTAAAAACAGACCAAAAATATAACTCTTTTTCACTTTATTCCTTGCCATTTCAGTCTCTAGGCACAATCATGATTTCAAGCTTGATTACACTTCCTAGTGCTTGACACTGCAGATTTATTGATGGTGCTAGGAAGTGTAATCAAGCTTAAAATCACGATCAGCAAGGAGACTGCTCTTCAAAATTTATAGTGAAAAAAGGAGTTGTATTTTGGTCTTTTCGATTCAATCCCATTACAAGACATGGATTAAACCACTGGCTTCGTGTGGACTACTTTTGTGCTTCCTATATGTGATTTTTGGAGTTTAAAAATTTAGGTCACCATTCACTTGCATTGTATATACACTAACAAAGCTAAGATTTTCTTCTGAAAATCTTTGTTTTTGTTCTGCAGAAGAAAGAAAGTCTTAGATGGCATGAGGGTGAGTAAATGATGAGAGAATTTAAATTTTATTGGTGAGCTATTCCTTTAAGTAATGTTTGTTGCCTTTGCTGTGATAAGGTAGAAATGCAGCTGTGTGTGTACTTGTGTTGATGTGTGTGTACCTGCACAGATGGCAAACTGAAGACCTGGGTTTATGGTGTGGCAGCTGGAGCTTTTGTACTGCTTGTGTTCATTGTCTCTATGACTTACTTAGCCTGGTAAGAATTCGTTTTTTTTATATATATAACAACAAACAAGATATTATTTTAATTCCTTCCATAACTCATCTGCTATATTATTTAAATTGTATTCATCATTTATTTAAAGTTAATTTCCTTTGCATGTGTCACTCTGTTTCCATTTGACTTTTTCTTTCATTTGTTACCTTAACCCAATATCTGTCAGTTTTTGTATGCTGGCCCGGCGCTCCCCTCTGAGCCCGGACCCGTCCATGTCCTCTGTGGTTTGGGTCAGACCCAACGACCAAGAGTTGAAATATACCTGCCCTGAATGTCAGCACATTGAGAGTCAGATCAACTAGAGCTCTCAGCTCAGTCCCCTCCCATGTGGCCTTGTCCTGTGGCCATTCATGTCCTTCAAACATGCCTTCTCACTGTCACATGTGACTATCTGACTATGTGGAGCTGTTTGGAGGAGGTGAGCAGGTTGTTCAACAGTTAGAAATGGAGTTGTAGTTCAGAGGTCTAGCTCTATGGCGGTGTATTTCCTTAATATATTATTATTATTATTTTTGTTGTTTTTTTTTTTTTTTTTTTTTTTGTTATATTAACATATGTCTGTTTAATTTGAGCAGTTTTTATCAGAAGTTAGCCAGGTGCCCAATATATAGGCCAATTTCTATGATCACACTGCCCTCTGATGGTAAGTTAGAGCATAGCCATGATCATCCTCATTGAAGGCTTTTGTTTTTGTTTTGTGTTCTTCTTATCATACAACATAGATACACATTCAAATACATGCAGATTATTTCACTTCATCTCATATTATTGCTTCACCCATTAAATTACATTAGTTGTTCTAATAGTTTATTACGTACTACATTTGAAATCTTGGCACTGGGGTTTAGAGGATGTTGTATTCACATGTGTCCCTAACTCTGTGCCACATGTGTCCCACACTCTGTGTCTCTTTACCACAGTACTCCCTAAGGTAAGTCTAAGATAGAGTTCTTAGTGGGCTGGAAAATGCTGCTGGCTACTTCCTTATTGCCTTTATAGCTATAGCATATGCTATGCTTCCTTCCATAAATCAGCATGGCAGCTAATGACTAATCAGCTAACCAGTTTATCATCTTTTTAATTCCATAACAAATTTCCTCATTGGCATACTTAATATGATATTTTTTAACCTTCAAATAATGCAGCTTTAAGCAGCATAAGGTGGTTTGGGAGTCTCCCAAAACTGATAAGGTTAGTCTGTTTTGCTGTTTTAGAGGGTTGTGGGCACTTTTTGTCTGACCAGGTCAGGAGGAGACCAACTAAAGCAGCTAAAACCAGAAAGCTAAAACCAAAGCAGCCTAGGCTAGTTTAAGTTTTTTCTTTTCTTATTTATATATATATATATATATATATAAACAAGTTGGTCACAGAAAAAAAAATCCACAGGAAGTGGCGAAGTCACGCAGTCATAGACGGACAGACATGATAATTTACATTGCTGGTCCATGTGGTAATTAATTATGTCGGGCAGGAAATCCAAAGTGTGGGATCATTTCAAGTGGGCAAGAAGGTGACCCCAAGAAGGTGACATGCAAACTCATTTATTTGATGAATATAAAACAGAAAAGAAATGTCTCTCTTTGGCGTAAGCCCCGTCTGGCGGTCCGAAGTTGTAGTACTAGGAACCGTCATATCCTGCCGGAGATAGGAGGCAGGGGCGAGGAGCCTACCCCCGTACAGGATGGGACTCAACTGGTGGTGGTGGTTGCTGTGTTAGCACACTGAAACATCAATGTGATAGATTGTGAGCAGACTTATAAAGCAATGTCTTACATGTGATTGGTTAGGGGTTACCTAGCAAATGGTGTAATGATGTACAGCTGTAGTCTTCCAGCTAAAACTACGCTGTGCTTACATTTTCATTTCTGATGCCCTTCAAAAAACATAGATGTAAGTAATTAAATTAATATCATAATTGTGCGACAACTAGATTAGACAAATAGCTTAAACTAAGAACTACTTGTTGACTAGGAAGATATTTGGTAAGGGGCAACCCTTTTTTACATACACCTTTCAAAATACATTTAAACTCAGTTTTTCACAATTCCTGACATTTAATCTTAGAAAACCTTCCCTTCAGTTAGGATCACTACTTTATTTTAAGAATGTGAAATGTCAGAATAATAGCAGAGAGAACTATTTATATAGGCTATTAATTATTTCATCACATTCCCAGTGGGTCAGAAGTTTACATACACTTTGCTAGTATTTGGTAGCTTTGCCTTTCAATTGTTTAACTTTGGTCAAATGTTCCACAAGCTTCTCACAATAAGTTGCTGGAATTTTGGCCCATTCCTCCAGACAGAACTGGTGTAACTGAGTCAGGTTTTTAGGCTCCTTGCTTGCACACACTTTTTCAGTTCTGCCCGCAAATGTTCTATCGGATTGAGGTCAGGGCTTTGTGATGGCCACTCCAATACCTTGACTTTGTTGTCCTTAAGCCATTTTGCCACAACTTTGGAGGTATGCTTGGGGTCATTGTTCATTTGGAAGAACCATTTGCGACTGAGCTTTAACTTCCTGGCTGATGTCTTGAGATGTTGCTTCAATATATCCACATAATTTTCCTTCCCCATGATACCATATATCCATGATACCATATATTTAAGTGCACCAGTCCCTCCTGCAGCAAAGCACCCCAACATGATGCTGCCACCCCCATGCTTCACAGTTGGGATGGTGTTCTTTGGCTTGCAAGCCTCACCATTTTTCCTCCAAACATAATGATGGTCACTATGGCCAAATAGTTCAATTTTTTGTTTCATTAGACCAGATGATATTCCAAAATATTATTGTGAGAACCTTGTGGAAGGCTACCCAAAATATTTGAAAGCACAATTGAAAGGCAATGCTACCAAATACTATGTAAACTTCTGACCCACTGTGAATGTGATTAAAGAATTAAAAGCTTAAATAAATAATTATCTCTACTATTATTCTGAAATTTTACATTATTAAAATAAAGTAGTGATCCTAACTGACCTAAGACAGTGAATGTTGTTTTATGATTAAATATCAGAAATTGTGTTTAAATGTATTTGGCTAAGGTGTATGTAAACTTCTGACTTCAACTGTGTGTGTGTGTGTATATATATATATATATATATATATATATATTAGTATATATATATATATATATATATATATATATATAGCAGGGATAGTAGTGTAAGCGATACTAGATTCATCTATGGCATGAGAACTAGCCTTTTACTAAAGCATGGAATGCATGGAAGTCTAACGACACCAAAAGCCCTATTTTGTTTAAATACACGCATTTTGCAGAGGTAACAAATTGTATTTATCTAATTGTTTAAAGAAAATATTACAGATCTTTAGTAGATGTATGTGTAGGGAAACAACCTTGCAATCTTATTGTATCTGCAGCAAAGGTTCATTGGATTTTTCTTTTTTCCTCCACAGCAAAAAGCCAAAGAAGCCCCAGAGAAGACAGATGAACAGACTCAAGCCTCTGACTCTGGCTTATGATGGTGATGCTGACATGTAGCTTACCCGCATCTGCTTGTACTAGAGATACCCGCATCCCTCCACAGTTGGCTACCGGTTCAAAGCCTCAAACAAAGAGACTCACGCAAACTTATGGACTGCTTTTTATAAGACGCTCTTGGAACCTCAGTGAGACTCTGTTCATGTTTATATGATATTTCTCCCTCCTCCTTTTTTACGTTCAAGTTTATACTTTCTTTCACGAGAGCCTTCACAGATTCTGGTCTTCTTTAGGAAGTCTGCCTTCACCTGTCTGCCATCTTTCTATATAAACTTGTCTGTCAGGAGGAAAGTTGCAGGACCCTTTTAAATAGAGACGTGTTTGCTGAGAAAGCACAAAATATGCCCTTCTCTTTTATATCACACTTCTTGTCAGTTTCTGCAGTGTTTTGACTGTTGATGCTGAGACAGACATTGTAGGTAGCTGTTGGGACAAGTCATTTTCAAACAACTTAAATACACAATTTTGCATTTTCAGCCCTGAAATATGCTTGAATTTCTGCTGGATCCTTCTCCGCATCAATATTTTGTGGTAAGAAGGATTGAAATGAGCAGATTATATGGGCCTCTAGCACCCCCATAAACACTCTGGCCTGCCTTTCCCCTTCTCTGTATTCAGGCTCCATTTTGCACTATATTAGTGCAGCATGAACATTTACTTATATTGCATTGCCATATAAAGCTGCCTCTCCTGAAACAAGATGATGTACATTCTTGTGCTAGAACTGTTTATTATAAAGAGAGAGAGAGTAAAAAGTAGCCCTTTTACTTCTGACGAAGCTCACCAATGTTTTTTTTATACATACTTGTTTACTGGTTTCCTCTTGTTTGTGATAATGGGGCACAGTTGAAAAGATTCATTGTGGACTCAACAAAACCCCCTGTTGTATGTACAGTTACAATCAGAGATGTGTTGCTTTCTTTGCCTGATTGACTTAATGTGTATTATCCAATGGTTCTTTTCACCTTAGAGATCTGGGTTGGTGAAGTTTTCCATGTCTTTCTTCTTGGATTCAAAGGGCTCTGTGTTCACAGTCTTTAAACAGTATGATGTTTGCTTTTAAGTATTGGTCATCCTTCTGTGTCTATGTAAAGCTATTCTGTTTGCAATCTATCTACCATGTCTACCTAACACAACAACGGTGTGCAAATCTAGATCAGCTACTCTACAAAAACCAAAGCTCTGATATTCAAAGATTCAGTTTGGCAGTATTATCTCTGGTTTAAAATAACTGAGGTTTAAAATGTCTCATTAACTCATAACATTAAGTTTGATCAAACTCTTATGGTTTGTGATTGCACATTACATGTTTGTAATGTTCAATTTTGAAAGGAATAGGGAAAGAAAATAAAAAGGTTAAAATAATCACACCAGGAAAACATGAAAGTGCATGTTGTACATCAACAGGTTTGGCTAAGAAGATGATATGTGGATTCAGATGTGACTGAAACAGCCATCAGTGTCACCAACCAACAAAACAATTGGTTAAAAAGCACAAATAAGTAGATTAGGGCCAATATTCCCAGAAACCATATCTACAGTGAATGAACTATGGGCACTATTGATCTCTAAAGGCATATCATGAAATTTACTTTCAATTATCTACAATGGGTGAAAGTAATGTTTGCTTATGTATATGTTAATATTTGTTTTGTTAATTTGTAAATACATAAATTATCTATTATTTAATGATTTCTTTAGTTATATATAGATTTGTTCATTTATTTTTTACTTTACAAAGTGTTTAGGATAAACCTCTCGAAGTGTGTGTGTGTGTGTGTGTGTGTGTGTGTGTGTGTGTGTGTGTGTGTGTGTAGAGAGAGAGAGAGAGAGAGAGAGAGAGAGAGAGAGAGATACTGATGTTACTGATCTTCGTTGGGGTGAACCAGGTTACTGTGTGAAAATGTTGCTTTCTTTTCCTACAGGTTGTTTATACTGTATGTGTCTGATGAATTGCTGATAATAAACAAGAAAAACATTGCTGTATATGCGGCTGATTTCATTCGTTTAATTACAACTTGTCTGTTGCATTGTCTGAATCAATAAAAAATCAATTAACTTAACCTTGAATGTGACATAGAGGATAGTGTGTCTAAAACAGAAAATATATTTGATTTCCTTAAGATAAAAGGGATTTTCTTTCAGATCAACTCACTGTCAACTCCAAGCCAAAGAGAGAGAATATGTCTTTTCCAAAACAGAAGCATTGCATCTGCACATGTGTAAGTTTGGCAAAGAAAATCAAATAGACAATGATATAAAACTTATATTGTGAAAACTGGAAGGTGCTTTATGAAACCCTCTCTGAAGCCTACAAGGGTTTTTCATTTTAGCTAAGATGTGTAAATATATAGATGTGGTAAGCCTGTAGAATGCTGACACTGGCATGCACTTACTGTAGTTGACAGTTGCATTTTTGACTGGAAGGACAATGAGGCTGTGAGGGTTGTTTAAATCAGCTGTACTGTTGTTTAAAGTGTTTTAAATTGTTCAACTAACAATCTGAAACAAATTGAACAACACTGAAAAAATAAAATAATAATAAATAGATGTGATGTGATATTATATGATCTAGGAGCTTTATACAGAGTGTGCTATAGAAAAGACTGTACAGCCTAATGTTCATTCACATCAAAAACTGTAAATGGCACAGCTGTGAATAATGTTTATACAGAACATTTTCAGAACGTCAGGTTTGTGTCTATAGACTAACTAATCTTAGTTAACGTTAATTTCAACATAAACTACTACATTTTTTAAACCAAAAGTTGTACTTGTTAACATTAGTTAATGCACTATTAATTAAAATGAACTAACAATGAACAATTTTATTTTTATTAACTAACATTAACAAAGAGAAATTAAATGCTGGAAAATGTATGTTGTTCATTGCTTGTTCATGATACCTAAGACATTAATTAATGTTAATGAATTACTTTTATAAATTGCATATGCAGTATACAGTACTGCAAAAGTTTCAGGAACTTGTGAAATGTGTAGCATGGTGAGGATGTTATAAAAAATAATGCCATAAATAGTTTTCATTTAACAATTAATTTGATACAAAGTCCAGTAAACATAAAAAAGCTAAATCAGTATTTGGTGTGGCCACATTTTCCTTCAAAACAGCACCAATTCTCCCTCAATAACACCTGGATATTTTCTTGGTTGTTGGCAGATAGGATAGCTTCTTGGAGAACTTGCCACAGTCCTTTTATATATTTCACTTTTTCAGCTGCTTCTCTTCATGTAATCCCAGACTGACTCAATGATGTTGAGATCCGGGATATTTGCGAGTCATACCATCTGATGTAGGGCTCCATGTTCTTCGTCTGTTCAAGTAAATTTGCAAAGGGAATGTTGGAATCCAAAAGACAAAGTTAAAATACTTTGAGTTCCAGTTAAGAGATAGATATAAGTGGAACACAGTGTACTTTAACCTTTACTTTTACCTTGTAACTTTGCTCAGTTTATTTGGGGTCAACCAAACTTATAAATGAAGCAATCTTTATCAAAAGATAACACATTATATTTTCTGTTTGTATCTTCATACTACACAACAGATTATAACAATTAGGCTGTGCAATAATGCAGAATATTTTTTAAACTTAAAGTTTAAGTTAAAACTGCTATTTAACTGGTATATTAATAAAACAAAAAAGAGAAATATAGAGAATATTTGTAATGTAATTCTATAGAAACATTGAATTACAAAACATAAAGACATCATGAATTACACAGGCAATCATTCACTTTAAATTTAAGACTTCAGTTTTAAAAAGTCAAATAATAGTGAATGATTGAAACGTCGCCACCTACCGAACACCAAATGTGCAACAAACTTACTTGTTGTGTCACAAGTATTTCAAAGAATTTTGTATTTCAAATCTTTATTGTTTTATCTATTAAGCACCGCTGCGTGTGAGTTTTCGATGTCACCTGCCACAAAATGACACTAGATGTCGCTAAAAGACAGTGTAAGTGTAATTGTGTAATTCTTGCTGTCAAGTTCTTGGACGAGCAGATTTATTTATCGATGAATTATGGTTTTCAGAAACTAATCTAACTGTCATTTAAAAAAAGAAAAAAATTAAAGCCTTTAACATTTCTTTTGAGGTAAATCTCCATCTCAAAATCTTGCCAGTAGTGCCATTACACAAACTCAGTACAGTCATGCATAATAGTGGTAGGAGGTATTGGAAACAGGAATTATGGTTATGTCCTAGGAGTTCTCTATAGACCTTACTGTTGGAGGTCATCCCAAATAGTTAGACACAAACTGATGGTGCCTTCGGTGTATGGTGTCCTTTTGTTTTTATAGTAGAGTCATATCTGTGCCCTCAGCTGGTTAAAAGTCATATCTGGCCTTAATCAACAGGGCCACAATGCTCCTGTGATTATAATCATGGCTTGGGGCCTCTGGGAGTCTTCAGTTCTTATTGCCCAATCAGTAATTATCCCAATCATGTCTCTTGGCCTTCATTCCAATTGAATTCCACAGCTAAGAGAAGGAAGCCTCACAGACTGACCTAATCAATTAAGTAAGGCTACTTTAATCGGATGACTTTGTCCCAACCTCAAGAGTTATCAGGATGGAGGGAAAATTTGATTAAGCAGAACAGACATCAGGTACAGGAAAGTGGATGGATTCCCAGAAATATCAACTCCAAAAAGGAGGAAATTCTGTTTTTGTCTAGCAAACTGGACAATGTGAACTGTTTCCAACTGATAATCTTCAGCAGATAAATCAAGCTCCGACTCCATTACACCATTAGAGTCTGCACTTAAGAGAGTCCTAAAACCACAGTAAATGATTGGTTTGAAGATGTTGTGATGGCTGAGCCAAGTGCTCAAATGCTTGGAAAAAGAGAAAACTTTTTTAAAGGGATAGTATCAAAAATTAAAATGCTCTAAACATTTACCCACCGTCATTACCATCCCAGATGTTTATGACTTTCTTTCTTCTGCAGAGCACAAATGAAGATTTTTAGAAGAATATCTCAGCTCTGTAGGTCCATACAATGCAAGTGAATAGTGACCAGAACTTTGAAGCTCCAAAAAGCACATTAAGGCAGTATAACAGTAATCCATTAGTCTCCAGTGGTTAAATCCATGTCTTCAGAAGAGATATGATAGGTGTGGGTCAGAAACAGATAAATATTTAAGTAATTATGTTTTACTATAAATCTCCACTTTCACATTCTTCTTCTTCTGTTTTTGGTGATTCACATTCTTCATGCATATCTCCACCTACAGGGCAACGAGGACATTTCATAGTAAAAAATGACTTAAATATTGATCTGGTTCTCACCCACGCATATCATATTGCACTGAAATTTGTTGTTTTTGAAACTTCATCAAGAGGCCCTTAAAGATGAGATGAAAAACTTTAGGAGCATATTAGATTAAAAAAGCCTTACGAATGCAGGCACTTTGCAAAACGAACATTTGCTGCCTGCCACAGAAAGACATTTGTCGTTGTTTAAAGTGTTGAATTTGTAATTCATGATAATCCAAGTCATTAACCCTCTTGATTGAGTGTGTGGAGTTCTGAAGATGCAGATGCAGTGGACTTTGTGTATGAGTATCAGTCTGGCTGTGTCTCTGAGTCCAGTTGTCAGTTTAATTGCCATGCGGAAGCACTTGATGTGCGCCATCTGTATCCTGCGACCGGTGCTCTGATCCCGCATTTGTCTCTGTCATTGCCTTCGGTGCCCGCCCGCTCCAGCACTCCTATGAGGCATGCTGGCAGCCACCAGCCTGCACCAACTTAACTCTACAAGTCTCTTTTACAGATGTACAAACAGCCAACACTCAAATCATTGCCACAGCCTTTCCATCTCTGTGCATTTAAAGGAAATGTTATGAACTGGATAACTCAAAAGTGTGCGACACATAAGATAACACCTGGCTGCCAGCACCTGGCATTAGAATGTGTGAGTTTGGCCTAATTGAAGGCTCCCTATTGTGTCACCATTGCCCCTATGGGGTCTGCTCCCTTCTCTGAAACATCTGCCCACACAACCAGGCATTCAGCCATGCCAGCTGAGCCATGCCACAGCAGTGTATTGCCAACGTCACTCAGCTGGCTCAGTCTTCCTCCTTTTCTTTATCTGTTTCTACCCCTGTCTTTATCCCTTGCTTTTCATCCACTGAACCATTAGGAAATGGAAGTCTCTACCCTGTAATCTGGTGTCCTCTGCAGTAGATTACATGGTTTGAGTGAATGTGAATAAGAGTGAGTGAGGACCAACGGTAAGCTGTGTTAAATTAAATCCACTTGACCTCATGATTAGAAGGAAGGGAAAGTATGTCTAGTGAGCAGGTGTCCCCTCTCTGACAGATGTGAACACTACACGCCCATGAGTTAACCCATCTGTCCATGAACATTGACCATTCATGATGGACCATTGACATATAAGGTTGTTTGAGTTGTTAAAAATAATACATCTTTTAAAAATCTAATTTATAAACATGTGACAAGTTTGTTGAAATGTAATATTTCTGTCCATGTTTGTTTCATAAATATTTGAAGATTTTTTACATTTTCCTCAAAACAAATGTTAATAATGAAATGGCTTTACAAATGTCAATTGGTGTAACCTTGAAGTAAAAGGTATTGCTGTAAACAACTTTCCTTGCAGTTTTCAAATATATTTTCAAGGTAACTTTTTTTTTTTTCAAATATCATGACATTTTGAGTCACGAATATCAAGAACTTTATGTAAGTTACGTCAATTAATTGTCTTGTGTAAATTGCATTTTTAATGTATTTATGATTAACTTAATTGTAAACTTCACCTAAACAATTGAGCGCAACATCGATTTAAATGCATATGATGTCCCATGATTGGGTTTGATTTTCAAATTATTTTGTGCATTATTGTGTGGAGATACATAGAATGACATGCATATACTTCTATAAATGAAACAAAATATATATATATTTTTTTTTTCTTCTTAAGTGAACAAACCCTTTTATTCAACAGGTGACAAAAATTACAAACGTTTTGAGTGGCAAAAGACGATCATGAGAAATGACGAGGAAGAAAATGAATTAAAATCTGAATGGACCCTCAAGTCATTCATTAACTGGTCCCGTGTTCCTGACTGAGCAGAGAGGTCAAGTTAATATCACAGGTCTTTAACAGGCCTCGGCGATGTGGCCTTTAGATTATTTGAAGTTATTAAACGAGGGTTTTAACATCAATAGGCCATATGCTCAGCATTCTGGTCCAAAAGGTTGGTTGTAAGCAATGTCTCTTCACCCATAAGTGTGCTCTGTATAGCTGTGGGAAACATTTAAGCAGTGCTTGGTCTGGATGATACATCCCTGCAGGCTGATCTGCTGCATGCTATGTCTGTGAAGGCCACCGCCACCATTCAAAGCCTCATCCCATTTCAGCCCACTGCCAGAGTTACTGCCTGTGTGACATGCTCGGACTGCTGCCGTGCTGTAGCAATGAGACCGCCACAGATTTATTGAGCCAGAAGCCTGCTCTCTTTTTCTTTACCTCTCTGCTGTTTTATGTTTTCTTTTCATATCCATGCAAAGTGAAAACTATACAAAAAATAAATAAATCAAATAAAATAAACTACAGTGTCAGCATTTGCTAGGTCTGTTCACCTTGTCCACTGACAGGTCTTGATGTTTATATTAGGTGCAAGATATCAGACCTCTCCAGAATGGAGAAGGGTGATTTGTGTCACCACATTTGTCCTTGTGAGAATCTTCCAGAGAGCCTTGTCCATTCCAAAAAGTCTACATCATAAATACACATTTGTTTACAATTAACTACCTCAATTCACTCACAAAAAAAATAAAAAATAATATAAAATATAAAACAAAAATTTAGCATAACTGAATATGTGATGATAACAATGTTGAGGTGGTAGATGGTGTAAATATTAAAGACGAATATATATATATATATATATATATATATATATATATATATATATATATATATATATATATATATATATATATAACGAGGTACTCGCCCAAACAAAGCACACATACGCGCGCCGTGAGCGGGAGAGTTTGCGTCCTGTATGAGAACACAGCATCTCGTGCAAACGAAAAACACGAAAAAAGCTTCTCTTCTCGGTTGAGACGCTCGTATAAGTCGTCGCAGTCGTGTGAATCCGCAGTCTCGGACCAATCTCGTTCTTTAATCTTTTTTTCACTCTCCTCTCGTCCCACCCCCTCTTCTCTCCTCCTGTGGCTGGTTCTGAGTTTCTCTCCGGATGTACTACGGCGCGCGTGGCTCTTAGCGCGCGATATAAAGCCGCCGCTGAGTGAGAGCGCGCGCGTGAAAAGCCTCTGTCCTTTTTTCTAAGAGGACTTACGCCGCCGCAGCCACTCCAGGCAGCAAGACCATCGACCATCTCCCATCACATCTTAATGAAATATGACTGTGCTTCACTCCATGTCTGGATTAATGCCTATGTAATCGTTAATTTGCTCTCCCTCCCTTATCTGTCTCCAAGTTTTAAAGCCTATTCTGTGATCATGGGGTCTATAATGTCATTTTTGCCTAGGCTAAAGGTCTAAAGCGGATACCAGGTGGATCTATGTCCTTACAGACAAAAGAAACAGCGCAGGGAAATTAGTGGAAGTTTGAGAAAAGGGAGGATGCGGGCGACGTGTTGGTGTGCCGTCTTTCTCCTCACTCCAGCTGTCTACCTGGTAAGTGTCTTTTATTCTCATGTCACACTTTATGATCAGAATTTAAATAAAGAAAATGTCTAAGTCTTCGCATTTGGGAACACGGCTGTCATTGTACGTGAATTTATGACATTTCAGAATAGAATAATGACTGCAAACTGTATCAGTATGACATGTATTTAACTTCATCAAATTAACTTTTATGCTGTTGTGCATGCGCTCAGAAAGATATTTTACGTTGCGTGTGTTCTTTAATTGTTACATCGAGACTTTGCGTTGGAATTGTAAGTTAATTAGTAAAAAAAAACAAAAAAAAAACAAGTTTTATGCAGATCTGGATATCGTTATCTCTCATAAAAGACACAAAAGTTGTGTTTTAGTAGTTGGCCTCACGGGGGCGCCAAAATAAATGGAAACATTTGGCTAAATGAGGCAGCAGCGACAGTCCTTCAGCCTGATGAGAGAAGTCTTTGATTTCCACTATTCAAAGGCAACTGGCGGATAATAAACACACAAGCCATGTCAAAACACACTACATTTTTCCATACTGACCGATCACTTAAAAATAAAGAAAAGAAAAATGACAACCACGTCGACTTTTTTTAAACTTAGTAGGCCTAATTAAATATCTTGCCGTGAACACATCATTTGATGAAAAAAAAAGTTGATTTCAATCAATTAAATAAAATCGCTACATTTCTGGTATAATAGGCTTTAAAATGCACTCTATTATTTATTTAGTTATGTTAATATTTTATAATTGATTTGTTTATTGAAATAGAGGTGGATTTATTTTTTTTTAAATAGGTCTATTCACATATTTAGTCATAATGCTCATTGATTTATTTTTTAGATTTTAAGTTGTTATGGAGATGCCGCGCACATATGCATATGAATATGCACATAAATAAATAAAAAAATCGATTAAATTAATGTTTTTAAACAAAATGTAAATTAAGAAAGAAGTAAACGGTTATTTGAGTATTTTTGACATTATATTTGACATTTTTTTCTTTTAAATTATTTTCTTTTTTTTCAGTATAGTTTAGATAATATTTTCCGTTTGAAATGTACTATTATTTGTTAGCTGTTTAAGGCTGATTTGTTAAATCAGCTTTGAATATTGGATTTGCAGCAGTAAATCACAGTAATCTATAAGCTCCGCTTAATTGTTTTCTCCACTTTCTCCTCAGTTTCAGAGATCTTTGACAGTGCAATTATACACCTTTCAGAGCTCGTTATAAGACATGGATAATCACTCCATCTCTTCCATCATTGTTTTATTTCAGTGCAGTAGGCTACTCTTGAGTATATAGTAGGCCTAGTATTTAAAAAAATAATAATAAAAAAAAAAAAAAAATATATATATATATATATATATATATATATATATATATATATATATATATATATATATATATATATATATATATATATTCGAAAATGAGTCTGATTGTTTGAATTTTCTTTTTATAAATAGTACATCCTTAAAAGGCGCATTCATTTTAATTTTTATCAGGTGATCAAGTGACATTAGATCGTATTCATGCGTTTTGGCCTTTTTTATTTTAGAGAAGCCAAACACAGAATTTGGAAAGGTGTGAGTCCCCTCGTTTCCAAACTTAATGTCAGTACCATGGACAGCGCTGCCCGACCGCTTCTCCGCATACAATTTGAGTGAACTCAACTCTGTATTTTGCCCATTGCGGTTTTTTTTTTTTTTGTTTTTTTTTTGTATATTTGTACTTTTTTGAATGACATTTTATTCATTTTAGATAGCTACTCTTTACTACCACTGTCTCGGAGTGTTTGGACACAACTTCAGCACTCTTTCGTCACAGGTCTTTCTTACATATTGATTTTGAATGTTGTGTGAATGGCGCTTAGCAAAATCATCATTTGCTCGTTTATAATTTTTTGCTAGTTTCCTCCAAAAATATTACCCCCCAAGCATTCTCAGAAAGTTCAGGTGTAGTCAATGGATGGTAAAACATGTTGGCATAGTCAGTGCCTGGGATTTTCTTTAAAAAGTCATCGGCCTGTCAGCTGCTTGGCCTATCCGCACATACGAGTATTATAGTTGAACTTGGTTGCTGTATTTCATGTTGAAGTCTCTTATCAGAGCTTAAGCCTCTTGTCTGTGCCAGCTCGCCATGACCCCGATAACAACAGAACAGCGGAGCGCCTGTGCGCGAGCCAAACAGCGGCGGTTCAGTTAACGTGCGAAAAATGCAAATCAGAAGCTATATTCAGTTAGGCTTCAGTTAGTGAAAAAAAAAGAAAAAGAAAAACACAAACACACATATATATATATATTGTTATTAGAATTTTAGCTATATTTGAGATATAACTAAAACGTAAAACATATCTTAATTTGAATTTAGCGAAGTGTCGACCAACAGCGTCTGATACAAAGGTCGACAATTTCGAAAGTCGAAAATACAAAGCGAGGCTTCAGTATGTATCCAAGGCAACCGCATACATAGTGTGTTCTAGAACGTGGATGTATTGATGTACACATGCATTTTCCACACTCCAAATGTACTTGTAATGTCCTTTATATTAATACACTAAAACGTTAAATGATCTAGTATGTTCAACTGTGTTCAAACACAGATGAGTGCCACTTGGCCAGCTACATCCACGATATCTAAGAATTCAGTGGAATCTATGGTCAATGGTTCAAAAGTACAAATCCTCAGCTCTTGGTCTATTAAACCTAATGTAGCCTATGCTTCAGAAACCACTAGAACTCAAGTCCCAAGGGAGACCTTTTGACACATTTGTTGTCAGTCTCTTTATATGTTAAATAGAAATGCCCTCTAACCACCCTCTTGAGGTACTTAAACTAATAAGAATCAAGATTAGTGATTCTTAGTGATAAAATCAAGTATGTTTTGTATAAAACACAGGTTACCAAATGTCAGTACTTGACTTAAGTGGTGACCCATGTTATGCACTGCTTTTCTGTTCTCTACACATTATTATATGCATAGAAATGGGGTTCTTTGGTAGAATCAGAAATAAATATGTCTATTTTGAGGTATAATTTTGTCATTTTTTCCCCTTTCGGGAAAGGCTTTGATTTTGGGTGGCTGTGGAAGGGGTGTGTTAGTGTCAGTGGAGTGTGTTAAGGCTGAGTGATGTTAAGCTCTAAAGTGCTGAAGAGAAGCAGTGAGGTCTGTGAGAGGGAGAAGGAAGTGTAGAGAGCCGAGGGCTGTATAGTTAGTGTGCAATGCAGTGATCTACCCTCCTCCCATGGTGCATACACACACGTTCATTGCTTAATATACGTGTGTTCACATTAGTGCCACAGTCCATTTATCCCAACACTATGGGTTTCAAGAAGTGCCTCTGTATTGCAGTT
Organism: Xyrauchen texanus; assembly: GCF_025860055.1. Classification (NCBI taxonomy): domain Eukaryota; kingdom Metazoa; phylum Chordata; class Actinopteri; order Cypriniformes; family Catostomidae; genus Xyrauchen; species Xyrauchen texanus. Next base: position 28,356,882 of record NC_068285.1, on the reverse strand, counting down.
AAGGACATCTGCATTATGTTAATAAACCTCTGTAGGTAATGGTATCATCATCAGATCTGCACCAGATATTTGGTGAAACTGGCTTAGAAGACATTCTGCAATAATTATTGCACAGATGAGCCAACGTGTAGACAACACAAGACACTTGAAATGCATACACTTTGCATGCTTTACCTAAAACTGACCTTTGGCCCCTTTTGGAATGCTAACCTGATTTGAAATGATTTTTGAATGATATTGTGGTGAGCTTTGTATAAGAGTGGAAGTGTGTGTTTGTGCATGTGTGTGCTGATAACAGCAAGAGGTTGGTGAGTGATGTATTGTCTTTGAGGGATTGACATCTGAAGGTGCCCTTAATTCAGCAAGTGCATCAGTGGTGCTACACCTGTGCCAAAATTGTTGCTCTTCTTACAAGTGCCTCTACGAAAACCATTGCTTATTTCCTAGAATGAGCTTGCCCTTTGATGTCATTGAATAGAAAAAGGGCAAATTAATTCTTTGAGAGGCAAGCTCATTTGGAGAGCAGTTACTGGTGAAGGATTGTATTTTATTTTTTTGGTGCTTTTAGAGCAATTCTTACATTATTATACCAGACTAATATTCTTTTCTCTTCGGTCTCTTCTCAGTTCGGACGATTCTGTCACAAGCTTGGCATCAAATATCTTGTTATATTATTGTGTTTAACCACAATATATTTAGTATACTTTAATACATTAGTTTAGTTACATAATAGTATCATATCGACATTTTAGATCCCCTAGCCTAACCTAACTGCATTTGTAAACCTAACCAATGATCAACCATGTAAAACAAGTAACAGGCAGGTACATTTTTTAATTTTAGTTACATTACACTATTCTATAGATATCTTTGAGCACCTAACCTCCCCTTTTCACCTAAACCTAACCTATTCTCAATAATGTAAAAGGCATAACAAGCAGGTAGAAGTACAGCCACAATAATTGTTTCCAAATGACTTATGTACACTGTAAAAGGTTTTAGTGTGAGTTTACAGCAAATTCCTGACTACTTTTTAGGACACTCACAGTATATTTTACCATAGTATTTCTAAAATGCATTACAAATAAACTGTATACTGTGACTTTGCAGTGGACATGGCCAGCAAATTACTGGAATTGAGAAGTGCTTTTTTGTAGAATTATAATTATTAAATGTATGTTTTAACCTGCTTGTTTTTAATGTTTTTTAATGTCTCCATTCTCAAGTTTTGTATGCTGTTAGTTGATATTTGTGGGTACCTGGTTGCCAACACATACTAAAAACAAAGTATGAGCAATAACTAACCAATCAAATCACAGTCTTGCATTGCAAGCAACACTAATTCATTGTTTAACTACAGCATTATTTACAGACTATACATCATTGACTTGCTCTTTTCTTTATTTGCCCGCAAACGTGTCCTTTCAGGATCCACTCTGCCCTGTTCATGGCCCTGCACACTCAGACTTTGCCACATTTAACTTTTAAACTATTTCTTCTTCTGACCCTTTACACTCTACACGCATGCACACAAACCCACACATACACACACATGCACTCAGTGTCAAGCAAAGGACACATCACAGGGTGGAGACAGAACAAGGTTGGTTTGATTTATTACCAGTCTCTGCTCTTCTCTCCACAAACTGCTTTTGAATTTCAGTCACAGATCAGAGGTCAGCATTGGACACAACCCCTAGAAGGGCAGTGGATCTAGAAAATTATACCCTAGACTGACCTGAACCTCAACTCGATGGGTTATTTTACCCCTATCATTATATATAGAAGCATTCTTCCCAATCCTATCCCTGTGGAGATGTATGGTCTGGTGAAAGGAGCATTTCTAAATACTCCATGCAAGGCATAGAGGCACGCAGGACCAGATAACCCCTGCAGTCTACCTTCCTTCTATCTTAAAATGCTGTGGGACTCTGGAGTTTCTTTCATGCATTAAACAGGCTGGAATTAGAGAGATGAAAGAGAAATCTCTGAGCCATTAAAGTCAGTCAGACAATAATTGCGATGGATTACACCAACAGCCCTCCCAGACTGTGTTTGAATACAGGTTAGCAGTCATTTCCCCAAGAAACTAGAAACACATTCATGGTGATGCTGCTGAATTGAGGTGTGGATAAACACAAGATGTTTGCATATTATGTTAAAAAGGCAAGTTGAGTTGGTATAGGCTGGCTTTTTAATGAACAGTCAATCTATTTTACAGTAAAACTGTTTTATAGCAGCAGAAAAACAATAAATACAATACAGCTTTAGGCTGATGTATATAGAATGACCTTTTTGTTGTTTGCTGACAATCAGTACTCATTCAATGGTTGCAGATTCACTCTTTCCATTTAGGGACATTCAGTGTATTTTAAAGGAATTTCCTGTGTTTGCCTACAGGTGGAGTACTATCACAATTTCAAGATGGTTTTAAAATGTAGGGAAGTGGATTGATTGTACTGTAGACATTCCTAATACTGAGCATCTGATTGCCATATTCTGTGTGATTGCTCTTGTTTTATTTATGTGTACTGAGTACTTAAAATTAAATCGTGTGCCATTTGTTCTTTTTTCTGCTTTTTACTTTCAGTCACATTCTCTCAGTTTTCTTCTTGACAAGAACGTTTCTTTCAAATTCAACATTGAAGCCAATTTACTCATCAGAACTACTAAATTCGACTTGATATTGATATGTCTTAGCAATCTAAAAGGTACTGAATATTTCATCAGATATATTTTTAAATAAAAGGAAATTTAAAGATCAGTTTAAAAGAGTAAATATGTTGTGGTCCCCAAAAAGAGAACTAATTGTCTTAGTATACTAGGCATATTTTGTTCCCTTTTGTGATATTAAACAGAACAGTAAAAGTTGTCTTTTTTAGAACCATTGTCAACACACATCTACTGTAGCCTCACTGCTTAGCCACTGTATGATTTTCCCCATGTATTTTTAGTGAATTGTCAGTACATTTTGTGATATTTCTCTGTGGAATTGCAGCAAATATGAGCTTATGGCCCCACTCGTGAATGGTTCATGGCACAACAGTCATGATATCTCATGGATCAACCTGTCAACACAATCACAATACATTGTGATGAAACAAGCTGCCTTTGGGATTTGCACTAATAAAGCTTTGCCTCTTAATTAAAATAAGACAGCAGCACATTCTAATTCAGCCTTGGTAAACTTGACATGTATGATTTATAAAAAAATTATTTTGCAAGTTTTCACACAGTTTTTCTCAGTCATAACAGTATACAATTAAGTAAAATCCACATAACTGCACAGCATAATACTGATTAAAGACAGTGAGTAAATTTAACTTAAACATTTTAGTTAATAACATAACTTTAACTTACAAATCTAATGTTCAAGGTACTTAAATATACTTATTAAAATGTAAATCAACATTTTATTATTTTACATTTAGAATGTTCCTTATAAACATGTTTACCACATGACATATGGAAGCCTTCCACAGGGAAGCTGAATGCATTTTATGTAGTCTATTCAACAACATTACCTTGCATTGCTGGCAATAGAAACAAACTACTCAACACTTGGTGCACAAAACACGATGATGGTAAAAAATTGTTTGAAAATTGTTTTCAATTTGAAATTTGTTATCATGAATTGTTAATTTTGAGTAGATTTTGAGTAGATGGTAAAATGGTAGTAGTAAAATTATTCTTTGGGATAGATACATGGTGACATGCATTAAAGATATCAAACAATCATTAATAATATTTACTTATACGCTAAATAATTCATTTTTACATGCTTGACTTGAGTACAAATGTAGAATTTACTTAATATTTTCAAGTTTAAACTTTATCTCCCTTATTCAATGTAGAACATACTTAATCTTTTTTGCTACATTTATAGTATTTCACTTTTTTCAGTGTTGCACATTACAGTTGCTTATGTTGACTTTGTTTAATTAAAAACTTAATTAAATGGAATATGGACAAAATTTCTGTACTACATGAAAAACATTCCATACACTTATTTCAAAAAGTTATGCTTGTTGTCTGATTCTGTCATTGTCCTGCAATAGGTGGCTCACCACTCCACTGCATAAGCTAACTTACTGCAGAGTGCCTATGTATGTTCACTGTTTGTACAGTGTGTGTTTGAGTGTGAGTGTGTTTGTTTGTTTGTTTGTTTGCTTGTTTGTTTGTTTGTTTGAAATCAGGTTTTACCTATCTTGAAGCTATCAATCAATACATAATGCATCACTTTTTTCTTACATATTCCTAATTTTTAACTGTAGAACATTTTGACAACGAGAGAAAGGAACAAAAAGGATTGAGGAAATGCATGAGTGTGGCAAGTGTATGAAAATGCTTCATGAATGCTAATGAGAGGAACAGACCAATCAACAGTGAATGGCTCTATTGCATTACATGGCCAGGGCCTGCTAGAGTTCAGTTTTATTGATTTTCAGGATTACAATTATTCCTTGGCCCATGTGGGCATGCAGCCAGTGCAAGGTATCAAGATAAATAATTTAAAGGAAGAAAGAAAGACATGCTGAAGATTTTTAAGATGAAGGCAACACAGATGATTCACACTCTGATGCATTTTGACTGACGGTTACCAACCTTTTAATCATTCTGTCAAGCAGAAACTTATATATTATACAATATATTATATAATATACTTATATATTAGGAAGAAAAATCTTTTGTATGTGTGTTTTACCATCTTCTCCATATTTCTTTATTTTTTTATTACTTCCTCTTCATTCCTTTCAGATTCAACTGCTAACTTAAAATCTATGTGCGTGTGTTAAAGAGTGTGTGTTTATCTACAGGGGAAAAAAAAACTGCACAGTGATTTAGTGATTCTTTTTTGTTTATTAAATTGTATTTAATTTTTTTGCTGAACACTTTACTAAAATTACATAAAACTTTTTTTTTAAAACACACCACTAAAACCTTTTAGAGAGCACTTAAAGTTAAATAAATGTGCTTCAGTATTGTTTTGTTGTTTTTTTTTTTTATTGTGCTCTGATATTTTGCAATGGTAAATAATATGTGACCAAAATCCACCAACTTGTATCAGTAATAACCTCAACATGTTCCAACAAGTGTCTAAACAATGAAATAACTTCTATATTTGGTCAAATGCAATAATGATAAGAAATTGTTTTATTTCTGTGGCGAGGGCGGGGCCGGGTCGTGATCATACACACCCGGTCTCGTATTAGGCTAATCAAGCCGCAGAGGTATAAAGGTCGACTGCAGGGTGTCGTGCGGTAGAGAGAGATCGTTAGCGGACATGTCCGTCATGTGTAAAGGGATCAATGGAAAGGAGGAGGCGAGAACCGGCTTTTCAATATAAATAATATTTTAATGAGAAACTTAAAAGACAACATAAACACACACATGACGGACATGTCCGCTAACGATCTCTCTCTCCCGCATGACACCCTGCAGTCGACCTTTATACCTCGGAGGCTTGATTAGCCTAATACGGGACCGGGTGCGTAGGATCACGACCCGGCCCCGCCCTCCGCCCTGCCACAATTTCATAACCATCCAAATGGTTTGATTACATAAAAGATTATTTTGTTGGATTAATATCATTGTTTTTGTTTTTTTGTTTAACAGCTGGATATTTAATTCATCTCCAAATGTGTAGAGTTCAATCAATTTTACATTTACATTTAGCAGTCGTTTTTATCCTAAGTGACTTACAAATTAGCAACAGCAAAAGCAATTTGTCAAGTTGCTGTAGTAGCTAGAGTAGCACAGAAGCTAGTGCAAGATATATCTATCTATCTATCTATCTATCTATCTATCTATCTATCTATCTATCATATCTATTTAGATTGTTTTTGTATTTTTGGGGATTTTAATATGCAGTATTATGGCTTGCAAAATTATTAACTCTTAAAGAATGAAGTTGAACAAAAAATCGGGAAAGAAGAATTGGAAAATGTGTTTTTCTCCAGCCAGATCTCAGAAACAGAAGGTTGACTTTTCTTTAATTAAAATCTGTCTGTGCTTACTGAAATATAAAACACTGTCCCCAGTGGCCAAAGAGGAATGTGTTGTTGGGCATTTCTGGGCATGTGATGAGAGCTCCATTTTCCAGGTTAAATTACCGTTTTGTGGTTTTCATCTGTTCAGGCTGTAATACAGTGAAAATGAATGCATATTTTATCAACTGTACCCCCCAACCCAAACCCCAAACCTAAACCTAACCATCACTGGAGTAAAAATACTGTAAATTTAGAAGTAAAAATGGAGTCTCCGAATCTAGTTTACTTCCTGTTTTCAATGCGAAATCTGAACCTGAGTCTGTCACGCTGCTGATGCAACATGCTTCCGGCCGCACCACAAGTAGCTGGAATCAATGCAAAAATTTCTGATTGGAGATGCCGCTTGTCTGTATGATCCTAGGATATCGGAACTCCCTGAAAAAAACTTCCAGTGTGATCATGTTGTTTTTCCAAACAGTTTGCTGATCTTTTCTTATTTTGCTCAAGTTGTTCCTTGAGAAAGAATACACCTTAATGTAACAACACTCATCTGAAACAAATTATACCAAATACAGACAAAACTTTGCCTGTATCGATACAATCTTGAATATTTCACCCCCCAACTTAAAGGGTCGTAACACCCGCTGTTTCAGCATAGTTGAGCTCTCACCACATTTTTAAAAGATGATCAGCAGTGGAGAGTGAGGGGAGAAGGGGAAGTGAACCCAACAATATATAGCATTTGGGACAATTAATATAAACTCAAACGAGTCCCAGTCAGAGACAGTCCACCACACCGCATAGCTCGAAACACTATATATGCGTTCTGCGAGAATATTTAAAAGGTGCTGCTTTTGACTGAAAGCCTGTCCTGTCCCTCTGTCAGCAGTGGTGGGGGGTATCTTATGTCACAGTACTATAAACTTTCAAATGAGGTACTGTGTTTGTAGCTCTGGTCATGTGCATGGCAACATCACACTGACAAACTTTCGGAGCTCGCTTGTCAAAGGGTAAAGGCCACGCCTTCTCATGAATAATATCAAGAACACCCGTGACATAGAGGTGCTGAAATATAATGAAAAGCTTAACTACGTCCATCACGACCTGTGACGTTGACTCGATATTCATTTCAAACCTGGATGAATAAAACAGCCTGAAAAATCTCTAAATGAACCCTTTTCCTCTTGAAATTAAAAATAAAAAATGTTGACATTCCCTTCTTTATTTGTGTGCAAGATACTGAATATATATATATACCTGTTAACATCTAAAAAAATAGGTGTAGTGTTTTATTACCCTTTAACTAGACAGAGGAAAATCCTTCTAATTAATTGGCGTGAGGGTGCCATTAATGTCGGAATATTTCCCGGGTCTTCTGATTGCAGTGTTTGTGATAGTGACTGAAGGGTAGGCATATTACGGTGAGGGGATGGATGTACTTTGTCCTCCCAGAGCATCCTGAGCATGGCCGATGTGTCAGCTCTCAAAAGTCATTTTTAAAACATTAGCCTGGCCCCATAGCAGCAGCCACTCAGACACAAACAGACAGGTAAGCACGATTCTCCTTATACTGCTCTTGAGGGAGACGGCTGCAGAACAAGAGCTGGTGTGTATGTGTGATAGTGTGTGGATATCTTGTGCTGCTCACACCTGAATAGGTAACGTGTTATGATGTGTGTTACTCCCTTGTCTCGGCTGAATTTCATTCAGTGTCATTCAGTTTTATTCAGTTTGATTTAATTTGATTCTGCTGAAAAAGGCATTACTTCTGAAAATGTGGATGATGGTAGCCTTTGTTTAAAAAGTAATTGTCTCTCTGACAGTCAAGGCCACATGGTGGGAGATAAAAAAAAAAAATTCTGACAGTCGTTTAAATCAGTTTTGGAATCATTTCAGTCTCAGCATCTTCAATTGTCTTTTCATGGTTTTATGAGTCCTGCTTTTCTTTGTTCTCTGTATCAGGATTCATTTTCACTTGAATAATGGACATCTGTGTAATGGGTTTTGTGTTTTTTTTTCATCTGTCTTTTGTCATGTCTTTTATTTTGAAGTCTTATATTTAGTAAGTTCCTTTGTTCCTTTTCCAGTCTTTATTGTTTCCAGTGTTTTCTGATTGTTCATGAATGGGCACGTTTACATGCACAGCAAATGCTGATAACTGTAAAAATCAGCTTTTTCAAGAAAACTGACTCCTTCAGAAGATTTGAGATTTGAAATCATTGGATTATTTTCTGCTTTTGGCATCAAAATGTAAACATCCATGCACATTGGATAAGTCAGTAAAAGCACCAGTAAAAGTGTTTATATGAAGAGCGAAATCCAGGTATCATCTATGTGTGCTGATCGGTTTATGCATAAACCATTTATAATTTACCCAGATAAAAGAAAAGCGTTTAAGGCAGTTACTGGACCTAACACATTGCTGGCTTATTAAACACAGGCTAATCTCTGTAAAATCATGCATGCAAACATGCTCCTTGTTATAGTAGATAGCCCTATACTGCTATTGTCCTTTTGACAGATATTGTTCTTTGTAACTTGGACAAGTCATAATTTTCTAGTGTTCATTGTCTCAAGTTTTGTTCATGGTCTTAGACTTGTGTTTTGTTGACTGGAGGTAAACATGTATTGGTTTCACTGTCTACCACAGTTTTAAAAAGAGATGGTAATCAAACCGATGGCATTTATAATTCACGGTATTGCATTCACGGTATTTCTTTGATTTATTGTGTCCTAAAATCCAAATAAAGAAATGAAAGTTTCCATAGTACATATCAGTTGAGATAATCGGCTGCATTTACACAGCCTCATATAAACTTGATCAAATAAATCTCTACATTTCTGTTTCACTCAATGGTCACTTCATTTTAAAAGCCACATGCACAAATTGCATGGCAGACAGAGTGTATTTTGGTTATTTAAAAGACCCACAAGGTGCCATCAATGTCGATGTTTACCCAATTTGCATACTTTATCGAAAAAGTGTCATCACAGGCAGGGATCACTTCAAACCTGAGAAGCCATATCCATGATCATATATGCGGAGATGAATGTAGGTAAAAATACAGTATATAGGCTAATATTTTATAAACCCCCTTTCATAACACTCCCAGATGTACCAATTTGTATACCTACCTGTATTTTCCGAAATATAAGTATTTTTTTCCATCATCTGAATAGCCCTGCAACTTGTAGTCTGAAGCTATTTATATACATAGTGTCCATCATAAAACTTTTCTAACAAACTCTGAATTTCATCTCATTCGTAGTAAAAACATTAATTCAGTGAACCGGACAATTAATGCACAGCAAAGAGGTTTGCAAATATCAGCAATATCAACAGATAGACAGTCACTAACGTTAATGAATATAATACAACAGGGTTATTGTTTTACTCACAGACTAAAAGCTGTTTATTTGTATACACATAGTTACAAAACATAGAGATGCATATATCCTGAGGTAAACGTCATCAGTGACCTATATCACAAAGCAAGATTAAGCAGCTAGCTTGATAAATTTAAACTTAGTTTAAGCCAACGCTGAATTTGTGGTACCAGTAAAGTGGATAGGCTTTCATCGGGGTTTCTCACCATATTAGCATACGCTAATCGGCTAACCTGCTGTGGGGAAGGTTATGTTCCCGATCAGAGATCTCATCCAAATTCTGGAGCAATCAGCTGTGACCAAAGTGACAGTCACTCACCCCAATATCTCTCACTCCAATTTAAAGTGCAATTAAAAAGACAACTTTAGAAATTTACAAAATGAGCTATTTGTTATTGCAAGAAATATATTTTTGTTAGTCTTGCATTTCCATTTTTTCCCAATCATTTTCCACACACACACACACACACACACACACACACACACACACACACACACACACACACACACACACACACACACACACACACACACTACTGGTGCTTAATACTCTTGCAGTGTGTTTAGAGTATAAATGGTTGTTAACACTTAAATGAACTCCTTCGGTGCAGCTCGGAGATTTCAGCTCGAGGATCACGACGAGGAGTATCTCAGCATTAATGGGAAGCTTGATCTAACTAACCCATAAAAACAGGCAGAACACAAAGGTATGTCAAAATAAAAGTCTGCTAACATGGAAGCTCTATTCCAGTGTTTCCTAACCTGGGGTACCCCTGGCGGTACGTAAGATGATAAAGGGGGTACGCGAATAACATTCTGAGATTTACCATTCTTCTAATTTCATTACAGTCTAAAATAACATTCAAACCGGCAAAAATAATTTTATGTGCCCTCTAGTGTAGAAACACCAAAATGGTTGTGTCATAAAGGTCAGATAAATATGCAATTAAATAACCCAATCTTTTGTAGTTAAAAAATTTATCTACTCATGCGTCTTGCGTCACACAAGTATCTTTTTTCACTACTAGGTGATATAGCTTAGTGATAGCAAGTAAAAATTTATAATCACACATGTGAGTTAGTTTGGCTGTTTGTTTTCGCAGTTTAAAAGGTCATTTGTATTTAAGGTTAGATGCATCGGGAGTTTTCATTCTGAAGGTATACGTTTATAAGCTTATGACCATTTTCACTCACATTTTCTTGCATGCTAGAGACCTGTTTTTACATTGCTGCATTATGGGTTTTTTAGCAAATGAGCTCAACCTTGCTAACAGTGTCAAATGTGACATAAAAAAGCACCTTGAGCTGACCGCATGATGCTTAGCCGCAATGCTCGAATTCAGCTGACAGTGCCGTACCTGCAATGATACGCAACTCCAGGCACAGAAACAAACTCTATTCTTGTGTATTGAGACGCAATGAGGGGGGTAGTTTATGATATTTAGCATATCCATCTCAATCAGTAAGCCATTTAATCATTAGTAACATTAGTTGTTTTACACAGATATTGTGTTAAATAGTGTTCCCTTTACAAAAAGCTTCACTACGATGTTGCGCTGCTAAGCGCTACGGGGAACAGCTTTAGCTGTGAGCCGAGCTGAATAATGTGTGGAACACGTCAATGAACATTGACCGGAATTTATAGCCTCGGCTGATGTAATCATTAGATGCACCTGAGGCCAGGCTATAAATGCATACGTCACCAGGTGTCGTCAGAAACTCTTTTTTCAGAGCGATTCTGATTCTGTGTGTTTCACACACCCTGTCAAAACTTTCTTTCCTCTGTTAGGAGATAGAATTAGTTAGGCAGTGTGCAGTGAACGTTGTTCTATTTTTCTCTTCTGTTTAGAAAATATTATATATATATATTTCTAAAAAAAAAAAAAAAAAGAGAATGACTGAAAGCCGCAAACGGTGCGTGTTCCCCTCTTCTCGCTCTATAGCTGAAGACGGCACACATCAGTTTTTGCTGTTTGTTTTGGGGTAAGAGCACGCTGCTCTCGCGTTGCAGCAGGGCGGGTGCGAGCACTGCGATTTGCTTTAACAGGCAGAGTGCGTCGTGTTCGCCTCGCTTGCTTCCGGGAGTCAGCACTCACGAAAAAGATCGTTCGTGGGGCTCGTGCATGGATTTGGCTGAGGAGCAAGAGACCGGTTGACCCCTTTCTCTCACTCTCTCTCCCCAAACCCAGCTGGTCCTTCACATGATCTCGAAGCGCGTTCTGACGCTTCTTCGGATCATGAGGTGGATCGCGACTCTCTTCCCGCCTCCGAGCTTTCCGTCCGCGATAAAAAATCTATGGAGGAATTGCTTGATGTTGTTACTCGTGCGGTTGCCAGATTGGACTGGCCACGTGAAAAAGAGACCCCCAAACGCTCCAAATTAGGGGATAGATTTTATCTTCCAGTCTAAGAAAGGGAACGCCTCATGGGTCCCTTCCCTTTCTTTGATAACCTCCATGAAGAGCTTTTTCGCTCATGGAGAACCCCTAAAAAAATAAAATAAATAAATATATATATATATAAAAAATATATATATATTTTCTTCCCGTGTTCACATACCCTCGACGTCATTATATTCGACTATCGTGGGTGCTGAGGCACGGGGGTATTCAGTGATGCCGCCGGTCGAAGAGACGCTTGCGGGCTATCTCTCGCCGGGCTCGGCATCGTCACTTAAGAAGCCCTCTCTCCCCTCAAAGCCTTGTAGGACAACCTCCACTTTAGTGGGAAGGGCTTATCAAGCAGCAGGTCAGGCTGGTGCTGCTCTGCACACTATGCTGTTTTTCAGGCGTACCAGGCTGACCTCCTGGATGACCTGAGTGTGGGTTCTGCGCTTGACGAGCAAGCCTCAGACCCACCTCGGTCCTGACTGAAGGGAGGCTCAAAAGCAAAGCGTGGCGAGTCGTGCTCCTCCTCCCAGGGATTGGGGACAGTCTCACCGCCCTTGCCAGCCCCCGAAGCAAGACCTCAGGACTATAAATTCTAGTAAGAGAAAACCCTGACGGTCTTGCGCCTAGATTAGGGGTAGCTCCCTCGGGACGGGCGTGCTTCACTTCACCCCTCCCGGTACCCCCTCGAAGCCCCTCCATTCCCGCCACCTCTTGGTGTTTCGGGTTGCAGAGGCTTCTGTCAAAATTGGGTGTTTTCGCTGTTCCTGCATTTTATTCAGGATGCGAAACACCCAACAACCCCTCAACAGGAAGTTGAACTCAATCTCCTGGTTAAAGGGGCCATGGTATGTGTTCCCCTTCCAGAGAGAGAGTTAGGTTATTACACTAAATACTTCCCGTTTCCCATGGAGGGTGAGGGGTGGCTTCTGGCTTAGATCTTAAAGCTTGAACTACCCGTGGGTGTTCAAGTCCAAGATGATGCCTCTCAAGACGGTCGTGTCTCAAGCCCTACAACTCGTTTGGCTGGTCACCATCGATCTTATGACGCACTTCTATACTTCATTTAGAAGTTCTGCCACAACATGGAAAGTTCCTGAGGTTCACTTCCGGGGGCGAAGTCTTCCAGGGTCAGGTTCTTTCACTCAGCCTAGCCCTTTTTACCCGCACATTCACAATGCATGATGTAGCGCTGGCTCCTTGCGACTCCGGGGCATCTGCATTCTGAATTACGTAGACGACTGGCTGATCCTAGCGCAGTTCTAGGAACTGGCATTTCAGCACAGGGTCATCGTCTTAGCTCATCTGTTTCTCTGGGGTTGAGGCTCAACGCCAAGAAAAGCGTCCTCTCTCCCACTCAGAACACTGTCTGTCGGGGCATCGTATGGAGTTCAATCACAATGCGGGCACAACTGTCTCCCGCTAGGATTGAGTCCATTCAGATGACCCTGAGCAAAGTCAGGCTAGGTCAAGGTTGCACTGTTATCAGTATCAACGATTTCCAGGTCTCAGGGCGAACGCGTCCACGGTGATCCCTCTGGACCTTCTGCTCATGAGACCGTTTTTGTTGTGGCCAAAAGCCAGGGGATTTCTTCCAAGGGCCAAAACCCCTGGGCTAAATAGGGTTACGCGCCTCAGGCTTCGTTCCCTTTCTATGTGGTTCAGACCCCGGTTTTCTGCCTTGGGTCCCACTCTAGGTGCGTCTTGTTGTTGCAGACTGCTAACGACAGACGCCTCCCTGACGGGTGGGGTAGCGGCCTTAAGTGGTCGTCCAGCTTAAGGGGACAGGAGGGTCGTCAGCTCGGTTGTCACAGTCACTGTCTCGGGTTGATGGCTGTATTTCTGGCCCTGAAATACCTCCTCCTGAGGCTGCTATGTCTTGGTGCGGGTGGACAATACAGCGGTAGCCTCTTACATAAATCTTCAAGGAGACCCACGTTCTTGTCAGCTGTATTTCTGACACGTCGGATTCTCATTAGGGCCCAGGGTGAGCTCCTGTCACTCAGGTCAGTTATATCCCTGGATGCCCGTATACGGGAGCAGATTTACGGTCCAGACAGGAAATACCAACGGGGGAGTTAAGAACTCCACCCTAAGGTAGTAGTTGCCCAGAGTTCGCCAGCAAGGGTTTTTGCCCCTTACTGACAGCCCGAACAGGGCTTGGTTCTCGGAGCTAATCTCTTCCCTCGACGGGCGATTCCGAACAGGAAGGATCTTCTATCTCAGGCACAGGGCAATATTTCATCCCTGCCCCGCAATGTGGAATCTTTCATGTTTGGCCCCTAAGGGTACCAACTGAGGAACACAGGGCTTTCTCCTGAGGTTATCGAGACCTTTTTAAATGCCAGGCTTTTTCCACTTGGAACAAGTTTGGGTGAGATCTTAGGGCAGAAGAGGACGTCTTCGCCTCTATGGATAGCGCAATGTCTCCTCTACTTCTCCCTGAAATCACCCAGCCCACTTGGGTCTGGACGTTAAGACACATACATGACCCAGAATACGTCTGTATGTATTTCTTTCCCCAGTTTCTCTGCTCCCAGGAGTCTTGGCGATGTTCACCAGCAAGGGTCTTGCCTCCTATTAATGGCGCCGCGCTGGCCGAACAGGATATGTTTCTCGGAGCTAATTCCTCTCCTCAATGGCTCGCCTTGGGCGATTCCGAACAGGGAGGACCTTCTCATCCTTGGCCCGAATTGTGAAACCTTTCATGTCTGGCCCCTAAGGGTACCAAATGAGGTTCACAGGGTTTTCTTTTGAGATTATCGAGACCATTTCAAGTGCTAGGGCTCCCTCCACTTGGAGCTGATCTGGGTAGATTTTACAGGGCAGAAGAGGACCTCTTCGCCTCTGTTGATAGCGCAATGTCTCCTCTACTTCTCCCCGAGTCGCCCAGTTCCCCCCCCCTCCCCCTTGGGAAGGGCTGAACGTAGTAACGCAAATGCGTCTGCATACGTTTCCTTCTACTAAAGTTTTTATTAAAGAACCAGCTAACTGCCAGTTTGTTTCAGTTCTGGATTTTCTGTAGAAAGAACTGTCAGCGGACACTTGCCTCGCCACTGCCAGGTTCTATGTGGCCACTGTGGTTTGCCACAGCTTGGTGGGCAGGGTGCCCTCAAAGAGGCATCCTCATTATTGCCCAGGCCTACGAGGCACGCGGTCAAGCTTCGCCAGTAGGTTTCAGGGCGCACTCTACCAGAGGGCTCTCCTCCTCTAAAACCTTGGCTAGAGGTCTCCCTCTGCAGCAAGTTTGTGATGCGGCAGGTTGTCCTCTCCGCACACATTCATTAGATTTTTATAGTTTGGATGTTCTGCACTCCGGGCTCTTATGCCCTTGAGTCGACATCTCAGCTCATACCTGAACAAGTTTGTGATGCGGCAGGCTGGTCCTCTCCGCTCACATTCATCAGTTTTTATGACAAGTTTGTGGTGCGATAGGGTTCTCTTCGCACAAATTCATCGAACTTTATGGGTTTGATGCTTTGCTACTCCGGACTCTTATGTCCTTGAGTCGACATCTCAGCCCATGCCTAAACAAGTTTGTGATGCGGCAGGTTGTCCTCTCCGCACACATTCATTGGACTTTTTTAGTTTGGATGTTCTGCACTCCGGGCTCTTATGCCCTTGAGTCGACATCTCAGCTCATACCTGAACAAGTTTGTGATGCGGCAGGCTGGTCCTCTCCGCTCACATTCATCAGTTTTTATGACAAGTTTGTGGTGCGATAGGGTTCTCTTCGCACACATTCATTGAACTTTATGGGTTTGATGCTTTGCTACTCCGGGCTCTTATGCCCTTGAGTCGACATCTCAGCTCATGCCTGAACAAGTTTGTGATGCGGCAGGCTTGTCCTCTCCGCTCACATTCATCAGTTTTTATGACAAGTTTGTGTTGCGATAGGGTTCTCTTCGCACACATTCATCGAACTTTGTAGGCTAGATGCTTTGCTAATCCGGACTCTTATGTCCTTGAGTCGACATCTCAGCCCATCCCTAAACAAGTTTGTGATGCGGCAGGTTGTCCTCTCCACACACATTCATTGGACTTTTTTAGTTTGGATGTTCTGCACTCTGGGCTCTTATGCCCTTGAGTCGAAATCTCAGCTCATACCTGAACAAGTTTGTGATGCGGCAGGCTGGTCCTCTCCGCTCACATTCATCAGTTTTTATGACAAGTTTGTGTGGCGATAGGGTTCTCTTCGCACACATTCATCGAACTTTATGGGTTAGATGCTTTGCTACTCTGGGCTCTTATGCCCTTGTGTCGACATCTCAGCTCATATCTGAACAAGTTTGTGATGCGGCAGGCTGGTCCTCTCCGCACACATTCATCAAAATTGAATGGTTTAGATGTTTATGCTACTCCGGGCTCTTATGCCCTTGAGTCAACATCTGAAGCTCATGTCTGAGACCTCTCGCGTTTTTGTGAGTACACTGCACAACCGTAGGGGTCCGGACAGCCCAAAGTGTGGCGGCGTGGGTATTGCGTTCCCCGTAGCGCTTAGCAGCGCAACATCGTAGTGAAGCTTTTTGTAAAGGGAACGTCTCGGGTTACATGTGTAACCCTTGTTCCCAGAAAAAAGCAGAACGAGATGTTGCGCTGCTTTGCCGCACTGGGACGTCCCAGGACTGCTCTTCAAAAAGAAGTATCTGACGACACCTGGTGACGTATCCATTTATAGCCTGGCCTCAGGTGCATCTAATGATTACATCAGCCAAGGTTATAAATTCCGGTCAATGTTCATTGACGTGTTCCACACATTATTCAGCTCGGCTCACAGCTAAAGCTGTTCCCCGTAGCGCTTAGCAGCGCAACATCTCGTTACGCTTTTTTTCAGGGAACAAGGGTTACACATGTAACCCGAGACGTTTTAAAATACCTTTTGTAAATATTTTCTATTCATTAGAGAGAGGGTACACAAATGGTTGTTGAAAGTTTGGAGGGGTATGCCACTGTAAAAAGTTTGGGAACCACATTCAAATGGATGCGTGACATTGAAGACAGAAAAATATAACTACTGTATAAAAATGTAATATTCAAAAAAGAGCAATAATACTCAATAATTGTTATTAATAACAATTATTTATTATTAAATGGTTATATTATTATTATTATTATTATTATTATTATTATTATTATTATTATTATTATTATTATCTGTAAGCAATATCACAAACGCAATCAGCCTTGTGCCACAGGTAATCAGATTTGTTTTAATTTTTAGTTATTTGATTAAACTGTATGCATTAATTTTATTAAACACCTTTTGATTTCATTAAAATAGATTCAACATGGAATCCAGAATTTTTTTTAACCGAAAATGCATAATTTGTATCTTTGAGACTTTATGCAGTTCTTTTAATTAAGCCATTTTCTGTGCAATTTCATAATAAAATCTGAAGCTTTTTATGTATTACAGTATCGATTTAGTATCGATACCGAGGTACCAGGGCTGGTATCGTACCGAAGCCAGAATTTTGGTATTGAAGAAACCCTAGGTTGTGGGCTATAGGATTTTTATAAACAGCACAAATACATCCTTTAACGTGTGGACGCTTTGCAAATATGTTTTCTGCTCTTTACTGAAAACATAAACATATTTAGATAGCATATTAGGAACATCTGAGAAGATAACTTTTTGGCATTCATTTATTTTGTTCAAACAAGAATCACAGAGTTGTTTTGCTCTATAATGAATGTGAAATTAAGATGTTTTTATTCAATACTTTATTGTGGGCTCAAAACATTCCTTTGGGGATATCTTTATTTGTTAAATCAATTCACAAAGTCAATTTATTTTTATTTTATTTTTTTTATTATTTAATTCCATGAAAACCCTTGAAAATAGCTATTTTTACCAAGAGTAAAAAGTAAAAAGTGCTTGAATTATAGAAAATTTTAAAATACATTGTTTAAATCATTTAATAAATGAAACGTTTTTATTTATTTTCAGAAAAACTTGACAACAGACCACTAGATGATTGCTGAAGTAGGCATCGCATAGATGGCACTGCCACGTGGCACCTTTTGGCAGCGCTGTTCAGAATGGGCCAATCACAATCAAGTGTTACTAGAGGATTTAAAAATATATATTTTATTGGGGGCCTGGGTAGCTCAGTGAGTACTGACACTCTGACTACCACCCCTGGAGTTGTGAGTTCGAATCCAGGACATGCTGAGTTACTCTAGCCAGGTCTCCTAAGCAACCAAATTTGCCCAGTTGCTAGGAAGGGTAGTGTCACATGGGGTAACCTCCTCATGGTTGCGATTAGGGGTTCTTGCTCTCAATGGGGTGTGTGGTAAGTTGTGCGTGGATCACGGAGAGTAGCATGAGCCCAGCATGTGGATTGATAGTCTCACAAGCGGAGGCAACTGAGACTTGGTTAGAACTTAACCAAAACTTGGTTAGATTTCTCTCAAAACAAGACTTAATAGGTGTTTAGATATTTTTACTGGAAAACAATCTTATCTTGAAAATATATATTTTTTGCAGCGTAGATGTATAACAATTAGCAAAAAATATAGCGAAAAGTTATCAAAATTGTAGACTTGTCTTGTTATCTCAATGAGTTTTTGCATTTTTATTTCTTAGTAGGAGGCTCAGTTGGGGGTCCTCCCACATGGGAGGGTATGAAATGGAGGGTACCTTTAAACGGTACTGGAGAGGTCATTGACATAACATGTTTAGTGCTGCCCCGGCTTAAAACAGCAAAAAGTTGTGAATTTCTTAAAAATACTCATGTCTTTCACCACAGACAAAATATGATCTGTTCTTTGGTTTTGTTGGAAACTGACACTTACTCATGCTTTCATTTTAATAGTGATGAGCCAACCAGGATTTGCACAAT
Organism: Xyrauchen texanus; assembly: GCF_025860055.1. Lineage (NCBI taxonomy): Eukaryota > Metazoa > Chordata > Actinopteri > Cypriniformes > Catostomidae > Xyrauchen > Xyrauchen texanus. The sequence goes on along the minus strand of NC_068285.1, from coordinate 28,338,273 downwards.
ATTGTCTGTTATTTTGCTTAGCACTCAGTTTGGTCACATCGATTGTTGTGTGAAACACAGAATGGGAAAAAACATGTTGTCAGTTTAAGTTAGTAGATTAGGGGTTTTAAAAATTACATTTCATTCTGCATAGTAAAGCAAATAGGAAAGAATACTAACCAGTCTCTTCATAAATGTAGGAGGCCATCTGGTCTACACATTGGTCTTAACAGTTAATTTGTGATCACTTCCTGTCACAAAAATCCAATGTGCTCCCCATCAGGATTGGATGAATGGAAGATTATTGTTTCTTTTGTCCTCAGAATAGTCCAGATACACTTGTTCATGTGAGCTGTAAAGATATTAGACACATTTGATTGTACAGAACAATGCAGACAAAGGTCAGACCTTCCTTACTGTTTTAACTTGTCTTTTCCTTAGATTTGAACACAAATTTATACTTACATTATGAAAACAAACAGTCCAATCAGTGAAACCATGTATTTCTGCTTAAAATTAAAGACAGTCTTTGTATATTTGAATTTTATCATTCTGTAAAGGTAATTATTTTCGTAAAATGTAATAATTAATCGACTGTGTGTGCATGTTAACACACACACACAACGAGCTCCACTTAACGGAACTTTAAAGTTTTTCATCTTTAAAGATGAAAACCTCCATCTGTTTTACTATTATAGTTTTTTTGCCTTACAAAGCTATATCAAAACATTTTGACATTTAAACAACTGAACTCTGCACTCTACTTACAATAAAATAAATGTCTTCTCAGTTCCCTCTGGCATTGTTCGTCTTCTGCGCATGTGTATGATAAATGACGACACAAGTGTAACCAACTGTAAATGTATCTAAAATGTCTTTGAAAATAATTATCAATAAAAAATGCACTTTCTAACATTACATTGATGTACTACCTTTTACTATTGGAAATCACCTAATTTTGTGTTTTTATAGACTTATTGGCTAATCGCAAAATTATATTATGTTATACAGTGGTCTGTATAACATATGCATCGCATTCAATGTTTTCTGAATCAGTTTCAATCAATCAAAATGTAAGTCTCTGCAGCTCTAAAATTAAGTATAGTACTAATAGTTTTCAGTTTGATATGTGCCTAACCCTGCCACATCTGATTTAATAGATACAATTGAAAGCAACATTTTCTGGGAAAAGTGACATAAATTTAGTTTCTGTTCGTCATACAACACTATCATTTTATTTTATTTATGGTGACAGAATTTTTATTATTCATATTTGTATTATTCATCACATAAATGATGAATTTCCAGGTAAGCTATTTCTTTAAATACACCACCTACTGTGTAATATATTGTAGGTGAAGAATGGGGGTCACCTGCTAAGTGCTTTTAAGGACATGTACATGAGTGAAATTTGTCTATGGAGAATAACATTTCCTATCATGAGAATGGAGGATAGGTGTTGACCCTCCCTGTGAAATTGTCAGCAATGATTGCAGCGTGTGGCGAAACCATTTAAGGTTAAATCTAGCATACAGAATCCACTTTCATTTGTAATGCTGCTGCTTTCCTGCACCACTGCATTCATTCTGAATTAATCTTTTCTGCTTCCCCTCTCTCCCGCATTCTCTCTCTCTCTCTCTCTCTCTGTCTATCACACACACACATTCTGTCTCTCTCTCCCTCCATCTGTGTGTGTTTATTTGAGAGAGTGAGAGAATAAGAATCAGAGAAACACAACTCTAAATAACCCAGAAAGTTAGTCATCTGGCCATTTATGGATTCCTAACCCTGTGGTGCATCATGGGAATTCTCTGTTTCCTGCCCATCCTGTCAAGGTTCAGTCACTTCTGAATATGTATTATTAGTTAATCTGTTTTGCAGAATGTGCTCAATGTTTTAAAATGTTTAAACTTTATTTTTCTTTTCTTTTTTTTTTTTTTTAAGAAATATGTCAATCTTTTACATGGATTTGAACTACAGAAACCTGCCTTTCATGCAATAGTTCATTACGATATTTGCAAAAAGACAGAGCGAAACACTGAGACATTATTGTGAGCTTTTTCGGTGCAGAGCTATGGCACTAGACATAGATAGAGTCACTCAATCAGTATTTGTTTAGTTGTTCATCATTCATGCATGTTTTATGACTGGTATTCATCTAATGTTTATTTAAAGGGATAGTTCCCCTCCAAAATGAACATCCTGTCATCATTTTTCCACTGACAGCAGTGTCTTGTGTCGCTTCCTAATCTGTAAGATGTTCTTTCTTCCATGGAACGCATGCTGATATCCTAACATGGAGATGTTAGGGACTGACTCAGTCACAATTCACTTTCATTGTATGGAAAAAAGATGCTATGAAAAGGAATAGTGACAGAGGCTTACATTCTGCCTGACATCTCCCTTTGTGTTCCACGGAAGAAAGTAGTCACACAGGTTTAGAAGTGAAAAAGAGTTACAGCTCCATGTGTATCATTGTTCACGTCTGAACTGAATGCATGTGGTGCTCCTCTAATAAGCAAGCATGTTAATGGGGATGTAAGGCATGTGAAGTGGTTTTGAGACACATAGAAAGGGGTGATGATCACTCATCAGCTGGTTTGTAATCTCATACTGCAGTAGGGTTTCCAGAGGTTTGCTTCAGAGGGAAGAGATTTAATGTGGCAAAACGTTGGGGTTAGTTAGTATCTCACATTTCAGGAGGCTTTAATATATGCAGTCGTTGAATCCTGATCCATGAACCTGAGCAAAGAAGCAGTCGGGGACTATAGAGCCTGTTTCACTCTGTTGAAAATGAACTTCAGACTGTGGTCTGTTTAAAGAAGTGCAATTGAGCAACATGCCTTGAATGGAAATACATTTATTAGAGGGTAATTGAAGGGAAGTGATAAGCTCGGCTTTTTCAGGATTCATTGCAAATATTTAATTAGGGTTGTTTATTTTTTTTGTGTGTGTGTGTGTGTGTGTGTGTGTGTGTGTGTGTGTGTGTGTGTGTGTGTGTGTGTGTGTGTGTCTTGCGTGAAATTGCTAAAGTGTTTATCACAAGTGCCTTTGTAGATTATTTGATTCTCTTTAAGCAAGCACCTTGTGAGTTTGTTTTTACCTGGCTTTACTGTTTTTTCTTTTTTTGCTTTTATAGGATACATTTTTTATTAATCTTTCTGTAAAACACTCATCCTCATTCTCTCTTTTCAAAAACAAATCAAATGAGAAGAACTCATATAAGGCTTTGTTGCCTTTTATTCAAATGAATTAAAAGAGATGATAGTTACAGAAGACAGCATTAAATCAATCAAATTTATTTCTGAAGGACCTGGCTTTGATTTCAGCATGTACTAACACTGTTTAAAATTACAGTAATGAATTGTCTTTTCGTAGTTGACAAGACAATTATTCTGTATCTTGGCTCTCCTTACTGTATCATGTAGTAACTAAACACTTTGCCTCTTGGAGCAATAAGTCCTGAACAGTTTAGTGAGATATTGAGCCACTTATCAATAAGAAAAGTCTGTAGTTCTTTGAGGAATGAAGGAGCAAGAGATCTTTTTTTTGTGCTTTACACTTCAGAACATCCCATATAAGTTCAATGGTATTTAGATGATCTAGTGAATTTGAGTAGGTTTGACTTCAAGTCAAGTCAAGTTCTTCATTCTTCATTCTTCATCATAATGTAGGTTCAGGTTCACTGCACAATCACCATTGGCCTTGTTTCCCAAAAGCACTAAGTAGATCGTAGAAACAATCCTTCAGATAATTTTAAATGATGGGCTTTTCCAGAAAGCATTGTAACTTTTATATATGAGTAACTGTAGAGAGCTTAAGACTAGCTGTAAGGACATAGACACTTGCAGGACAATCCCAAAATTACACTGTATACAATTGGATACAGTTAATGTTGAGATTCTTACACTTTATGCTGTAAAATACAATGTGACCATGATACTTCAATTTAAAATTGTGTTTATTTATATGCAAATATAATATAATATTATAGGTCTATTTATCATATCAATTTGCATATGTAGGTCTGTTTTTATCATCTAATGTGTAATGATATATAATTATATAATTTAAAATAAAGGCAAAAAATAGATTAATTAAATAAAAATAAATATGTAAAATAATGCATGATAAAATTGTTTGGTGTAAATCAATAAACTTTCGTATTCAATGTGGCTGCATGATTGTATTACAAATTAAATTACGAGAGAATGGAGATGTTATATTTAAGGGACAATTTTCTATCTGGGCTCGTTCTCCGATCGTCCTTCTCTTCTTCCTCTCTGACACCCAAGTGTGCTGCATTGATGTCACCAGTATTATTTTGGGAGCAGATATCCGCTTGATCAGTGAATGTACATGTACCCTATGTACTGGAAGTGCTTCTATAGTCATATTATGCACTTGCAAAAGGCCTACTGCCCAGTCTTCACTGACCTTGCAGCTTGCACCTCGACCCTCTGATGAATTCTTTTAAAAGAAAACATTGCAAATGCACATATGATGAACAAAGCTTTGTTTTTATGTGTTCTAAATGTCAGAAATATATACAATTGATCAAATCGATTTGTTTTATGATTTATGTACATAATATTTTCTATTTGTTTTTTAAGTTTCATGAATTGTTTTGTGCCTAATAATAATGTATATATAAATGTAGCTGAAAAGCCTATAATAGGCTCTTTAGTGCAGATGTAGATTTAAAGAGAGGCATAGATTTAGTTTTGGTTGTTGTGATGGTGGGCACACATTCCTCCATCACCCCCCAATTTTCCCATGAAACATGCACCATAGGTTTAGTGGCACCTTCCATTGTGTCAAATCGGCCCATATAGTGTGACAATATGCCCACTAGACATGTTTGCAATATATATATACCGATCAGCCACATTAAAACCACATGCCTAATATTGTGTTGGTCCCCCTCTTGCAGCCAAAACAGCACCAACCCGCATCTCAGAAAAGCATTGTGAGTTCTGTCTGCAGAACTGCCGCTCACTGGATGTTTTTGTTTTTGGCAGCATTCTGAGTAAATTCTAGAGACTGTTGTGCGTGTAAATCCCAGGAGATCAGCAGTTACAGAATACTCAAACCAGCCCGTCAGGTACCAACAATCATCCATGCGATTATCTAATCAGCTAATCATGTGGCAGCAGTGCACTGCATAATATCAGGCAGATATGGTTCAGGAACTTCAGTTAATGTTCATATCAACCATCAGAAAGGGTAAAAATGTGATCTCAGTGATTTGGAGAATGGCATGATTGTCGGTGCCAGATGGGCTGGTTTGAGTATTTCTATAACTCCTGGGATTTTCACACACAACAGTCTCTAGAATTTACTCAGAATGGTGACAAATATAAAAAAATCATCCAGTGAGTGGCAGTTGTGTGGACAGAAATGCCTTGTTGATGAGAGAGGTCAGCAGAGAACGGCCAGATTGGTTCGATCTGACAAAGTCTATGGTAACTCAAATAACCGCTCTGTACAATTGTGGTGAGAAGAATAGCATCTCAGAATGTTATTCTGAGATGCAGGCTGGCACTTCTTTAATGGCACAAGGGGGACCTACACAATATTAGGCAGGTGGTTTTAATGTTGTGGCTGGTTGGTATATAATTAAAGTAAACAATTTTTTACTTTTATCAAAACTAAAGAGCATTTATTTTTATTTGCAATTATTTACATTTATTTCCGGTACAATTCCTTTAGGTCCAGCTTCCAATTTAAAATTATATTCATGCAGTGTTTTATTTATATGCAGTCATTTTATATTCCAAACACAAAATAACACAGTGGAAATTAAACCGACAGGTGAATCATGCCAGGCTCAATTGTACATCTTTGTGTTTGCTGTTCATTTCAATTGTAATCATATTGTTTGGCGTACAGTTCAAAAAATTAAAATTATTCAAATCTAGCACAAACAACAATGATTGCATTGTTTATTCATAATGATTACATGCGTAAATAAAGCATCAACTTTCTATCAGGGAAGGGATGTGTAGCATTATCTAGATATGATTGCTTCAAGTTTACCTGTCAAAAAATGTATGAGAGTGAGATTAAACTGGCCGTTTTGTATCAGAAGCAGATCGCCTGTCGGTTAAAGTGGCAATGGCAGATACTGTAACCTGTAAGTAGCATTGTCAAAGGCTCACTCTGATGGACATGAGCATATTGATCACTAACTTTCAATTAAATGTTCCTTGAGGGGGTATCATGATAGCAGCTCCTGCCTCTTTCTCCTTCTCTCTGTCTCTCTCTCTCTTCTCTCTCTCTCTCTCTCTCTCTCTCTCGCTTATCACATTACATCCACAAATCAATGCAGCACTGTAACACACCACAGGCCGTCTATAAAATGCCGCCACAGATTTCCAGTACAGTGACAGTGGCAAAACACCGCTTCGTTTCTCCTCGGCTGAATTATTTGTGTCCTCAACCACTAAATCATATTGATTAAAGCTTGTCACGGATTTGAAATGAGGTCCTTTGGGGTCACTTGCAGCAGAAATGGCAGTTTATTGGATTACAGGCTTAATCTGATTTTGAACAACGAGCATGCATTATAATGGTGGCCTCGCTGGAGAGACCTCCTCTTTACCTGGCTCTTGAACCTTCCGACCACTTTAACCACAGGGAGAAAAACATACACTTATAAACACCCTTCACACTATAAAACAGACATTTGAAAATACTGGATTCTCAAGATATTTGCATTCATCTGAGATGTAAAGCCAGTCGAACACTGGAAGAGAAGCATCAAGTCAGGGGTAGGACAAAGCACAGGTGTCACACACAGGACACACACATTTAGACTCCATATAAATACAAAAGTTACAAAGGTTTTTGTAGAATGAACAAAGTGACATTTATATGTTTGCAGGTTAGTGTTTGAAAGTGGTGTAACTGCGCAAACGGATCAATTAGAATTTTTTTAAATTTAAAACAATTCAAAAGAGAAAGTTTGAAGAATACAAAAGAGGTGCAAGAATAACTCAGAGTGGTGGCAGTGGTGTGTGTATGTTCATAGATAAAAATTGTTTAGATTTTCAATCAATTGTAAAATACAGTACTTTATATGAATGTATTCTATATGCATTAAGTGCTTTATTCTGTACAACTTCAAGTTAGCCATTTCTAGGTAAAATTCCTCAAATGGTGCCAACTCTGTGCCAGTGGCACTTTCAACATTGTTTGGGCAAACAAAGCAGCATTAGCTCATTTTATGGTATGAGCACTGGTCTGTATGGTCTGTTTAACAACCAATGACATACAGGCAACCTGTTTGAAAACAACCTTACTAATAGGGCTACACAATCATCGAGATCACTTTTACAGCTGCCACAATTAACTAATCATGAAAAATTTAAATTATTGCAGTTTATGTAGTTCTACTCATATTGCGTAAATGTTATAAATGTAATTTTCTATTAAATGTGAGTTTTTGCAGTGGTTGAGCCTAGTAACCGATTACGGCTCAGTTACTGTTGTAACCTCTGTTCCCTGATGGAGGGAACAACATTTTGTGTTGATGTAGTGAGACTAGGAGTCGCTCTTGGGAGCCCCAAACACCTCCAATCTTTGAGAAAAGGCCAATGAGAATTGGCGAGTGGAATTTGCATGCCACTCTCCTGGACATACGAGTATAAAAGTAGCAGGAATGCTGCCACTCATTCAGGTTTTGTGCTGAGGAAGCGAGAGAAGGTCCCAGCCATTTCAGCGGATAGTACAGCGTTTTCGCAAGAGGGACACAACGTCTCGTTCCCTCCATCAGGGAACCGAGGTTACAACAGTAACTGAGACGTTCCTCTTCTGTCACTCACTCGACATTGTGTCGATGTAGTGACACTAGGGTTCCCTATAGAAAAACAGCTGAACTGTGTTACATGAACTGCCGATGCAGGTGCAACAAAATTCTGCGTGCATAATAGCAGGTGCATAAGTCTGCACGTAACCTCCCCCAATGCCCCACAAGACATCATGTAGTTCCCCACACCCCTGAGGGGGGGAAACAACACAACTAGCATGGGAGCAGGCCGTGCCAACCGTGGCCTTTTCTTTCTATGTTTTCTCTTATAGAGTATTAGATTTGGCTGGGGCCGCTCACAGAACAGCCTGGGACGGGGAGGAAGAATTTCTTCCTCGTGGCCCGTGGAGACCGTATGCTCGGGGGCGGGATTGTGCCACGGCTGGGCACGTGAAAGCGGGAGGTCCGGTTCCAGGGTGCTGTACCTGCCAAAGAGAACCGGTGGCTGGCGGTTGTGATAATGACGGTCGGGGAGACCGGAAATAGGGGGCTGAGTAAACTGCTCTTTTTTTGAAAATGTGGGTACCACAGCCCATTGGGCATGCGGCAAAATAAAATTAAAAAAGAAATAAGGATTCTCTGCTTACCAGCTCCCGTAGTGCCTGTCTCAAGGGCGCTTTGAAGCCGGGGGCGTCGCCGTCCTGCAGGTAGCTCCGCGTCGGGGCCGGCCCCGAGGCGCGGGCTGTGGCACCGCAGGGATGCGCTGGGCAACGAGCAGACTGGGTGTGGGGTCTGTGGCTCCGCATGGGCAGGATGTGCTGTATAGCCTCCGTCTGCTTCCTCACCGTTGAGAACTGCCGGGCGAAGTCTCCAACGGTGTCGCCAAACAGCCCAACCTGGGAGATTGAGTCGTCAAGGAAACGTACCATGTCAGCCTCTCACGACTCGACCAGGTTGAGCCAGAGGTGGCGCTCCTGGACCACCAAGGTGGACATGGCCTGCCCGAGAGCCCACGTCGTGACCTTCATTGCCCGGAGGGCGAAGTCGGTCGCCGAGCACAGCTCCTGCATTAGATCCAGGCGATGTGAAATTCTAATAGTATTTTTTACTATTCGAATAATTATTGCAGAACGAATATTCGAATATCTGACTACTTGTGCACATCCCTAGTCCATACAATGCAAGTGAATGGGTGCCCAAATTCCAAATTGCACATAAAGACCACATTAAAGTAATTCATAACACCCTGTCTACACCGGGCGGGTCCGTTGACACGACGTGCAGCACCGCACCACAACTGCTTGAGGCTGTCTACACTGGACGGGTTAACATGAACGTTCTAAGCTATTTTATTTCTGTAGTAGCACCAGCACATGCAGCGCAAAATGGAATGTGACACCCGTTTATTGTCGACACGAGAGATGGGCCGCAACGGACACTTCCAGTGTAGACAGCATAATTGATTATAATTGTACCTAAATATTGATCTGTTTTTCACCCACACCTATTGTGTTGCATCTGAAGTTATGGATTTAACCACTGAAATCTTATGGATTACTTTTATGCTGACTGTATAATCTTTTTGGAGCTTAAAAAAGTTGGCACCCATTCACTTGCATCGAATGGACCTATAGAGCTGAGAAATTCTTCTAAAAATGTTTGTTTGTGTTCTGCTTAAGAAAGAAAGTCATACACATTTGGGATGACATGTGGGTGAGTAAATTATGAGAACATTTTCATTTTGGGTGAACTATCCCTTTAATTCAGAACAACCATTTCTGTTTGTCTACTGCACATGTAGCTACCTGGTATAAATGTCTAATGGCACAGGTCTGAAAATATAAAGAATAAGAATAAGAGAAGAAGAAATCATTTGGAGAAGAGCAGCACAGCTTCAGTTTATTATTCCTGCCTAAAATCTCATTAAGTGTGACATTGAGGATTAGTTCAGAGGGAGAGGGGTGTAGAGAGAAGTCTCCCACAAATAGCTGTGAGGAGCATCACACTGGCTTTTGTTTGCCATCATTAATTCTGTGCTGAAGTGGCTAAGAGGAAGGCCCCGATTCACTGATCAGAGGAGGCCCCTTGAATATGACAGCAGGACAGGTGCCCTCTCTTCCTCTCTCTCTTTCACGCACTCACTTTTTCTCTCTCTGTCTTGCCGTGTCTGTGTTCTTCTCTCTCGCCTTTCTCGGCTCTTAATTGGGGTGATTTGGCAGTGGGGCCATCTGCGATGCTGACAAAGGGAGGCTTGCTTTGATTTATGGCACCTCAGGCCACATTAGTCTCAAGATTTCCACAGTAAATATCAATGCTCAGCAGTGGAGTTGGCTCAATAAAATCTGCATTGCTCAGGAAGAGAACTGTGGGTTCTTCTTGGGAATAGTATTGAGATGATGGTTAGCGTTTCTCTGTTACATTTTGGTGTGCCATTTTAAAGGGACCATATAAGTCCACTTGTAATGTTAATGGGTTCACCCAAAAATTCTGTTGTTATATACCCTAATGTCACACCAAACTCGTGTGACTTTCCTTCTTTCATGAAACACAAAGAAGAATTTTTAACATTTTCACACGGTTTATGCGCCATAATGTATGTCAATAGTGACTCCGGTCTGTCAAGCTCGAAAGAGGACAAAAAATAAAATTTATATGACTCATATACATGCTTCCAAGTCTTCTGAAGGAGTATGATCACTTAATACATTGAGTGATAAAATGTTTAATTGTCATTCACTCCAAAGTCATGTTACGACAGCACTTAAAATATGGAGGCAACAGTGATAACGTCAAATCTCATGACTAAACATGCAACATGACAAAAAGTTTTTCTTTAGTAAAATGTTCTTACCCCAAACACAGTCATAATTTAGTTTTATATAAAAAATGTTCCACCCTTTCTCTGACCATTTGAATAAAAAGGCAATTCCTTTTTTGCCACTGTACTTTTAGGATTCTAGATGTACAGTAAATTAACTCATTTTGGACTAGTTAATCTCAGAGCACCAGTATAATTCACACTTCTGTTCAGGGTGGGCCAAGTTGCTGAATACTAAATGAGCACATTCAAATAACAAGTGAAATACACATGATGTTGACATCACAACCATGATGGTTTTTGAAATGTCTATTTTTGCTTTTTTTTTAACACTGAAATGCATACCTCATTTTACTCCCTTTAACTCCAATTTTTATTTATTTATTTATTCTAATTATTTTATTCAGTTTTAATTTAGTTATCCTCCACCTCTGTAGTGTTCTTACCAAACCCTAACCCTAAATATTATATTATATATACAACAATCAGGCACAACATTAAAACAACCTGGCTAATATTGTGTAGGTCCCCCTCGTGCCAGCAAAACAGTGGCAACCTGTATCTCAGAATTGCATTCTGAAAAGATTTTGATTAATGGACAGATTTAGCTGTTTCTGAAGAAAATTGTGAAAGGACAAAAGAGGCATTCAACTGTTTATAAAGTATAGTCAGGACATTACGATGTAAAAAACAGCACCATCTCTGGTATATTTTTGATCAAATCTAGACAGGCCCCATTTACAGCAGCTATCACTCCAACACCTTATCTTTGAGTAATCATGCTAAATTGCTAATTTGGTACTAGAAAATCACTTGTCATTAAATCAAACACAGCTGAAAGCTATTTGGTTCACTAAATTAAGCTTAACATTGTCTGTGTGTTTGTTTTTGAGTTGCCACAGTATGCAATAGACTGGCATGTGTTAAGGTCAATATTAGGTAAAAAATGGCAATAAAGAAACAGTTTTCTCTAGAAACTCGTCAGTTAATAATTGTTTTGAGGAAGGAAGGCTATACAATGCTTGAAAAAAATTGAAGATTTCATAAAAGATGTAGGAATTTTTTTTGTATAAATGTACACGGTATGGATTACAAATTCTCCACCATTATATGTTGGAACAGTGTGTGTTAGCTAGGAATTAAATGAAACTGTCCTTATTCTACATTATTATGTAAGGAAATTTATAATGGAATTAGTCACGTTCTACAACCATTATAAGATTGATAAATGTTAAATAACTAGATCATTTGTCTGAATAAAATTCTCCACCATTAACTTCTCGTTGTATCCGCTCACACATTGCTAAGGAATTAGCTTTAATAAGGGAATTATGATTAATTCACTTATTGGAGTAATATTATTCTCATGGCTTATTGAAAATAATATCACACTGTAAAGGGATATAAGGGATAGGAGGAGGCGAGATCCAGCTTGACAATATTTTTTTTTAAGAAGAAGAAGAAGAAGAATTTTATTCACATACACATATATTCATATGCACTTAAGATAAAACAAAGAACAAAGAATTGATCATGCATTTGAACTGGTCCCCAAAGAAGCTATCTAAAGCTTATACTCGCGGGCCATGACAATCAAAAAAATAAAGAAAAGAAAAAAAAAAAATGAATTAATGTGTGGCCTACATATAAAACATTTCATACCTAACATTCAAACAACACATAATAGGGGATCCCATTTAACAAGTACAATTTTGTTGACAGTTTACCTTAAGGTTGTAAGAGTAACACTGACATACATGCAGAGTGAGAAGTAGTACATACATCAAGAAGATGAATACAAACTTAATAATTGTTTCTTGAGATTTTTTTTAAAAGAAAAAAAAGAGCTTGAATTTTTCAAATATTCATCCAGCTCGTTCCAAATCCGCGGTCCCCGGCACACTACACTCAATATAAATTATATTTTAATTAAAAACTTAAACAAAAGACACAAACACACACATGAGGGTCAGCTGCCCGTAAACGATCTCTCGCTCTCGGCCCTGCCCTCCGCCCTGTCACGTTTCTCCCTTGTTCTCTCAGGCTGGGGAGCCCCCGGCATGATGTACATCCCCCCCCTCTCTTTCCCTGGGGGAGCCCTAAGCCCTGTCTGCTGGCAGGTCATCCCTACCTTCCTGAATATGGGAGGGGACGGGGGGGGACAAAAATAATTAAAATATGGGGGGTACTTCCTGTAACAATGTAGTACCCCCCCCCACAAAAAACTGTGTAAAATTTAAAAGAGAGGGAAAAGGCCAACACGGAGTGGCAGTGGGAGAGAGAGAGAGGACAGAGAGAGATGGAAAAAAAAAAAAACTTACTCGCCAGTTCTCCGATACGCTGTAGCTTGGTCCTCGGCCACTCCTCCACCCTCTCACGGATGACAGCCTCCCCGGCCGGATAGGAGGCAGTCCTCCAGCCCCTGGCGGACGGAACACCCCGCTGCATTATCGGGGAACAGAAGGAGTCTCCCCCACACTAGGCAGCGGTTCTCCCGCTCCAGGTGGTCAGCAGCAAGCCCCTCCCCGCTTGCAGTCGGCGGTATCAGACCACGCCGCGTTACAGCGGCTGGTAGGGGACTCCTCCACCCCTGGCAGCGGCCCTAACTGCTCCAGGCGGTCGGTTAGGAGCCCCTTCTCCCCTCGTGGTCGGCTCCTCAGTTGGGGGTGGATGGTAGTGGCAAGAACTCTACTACTTCTTTGCTGTTTGTAGAATGTTCGTTACATCGATGTTTTGGACTCTGTTATGATCGCGGAGAGTTATTGTCTGGATGAAGCGAGGCCTTCTGCAAGGAGGACTCGCAACTCCCATTTGTTGTATATATATATTGTATACTGTATACACTGTATATATTTCTAATTGCTTCATTACTGGTTCATTACTTTCTTAGTTCTTCAGAGATATATACTGTAATGGTGATGCAATATACAGTATTTGCACTTTCATAAAACCTTTTTTTAGGATTATTATTTCATATCCATGTAAGTTTAATATTGGCACTGATTAATCGGTAAAAACCAATACATCGGCCTACCTCTACTAAATAGTACACTATAATCCTGTTTTCCATAATATGCTTTATTTCATTGTGATTCTTGCTGAAATAAATTACATCTAAAACCAGCTTTTTGTAGATGCTGGATTTAGCTGGTTTAAGCTTATTTCCCAGCCTCACCAAGCTAGTTTAGCTTGGTTTTTTTTTGTTGTTTTTTAAACCATTAAACTGACCAACCTGACCAGGCTGGAAGACAAGCTAAGACCAGCCAACAATCTTAGGCTGCTTGTAGATGTATTTTTATTTATTTAAAACATTTTTCAACATGGATTTCAATTTTCAAAAAGCTTTGTTAGAGATTGTATGTCATTATGTGAAAATGTAATTATTATGCATGCTGTTAAATGTGTTAGAAATGTGCATGCTGGAACACTGTTTTAATATTTTTATTTGGGTGTTTCACAATCAGATAATGCTGAAAACGCTGCAAGAATTCTCTTCTCACTGTCTCTGAAGTATTGGACAATTTCTGTATGGTCCACTATGTTACATTTCTGTTGCAATACAGACTTGACAGTGCATCAGGGGAGTCCACAGTCATTGCTACAATCACACACATGCTGATATACACTACGAGCATGACAGCCTGTTTTAATGGTGCGTCTAACAGCCTTCTTACGACACCATTAGGCGGTTCTAGTGCATGGTCACAGCCTGATATTCCAGTGCTGCTTAGCAGCTGTCCAAGTCTTCCAGCAGGCCTCTCGTGTCTCCGCCCTAGCAGCCTATCCTAAAGCATGGTGCTTAATTATGTTGCTAATGGGCCTGTGCAATACCGTGCACTCCTACAAACCAAATACACACAGCAGGCATTGGGGAAGGGGGGTTGCTAGAGCCTATGAGTACTTTTTTAGCAGAAGTGGATTTAGTTGAAATCTATCTTAATTTTTTCCTTTCCTTGTAATCTCTCACGAGCCGAGGCATAGCATGGAGTACCTTGTTTAAGCGTCTAGGTTTTGTATAGAAGTGAATTGCTGAGAAGTTAGGAAATATGCACATCTTTTCTCCCAGGCTGTAAATGTTGTTTGGGAGGTAGAAAAAGGGAGGAACCAGAATGATCCACTGATCATTTTATAGCATGTTGTTTTGCATGGTGGAGGTTTTGGCATGTTTTTTTTTTTACGTTTGGCTCTGATGTATATTATGATCCTTTATTAGCATTTTGCAATTCCCTTCTCACTTTGTGTGCAGTGCATTTCTGTAGTATAAAAGGAAGTGGTAAAATGTGTGCTCGGGGTCACAGTTGACAGGGTCAAAGTTCTGTTCCCTCATCACCTGCTATTTTGAATATCAGCTCTATAAAATAGGGAATACCACATTTAAAGTTACCTTACACAGCAAGGCAACTTACTCTCCCTTTAGGTGCAGTAGCTGTGTTAACCACTATACAAACCATGCAATTGCGGGGGAAGGCGTGTGTGGTGATGGTAAATTGCTCAAAATTTTTGATTTGGCCACTATGTTGCGTAAACAGCATGTCATTAGACTAATTTCATGATCTATCAGGGCTGCACAATTAATCAAAATAGAATCAAAATAGCAATATGGTTGTAAAGAAGTTCAATGGAAAGGAGGAGGCAGGAACCGGCTTGACGACATGAATAATATTTTAATGATTAACTTAAACAAAAGACAAACACACACGACGGACATGTCCGTAAACGATCTCTCTCTCCCGCACCATCCTCCGCAGTCTGCCTTTATCTCTCTCAGAGGCTTGATTAGCAACCCGGCCCCGCCCTCTGCCCTGGCACATGCCTCCCTCGTTCTCTCAGTCTGACCACCGGCATGATGTACACTCCCCCCCCTTTCCCTGGGGAGGGTGTGCCTTTCGCCCCAACTGCCGGCATGTCATCCCCGTCTACCTGGATGAGGGAGGGGACAAGGGGAGGGAAACAGAAATAATAAAAATGGGGGGGGTACTTCCTGTAACAGTGTAGTACCCCCCAAAAAATCACTGTAAAATTTAAAGGAGAGGGAAAAGGCCAACGCGGAGCGGTAGTGAGAGCCAACGCGGAGCGGTAGTGAGAGAGAGAGAGAGAGAGAGAAGAGAGAGCGAGAGAGAGAGGAGAGAGAGATGAAAAAAAACACTTACTCGCCAGTTCTCCGATACGCCGTAGCTTGATCCTCGGCCACTCCTCCACCCTCTAACGGACAGCCACGCCTCTCCGGGCAGATCAGAGGCAGTCCTCCAGCCCATGGCGGATGGAATACCCCGCCGCATTCTCGGGGAACAGAAGGGGTCTCCTCAGCCCCTGGCAACGGTTCTCCCGCTCCAGGCGGTTGGCAGCGAGCCTCCCCACTCGCGGTCGGCAGTCTCTGACCCCGCCACGTTTCAGCGGCTGGTAGGGGACTCCTCCGCCCCTGGCAGCGGTCGGTTAGGAGCCCTTTCTCCCCTCGCGGTCGGCGGCCGTTTCTCTGCTTCCAGGCGGCCGGGCTCCTCGTCCCTCGGCAGATGGCCGCGGCTGCTCCATTGGGGTGGACGGTAGTGGCGAGAACTCTACTATGGTGTATGCCTCCTCCTTCCCGGGTTTCGGCACCAGTGTAAAGCAGTTCAATGGAAAGGAGGAGGTAAGATAAGAGACAGGGTGTGTAGAATCACGACCCGGCCCAGCCCTCCGCCCTGCCACAATGGTCATATGTTATTACTAAATCACAAAAAACTGCGATTGCGCCCCTGAGTAAATGGGTGACGAATTGTATTATGTTCATGTTCAGTCTTGTAGTGGTTCACATGCATTGGGAAGGTAAAGATCTGCAGGTTCACCCGTATGCGCAATTCCAAACATTTGAAGTCATTTAAAGTGATTATGTAATTTCTGAGCAATTAAACAACTGTCTGTTTGTGTGTGTGTGTGTGTGTGTGTGTGTGTGTGTGTGTGTGTGTGTGGTAATAATCTAATATAAATAATATATATATATATATATATATATATATATATATATATATATATATATATTATCGTCAACAGGCTCAAAAATATCGAGACCCTCCACCCTCCTCGGAAGGCAAAAGGGGGGCCCCGGTTGGAAAGATGCTTGGGACCTCAGAAATTGTAACCCCACATCTGTATAGATATAAGTCTGGTGTAACAATAAGGGATTTTTATTTGTAATAACTATAATGTCCATATTATACTTGGAAGGCATTTCAAAATATTCAAAGAGTAACACAAGTGTAACGTTGCAGAAGAAAGACTCAAAGACGATGAAGTGCAGTTGATTTAATCCAAAATCACAAAATGTAATGAAATAACAAATACATAATATAAACAAAAGACTAGATCACAAAAACAGAACCTGACTTGACAAAAACTGTGACTATGATTTTGACAAAAAACTAAAAAAATGAAGTACCATGAAACAAAATTACACAATGAATACACAGAAATAAAAGGAGAACACGAGGGCTTATGCGCCCTTCAAGTAGAGTCATAAATATAGTAATTACGAGTTCTGAGCACATGAATGATCAAGCGAAGTAGTATTAATGGGAAATTTGTGGGAAAGTTGTAATTCTAGATGATACCTCAGAGTCCGAGTTGGGATATTGGAAGGGAAGTGTCAGCATGAAAGATTATGGGAAGCAATGATTGCTAAATTATTTCAACTTCTGTACTTTATTTCAAAAATGTTAATTTGTTGTATATGACAGTAAAATTATGACTGTGGTTTGTTTTTAAAGGGGTCATGAAATGCAATTTTTTCTAATTTTATTATATTCCCTGAGGTCCACTGATAATGTCAGTAAAGGTTTTTGCAACAAAACGCTCCAGTTGTAACAGTTCAATGTGTCGTTCATAACATTTCTCGAGACAACAGTACACTGAACTGAGAATCACCTCTTTCAGAGGTTTCTGATATACTGAGAACTGATGAGCTGCTGATATTGAGCATGAGCATGCAATTGTACAATATTTTTATTTCGGACATAATACTGAGAAGTGAAGCTGCTGATGAGCACGCGTAAACCAAGGACTTGAATGAGGGGGCGAAAATTTTCAGTTGAGAGATGTAAATTAATTTTACTATTGCATGTTATGTATGTATTTGAATATTTGAACTAGATCATGATTTCTGTAAAAAGGGTGAGTTTATTAAGACTAGTTTAATTACTTTACAATCTTTAGACGTAGAACATCCGTGTTTGTATATCTGTGTCAGTATTGAGTGCTTTAGTTGCAAAACTTTAATATAGGATGTAAGATCACTGAATTAAACACTGATGACAATAAACACCCTTATTATTATAACTTAATTAAATAAAATGTAATAATCAGCAATACGCGCTTACATAGTATGGCTTTATTGAATGTGTTTGAGCGTGTATTCTATGACGTTACATGATGACATAAAAGAACTGGTGAATTGTTTTTCTTTTTTTTAACGGTTCATTGAAATGAAATGTCCATAAGAACCATTTCGTGGAAACAAATCTGACTTTTCATCACTAATTAAAATGCTCAGATTTGGCCTCAGCGACTCCTTTAAACTTCAATGTAAACGTCCACTGTTGTGATTGGCTAAAATCATGAAGCCCCTCAAATTCAGCCATATATGAGACTCAATTGAAAGAGAATATACAATCTCTCCACAACATTATAAAACACAATTTCAGGGTTTACACATAATGCACATCTAACACATTGCATCCGAATATATTAAGCTGTTCACTCAAGCATATCAGCACCATAACTATCAAACAGTCATAACATATGAAATAATGTATTTATAAATTAAACTGTTTACTCACAAGTCCTTGTGTTTTTAACTACCCCATTCTTCAATAATAGTTCCTTTGCAAAGCTTGAATTGTATTATGACTGGTTCACCAGCAGTCCACGCTGATATTCGCACATACACAGTCCATAGCACAGTGAAACTTGACGCTCACACATACAGTAGGTGCACAGATCGCCAGAAATCATCCAAATGGTCAAAAATGTCCAGCTAGTGCTTGTTTACATACACCAATAAATAAAAATAGCGTAGATGGGAGCAAGAACAGCAAGACACAGATCAGCTAAATGAAGCCGAATGGAGTCTCCTTTTCTGAGTTGTAACTGACACTGCGTCTTTTAAAAGCAGCACAATAAACATGACAGTGGTCAAAGACGTCTGTGTAATGCATGTTATATGCTCAAAAAACTGATAAATAGTCCAGATGAGTCCCCTTTGGAACTCAGCTTTCAAAATGAGACATTTTAATATAGTGGGAACTATAAATGCTCTTTTTAGACTTGAAAGGATGTTTAGAGTTCTGAAATTACAGTACACTACAGTTATCTCTTATATGTGTAAATATCAAGTTTTTTTTATTTTTTTTCATTGCATGACCCCTTTACAGAAATTAATTAATAAATGTTTAGATACCATGCATTAATAAGTCATATACTGTATGTCATGTAAGTGATGGATGTTTATTTACTTATGTTTATTCAACATACAGCAGTCGTTCATTGAAGAAGCAAGATATAACAAGAAGCATAACAAGAATCAAGACATAATATGGGACCAGGAACTTCAAAATAAAAGACATTACAAAATACAATTCAGAAATCAAAACATGGAAAAGAACAAAAATCCAAACACATGTCACAATAAGTTATGATTGGAGACTAGTTGACATCCAAAATGTTTTTTTCAACAGCCAATGCTGATATTGATATTTAAAGAGCAGGGTAGCCAATGGTCGATATAATGCTGAAATGTACTGTATATTGTATAAACTTATATATACAGTATATCATATTACACAAGTCATTCATAGCAAATTAAATACATACAAATTCGTGGATATTAATTTAAACTATCACTTTAATCATAAACAACAAAATGTTTGTTATCCACTGACAAGGCTGTTGGTAGATTTTGGAAATGAAACAAAGGTTTATTAATTTCAATATTCAGCCAAGATTCTCACAATAGGCCTTCCTTCTTTCCTTCCATCCATCCTTCCATGCATAATCTGCCAAATATCTTTTACTTTTCTAAACAGTCCTCATGTAGATATTGTTGTGCCAAATTATAATAAAAAAATACACACTGCAAAATGGAGAATACGGAAATGTTGTGAACAGTTTAATACCGCTGACCTCCTTTCCTTACCACTCTGAAAACATACTGTACAATTCTCAGAGGAAGCACCCTGAAGCCATAGCTGTGATTTTAAAAAGCCTAGTCTAAATGTTTTTCTTATTTTTTTTCTACGATGAGATTAATACACCAAGGCCAGTTTTAAATACCTGAACACCTGCTAAAATAGCTTGAAACAACTATGTTATAATGTGTTACTTTGTAAACAGCCCTGGCAGGGTAATCAATGTGTCATTAAAATGCTAGCTAACATTGTAGTTGACTAATTGATGCATATTAATACCTTAATTAGTGCAAATGAACACTCAAATGGTAACACAAATGTGTGGCAATAACATAATTGCGTTTTCAGAATTAGTCTGTGCAAGGATTCTATTTAATCAGCTATCATTAATTACCACCAATGTCTAGCTTGGGTTTAAGTTAAGCACCGTCTAATTTGTGCTGTTAATAAGGACTGCATGGCAGTCATAGATCATGTATTTCAAGGTTAAATTTGGTCTGCGGCATAGAACTTCTCACAACATTTGTCATTCTCCATGTTGCAGTGTGTCATTTTCAATGATATTTTGGCACACCAGACAATGATTGCTAGAATTCAGAAAATTAAAGATTTAAAATTATTCAAAATTAACTTGCAGTATATTGTGATTTAGATTAGTCACATGTGAGTGACATGCAAGTATTCAATTTGAAGATTAATGGATATGCTGTTGCTGTTTATTAGTGACTTTACTATTTTTCAGCTCTATTTTGAACATTCAATACATATTATAATTTTTTTTTTAATTGGAACTCAACAGGAGATATTAGACAGCATGTTTAATTTGGGTACCATTTACTTTCATTGCATCTTCTTTTCAGCTTTGGTGACCGAGGCCGTCATTCTGCCTAACATTTCCCTTTTGTTTTCCATGGAATAAGAAAGTCAAACAGGTTTGGAACAACATGAGGGTAAAATGGCACAGAACTTTCATTTTTTGGTTAACTATCTCTTTAAGAACTTGACCAATATGGTCTGATTCCAAGTCAGCCTTGAAGTTTATAAAGTAGACAGACTCATTAAGAATCACACCATGCACACACACTCACTCATGTACACATTCTGCTCTTGCTGACCTGATGCAGTGCAGTGCCTGGGGGAGCCCAGCTGTTTCAGCCTGGCTGGCCGGCTGTCAGTGGGTGAGGTGGGAAGGGCTTGGCTGTGACTCCCACCCGAATGTGTTTACCAGATGCACTGTTGCCTCAGGTGAGCACTGCAGCTGGCTCCATAAAGTTCCAGCAGCCGGTCTGGATCCAAGTCCATGACAGACAAGACAGACTGGACAGACCAAGGTGTACATTCAGACATCCACTATGCATGCAGACTCTATGCCCAGGAGAACTGACTCCAGGCCAGTGTTTTGCTGCCGGTGCTGTCCATGAATAATATTTTTTAGGGTTGCCAAAGGTGAAAAAACTAGCCGTAGGCACAGAGTTAAGGTGCAGTCACACTAGACTTCATGCTCCATTTACTCCCATGTAAGAGCGGAAATCCAAGGAAATATTGTCTTTTTCTTTTTTATTCTCTTTTGTTTGTTTGTTTTGTCAGAGATCTCTTGGCTCAATATCAAGAATAATTTAAAATGTAATACTTGATTAGAGTATGTTTCAGCCTTTAAGATCTGGTGAGTTACATTTCTAGATGAGATCCTAACTTTGCCAATTTGCCATAATCAGATCAGATTCTAGAGTATGTTTGTGTAATACAGGCCCAGGAGATCAACATTAACATTGGTTACCAGGTTTATTAACAAAAAAGCTTGTCTGTGCAGTTGTCAGTGCTTGAATTCTTTAAAACTGTAAACTATTGTCTAATGAATACATAAATGTGAATGTGAACTTCACACAAATAGAACCATCCCGATCTCATGAAAAGTTGTACATAATTTATATATAAAACATAAAACATATATTACTCTCTTTCAGTATGGGGCAAGGCCTGACCGGCCTCTTACTCCATACATGAGGAAGAGTAATTGATCTGCCTTAGTTTCCTATGAAACATATTTAAACTCTCTCCCCAAAGGCTCTTCATCAATATGGAGTGTGGGAGCTTGTTGTCAGGTAATGGTGTGCAGTATGTTGCACTTTAAGAATCTGCTCTGTGCTTGTCATTGGGACTTTGTATTTTTATTTATTATTGTATTATTATTATTATTAAGGTCTGTAAGTTGATTTAAATATATAACCGTGACAAATATCAGATATTTTATTTAACATATTAACACATTTAGTCCTTTTTTTAAAGAAGAAAACAAAATAGTATATATAGACACCAGGCAGAGAGGTTTCTGCAACAGTGCTCTGTACTCATTGCACAGAAATCAAATATTTCTCAAATTTGCACCAAAACAGTGAATGCAGATATTGCACACAATGCAAATCCACAAATAAAACTAACAAATAGTCTTTAGAAATCTCATGAGAAAACTGTTATAACATCAAAACAGTATAATATTAGAAAAATGTGAAAGGAATATTCCAGGTTCGATACAAGTTAAGCTCAGCCAACAGCATATGTGACATAATGTTGACTACCATAAAAATGAATTGATCAATTGGAGTGAAAAAGATGGCGCCAAGTATGGCTGCTGCGTTGCGAGCTCCGACACAACACTGCAGTTTTTTGTTTTTTTTGTTTTGTTTAAAGTTTTTATTTTTTTTGTCTTGGATGTTGTCTGCCTTACTTTATATGACAGGCAAACTCTTTTGGACATCGGTTCTTCAATTACACACCAAAACCGGACTTCAAATTCCTCAATGCCAACCCGCTGTTTACAAGCACACCGGCGGAGCCCTTTGTCTGTTCAACACAGAAGGAAAAGAGGAAAAAGAGCCGGCGTTCTCATCAGAGTAAGACATCACGCAAATCGACCCCCACTACCCAGTATTCTTCTGTCAAACGTTCAATCTCTTGACAACAAGCTCTGCGATTTGAAAGTACAGATCTCTTTCCAATGAGAGACGAGGGACTGCTGCATTATCTACCTAACAGAAACTTGGATGTCTGCAGAGATTCCAAACTCAGCCATCGAACCCTCAGGGTTCGCCGTGCACCGAGCGGACAGAGCGAAAGACCTCTCAGGTAAAAGCAGAGGTGGTGGTGTATGTTTTATGATCAACAAATCCTGGTGTGATCAGAGGAACGTACATTTTATCAAGTCTTTCTGATCTCCTGATCTGGATTTTTTCAAGCTTCTGTGTCGACCATTCTGGCTACCGAGGGAATTCTCACAGTACATCCCCCCACAAGCCGACACAGACCAGGCACTCAAGGAAATGTATAGGAGTATAAGTGAGCAGGAAACCGCGCACCCTGAGGTCGCGTTCATTGTGACTGGGGACTTTAACAAAGCCAATTTGAAAACATTTGCACCAAAATACCACCAACATATCAGCTTCAACACACGAGGGGACCGGGTTTTGGACCATTGCTATTCTCCTTTCCGGCAAATAAGACCACTCTTACGTTCTGCTTCTGCCCGCTTACAGGCAGAAACTGAATCAGGAAGCACCCACCCTCAGAACGATCCAGTGCTGGTCAGACCAATCCGACTCTATGCTACAAGACTGTTTTGATCACACGGACTGGGAGATGTTCCGGTTTTGATCACACTTAATGTGCGGAACTCCGCTTTTAATTCCGGGAACGCGGAGGAGCATAAACAAGTCAGTTATGCCCTCCATAAAACTATCAGAGCAGCCAAACACCAGTACAGGCACAAGATTGAAGGACAGTTCAACACCACCGACTCTAAAAGTATGTGGCAGGGAATTAACATCATCACGGACTACAAAAGGTATAAAAGCTCTGCCATGAACACCGCTGCCTCTCCCGGACGAGCTAAATAAATGTTATGCTCGTTTCGAGGGAAATAACTCCACCCTCGTGGAGAAAGCACTTGTGGCCAATGCTACAGAGGTTGGTTCACTCTCCATCTCTGTTACGGATGTAACCCGGTCCATCCAACAGGTGAACATCCGTAAAGCCGCAGGTACAGACAGCATTCCGGGCTGCTTCATCAGAGCATGTAAAACATGACTGTGTGGCAACACATAACTCCAATGCCATCATTAAGTTTGCTGATGATATGACAGAGGTAGGTCTGATCACTGACAATGATGAAACAGCCTACAGAGAGGAGGTGCACACTCTGACATGCTAGTGTCAGGAGCACAACCACTCCCTCAACGTCAGTAAGACCAAGGAACTTGTAGTGGACTTCAGGAGGAAAGACAGAGAACACAGTCCCATCACCATTAATGGAGCACCGGTGGAGAGAGTCAGCAGCTTCAAGTTCCTCTGTGTCCTCATCACTGAGGAACTCACATGGTGTGTCCACATTGAGGCCTTTATGAAGAAGGCTCACCAGCGCCTATTTTACCTGAGACGGCTGAGGAAGTTTGGAATGAACCACCACATCCTCACACGGTTCTACACCAGCACTGTAGAGAGCATCCTGACTGGCTGCGTCACCGCCTGGTACTGCAATAGCACTCCCAACAACCGAAAGCCCTGCAAAGAGTGGTGGAACTGCCAGACACATCATCGGAGGTGAGCTTCCCTCCCTCCAGCACATATATACCATGCGGTGTGTGAAGTCAGAGACTCCAGCCACCTGAGCCATGGGCTGCTCTCACTGCTACTATCAGGCAGGCAGTATCACAGCATCAGGACCCGCACCAGCTGACTACATGACAGCTTCTTCCCCCAAGCAATCAGACTTTTGAACACTTGATCTCTCACGATCAATATACATCAGCACTGCACTTTATTAATCTTATTATCTCACACTGGACTGTCATAAATTATATTCTCTTCACAATACAACTACTGTATATATATTTTTTTATTTTTTTTATATACTTTTTTATTTTAATTGTATGTGTATTCTATATTGTGTGTATTGTTTACTGTACATTGTATATTATTATTGTGTTGTGTAATTATGTGTACATTTGATATGTAAATTGTGTTGTGTAAATATGTTGTTTATTGTAAATTGGTATATGTCTCGTCACTTTCATGACTGCTATGTTGCTCGGAACTGCACACAAGACTTTCACCCACTGTTGCACTTGTGTACATGGTCGTGTGACAATAAAGTGATTTGATTTGATTTGATTTGAAATACATTTCAACTAATCCCTCCTATTATTTAAAAAAAAAAGAATCTAAAATCTAGGTTTCAGAGAGGCAATGGGGCCAATTTTTGGAGGGTGTAAAGGCAGAAATGTGAAGCTTATAATTTTATAAAAGCATGTTAATTCCTCTGTTAAAACTCATGTATTATTTGAGCAGTAAAGTTGTTTAAATTATACATTTAGTGTTTTAGGGTTTGTTGACATTACATTGTAATGGCAACTAAGTTGTAAACTTGATGAATTTTACACAGAAATGGTTAATTTGTGATTTTATCACACATAAATCATGTTAACATGCTTATTGTTTTTTAAAATGTTTGTATTTTAACAATTAAAATTGGCTCCCATTCTCTTCCATTGTAAGTGCATCACTGTGACCTCGAGTTGTGAACATTTTGCTGTCATTTTCAGAGACAGATCATGTGGGAAAAAAATTAAGCACATAAAAAAAAAAAAATAATATATAATAATTATTATAATAATATAATATATATACATTGTTTTAGTAGCATTTAAATGTGAGTTTAATTAGTAATTACTATACATCTCCACTTTACCCCCTCTATTTTCAGAAGCACCCTAAGTGATTTTGATTTGGAATCGGGCTTGACTCACTCAGCGCTGTTTAAAGAGGCCCGCTTCACCCTTATGCTCCTACGTGCTGTGAGGCAATTCTGTCCAAAGGGCCAGCCTGATTGGTAGCAAGACCTTATTTTCTATCTATCGATCTCAGGGGTAGCCCTCGAGATGCAAAAACCACCACAAGATGGATCTGCTGTCAGGTCTTACAGTAAAAATCAGGTAATCAATGACATGGAGCTCCACCAAGCCCTGTGTGGACCTAATTCCACTCATCGACGCTAAATGGAAAGGACCCAGTGCTTCATCAATCATCAATTCAAGGAGCACCGGCTGGTTAATAGTCTGCTCTTTACTCAAAGAATAGTCACTTCTATTATCAGGGAGAGCTGGTGGAGATTCCCTCCTCTAGCACACAATGTTAAGGAGGTGCAGGGAGAAGATGCAAGACAATGGTGTTGTGAGTTTAATCGCATATTTTTTTTCCTCATTCGCCACGCTCTGTTCCATTTCCCAGATGGCTCCTGTCAGCTAACACAATTCTAAATTGAAGCTTGCAGCCTCAATCGATTATCGCTTTTTTTCCTCCCATCCTAATCCATTTGATCTGCCTGTAGAGTGGAGGACTACATGATTGTGTGGGGTTGAGGGGTCAATATCTCCCGAATCAAGGAGTAATTTCCTCTTAATTCGTTTTCCTGTCGTGCAGCACAGAATGAAATGCTTACTTGTTTTGCATTATGTGACTTTTGTAGCTCTTTAAGGTTAAGCCTGCTCAATAACATCCTCTCCATCTTGCTCATAGGTTTCCAGTATCCACGGTTCAAACCCAGGGAAATCGGAAGTGCTCAAATCAGGGAGCCCCAAGTCGACACTAAAGCACATATGGACAGAAAGCAGTAAGGACTTGTCCATCAGTCGACTTCTATCACAGACTCTGCATGGCAAGGAGAACGCGACAGCTCTGGATCTGCACTATGATACTCCAGAGCCTTATTCAGAGCAGGACCTGTGGGACTGGCTGAGGAATACTACGGACCTGCAGGACTCCAGGCCGAGAGCCAAACGGAGGCCGATGGTCAAGACCGGCAAGTTCAAGAAAATGTTTGGCTGGGGAGATTTCCACTCTAACATCAAAACCGTCAAGCTCAATCTCCTGATCACTGGAAAGATCGTCGATCACGGCAACGGCACCTTCAGCGTCTACTTCCGGCATAACTCAACAGGCCAGGGAAATGTGTCAGTCAGCCTGGTGCCGCCCACCAAAATTGTAGAGTTTGATTTGACAGCTCAGCAGTCGGTCATTGACGCCAAGGATTCCAAGTCGTTCAACTGCCGCATCGAATATGAGAAAGTGGAAAGGGGCTCCAAGAACACGCTC
The DNA here is from genome assembly GCF_025860055.1 of Xyrauchen texanus. Taxonomy (NCBI): domain Eukaryota; kingdom Metazoa; phylum Chordata; class Actinopteri; order Cypriniformes; family Catostomidae; genus Xyrauchen; species Xyrauchen texanus. Next base: position 28,311,428 of record NC_068285.1, on the reverse strand, counting down.
TGCAACTTCGATCCATCCAAGACATGTTACCAGGAGCAGACGCAGAGCCACGTGTCCTGGCTCTGCTCAAAGCCCTTCAAAGTAATTTGCATTTACATATCCTTCTACAGCACCGACTACAAGCTAGTGCAGAAAGTCTGCCCAGATTATAACTACCACAGCGATACTCCCTATTTCCCATCTGGCTGATGGTTGCATCTTATGATGTGAAGGACAACAAGAGGCAAAGGATGGATCTCTCTCTCCCCATCCACAACAAACACATGTTCCCTGTAATATCCTTACCATGCTTACATGGCCCGGATCAAATCAAACAAACTTGAAAAGGAAAGAATTTGGCTATTTGCACAAGTACAACACAAAACATTCAATTGAGGGCTTGATATACTGCTTTTCTTGTTATAATTTAAGTTATGGCGCTCATTGTTATTATTAATTAAATTAAATTTATTGTTTATATCTGTTAATGTTTTTAGGCTATAGTTTAATCACTGGAGTGTTGCTTAACTGGCCATGTGAACAATTGTGGGTTGTAGCTGATTTTGACATTTTGTCCTGTAATGTTTTATTTTAGAAATGTCTCATGCATGTGTTTGATTTCACATGTTTATTATTATTATTATTATTTTGTTATAGTAATGATGTGTTTCTTAGAATGGCCAAGAGGCCACGTAAGGGTAGATATGACTTTGTTTATGTTTGCGTTTAGTCAGTAGTTCACCTCAGAAGCAATGATGCAGGAGAATTATTTGCAATCAGAATTTCAATGTTCCCTCCACCTACAAACTTTTGAAGAGTCCAGGATTCCCCATGCTTTCCTGAGTAATTCCTCCCAGACAAAGGCACCTGTCTGAGACCTGAGGGAGACCCAAAAATGAGGGGGTGAGAGTGGCTTTGTTCTGCTGGTTATGAGCAGGCCTTAATTACAGGCATGTAATTTCATCTACCTTTGAAAAAGAAGCTGTACTGTAGTCATTCTGGATTGTTCAGCCCAAAACTGTCTCCTGTAGTATAATAAGATCCAGAAATGGCTTGAGGGCTTGCTCAATGTCACTTATAATACACTGTAATGTAATGAATTCTATATCCTAGAGCCTAATTTGTATGAATGGTTTGTATTGTACATAGTTGATCCTGATGGAGCTGCTTCTGTATATGCCTTCCTTCACTGTCTGTTAAAATTCAAACCCTGCAATCTCTCTATCTCTCTCAAAAAACCATCCACATATAATGCTTGCTCTTGGTTCCTTGGACAAAGAATCTGATGTTGCTGATGTAGATGTGAATCCATGCTCTTGTAAAGAGGGGTTGTAAAACTGTCAAATATATATTAGAAGTACTTATCATCTGTATGATCATGTTTACTTTCAGGGGAGCAAAGGGGATGGAAATGTACAAATGAATAAAATACTGAAAGTTTTATCAGGTGATTGTTTTGTTATTGTGAATTATTTTATTACCATAAAAATCATTTTTTTTTCATGATTTAGTAATGCATATTACTCAGTTCCTTATTATATACTTTGCTTACAATGTATGTCTGTCTGTATAACTGTCTGTCTGTCCATCTATCTATAATTTACTGCAGTTAAAGGTGTCAAATCATGAGGAATAAAGAGTTCAGAACTTTCAGAACTCAAAATTTCCTTGACAATCCAAAAAGCTTGTTCCAAACTTTACAACTTTCTGATGTAACATTGATGAAATCATTACTGTAGTACATGACATTAGTACTACTGTAGTACATGACATTACATGTCTTACATGCTTTTTTCAGGGAACAAGGGTTACACATGTAACCCGAAACGTTCCCTTTACAAAAAGCTTAACTACGATGTTGCGCTGTTAAGCCCTACGGGGAACGCAATACCCACGCCGCCGCACTTGGGGCTGTCCGGACCCCTACGGTTGTGCAGTGTACTCACAAAAACGTGAGAGGTCTCAGACATGAGCTTCAGATGTCGACTCAAGGGCATAAGAGCCCGGAGTAGCATAAACATCTAAACCATTCAATTTTGATGAATGTGTGCGGAGAGGACCAGCCTGCCGCATCACAAACTTGTTCAGGCATGAGCTGAGATGTCGACCCAAGGGCATAAGAGCCCGGAGTGCAGAACATCCAAACTAAAAAGTCCAATGAATGTGTGCGGAGAGGACAACCTGCCGCATCACAAACTTGTTTAGGCATGGGCTGAGATGTCGACTCAAGGACATAAGAGTACGGAGTAGCAAAGCATCTAGCCCATAAAGTTCGATGAATGTGTGCGAAGAGAACCCTATCGCAAAACACAAACTTGTCATAAAAACTGATGAATGTGAGCGGAGAGGACCAGCCTGCCGCATCACAAACTTGCTCAGGCATGAGCTGAGATGTCGACTCAAGGGCATAAGAGCCCAGAGTAGCAAAGCATCTAACCCATAAAGCTCGATGAATGTGTGCGAAGAGAACCCTATCGCACCACAAACTTGTCATAAAAACTGATGAATGTGAGCGGAGAGGACCAGCCTGCCGCATCACAAACTTGTTCAGGTATGAGCTGAGATGTCGACTCAAGGGCATAAGAGCCCGGAGTGCAGAACATCCAAACTAAAAAAAGTCCAATGAATGTGTGTGGAGAGGACAACCTGCTGCATCACAAACTTGTTTAGGCACGGGCTGAGATGTCGACTCAAGGACATAAGAGTCCGGAGTAGCAAAGCATCTAGCCCATAAAGTTCGATGAATGTGCGCGAAGAGAACCCTATCACAACACAAACTTGTCATAAAAACTGATAAATGTGAGCGGAGAGGACCAGCCTGCCGCATCACAAACTTGTCCAGACATGAGCTTGAGATGTCGACTCAAGGGCATAAGAGCCCGGAGTGGCAAAACATCCAAACTATAAAAATCTAATGAATGTGTGCGGAGAGGACAACCTGCCGCATCACAAACTTGCTGCAGAGGGAGACCTCTAGCCAAGGTTTTAGAGGAGAGCCCTCTGGTAGAGTGCGTCCTGAAACCTACTGGCGAAGCTTGACTGCGCACCTCGTAGGCCCGGGCAATAATGAGGATGCCTCTTTGAGAGCACCCCGCCCACCAAGCCGTGGCAAACTGCAGTGGCCACATAGAACCTGGCAGTGGCGAGCCAAGTGGCCGCTGACAGTTCTTTCTACAGAAAATCCAGAACTGAAGCAAACTGGCAGTTAGCTGGTTCTGTAATAAGAACTTTAGTAGAAGGAAACGCATGCAGGCGCATTTGCGTTACTACGTTCAGCCCCTCCCGAGGGGGAGGGGGGGGACTGGGCGACTCGGGGAGAAGTAGAGGAGACATTGCGCTATCAACAGAGGCGAAGAGGTCCTCTTCTGCCCTGTAAAATCTACCCAGATCAGTTCCAAGTGGAGGGAGCCCTAGCACTAGAAATGGTCTCGATAACCCCAAGAGAAAACCCCATGAACCCCATTTGGTACCCTTAGGGGCCAGAATGAAAGGTTTCACAATTCAGGCGAAGGATGAGAAGGTCCTCCCTGTTCGGAATCGCCTATAGCTCCGAGAAACATATCCTGTTCGGCCAGCGCAGCGCCATTAATAGGAGGCAAGACCCTTGCTGGTGAACATCGCCAAGACTCTCGGGAGCAGAGAAACTGGGGAAAGAAATGCATACAGACACATTCTGGGTCATGTATGTGTCTTAACGTCCAGACCCAAGGGGGCTGGGTGATTTCAGGGAGAAGTAGAGGAGACATTGTGCTATCCATAGAGGCGAAGAGGTCCTCTTCTGCCCTAAGATCTCACCCAAACTTGTTCCAAGTGGAAAAAGCCTGGCATTTAAAAAGGTCTCGATAACCTCAGGAGAAAGCCCTGTGTCCCTCAGTTGGTACCCTTAGGGGCCAAACATGAAAGATTCCACAATTCGGGACAGGGATGAAATATTGCCCTGTGCCTGAGATAGAAGATCCTTCCTGTTCGAATCGCCCAAGGCGAGTCGTCGAGGGAAGAGATTAGCTCCGAGAACCAAGCCCTGTTCGGCCAGCTGGTGCTATCAGTAAGAGGCAAAAACCCTTGCTGGCGAACTCTGGGCAACTACTACCTTAGGGTGGAGTTCTTAACTCCCCCATTGGTATTTCCTGTCTGGACCGTAAATCTGCTCCCGTATACGGGCATCCAGGGATATAACTGACCTGAGTGACAGGAGCTTACCCTGGGCCCTAAGGAGAATCCGACGTGTCAGAAATACAGCTGACAAGAACGTGGGTCTCCTTGAAGATTTATGTAAGAGGCTACCACTGTATTGTCCACCCGCACCAAGACATTGCAGACTCAGGAGGAGGTATTTCAGGGCCAGAAATACAGCCATCAACCCGAGACAGTGACTGTGACAACCGAGCTGATGACCCTCCTATCCCCTTAAGCTGGACGACCACTTAAGGCCGCTACCCCGCCCATCAGGGAGGCATCTGTCGTTAGCAGTCTGCGACAACAAGACGCACCTAGAGTGGGACCCAAGGCAGAAAACCGGGGTCTGAACCACATAGAAAGGGAACGAAGCCTGAGGCGCGTAACCCTATTTAGCCCAGGGGTTTTGGCCCTTGGAAGAAATCCCCTGGCTTTTGGCCACAACAAAAACGGTCTCATGAGCAGAAGGTCCAGAGGGATCACCGTGGACGCGTTCAGCCCTGAGACCTGGAAATCGTTGATACTGATAACAGTGCAACCTTGACCTAGCCTGACTTTGCTCAGGGTGATCTGAATGGACTCAATCCTAGCGGGAGACAGTTGTGCCCGCATTGTGATTGAACTCCATACGACGCCCGATAGACAGTGTTCTGAGTGGGAGAGAGGACGCTTTTCTTGGCGTTGAGCCTCAACCCCAGAGAAACAGATGAGCTAAGACGATGTCCCTGTGTTGAACTGCCAGTTCCTGGAACTGCGCTAGGATCAGCCAGTCGTCTACGTAATTCAGAATGCAGATGCCCCGGAGTCGCAAGGAGCCAGCGCTACATCATGCATTGTGAATGTGCGGGTAAAAAGGGCTAGGCTGAGTGAAAGAACCTGACCCTGGAAGACTTCACCCCCGGAAGTGAACCTCAGGAAATTTCCATGTTGTGGCAGAACTTCTAAATGAAGTATAGAAGTGCGTCATAAGATCGATGGTGACCAGCCAAACGAGTTGTAGGGCTTGAGACACGACCGTCTTGACAGGCATCATCTCGGACTTAAACACCCACGGGTAGTTCAAGCTTTAAGATCCAAGCCAGACGCCACCCCTCACCCTCCATGGGAAACGGGAAGTATTTAGTGTAATAACCTAACTCTCTCTCTGGAAGGGGAATACATACCATGGCCCCTTTAACCAGGAGATTGAGTTTTTTTTTTTTTTTTTTTTTTACAAAAAAATGAAATCCGGTTTACGGTAGTGAGAACACGCCGTTGAAACACGGAAAAGAATATAACCGGCAGAAGTTTCCACGCTGCCAGGATCTCTGAGATGGGTATTATATTTTAACACTTCCTGTTGAGGGGTAGTTGGGTGTTTCGCGTCCTGAATAAAATGCAGAAACAGCGAAAACACCCAATTTTGACGGAAGCCTCTGCAACCCGAAACACCAAGAGGTGGAGGGAATGGAGGGGCTTCGAGGGGGTACCGGGAGGGGTGAAGTGAAGCACGCGCCCTGTCCCGAGGGGAGCTACCCCCTAATCTAGGTGCAAGACCGTCAGGGTTTTCTCTTACTAGAATTTATAGTCCTGAGGTCTTGCTTCGGGGGCTGGCGAGGGCGGCGAGACTGTCCCCAATCCCTGGGAGGAGGAGCACAACTCGCCACGCTTTGCTTTTGAGCCTCCCTTCAGTCAGGACCGAGGTGGGTCTGAGGCTTGCTCGTCAAGTGCAGAACCCACACTCAGGTCGTCCAGGAGGTCAGCCTGGTACGCCTGAAAAACAGCATAGTGAGCAGAGCAGCACCAGCCTGACCTGCTGCTTGATAAGCCCTTCCCACTAAAGTGGAGGTTTTCCTACAAGGCTTTGAGGGGAGAGAGGGCTTCTTAAGTGATGATGCCGAACCCGGCGAGAGATAGCCCGCAAGCATCTCTTCGACCGGCGGCATCACTGAATACCCCCGTGCCTCAGCACCCACGATAGTCGAATATAATGGCGTCGGTATGTGAACACGGAAGAAAATATATATATATATATATATATATATATATATTTTCTTCCCGTGTTCACATACCTCGACGCCATTATATTCGACTATATATATATATATATATATATATTTTATTTTATTTTATTTTATTTTTTTTTTTTTTTTTAGGGGTTCTCCATGAGCGAAAAAGCTCTTCATGGAGGTTATCTAAGGGAAGGGACCCATGAGGCGTTCCCTTTCTTAGACTGGAAGATAAAATCTATCCCCTAATTTGGAGCGTTTGGAGCGTTTGGGGGTCTCTTTTTCATGTGGCCAGTCCAATCTGGCAACCGCACAAATAACAACATCGAGCAATTCCTCCGTAAATTTTTTATCGCGGACGGAAAGCTCGGAGGCGGGAAGAGAATCGCGATCCACCTCATGATCCGAAGAAGCGTCGGAACGCGCCGAGATCATGTGAAGGACCAGCTGGGTTTGGGGAGAGAGTGAGAAAGGGGTCAACCCGTCTCTTGCTCCTCAGCCAAATCCATGCACGAGCCCCACGAACGATCTTTTCGTGAGTGCTGACTCCGAAGCAAGCGAGGCGAGCACGACGCACTCTGCCTGTTAAAGCAAATCGCAGTGCTCGCGACCGCCCTGCTGCAACGCGAGAGCAGCGTGCTCTTACCCCCAAACAAACAGCAAAAACTGATGTGTGCCGTCTTCAGCTATAGAGCGAGAAGAAGGAACACGCACCGCTTATGGCTTTCAGTCATTCTCTCTCTTTTTTTTTTTTAAATATATATATATATAATATTTTCTAAACAGAAGAGAAAAATAGAACAACGTTCACTGCACACTGCCTAACTGATTCTATCTCCTAACAGAGGAAAGAAAGTTTTGACAGGGTGTGTGAAACACACAGAAACAGAATCGCTCTGAAAAAGAGTTTCTGACTGACACCTGGTGACGTATCCATTTATAGCCTGGCCTCAGGTGCATCTAATGATTACATCAGCCGAGGCTATAAATTCGGTCAATGTTCATTGACGTGTTCCACACATTATTCAGCTCGGCTCACAGCTAAAGCTGTTCCCCGTAGCGCTTAGCAGCGCAACATCATAGTGAAGCTTTTTGTAAAGGGAACGAAAACAAAATTATGACTGTATAATGAAACTTGACTAAAACTATAAATGAAAAAAAAAAAAAATCATTACAAAAAGGCTTAACACATTACACTTATAATTTCTTACTCACACCTTCCAAAATAGCAATTAGCCAAATGTATTTTAAACCCAGTACTTAAGTAAAGCAATACACACATTGTATGCTCACAAAAAGGTTCTCCCCGTGCTGTGATCATCTTTTCTATCCCTTCCCAAAGTATGCTTCAGTATACCTCCCACTAGGAGAAGCTGCACAGTTTTTTCAGAAGTGTACTAAAGTGTAGAGATTCTGCATTTGCAAATAAATCTAAATGGAGACTGAAAATTGCAGTCCAATAGTGTAGGGTTTCAGGAGCACAGACTGCCACAGATACTCTGCTGCAGCCGTTAGGATTAGTGGTCTGCTTCAAAGTGATTAGAGCCTCCGGCGGGAACAATCCACTGAGTTTAGCTGGCTCGCAACTTATCAGTAATTAAAGAGGGCACTAGGTTTGTGTGTTCATCGCCTGTCCACAGGGGTTTTGCAGTCAGACTCATTTTGGAGCTGTCTGAACTTTGCCTTAAATGTTCTGTTTCTAATCAGTCTACAAGATGAGGCTGTAAACTATTGGGGCACTGTTTGTCTAAATTCACACTTTAATCACATTATTTAAATCAAGTTGAACCCATATTAATTAGCTTAAAATTCTATCTATTCTAATTGATAGGACATCCTATAATATATTTTGATATGTAGTTGTTTTAAAAGTTCTTTTCTGGTTTCCACGTGATATCCCAATGTGAGCAGATTTTCCAGTGTATCGCATTTATATATTTACTATTTGTTGCTGCTGTATGAGTATTTCCAGGCCTTTTGATTAAAATGGTTTTCTGTGACTGAGCACTTCATAATCAGAATCAGTATGGTGTTTTATTAGCCAGGTAAGGTTGCTATAATGGGGAATTGGCAGACACAGGACAGGCATTAAATGAGAAAAATAAGAAGTATAAGAAAGAGGTGAAAATCAATACTTCTTCAATACTTATATACTGTATATATACAAGCAAATACTATATAGATACAGATAACAAGAAAGTCATCTTCAGAAATAAGTGTATGGGCATACAGTATATGGTTTGTTCCAAAACCTAGTGAGCTGTCTCACTGTCTCCAGCCTACATAGTCTTTTATGGCAGCATCCTACCTTAAATGGAGTCTCCTAAGAGAGCGATTTGGAATTCTCTACAAATGCAGCAGCACCACACATCATTCAAATTGGCTCACATATATTTATATAAGTATATTAAAAAATATATTTTTGTCCACCATATTGGATTTATTTTTCAACCAAGCTCATCACATTCTAGGACTGCCTACCCAGGAAAGAATACATACAATTATATCTTTGAACTTGGCCAGAACGAGGTATCTTAAGTCAAGCATTCTGCACAATTAATAGAAGGCACTCTGCGAAAATGTTTTTGTTTTCTGTCATGTTGGTGCACACACTACAAGACTGATCACAGACTGGGTGTATCAACTACACAAACATTCCCCCCTGACTAAAAATATGATCCCTACATTCACCCAAAAGATCATGCATATAGCAATGGTACAGTTATTTTGTGATAACATGTCAACAAACAACTCGAATGGAAGGCTGGCACTCGTTGTTGCACTGCTTTGCACAGAACGGGAAAAAAGAGCTGTAAATAGCATCTGATTTTTTACTACAGTATAAAGAAAAGGATTTAAAAGATTATATCAGTCTACAATTAAATGCTATATATCGACAACTGTTTGGAGTAGGAACATAATAATTATGTGGCAGTATTTTGCTCAGTTCTTATATGCTATGTTAAGTAGGAATTCACTAGATCTAACAGAAATCCATCTACTTAATCTCCCAAAAGCTAAACACAAACCATTATATTATGCACAAATTTACATTAAAAATAACCAAATAATTAAATTGTGGCTTGCACTTGCTGGTTTCTAAAAAGCTATTAAATGATAATGTTGTTAATCAACTTGTTTGGTCCATTGGCAGCTCCCCTCCTGTGCAGGAATGACAGACAGAACTGCATTTCTCCCTCTGGTGGGTCAGAACACTTTGATTGCTATAACATAACCCGAGAGAGATTCATAATTAAGTGACAGAATAACCATGTATTTATGTATTTATTATTTATTCAATTACAACTCCTACTGCCACCTCTTTCAGCAAAGCCTGTTTCCTCCACACAGAGGGGTCTGACTATTATGCACATTCAGATGTTGCTCGACATTAAACACCTTCATGATTTTAAAGCTTTAATACCTTCAGATCAGATTTAGCATTTTTACTTCCCTGCTTAGCACTTCACAGACATCCCAGGAGAGACAAAGCATGCCTTAAAGTCAGAGAAATACTGAACAATGGGTTTTGGTCTCCTGCCCAACATTAAGCCATGCATCCCACACCGAGCTCCGAGTCTGCCTCCGCAAAATTTCTGTTTTAATCAGAACATGGAATGGAAAAGGACCCTGTGTGCCTCTGGGATATTTTTCCATTAACCATTCTGACACATGACTGACTGTGGGGGATTATTGGTTTTTGAAGAACTATTAACAGCTGTACATTTGCATTTTAATACAGTTCTCCTCCACTACTAATGCAATTTTAGTTTGCTGCTTTGTTGCCGCCATGTTCCTGGAGCAATTCAGTGTAACAGCAAAAAAGCCCCTCCGGCTTTAATAATTTTAATTGCCATGAAAAATTTGTTTTCATTAATCACGCCTGATACTTCGCTACTGTGAGAGCGAGCGCGCCATCGCGGCTCCTTTTAAATTGTTGCTCATCATTTCCTAAAAGTTTGCCATGGTGATGGCAAAGTTTCCTTCTCAGAATTTGAAATGGCTGCAGGGGGGAATTTCAGGACAGTGCTGGGATCAGGCATTTTTCAAACTTGATGTTACTCTTAATTTTCATGAAATATGGGCCATAAGGAGAGAACATGAAATATGGGATATAAGGATGGAATTTATCCTTGTAATATAGGTGTCTTACACAGAAATTGATGAATGCTCTATCCTTTAAAGATAAAACATTTTTGTGTACAATTTATGAGTCTCTACACTCCTAATTATGAATCAAAACCTTCATTTTGTGTCTGAAAATCCATTCGAGGTGCTCTACCAAAATGCAGTCCCTACATTTATTGTAGCACTGTGGGTCATCTGTGTGAACTTGCTGTGCATTTTTACAGCTTATTCAGATGTAACATTTCCTTTGATTTTTACGCAAGGAGGTGAGGGAGCAGTCTGGGCAGGGTCTGTGGAGAGATGGTAAACTTTGCTGAAGCACATCCATTACCATTTCTGCATGCTGTCTGGATTCATATCCCACTCCAACAGCCAGAAGGTTAGCACGCCACATTAGGCATTATGCATGAAGGTGTCATTTGAGACACAATACAATATAAATATATATTGTTTGTAGAAGAAAATTATGTAATACATCAACAGGAATGCATATTATACTAACCATAACCCCTAACCAAAACCCCTAAACCTGAACCGGTCAGTGGAATAGAGGAAAAATGCAGCCTCCGAATTGTGCTCATCATTAATAATATGAATGCGATTACATACTGGTTTCCACTCAGGATGATCCACGTCTTTGAGGCTGCTGACACAATCAGCTCCTCCTCAGTGTGTCTGTCTGAATTGAACAAGATTTTATAGCTGTTTTGAAATATATACTTTGATCATAGTTTTTAACCAACCGTATTCAATATTTGGGCTTTCTCCATTCAAGTACATAGGAGCTGAACTGGCATGACTGGAAATTCTTCCCGAGCATTCCAAAGATATGCAGCAATGGACTAACTGCTAGATAGACTGTAGCGCTATCCACTCTATTTGCAATGCGGAATAAGCAGCGGCTGCATCTGGCGAATATGATGAATTGCTCTTGCATCGACCGCAGCGTAATTACTTATTATAATACCAGAATATAGTGATATGGCTTATAAATTATCACACAACACGAGAATGCACAGCAGAATTATATAACGTCAGCATTAAAGTAAATTAGTGATTGTTTATTGCTGCTATGTGTTGTATGGACGGAAATAATCTGCTTCTTTACAAAGATTGTGATGATGCTGTCTTCTTGTCTCCATGACTCATTCATGTGTACCTGCATGATTCCGATGATGCCTTATGATAATTGTTTCCAAGCGAAATTCATAAGCCATGTTGAATGCAATATCTGCGTAACTGTTACTATGCACCGCTAGGACAGAGAATGCTCTCTGACAAGATGGAAAGAAAAGTTTTCTCTCTCCAAGGTGAACAAAAACGCAGTTGGTGTAAGAAAGTTGAAGAGAATTTACCGGCTTCTTTTGTTGGGGGCGTGTCAGACGGTGCCCCCGACTGTCCTTATCAGCGCCTGATTTCATGGGTCCTGCCTGCAACTTGAATAATAACTATATGCTCACAACAAATGAGTTTATGAATCATAAATAATATGTCAATATTTATTGACAGCTTGTACTATAAAGCAGCGTGATGAATGTCTTTTATTGCTAAAGCTGGAATGGCTAATCTCAGAGAGGTCCAAATTCAAAGTTGATAATTGTGGCTGTCCCCAAATATTCCCTGTTGTCTTTTGTTTTTGTGGTTTTATGTTGGAATTCTTTAGTTTCATGTTTCCTGTGTTAGTTTTGTAGTCCTTGTAGTTTTATTCCTTGATTGATTCTCCCTGATTGTTTCTCATTCCCTGATATTTAAGCATTCCTTGCCTGCCTCATCACGGAAAAATTCAGGGACCATTCAGTTGAGGATCACATCCGTAAATTTTAAGAGCTGGCGAATTTAGTGCACTACCCAGAATACTCTTTGGTGCTTTTCTTCAGGGCGGGACTCAGTAGTGCACTAAAGGAGCTATTGCCTCCAGCGGATCCTCACTGGATGCTCCTTGAGTTCGTTGAGGAGGCTTTGCGAGTTAGCGGCTCGCCTTTCACTGTGGGTGTAGATGAAGAGGGCTTTAAATCTCCTCCCACAGTGGTTGCCCCCCAGCCTTCCATGGCTCATCCCTCCAATGTCCACACCTGCCACGACCAATGCCCACCCGCTCCCCCAGAGACTATTCCTCCCACGGCTCTGCCCGCTCCCCCAGAGACTATTCCTCCCACGGCTCTGCCCGCTCCCCCAGAGACTATTCCTCCCGAGGCTCTGCCCGCTCCCCCAGAGACTATTTCTCCTGAGGCTCTGCCCGCTTCCCCAGGGACTATTCATCCCGTGGCTCCACTCGCTCCCCAAGAGACTATTCTGCCAGCTGCTCCACCCGCTCCCCCAGAGACTCCTCCTGTGGTTCCGCCTGCCTTACCTAGGCCTCCTGACCCAGTCCCTGTCTTACGGCTTGCCTCTCGTGGCCTGAATGAACTAACGCTTGCACTTGATATTGACATTGTTAATGTGCATTATTTATCCATTATACAAATATTAGCCTTATATGTATTTGTCACATGGCTACACTTGTCTTTTCCATAGTTCATTCTCTGCATTAGATTTATAAAGTGGTCCAAGGGGGAAAGACCACTTCACTCTAAACTACAGTCTGAACACAGAGAAAAATATATGGAATTTCTGTATTTTTGCTCTGTACTTTTTTTGACAAGGTTATGTGAACAAAGAAGCACATTTTTAAAGAGATGTCGTGCACTGGTATATCAAGAATAGTAAAATTAATTAGATATAGAAAATGACTCCCGCCAGTAATAATTTAGATGGTAACATCTAAATTAACTATTTTTCTTCAAGTCAAATATAACTGAATATTACTGAAGCAACCTTACTACTTTTGGATGGTTGCACCATAAAATTACTGTTTAAGAGAAAAAGCTTTTTGGGGGTAAACTCCACATGACCACAATTAACAGTGCATTTCTGAAATGCATTGTCAAGGGAACATATGACTTAAATGCTTTCATACATTCACACAAAGCACCATGCTATGGACATTTGGACAATATTATACTTTATTTTGGACAATGTCTTGTATACTGTATTTTAAAATGGAAATTTTCTCTTTATTATGTTCTTATCTCTATTACACAGAAAACATTTCATAACACGAAGACAATACATTACATTTTCAACCAAACACCAAGGATACACCAAATATAATTGACTATATTCATCCCAAAGAGGAAAGGTCATGGTTGAGTTAGTGGGCCCTCTGAATTAAATAGAAAGTATATGATGATCATATGATTGTCCATATGAAAACAGAAATACTGCCCAGTAATCATCTTCCTCACACGGCACAAGTAAAGATTAATATTAATGAAAAAAAACATCACTCAACAAAGCTCTTTTGTACATTGGCTTGTCAACAAAGCAAGGTGAGTCTGCATTGAGATGTATTGAGGAGAGGTAAAGAAAGAAACATTATGAGAGGTAGAGAGAGGGCCGTGCAACATATGAGTAAAATAACTCTTTGTATTTGCCTCGCACCATCCCAAACCCACCCTTAATAAGATTAATGTAGCCTCCAGCCATGCTGTTCCGCCTGGCAGGGGATCAATCGAAAAAATGCAAGAGCATAATAAAGGGATTATAGATTAGCAATTATATGTCTTTTCACCTTAGTCTAAATCAGCAATTCAGAGGTAGGGAAGGCAATAGTAAGGGAGAAAATGTTACAAAGAGAGAAAGAAGGAGAAAAGAGATGTTTCTCTGATCAGATAACATTTTAGACTCTGAGCCTTTGATGCAAAGAGAGGAATTGACAGCATGACTTTTTCTGGTGGTCTGATTGTCATAGGTGATTAGTGTCTCAGGATGACTGTCCAATCATTAGTTAAGTCAGACTGAATCACTTCATTTCTGTTTTAACCACTGTGGTAAATAGCAGTTTTGGGCTTGCCTACTTACCCATGTATTTGATAATGGTGGTGGCGTAGTGGCTAAAGCACAGGGCTGTTAGCGCCATCCCTGACCTGTCAATTAACGGTTGAGCTAAAACAAGAGTTTAACTTTGCCGTTTACGAGCGTTTTTCAAAGGAAATAACCATCCGATCTGAAAATTAAAAAAGCGGATACATACAAAAGCACAAGAACTTCACAGATCTCCTTCAGTGTGTCTGATATCAACACAGACGAGAAGCACATACACAAATTATTTAAATAAATATGAAAGTAAATGTATTCGGTATTGGTGAACTAGATCTGCTTATGCTGCTGCTGTTGAGCAAGTACGAGACTTGCTACTGCAAAACATATGTAGGTATAAGACCTAGTATGCAACCATGCTGCTGCTGCTCCTGCTACACAAGGAAAACATAAAAATCCACCATAAACAGATCTAGATATGTGGAGCTGGAGTCTGGAGAGAAGGTGGGAGTAATTTGGATTCTCATTGTGTGCTAGGAAGAGACAAGCCTGCTGCAACAGGTGAGGTAAAATATATTTAAATATTTGACATTATAGAGCCTATGCTCTGGTTGGCTGGAGAGACTGCACAGTTTCCTGACTGAATACACTAAAAGAACACGGTTTTCACAGTTTATTTTCATGCAGTAACACTCTGACCTAGTGATTGATGTATGTTGTCATGAAATCAGAAACCCTGCCCTCAAAACCAACCACAAGTGGTCACAAAATGGACTAATTTAAGCAAGGTGTAAACAGTGATGTGTCTTGCCTGACCACACGTGATCGGATCACCCGAGACGCATCTTGATACCAGGTGTAAATAGGATCTTATAGGTATGTGTTTTCATACAACAAATAAAAAGCATTACAACTTAATGGGGGGTCAGCATGGTGAGTAAGATCTGTACTTAAAGGGATTGTTCACCCAAAAATTAGAATTGTGGCATAACTTACTCACCATGCTGTCAGCATGGTGAGTAAGTTATGCCACAATTAAACATTTTGAGTGAACTATCCCTTTAAGTACAGATCTGGGAGGACCTATCAGTCATTTCATTGTTCTGACACATGATGTACTTTCTTATGCTAAAACACATCCAGCAACCTATTTTGGGTTGTTTCGACTATTTCCCCATTGGTTGATTTCACAAAGTGCTACTCTAGACAACTGGTGAGGTGGGAAGTGGACTGTGTCCAATGTATATTGATTTGCGTTCCACCTCACCCCCTCCTGTTTCAGTAGTGCTGTAGACTGCAGTGTGCAAATATGTCCACTAACAAATGGACTACTTTATTGGTTGTGACAGCTCCATTGGGTTTGATGGACAGGAACAAATTTCTCCATCATACACAAATAAAAACAAAAAGAATGGGTCTGCATAAGTTGCTTATTAGAGCCAGGTGTTGAGCAAACTCTATAAATGCTAATATTCCCCATGTTCCTGGCATCTGGTTTTGGCACCTTTTAAAACAGAAATTTCTCAAATCTCTACTGCTGTTTTTGGGGCAAGAGGCAAAGGGACCAACGTAATTAATACGATTAAATTTAAGATACATAGATTTGTTGGCTGTCTAATTTTAATTAGAAAGCCTACAAAGAGAGCCTCATGTACTGTACATGCGCTTTGAGCAATTCTGAATAATCTCCAATTGTATAAAGAGTAGATTGTGTATTTTGTTTGACATGAATAGTAATATATATTATATAAATATATACATTTGATGCAATGCAATTAATATTCCCTATCAACACCTTATTGGTGAGCATTATATATTCATTGAAGATAGGTGCATAAAACAACTATATCCTTCAACATCAAAAGCAATATTATGCAATTTCTATGGGCAAACCTACATGGACCCTTTTCACAAACTGTGGCAATGTGTTTCCACCTTTATTAGCAGCATAATGTCATGTCTAGATGTGTTTTGTTTTCATGTCTTTTATTTTGAAATTCTAGTTCCTGTTTCTCTTGTCATGTGATTTCATGTTTCCATCCATGTTCATGTGTCTTGTTTTCATTGGTTTATTGTCTTATCAGTTCTAGTCTGTAATTGGTTTAAGGTTATTAGTCTTGTTATCTTGTTTAGTGTTCTGTTTGATTATTGGTTTATGTTTCCAATGTCTTGTATTTAAGCCCTCATGTTTACAATTTTCTGGTGTCTAGTATTGATGTTAGTTTGTGTAGCACTTTTCTAGTTCATGTCAAGTTTAAGCCTTGCCTACCATGTTTATGTTATGATTAATTCATGTTTATAGATAGGGTTTTTGGTTTTCACATTGATTATTAAACTGCACTTGGGTTCATTGTTTCATCGTCTTTAGCATTGCCAGCTACAATATGTTACACATAACTCTAGCAAACTTTTTATATTTGCAAGTTTGTTTATTTAGAGTAACGTTATACTTTGTATTTTATTACCGTGAAATGTTTTTACATTTTTTTTTAAAATGTGATGAGGTTATTAATACAACTTCTGAGACAGTGACCGAAAATGTAGCGTCTTTCTCTCTTCTGACATTTGTAATCCACCACTCTATATTTTAAAATTAGTGCAATCATTTATTTATTTTTAAAAGTTGTGGAAACATATTAGAGGCATTTTTATTTTGCTGTTGGATCAAAAGGTAAAGCATAAATTATATTTGCTGTTGTCTCCCATTCGCTCTCATTCACTGCTATTGTTGAAGTTTACCCTACAATCATTTACTTCCACATTCCAAAACCCAGATGTTTGAAAAGGGACCGTGATATGATGGACAATTCTGGTCTTGGATGCTCCAGCCTCCAGCCATGCTAAAATGTACAATCTAGTCCATTGCATGTTGTGCCTAAAAAGTATCTACACACTTTACAATATGGCATAGCCTCATGTTACTTAGTGCATACATATAAACCTTTTGTCTCAGCAAAATGCACCATACTGATTGAGTAGGAGAGCACGGAAGTATCAACATGTAACAGAGGAATAAAATGGCACATCTGCCAATCTGAGGACAAAGGGATCAGGCACAAAAAGCAAAGTGCCACAAAACACCATGAAATAACACAAGGTGTTCATGTTGTGGCATATACTGCATCGGCCTTAGACAACATGCTCGTTCCCTGAGAGAAAAACTGAAGTGCAAAGCCTGGTTGACATTTACCAAAGGAGGCTAAGAGGTAGTTTTGTAGTTTGTTTACTTTCCATGTAATATTACTGTTTCCGAGGAGAAACAAAAGAGATATATAAGAGATCTGTGAATAGATCTATGGGTAATGGTAATTTCATTGTTTAGATGCATGCTGTGACATAAGATTATTGTTGTCACAACCATGACCCTATTAAATAAATCAAGAATGTCTATCCATTTAATTTATTTTTGGCTGGTGGTTGTACATGAGACATTATTGGTCATTCAGTGTTTCAGTGAAAAAGACTAACAACAAAGATGTCCAAGATTTAAAACTCAATGTAAAATAACTCATAACTTGTCTCAGGTAGATAGGATATTGTCAACAGCTCAGTGTCTCTCTGCTAATGTGTGGCATTAGCTACAACTAATCAAAAGTAACATATTAAATGTAATAATTATTTCTCAAAAAGTGGGGGGATGAATTTAGTTATTTCTAAAAGTGAGGGGGACATGACCTCCCCACTATCCAGAGTTCAACACTTCATTTAACACAATACTGGTGCTTTCTGAATGCATATATTTTGTTTTTAATGCTTGAAATGGGTATTTGAGAGTTAATTCTCTCATTGCTTATGTTTTCCAGTTGATGTTTATGCATCATACTTGTGCATAAAATAATTTCAAAGAAGTGCATCACTACTGTATATGTTTTTCTAAAATTGTATCATATTGTTATATACTCTTTAAGTTTTTAAATTGCATTCATTTAATATTACAAAACATAGATATGTATGTGTATATATATATATATATATATTTACGAGTGCACTGGACTCGCTCCCAATCACCAACATTTTACTACGCACACCTGCAGCATGAGAACGGGCATATAAACCTCATTCGCACACTCAGTTGCCATCTAGCCTTGTTGTGAGGTACCCTGGACTTCCCTCCTGTTTTGCTACAGGTTATTCTATGTATCTGCATTACGGATTAATCTGCTATCGTTCCCGGACATCACAAGTGGATATTTTCTATGAGTTTTGTGAGTGACACTAGATCGACTACCTCGGATCCTCTTTGCCGGTTTGTTAATGTTCCTCTACAGACATATCAGATAAGTGACTTTGGGAATTCCCTGTTTGCCTTATTCCTACTCACCTGTGTGAAGCAAACCTACTGTACTGTGAACACGCATTCATGAGCAGAGAAAGAGACATTGCGAACGCAGAGGATTCTATATGTTTGGATATACTTACCGTCTCCGCTGCCTATGTTCCTGACTCTCCTTTGATCCAGGTTGATGTTGTCTGTCTATACACATGATAAGAATAACTTAAACTCTGTTTGTCATTGAAGTTACATGTTTGAGTCCAAGTGACGAAATACCTGTGATCCTGTTCAGTATATTGATATTACCTTCCTGAGCATCAGTTATCCCAAATGGAAAGAACCAATATAAACATATATGTTTTAATATAGGTTTAGAATATATGTGACATATATAAAATTGGCCGGTTTCCTATATTATATGTACATATATGCACATATAGTTACATATATGTCTACTTATATAGGTACATATATGTATACATATATATACACATATATGTACCTATATAAGTACACATATATGTACCTATATGTGCATATATGTACATATAATATAGGAAACCGGCCAATTTTATATATGTCACATATAATCTAAACCTATATCAAAACCTATATTAAAACTTATATGTTTATATAGGTTCTTTCCACACTCAAAAAAATGATATGTTGGACTAACTCAACTTTTTTATGTCAACAGGATGCATGTTGCATTTAAGTAACATTATTTACTTTGGTAAACGTAAGTGAATTACTTTAGGTAAATGCAATTTTGTTTAGTTGAATCAACTTAACAGTCTTGGTTTTGTTTTAAACAATAAAGTGAATTAACTACAATTATACTAAAATTTATATTTTTAAATTCATCCAAAATAAATAATCAATTTTCATTCTGTTCCAGTTTTTATTGAATCCATTCAATAACAATTCTGAAAATCTGTAATCTCAAAAGACTAACTTTTCTTTTCAAAATGAAAAGAATCTGCTTATTACAAGAAAATAAAAATAAATAAAAGCAAGCTGTCTTTAAATTAAAGGATTTATAAAATATTCACATACAAGTGTTATACTTAAAAAATAATAGTGGTCTTCTTTTGCTTCGTGTGCCTCCTTTTAATTGCACAAGAACAAAAAAACAAACAAAAAAAAACAGTATTATGTACATAAATATATGTACTGCAACAGCCAAACAACAGTGCAACATTATGGAGAAAACATAAGTCCTGGCTCTTGGTCCTGACCTCAAGTTACAGCGTTTCTGAAAGGAGTTTATTTTTCAGGACCTGGACCTTGTTTGACAGCTTGTATGCATCTAGCTCCATAAAAATCTTTTTAAATACTTCAAAAGTGTACCTCAGGTCTTGTGGGTAAGCCAAGTTTAAAGTGTAAATTAGACCAAGCATCACAGAACAAGCATTTGCCACATTGTTCAGGTCTTCAAGTATTTGGATGCCTTCAATGATAATGCCAACATCTTCGTAAGGGTCTGTAGCATCTGCCCCTTCATGTACGACGACATAAATGCCTAGGGTGGTGTTTCGCATTGAAGTTTGGCCTTCATCATGTTCAACGTCCTAAAAAAGTAAAATACAAATAGAAACAATTAATAACAGATCAGGGGTGAAAGTGGGGGTTGGTTTTAAAGAAACATACAATAGGTTTTAAAAAATAATATGTAAATAAGTAAATAACTTACCAAGTACTCCTTCATAAGGTTTGAGGGGTCTTCGTTCATGTAAACAGTAAGGGCTTTCAAGATGCATTCACGTTTTTTTCGATGGTGTCATTCTGAAAAAGTTGAAATGACCATTAGTTAGCACTTTGCTTTTTAGACTTGTTACTGTACCTCTAACATTTTATGTAGCATTATACAGATTATCCCACTGTGTTGTTTTCATTCAAGTCAAGATTGTCATTCTTGTGATAACATGAAGAAACAGAAAAACTGAGAAAGATTAAATCCAGAAAAACTGCGTCAACATTTCCAAGACACCTGAAGAAACCTTCCTGCAAAGCTACCTGAAAAACTATGAGCAAGTGTACCTGCACAAAAGCTTTTTTAAACGCAAAGGCTGGTCACACAGAGTATTGATTTTATGTAGTTAATAGAAGTAAATAAAATCTATTTATGGCATTGTGTTTTAAAGCAGTACAAAAAGTACTGTAGCTTCGCAGGAAGGTTTCTTCAGGTGTCTTGGAGATGTTGACGCAGTTCTTCTGGATTTAATCTTTCTCAGTTTTTCTGTTTCTTCATGTAATCACAGACAGACTTGATGATGAGATCCAATCTCTGTGTGGATCATACTGGCTATTGTCAGACTCCTTGTGCATATAAAAATGTCACTGGATTATTACAATTAATGGCAAAAGAAATGTTTGGAAATGTAAACCGATATTTCGTACTGACACACTGCAGTAAAAGATTTACATAACTAGCTTAAAACCATTTTTTTTGGGTGAAAACATTAACATGCCTAAGACTTTTGCACAGTACTGTATATACCAGACTTTAAAGGGACACTTAACCCAAAAATTAACCCCCTCAATAACATGAGGCTATACATAATGACTGAATTTCCATCTTTGGATTAAATATTCTTTTAATCTACTATTAATTATTGTCAGATTTAAAATTATGATGAATTTAGAGAACATACCTGATCCATAACTGACAGGATGTTTGTCATCTTCTGTGTTGCTGTTCCTCCTTTCTTTCTGAAGATTCTGAGGAGCTGGGTTGAGAAATGATCCAGCTGACCCATAAATTTGGACACCAAAGGGATAGTTGTAATCCTACTGAATTCTGCAGATACCTAATACAATTTTGAAAGGAAAAATCATGTTGGCTGATAAACTGACAATGTTTTTGCCTCTTATGTGAATTGAATGTGCTATACACATTTGATTTAAACGAGCAGTCCTTAAACATACAACTTACTGTCTCATGACTGCACAAATGCTTATTTATGTGGAGAAAGTAATCATTTACTGAAGGAATGTCAATAACATCACAAACATGACAATTTATCTTTGTACTTTCGCTAGAATTTTGCTTTTGAGGTTGTTGCTCACTACCATGTGATCTGCATAAGTGGGACCGCAGTGCATTCCAGGTTTTAAAAGCGCAGTGGACAGTAAGAATATGCGCATGGATATGCTTGTCTGCGGCCATAGTGTCCATGTACCAACCTGAAGTATTTTAAAAGCTTTGATCTTGATATGTGAGATGAGCCACAATCTCTGCACAGCCACCTGTAGGACTCAGGAACTCCAAAACTCTGTGAGAAAAAAAAGATGTAAGTCACCAAAGAATAATAATAATATAAACAACACTGTAACACTTTATAATAACGTTCAGTTATAAGTCACTTCTAAGGTTATTAGTTAATGAAGAACTAATAATTTACTTAACATTCATAAATGACTAATAAGTGATATGCTACAAATTTTTATGGTTTTGTTAATTCAGATATAAGTCATTTATAAATGATTAGTTAATAGGATCATAAATTATTAATAAGTAGTATGCTATACAGTAAAAATCTGTATATATCCATGATAAATAGTTTACACTTTAAATTAGACCTAACCACCAAGCTTACATTACTTAGCTAACATCAATGCCATCTTATTCATGTGTCAAATGTGTTTATAGCTGTTATTTGGGTCTTCCAAAGTTTGAGTGTTAACATTTGATATTAAATAAAAATGCTCAACACCATTATTTGAGACAGTTATTAAAACTGATAACATTACTAAAATCTGAAAAAGTGCTTTGCTTTATACAGTAACATTACACACAACAATCCGTTAACACATAAATGGAGAAACTCTTTTTAACTCGCAATTTAATAAGTAATTTGTGTCTTTGTGTGGAGAAATTCACATCAAAGTTCAACAAGTATATAAAGATCGAAACACACGAATGTAACGTTATAGGCCTAACTAACAAAAATGCGAAAACCGCCCGAGGAATGAGGCAAATTCATTAAAATACCATACAAAACACGATATCCGCGATAAACCATCTACTGACAGCCTCTAGCCTATATAAATGCATAAAAAGTAAAATACCTCACCTCTGTGTCCACAAAGACAAAACGTTGATTGTGAAATGTTTGGCTGCACAAAATGGCGATGAGAGACTTAGAGTGAGCTGAAGGATCAAAGTTGATCGTTGGATGTGCTTTCCATCTGCGCATGTGCAGATATAGCTCCATCTGCTGACCAAAGTGCGGTACTGCAGAAGCAACACAACTGCAGCGGTACTGCAGAAGCAACACAACTGCATTTCATTCATTTAACACAAGTGAGCTGTGTAAATGGGAAATATCACTTTTTCTAATTTTGTCAACACAACTGTTTTAATTTTAATACACAAACGTAAGAGCATTATTTAATTTAAACATAATTACATTCTTTGGACCAACAACACCCAATTTTAATTTTTTTGAGTTGGGGCTTATCAGTATAAATAACGTTAAGGAAATAAGACGCAAATACATTGACATTGTCTTCAAATTCATTAACCACAGTGAAATGCTCAGATAGATGTGGGATGATGATGATGATTACTTGAATGTATGTTCTATGCACTTTTTTTTTTTTTTTTGCTACATTTAGACTGTAATGACCTTTCAGCCATATTCATCTAGAAACTGCATTAAGACAATACAGAAAACATTGCATTTTGCATTGCATTTGGTGGATATAATGGTGACTGTGTGGATGTGTATGAGCTGTAATGTGAATCTGGAAGTGACTTGAAATTGGAAAAAAGGCTTGACTGACAAAATAATAAAAACGACAAACCATTTTGTTATTTCCTTCTTTTCCATTATCTTCATACAAGAAAGAATTGACCTTGTAAATGTTTCAGGAAAACATGTAGACATCATAGCTTTCCATCTCCTCTCACTTAATTGCCATAGTTAAATTCCATAACACGCCAATTACATGTGATACCAATTTCATGTGTTCGCATATACATAAGTTCTTGCATATTTTTTTTTTAGTTAGTTCTTAGTTATTGCCTTGATAATAGAAAATATGAGCTAGGCATCATGTATGACAGTTGCCAAAGTGAGATATGAGCTACAAAATGACCAGATCCTGCCATGAGCTATATAGGAGACATATCTTGTATGCACATATAGGGCTTATATGTGGATATAAAGAAGCAATACAGGAGACCTATATGGCCTGTATATGCACATATATGCAGCATATATATTATCATATATGTGCATATATGCTATATATATATATATATATATATATATATATATATATATATATATATATATATATATATATATATATGCAGCATATATGTGCATATAAACTGCATATAGGTTTCATATATGCTATATATCCTCATATATGTTCTTTCCATGTGGGATGATTTCCAGTTGCCCCCACCTTATGTTGAAGAAACCTGTTAATGTCTTCTGTGAATCTTTTACCTGTTGAATTCACCTGGGTTTATCTCACTCATCTGTGCTTGTGTATCATTACATGTATATATGTTTTTCAGGAGTTTTGCAAAAACAAATTATAGTACACTTAATGTCTGAGTGTACTGAGGAGTTCACAGGCACTATACAGCGTTCCATTGTCAATTTCTGTGCTTCTCTGACAATACTATAAGAAAGCCCTTTCCTCATCTCTTTCTTTGATCGGCCAGTTTCATCAGCAAATCCCTGAAAAAATCCCAGCATGCATAATGGCGGCTGTCATTATGACTGTAAAAGAGAGCATGAAAAACTTCCTCGAGTCATCGTTATCATGTATAAGGACTTGTACTTAGCCCTGACACCTGCAATTAGCATCAATGGAGAGCAGGCATGTATTTGACACATATTTCTATGACAACCCATCTAAATGTCTCTCTCTCCTTGTGCCTCCCTCTGTTGTTAAACGAGGGGACAGTTTGCAAAGAGAGAATGAGATGTTTGTAACCGATACCTCTGAGGCCAAAATTGCATTTTTGTCACATTACATCCACACCTCTCTTGGTATTTTATTTAGAATATCTATTTGTTGGAATTGGCCTGCCATCCGTGTCAGATAGTTATGCAAAGATTGATTTCCATCATCTAGAAACATTCTCTACTGGATTCTGACATTTCATTGTCAAAGATTGATCTGCTGTATTTACAATATCAGGACAAAGAGGTTAGGACTGAAACAAAATATTTCCCCACTGCTTTCATTGGAGTTAAATTATCCTCGGGTATCCTGGGCTCATTGCTTAGTAAGTTGGTTATTATTTAGCTGCTGCTTTGTTTTAAAAAGTAACTTATAGTACATTTACACAAACCCATCCTGATGAGACCCCATTAAATCTTTTAGTCAATGTCATCCTCACGCTAGTGTACTCCTAAAAGTAAAAAAAAAAAAAGAAAAAACATTAGCAGACATTTT
Organism: Xyrauchen texanus; assembly: GCF_025860055.1. Lineage (NCBI taxonomy): Eukaryota > Metazoa > Chordata > Actinopteri > Cypriniformes > Catostomidae > Xyrauchen > Xyrauchen texanus. The sequence continues at coordinate 28,286,603 of NC_068285.1, read as the reverse complement.
ATGTTTCTTCCACGAGAACAGATAAAACATATTAATGAATCATCTTGCACTCAAGTGTGTCTTCAAAATTTTGTACAATAAAATGCTTCAAAAATGAGTGTCCTTCCATGTAATATCTCCTGCCTCTGAATAACAATCCCGGTTCACGGCTGTCATGAAGGGTGCTTCTCATTTCTGAATTTGGTATTTCCCATAAGATGTTCCAGTGCTTCCTCCCTCAAGCGTCCTCAGTAAGCTTTCTCCATCCTCGGACATCACCTCCTTGTGATACATTTAGATGAGTGATACATCCTTCATGATGGCAGACTTTGAACAGTTCATGGAGGACAGAGGAAATAGGATGCACAATTTAAATATGAGAAGCATCCTGTAACGGGGTTCGGGAAAGGAGGAGGCGGGAACCGGATCAACACTTAACAAGACTTTAATAAGATAACATTATACTGGAACTTAATAGCCCCCCCACACTAATTTCCTGGAGGGGAGGAATTGCCTGGCCATGTTGCTGGCTGGATTTCCCCCGCCTCCTGGGTACCTTGGTAAGATGAGGGGAGGGGAGAGAAAAGGGGTTGGGAGAGACAGAGAGAGAGAAAAAAAAACTCTGGTTCCCGACCACTTCGCCATTTGGTCCTCGGCCAGCTGGGTAGCGGTCCTCTGGGATGCAGGGCAGCTAGCTGCTCCACCTCTTAGCTGATGCCGGTGAGCTCCCCTGCCCCCTGGTGGACGGTAGTGGCTCCTCTGCCCTCTAGTTACTGGCAGCAGCTCCTCCACTCCCTGGCGGACGGCAGCAGGCCCCTCCGCCTTCCATTAAACCGCTACAGTGCCACCACTTCAAACTTCCTCAGCATCGCGAACCTCCATCAGCGGCGAGCGCTCTCTGGCGGCATATCTTCCTCCTGTCCCAGGTTTTGGCACCAATGTAACAGGGTTTGGGAAAGGAATAGGCTGGAACCAGAATAACACTCAACAACACTTTAATTATAACATAACGTCAAACTGGAACATAATAACAGATGTCGACCACGAACACACACACAGCTCCATGTGTGGTTCACTCTCTCTCCAGCACTCCCGACTACTCCTCTTATCTCTCTCCCACTGATTAGGCCGCTCAGCACCAGGCGCGCACACTCACAGCCCGGCCACGGCCTCCTCCTTGTCACACACCCATTAACTATAGGTTATTGGTTGTTTGGGGATGAGCCATTCAATATGTCTCAGCCCAACTTCCTGTTTCAATAGGAAACATGTCAGTGCAAAAAAAAAACTGTTTTCATCCATCCATTGCATAGGGTCTTTGAGTGCCTTGCTAAAGAGCACAACTTGAAACTCAATTCTTAACAATTATTCAGATTATAAATCAGTCCTGCCACGATCTATCCCAAGTCAATCACCACAAAGCTACTGAAAGGGACATTACACAATATCTTATTTAAGTTTGTTGGCTTGTCAATAGCATGCAAGTCACTGTGAATAACTTTAAGACATTTAATAAGTACACAGTGTTTTAACGGCTGATATTTGGAGAATTCCATGCAATCTTATATGATTATTTATTTGGTTATTATTTTGCAGCTTTGCAACTTTTACACTTTGTTAAATCTTAACTGACATTAACAGGTTTCTAAAAATAAATTCTCATGCATAACCAGTGAAATGCCATTTTGGGTTGTTTTGATTTTTGGAACTGCATTTATGCTACTTCAGGGGAAGATTTTATTATTGCAGATACTTGTGGACATTAAAATCCAATGAGAAGCAGAAGGGAGAACATTACTTTATTAAAATGTTGCTCCTTTGGCGCCACCGTAATGGCTTCAGTGCTTAATTTTTTTAGCAGATAACGATATAATGTCTTTCTACCTATTTGTGCCCGAAGGAGATGCTTTTGCATAATGAAAAAATTGTATCTGCTTTGCCTTTCTCTGAGTTTCCTCAATGGGGAGAGGACCCTGTGTGTAATATCACTATGGTCAGGTTACTCTATAGTTGTAGCGGTTGTAATTCCAAAGATACATTAAGTCTCCTCAGTCTCTGTTGTTATGGTAGGTTTATGGGAAATTTATACTTTCTGAAAATTAATAAAATTGGCTACAGACCAGTGTAATTAAAGTGAGAGGACCACTAGTAGACAGATTCAATCTTATCTCACATTCTTATGTAAGTGTCTTTCTTAGGCCTATAAGAAACCATTATGATCTGTCATAGAAAAAAAAAGAAAGAACGCTTGTCTATTTACAGTGTAAAACCACCCAGGGAGTTTGGCACTCTAGCTGCAGCACATAAATTTCAGATTTAGTGTCAGCGAGGCCTTAATCAGCAGTCTGCGGTTATGGCCACTGGAATGGCAGTATTGCATTCACTATCATTTATGACTAATAATGAAAGCCGACTTCGAGTGTGATAGGAGTTGAGCCTCTTTGCTTCAGTGAAGTGCAGTTTGAAGAAATGGTACAGTAATTAACTGATATTTGTGGTGGATTTATAACTCAGCTCTCCTATAAAATTTATATAATGGTGTGTCCAAACTATATAACCTACCAATGACTGAATAATGCCTTTGGTCTGACTATACAGGAATATATTGTACAGTTTTACAATAGACCTTAGTCAGGGTAGGCTATATTTAATTTGACTCTAATGAAAACAAGGCTGTGAGAGGTAGAAGTATATTGTTGTCTACCTTGTTAATAATATGTTGTATTATTGTATACCTAGCCAGATGCTAAATGAGGACAACATTGTGGGCTGTGGAAATAGTATCCATAGACTAGCATTCATTTTTTACTTTCTTTTACCACTGGTTATAGTACAAACATAATAATTATCTTTACAAAAGTTTTTTTTTTAGTTTTTTTTATCATCGAACACTCTGATATTAAGCTTAAGAAAAATGTATTTAAGTTTTTTTGTCAACCACTATGAGTATATCTTGAAAGCACATCTATCCAGACGCTTATTTCCCAAAGCAGTGCCACAAGACTGCATATGTGCATGAGTAGTAATAATGTGAACAGATTTATAACTGTGCTTATAAAGTGTCTTGAAAGTTATTAAAAAATATATTTGCTTTTGACTATATGGCCTTATCATTCATCTTTGCATCAAAAAGCACCCAGGTGTTCTAAAGAGCCACTGCAGAAAGCCATAGCATGGTCTCTTGGATTATACTGTATTAAGCCACCTGTGGCGCGTGCGCGCGCGCACACACACACACACACTTCTGCCTTCTTTGCAAATGTGAACACGCAAGCCTTTTTCCTCCAAAGCTCAGTTGTTAATTGGATAGTATGAAGGCAAAATGCATGTGGCAGAGCATTTTTCGAACAGGATGGCAGTGTGTTTTGCTGGAGATGGGAGGATTGCAGAAAAACACAACTTAAGGAAGCTTTGGTTTCATCTCTGTAAATTAATGGATGAAGAAAAGGTGATTAAAGAGGATGACAGGAGCAAAGGAAAACAATCAGAGACTGGGCCCAGATTGCAGTTTAATTCACTCAGTAATTTAGCAGAGGGCTTGTGTCAAGATCCCCTGTTGTCTGCCCGTGTTTCACTTGTCAATTGTCATGCACTACACTTCCCATGATTCCCGCCCTCATCACTGTGTTATTGTGCTCACCTGATTGTCGTTTTGTCATCACCATGTCTGTGTATTTAAACCCTGCTGTTTCTCCATTCCTCTGTCGATTGTTGAATGTAGATGTTTGGATTTGTCTGTTCACATTTATTGTTACCTTTGCCCTCCATGAATGTTTCCCGTGGATGTTTCTCCGGCCTGTGTACCCCTTGGATGTCTTTCGTGTTTTTGTTTTTTTTCCCATTGTGGAGGTTTTATTTGTTCCTGTTTTGTCTGTTTTCGCTTTGTTTAATAAAACCACCGCATTTAGATCCTCACCCCTTGTCTGCCTTCACCTACATTCGTAACAGAACGATCGACCCAAAATGTATCTAGCGGTGGAACGGGCGAACTACGAACTCCCCTGCCTCAAACAAGAGGACCGTCCTGTGGAGGACCACATCCGCGATTTCCTCGAGCTGGCGAGTGTAACTTCCCGGACTCCTCCCTGGTGGTCTTTTTCCGGGGCAACCTGAACAGTTCGCTCAAGGAGCGTTTGCCACCGGACGCTCCGCGATTTCGTGGAAGAGACTCTGCTGGCATGCGGCTCGCTGTTCACTGTGGGTGTCGTCGAGGAGACCCTGCCTCTCCTCCCACAGTGGTGACCCCCCCACTCATCCATGGCTCGTCCCTTCACGCCTGCCCCGCCTGCCAGCGAGCCAACCCCCACGCCTTCCTTGGTCAACGAGCCAGTCTCGTCCGCCCGGAGGAGGAGGAGAGGAAAGGCTTCTGCTCCCAGTTCACGCCAACCACGGTCAACGAGCCAGAGCCTGAGCCCATGCCAGCCATGGTCAGCGAGCCTTAGCCCACACCAGCCACGGTCAGCGAGCCTGAGCCCACGCCTGCCATGGTCAGCGATCCAGGGCTGCCAGCCTCGCCCGCCCGGAGGAGGAGGAGGAGGAGAGGGAAGGCTTCTGCTCTCCAGCCTCCGCCTTCCACGGCTCCGTTCCCAGAACCTCCCGTGGCTCTGCCGTTGTCCAACAAACCAGAGCTCTCGCATACCACGGCCAACAAGCCAATGCCTGCAGCTCCGAACGTCAGTGAGCCAGTGCCTGTAGCCTCGAACACCAGTGAGCCAGCGCCAGTAGCCTTGACCGTCCCAGAGCCAGCGCCAGTAGCCTCGACCATCCCAGAGCCAGCGCCAGTAGCCTCGACCGTCCCAGAGCCAGCGCCTGTAGCCATGACCGTCCAAGAGCCAGCGCATCTCGAGCCTTCCAGGGCTCCGCCTCCCGAGCCTTCCAGGGCTCCGCCGCTTCAGCCTTCCAGGGCTCCGCCTCTCGAGCCTCCCAGGGCTCCGCCTCTCGAGCCATCCAGGGCTCCTCCTCTCCAGCCATCCAGGGCTCCGCCTCTCGAGCCTCCCAGGGCTCCGCCTCCCGAGCCATCCAGGGCTCCTCCTCTCCAGCCATCCAGGGCTCCGCCTCTCGAGCCTCCCAGGGCTCCGCCTCTCGAGCCTCCCAGGGCTCCACCTCCCGAGCCGTCCAGGGCTCCTCCTCTCGAGCCATCCAGGGCTCCGCCTCCTGAGCCTCCCACAGCTCCGACTCCACAGCCATCTACGGTTCCACCTCCTGAGCCACCCATGGCTCTCCTACCTCGGAGTTCCCCATGGCTGTGGTCCTGTGGCAGACTCCCAGGCCCCCAGACCCTGTGCTCCCTTGGACTGTCTGTTTACCCCTTGTGCCCTCTTTGGTCTGCCTGCCCCCTCACTCCTTGGACGATTTTGTTTTTTGGGTATTCTTTTTTTATTTTCTTAGGAGCGTCTGGAAGCCGCTCCTTTGAGGGGGGGGGTTATGTCAAAATTTCCTGTTGTCTGCCCGTGTTTCACTTGTCAATTTTCATGCACTACACTTCCCATGATTCCCGGCCCTCATCACTGTGTTATGGAGTGGTGGTGGCATAGTGGCTAAAGCACAGGGCTGTTAATCAGAAGGTCACAGGTTCTAACTCCATGGCCACCACCATTGTGTCCTTGAGCAAGGCACTTAACTCCAGGTTGTTCTGGGGGGATTGTCCCTGTAATAATTGCACTGTAAGTCGCTTTGGATAAAAGCATCTGCCATATATATATATATATATATATATATATATATATATCACCATGTCTGTGTATTTAAACCCTGCTGTTTCTCCATTCCTCTGTCGATTATTGAATGTAGATGTTTGGATTTGTCTGTTCACATTTAATGTTACCTTTGCCCTCCGTGAATGTTTCCTGTGGATGTTTCTCCGGCCTGTGTACCCCTTGGATGTCTTTCGTGTTTTTGTTTTATTTTCCCATTGTGGACGTTTTATTTGTTACAGTGTTGTTTGTCTAGTTATTTTGTCAATAAAACTGCATTTAGATCCGCACTCCTCGTCTGCCTTCACCTGCCTTCGTAACAGCTTGTGAGTGACTGGTGGGCACCGATATGGTTGTTACATATTTGCTGTTGTGGTTGGACTTGGTCACTAACACGTATTATTGGTGAATAAAGAGAGATTTAAGCAGATACATTTAAACAAACATATGAAGTATCATCACAAGTGATATATTTAGGTAACACACAAAATAAAAAAGAATATTTGGTCAAAAGTATGTACTGTATCATAACTCAGACTCAAGTTTTATTAGTAAATTCCTCACAATACTTACAATAATTGAGTTGAAATCTCAAACAGGTAGTCTCATTCAAAATGTACATGGTAGAGCAAATTTTGTGATGTTTGACAGTTTGGGCCACTCAAACAGAATTTACAAACTTTTATGAAAATCTCTTTCTCACACTTTAAAAAGTGGGAACCTGTGAGCCTGCATGTTTCATTCTCCTTATCTCTTCTTAACACTTCCCTGTAATTTTATCTAATAATAGCAACAAAACTTCTATCAAATCCTTGTGCTACCCTGCATTCTCATGGGTGTACATATTGTTATGTTTTCACGAAATGCTATGCATAATCTTACATAATTTAACTTGAACGACTTTGTAGAAAAACAGGCCTCATTGTTTATTCCTTTGCTCTTACAGAACATCAGCTGAAGTACAGAGCAGCACTCAACATTGCACATTCAATGTACTTCTTCTCTATCATCCAAAAAGCAAGTTGAAGACCTAGAGCCCTTTTTGCTGCGGTGAACAAGCTAATGCACCCGCCAGCTCAGGACTCACACAGCTCTGATGAACTTTGACTAATTTCTACACTTCTTTCAGGACAAATATATTTCATTTACAAAACATTCACATCAACCATATCTGAAGATCCTCACCACAGATGTCTGTCTGAACACCCTGTCCACCCTTTCTCCTCCTTCATTCCCATTCAGTGATCTAATTTGACATTCCAACTCATCATCCTGTCAGTTTGACCCTGCGCCAACCTCCCTCCTTAAACACTGTAAGTCATTCCGGCACCTATTTCGCAGATGAGAATCACATCTCTTGCATCTGCCATTGTTCCTACTGATCTTAAAATTGCCGCTGTTACATCAGTCCTTAAAGGTCCCAACTTTGATCTGTCTTCCCTCTGCAACAATCATCCTCTTTTTAACTTACCTTTTATATCTAAACTTCTGGAAGAAGTTGTTGCATGCGAGTTACAATCACATCTTGCATCTAATAATCACTATGACCCTTTCCAATCTGGTTTTCTCCTATTCCACGGCACTGAAACTGCTCTCTTGAAGGCTATTAATGATCTCCTCCTCTCTGCTGACTCTGGATTTCTCAGTATTCTGTTCTTCCTTGACCTGAGCTCTGCTTTTGACACTGTATGCCACAAAACACTCCTTTCCTGACTTTCAGATATTGGTATTACTGGCACTGCTCTATCCTGGTTTTATTACTACCTCACCTAACTAAGGACTTTAAAAAACCATGAGGACTTTAAAAAAAAGGGCATTGGTAATTGGGCATTCCAAATTGGGTGAACCCCCCCCAATTTGGTCCTCTCCAAGCTCCTCTCACTCAGGGTATCCCACAGGGTTCTGTACTGGATCCACTACCTATTCTCAGTTTGAAGGATGCAGAATCACTAGTTCATGCTTTCATAATATCACTTCTCGACTACTGTAACTGCCTCTTTACATCCAAAAGTCTGCTGCTAGAGCTCTCACTAACACAAATTGTTGTGCACACATTACTCCATGGCTGCTGTCGGTATTCATTGGCTGCCTGTCTCATGCCATATTAAGTTTAAAATTATTCTCCTGACATAAAAACTCTCAATGATCTGGCACCACATTCTATATGTGATTTGCTGCATCCATAAACACCAGCACACACTCTTCATTCTTCCAATTCCAAATAGTTGTCTATCTCCAGATTTCGTCTATCCATATTTGGTGGGAGATCCTCCAGTGTAATTGCACCCAGGGCTGGACTGGGAAGAGAAATCAGCTGGGGATTTTATATAACAACTCTCCCAGTTGTTGAGTGGTGGGGTTGTTCGCTATCCTTTTCTTTTTGTGGTCTGTTCTGCATAATGCGGTTGCTCATTTTGCTTATCACGGCCCATTCGGCCCGTTTCATGGCTGACACACCGGCCCACTCAATTCCCCTGGTTTCTCGTGGACTGGCCAGATCTGGACATCTGGCCATTCCGCCCCTGATCAGCCCCAAAGTGCGTCGCCTCACAAGGAAAATGCCCATATATGCGAATGAAATGCCTGGCAGGAGGCACTGACCATCAATCACTTTCACTTGTTCAAAGGCATGCCGTGTCTTGTCTCACGTCTGCTCCAGAAGGAAATCCCCTGCAGGGAATCATTTAAGGGCGGATGAAGCTAAGACTTCCCCCTCCCTCACGTCATCCTGAAGTGGAGCTGATGCAGATGGCCCTGGCTTTGCCTCCCCGGCCAGTGAATCGCAAACCACACACTGAAACACTTCGTTACAGGACCAATTCACACAAATGACCCTCAATTAGTGGATGGAAGTGGCAGAAACTAACCGCAGCCTCGACATTATGCTTTTGTCCCCCAAAATGTAATAATGACCATCGCTAACAGGTAAACATGAAAATCCCTGTGGATACACCTTACCTTCACCTAACAGCTTTTATCCAAAATATCAGAATCCACCAAGGCTTGGTATGTAACCCCCTTAGTACTCACTAGTACTTAGTACTTGGTATCTGATATGCTCCAGCTTGATCAGGGGTAGCCTGTGGTGTGTCAGGGATCTGGACTGCCTCCTCGAGCGACACCAGGTAGTTGCACTGGACCCACTCCGCCGCCCCCCTCGGTAACCATTTGGTCCAGTACCACCAGATCGACTGTGACCTCGACGTCGCATTGTCCATCTAGCAGCCATCTTCGGCAGGTGTCATGGAGCTGTTGGGAGAAGGCGAACGGATGGGCTTGCTCACCAAGCATCAATGAGCGGAAGCGCTGACAATGCTGGTCAGGGCTGCGGCTGACCCACTTTAAGATGGCTCTCTTCATGTTCTCGTACTCTAGGATGATGTCGACTGGGAGGTGCTGAGCCACGAGTTGGGCTTCCCCAGTCAGTAGCGGCAGAAGGCAGTCCGCCCACTGGGTGTTCGGCCACTTCCACTTCTCGGCCATTTGCTCAAACAGCTCAATGTAGACCTCAGGGTCATCTTGTGGTCCCATCTTGGCAAGCGAGACTTGAGCTGCTGCAGTCGTGGCTTGAGTCGTGATGGAAGACCCCTCCAGGGGTACTAAGCTCTGTAACACCTGCCGGTCCACTGCTTGAGCCTGGACCAGCACCTAGAACCACTGCTCCTGTTCCATTTGTAGCTCAAGCAGGGACTGATGTTGAGCCTGGTGGATGCCGGCGAGGGTCTTGATGACTTTATGCAAATTTTTTATTGCAACACTTTTTTTCCAGTGCAGAGTAAAAGCAAGGTCTGTACAGCATCATGCAGATATAGAAGTAGGTGTTTTGGAGACCTTAGCACAGCAGAGGTGGTGCATATTTCGCAATAAGTACATGCTTAATCTTAGAAATCTAAAATTAATAGAGCAAAAAATAAAAAGGTAACATGCTACTTCTACCTACTCTAACCCTTAAAATTAGTTTTGTTGAAGAAACCCAATTTAGTCAGGTTGATTCATTGATTTTACAAAGTTACTGTCATGTCCTGTCCTGTCCAGTCATTATATGTTTTGATCTTGTTCTTTCCTTCTACTCTTTCGCCATCTTCTGGCTCTCTGGTTACTTCTCCCCCTTCCTCTCGTTCTCCAGCTGCTTCTCATCTCCCCTTAATTCTCCGTCAATTCCCTTCCCACCTGTTCCTGTTTTCCCGCTGATTAGATCTCTACTTCTTTCCCTGCTTTCGCTGCTTTCGTTGTCTGAGTCTCACTTGAGTTTCACACGTTGAAACAAACCGTTGTCTACTTGTCGCTGTCCAGTCCTGTCCTATTGGCATCCGCCTCTCTACGCTCTTTTCTCCGTTAATTACCTGGATATATTTGTGTTCTGTTCAGTTCGCCCCATGCTGCCAGAAGTCTGGTCCCCACGGTCTCTCCTCGATCCCTGTCTACCCCAGGGGAGTCTACAGCCTGACGGCGCAACACTGCAACCCCCGGCTGCTGCCTAAGGGACACTCGCTAAGAGCTCAGAAGAAGCTTCCTTTATTCATCGCCCACTCAAAATCGAAGATTTTGTCTTCATTTCTGTGTTGCTAAGAACTTTCATTAAAGAACTACATTTCTGTTACATCGCTCTTGGGTCCTCACTTACCTCCACAACAGTTACTTGCTTATGTAAATGTATTTTTTTTTCTACTAGTTCTAATGGTCCAAAATGTACAAAACAAGAAAAATGTCAAATTTAGACAAACAACTCTGAATATTTGAAAGAGTTACATAAAAACAACTGTTGTGGTGCCATATACTCTGAAGAATATTTGCTTAAAGATATGGATATAAACTAATATGCACATTGAGGCAAAATACTGGGCAGTCCCAACTCTCTATTGTAATTACAAAACTGCAGTTGCTAAATAAAAGATTGCTGATCTAATCAGAGGGTACCATACACTATTATGCTAACTCTGATGAAAAAGAGATAAGTGTGTGCATTGTAATCAATAAACCATAATACACTGTGGTTAAGGGATTGACCAACTATGTATTTCAATGCTGCATTATATAATTTCTTATAAGTCAATGGAAAACCATTTTAAAATACATTTCTTCAAAAATTTATCAATTCAATTCAAAGCTAAGCTAATGGCTTACTGGGAAGAATACTGGTTTAAATATTGTTATTTTTCTACTCAAAACGCAAGTATGTTATATTGGGAATTATCTTTTTGGATAATGTTCATTCAAACATTATTCTGCTGAAATTTGTTTTATTTAGCATTCTTATTGTGCCCCTGTGCATGAAAAGCAAGTTGTGATTTGTCACATGTGACTACTGATGATGTTTCCTTTTTTGTAACTACTCCCCTGATTCCTCATCAGACAGGCTTCAGACATGACTAGAGGAACAGAGAGAGAGGTTGCTCTGAATGCCGACTAGCATAAATGTACTGTGAATAACCATTTATCAGCGAACAGCGATACTAATAATTTCAGCCATTTATATCCAGAAAACAGACAGCTGGATTGTGCATGCCCCTGCTGAGTACACTGTGTTTTCCCAGCATCTGTTTTCTCCTCTCTTCACTATGTTTGTGTCAATTGCATGTTTTTCCTCCTGTCTGTGATCCAAGAGTGCTTATTTCATCACCTGCTATTGCGTAGTCGCATTGCAAAAAAGCAATTCCAACATACATGCATTATTTTCATCTCTTCAACTATTCATTTCATAGAAAGCAGCAGTCAGTCAGTGTAACAATTTTCTCTGAAAAATAGTTCACCCAAAAATGAAAATGCTGTCATTATTTGCTCACTCTAATGTAATTCCAAACCCATGACTTTATTTCTTCTGTGGAACACACAAGGAGATTTTTTGAGAAACATCCAGGCTACTTTTGCATATAATAACAGTGGATGAGCACCAAAATGAATATATATATATATATATAAATAAAGCAATATCACACGAGCAAGAGTGCGATATGGCTCTACATCAGCACTGCTATAATATACCATATAGCATGATTATGAAGCGGATATTGCTTATATACAAGAGTTCAATGAACAAGTACATTTTTAAAAATTAGGAAAAATTGAGTACGGTCATAAAAACACATTTGTGCATGGAACTACTTAATTACGTGATGGATCAGAATCTGCCATTGCTGGTTCAAACCAAATGATGCATCCAAGCCTCTCAAAAACGTAACTTCAGAACTACTAGCATCACAGCTTGGGCAACTACTAGCATCACAGCTTGGGCTGTTTCTAACATTCTCTCTGAGCAGCGCCGTTGTTCCAACGTGCTTCAAGGCCACCACCATCATCCCCATGCCAAAGAAGTCTTCAGTGTCCTGCCTCAACGACTACCGTCCCGTCGCACTTACACCCATCATCATGAAGTGCTTCGAGAGGCTCGTCATGAGGCAGATTAAGACCCAGCTGCCCCCCTCACTAGACCCACTGCAGTTTGCGTATCGTTCAAACCGTTCAACGGACGATGCCATCACCACAACCCTCCATCTGGCCCTCACCCACCTAGACAATAAGGACTCATACGTTCGAATGCTGTTCATAGATTTCAGCTCAGCATTCAACACAATCATTCCCCAGCACCTGATTGGAAAGCTGAACCTGCTGGGCCTGGACACCTCCCTCTGCAGCTGGATCCTGGACTTCCTGACTGGGAGACCTCAGTCAGTCCGGATCGGGAACAGCATCTCCACCACCACCACACTGAGCACTGGGGCCCCCAGGGCTGTGTGCTCAGTCCACTGCTGTTCACTCTGCTGACTCACGACTGTGCAGCAATGCACAGCTCGAATCACATCATCAAGTTCGCCGATGACACGACCGTGGTGGGTCTCATCAGCAAGAACAACGAGTCAGCATACAGAGAGGAGGTGCAGCGGCTGACGAACTGGTGTAGAGCCAACAACCTGTCCCTGAATGTCGACAAAACAAAAGAGATGGTTGTTGACTTTAGGAGAGCACAAGGTGAACACACTCCGCTGAACATCGACGGCTCCTCTGTGGAGATCGTCAAAGCACCAAATTCCTTGGTGTTCACTTGGCGGAGAACCTCACCTGGTCCCTCAACACCAGCTCTATCACCAAGAAAGCCCAGCAGCGTCTCTACTTTCTTCGAAGGCTGAGGAAAGCACATCTCCCAACCCCCATCCTCACTACATTCTATAGAGGGACTATTGAGAGCATCCTGAGCAGCTGCATCACTGCCTGGTTTGGGACTTGCACCGTTTCGGACCGCAAAGCCCTGCAGAGGATAGTGAGGACAGCTGAGAAGATCATTGGGGTCTCTCTTCCCTCCATCAAAGACATTTACAAAAAACACTGTATCCGCAAAGCAACCAGCATTGTGGACGACCCCACACACCCCTCACACAAACTCTTTACCTTCCTCCCGTCTGGCAAGAGGGCCCTCACGGCCAGACTGTGTAACAGCTTCTTCCCCCAAGCCATCAGACTCCTCAATACTCAGAGACTGGTTTGACACACACGTGTCCTGAGTTGCACTTTAATTACTGTCACTTTATAACTGTCTGCTACCTCAATAACTGCTATGTGCATAGAACACTATCTCATAGTATGTTATGTTTACATTTTTAGAAACTGTCATCTTTTTGCACTACTGAGTACTGGTCGGCGCTGCACTGTCTATTGTCCTGTTCATTGTCAGTAATTTGTTGTACTGTCCTGTACTTTTTGCACATGTTTGCACGTGCACTTTATATAGGTATATATAGGTAGTTTATATAGGTATTTTATTTCGTTGTGTAGTCTCATGTGGTCCTATGTTGGTCCTTTGTTGTTTTTATGTAGCACCATGGTCCTGGAGGAACGTTGTCTCGTTTTGCTGTGTACTGTACTAACTGTATATGGTTGAAACGACAATAAAAACCACTTGACTTGACTTGACTTGACTTGATGTTATTGGAGAAACGTTTGTGTGTGTGTGTGTGTGTGTGTGTGTGTGTGTGTGTGTGATTTAATACATCTTTATTTATACAATCAAAGTATGTAAGCATTGTTTAACTCAAAACAGTCCCAAAAAACTGAACTTTCTCCACAACAAAACATAAGGCATTTTTTAAACACCAAATGTTTTTAAAACCCTCTACATTCTTTGTAGTATTATAAAGGTGAAATCAATTTTCAATCTGGCTTTCATCATTCTGACAAAAATAGTATTTGCATCACAGTCCAAGGACTCTTCTATCTTATTCCTTCTGCTGAGGTAGATTTTGCTTGACCCAAAACATAGTTTATCAACTGATAATTTACTCTCCACTTCTGACTGTATCTAAAACCAAGAATAAACATATGCTTAGTAAAAGTTTCTCCAAACATCATAAACATTTTTTCTAACAATTAAAAAGGAGAACTTGGTCTGCTACTATCCAAAAAGCAATGATCAACTGTTTCAAAAAGGACAATTTTCACTTACGTTGGGATTAATAACAGAATTAAAGCATTGGCATGGCACAATGCCATGTAGGATTCTCCATTGTAAATCTCCTACATTTTTTGTCAACGGTGGTTTGTATACTGCTTTCCACACAGGTCTGACCTCATTGTCGTAAATTAGCACTCCAAGGAGTGTCAGCCCTGCCACTTTGTTTACCTTTGTTAAAAATTTTACAAACATTTTACATATGACTTTTCCTTCCTTGCCATCAAACTCATTTGTAAGAGTCTCTCTCTGGACTCTTAACAGTTGACAGTTGCAGTCTCTAAAATCAGGAAAAAGAGTCAATGCAGGAAAATAATCATCATCATCTGGTTGGCAGTGTCCATTGCAGTAGTCATTTAGCAAAGAGAGTTCAGTCTCTGTAAGTTCACGCTTCAAAGTGCTGAGCAGTTGATTTATGATTCTGATAGGCCTAACTCCCACATGAGAGGCTAGACATGCAGCGTCAAACAACTTAGGTCCACATAGATCAACCACATGTCCCAGTGTGTCAATCCCAGCCGAACAGAACAACTGCATCACAAAGGGGCCTGTAATATGTTCTACGTTGATACGAGTGCCTTGCACTACTGGCTCTTTCAACAGCCATGACAGGGACTCACAACTTGTCATTCTCTTTTCAGATAAGGTCCATCAAAAACAAAGGCTCAGCAAGACCCAAATTCCTGTCTCAAGTCAATATGGTTCGGGCTAAGGGTCCCAGACAAGATCTACGGGCCCAACAAAGAGCCTCTGAATAAACTGGAGTCGGAAAGCAGCGCCCCTACTGGCAAGATTAATTAGTCCCTCCCTCCTTCCTCTTTTGGTATAAAAAGTACACTCAGCGGGACCCAATGCAGACGGTCCCAAAAAAGTCCACCATCACCGCCCGTATCTTGGCCAGCAATTGAGTTGGAGGATCCACACATGATAAACGATGCCACAGCATAGATGACACTAGATTGTTGATCACTAGTGTACGACCCCTAAATGATGCATGCCAGATAATGAACACTTAAACCACTGTTGATCTTTAAAATACTCTCAATGTCACTGTACAAGACTATAATCATGTTTATGAAACCAGAGCTGAAACCAAAGGCATCTAGCGTTTGCCACAAATACTGATGTTCAACTCTGTCGTAAGCCTTTTCTTGATCTAATGAAATTAGACAAATTTCGCAGCCCAATGAATTGGAGAGGTCCAAAACATAAAATGATGTTGTCAGATATAAACCTATTGGGTATACGATAAGTCTGGTCAGCATGAATGATGTGCTCCATAAATTTCCTCAGCCTCATGGCCAACACCTTAGACAAAAGTTTGTAATCCACGCAGAGCAGAGCCATTGGTCGCCAACATTAAAATGCCAATAGACACTTTTACATTTCACATCTTTGACAAAGATAGACAATTTTACAAGGAAATCATCTGAAATACCAACTGGGTCCATTGAACAGCCTTTAAGTGAATTACTCTGATGTTTAAAACAGTAAAAACTATCGAGCCTAGCCAAAGACAAAAACTTATCTTTCACATGAGTCCAAGTATATTGATGCTGAGTGAAAAAGCCTCCAAACATCACAAAGATAATTTGCTTCGATTAATTTAGCAAGACTTCTCTTGCTGGCTCCATGTGGTTCTGAGTGGTTTCTATCCAAAGTTGCATTTTCAGTGCAGTTAAAATCACCACCAAGAAACATGTATCCATCATCATTACTACAGTTACTAATTACAGTACTTAGTGTGTTTAAAAAGAGCACCCTTTCTTTACCTACTGTAAGAGCATATACATTGATGAAAGTCAATTTTACATTTTCAAAAACAGAAACACAAGAAACACAAGAAATAGGTAGAAAATCTCTAGAAAACAAGATACCAACTCCAGTACTATTACTACTCTTATGACTGAGAAAAGCTTCCCCATCCCGTTCCTTCTTTCATGCAGCTTCATTCTCAGCTGTGCTATGCGTTCCTTGTAGAAAAATGACATTTAAATCCTTAACCTTAAACAGAGCGAAAAGGGAAGCTCTCTTCACATCCTCTCTGGCACCATTAATGTTTAAAGAGCCCAGCTTTATGTCACACATATTAATGGTAAAGCTGCATTTAAACAAAACAGAGAGGTTCACAAAAAAGAGAAAAAAAAAAACACTTAGCTATATTCGCTATTTGTGCAATTTTTAAGCCGAACAACTTCTTGGTCACTAAAGGTCGGTTGACTAGTGAGTTCTATATTTCTCATAGATAGTCTAGCTGAATCAAGAAACAACCTTAAATCTAGGAAAAATCATCAACTCTCACAGATCTTATGCCTTTTGTTCTTTGTAGAAAGGACTTCATTTTAGTGAAAGAGTAAGCATTCTCCACAGCCATCTGTGAGTCTCCACTTACATCACTTTCACACTCCTGCGAGTTTAACAGACCCTCATCTGACTGGGAGGAGCAGCTCAATGAATTTGTCTTTGAGACTTTTGTAACTTGTTCATTGTTTGGCTTTTTTTCTGGATTTTTCCTCTTGGTTGACACATTGGAAAGGTCAGCCTCACTCAAAACATCTTCCTCATTGAACAACACTGACTCTGCTACTCTAGTCGCGGTGTGACTAACATTAAGGTCTGCCCTAACGTCATCTTGAACTTTTTGTTCACTTTGTTTGCTCTGTAAATTTTCCATTACCCCGTTTTCTTGAACATTGTTAACTCTGTTTTCTTGATTGCTATTAACTCGGTTTTCTTCTTGCACAATGACCTGCGGTTCGTCCGGTAAAGGGGCTCAGCTTTCAGATCTACCAGATGATGGTCATGCTTCGTTAGGGGCTGCCCGGCTCGCACCTACTCTCTGCGGGCATGAAAGAATCACATGCCCCACAATACCACACCCAAAACATTTAATCGTCTCTGATGTTATGTGCACAGTATAGTCATACATTTTTAACTTAAACACCCAATTTACTTCTTCATCACTCTTTTTGAGAATCATTTTAACTTGTCTCCTAAAAGAAACAACATGTTTAAGATCAGGAGACTTACAGCTGATGGGAATCATATTTATCAGAGACACAAATTTTCCATGTCCATGTTAATTTTTCAGAAACGGGGGTACATTAGAGATGATGACCTTTTTGACAGGACTTACTAGAAACAACACTGGTGTGTAGGTACCTTGAATCACAATTCCGCTCTCAAGGAACTGGTTTACTTTTTCCACACTGTCTAGAAAATGCACCATGGCACTATACATCCTAGAAGCTGATTTAACACTTTCATATCCTACAATCTCACCTACTGCTAGACTACACTCTTTAGCTGAACATCAGGCAGAGACAGTTTAATAGCGTGTTAGTGCATGAATGTGTGTAAACTAACACTCTCACCTGCCACCATGCTGACTAGCCATGCCGGCAGCCACCACCTCTACAAAAAAAAACTCAAATAAACCCCACAAAATCACTGTCACTCTAAACAACAACACCACAAAACAACAGCAGAGAAACAATAAGTTTAGGAAAAGAGAAAGAAAGAAAACTCACAGTCTTCCAACATGCTCTCAGCCACACTTGCCACGCTCGCTCTCAACACGCACTCAGAAACAGAGAGAGAGAGAGAGAGAAAGCGAGAGATGGAGCATGTGTCGATCACCTGTGGATGATGCTGTAGTCTGTTAGTCAGCTTTCTGAAATAGGGATTGGTGATACCGCTTATTTTCTTTTCGATCCGATACCAAGTACTTTTAGGCCAGTATCGCTGATATCGATTTCAATACCAATACCTCTAATAAATTAAATTTTCATGAATTCTTTAGTAAATTCAATTATTAAATTAGTAAATTCAATTATTCCTTAATTTGTTATATTTATTTATAGGCCTAAGAAGAAAAATATAGGCTGCTTTGTTTACCTTTTAAAAATTTGTATATATAAGCAACATATCAAACCACAACTTTAACCATAGATATTATTAAATGGCTACTAAAACCAAGATAAAATATGGATACTACAGTATTACTGTAGCAAAACCATGGTTAATTGTATCAAAACCTAGGTTACTTGCAAAAAAAAAAAAAAAAAAAACATGGTTACTAGTCACGGTTAATACAATATTACTACAGTCAATCCATGGGTAGTTTTGATAGGTTATCATTTATTAACATGGATTAAAGATTAGTATCAATGTTTTACCACCTCTGAATTTAAATAAGCCTGTAAAAATGGTCACACAATTAATTTTAATGCATGTCATGTTGGTATGTCATTTCTTAGTTTGTGTAATTAATCAGTTTGTTGTGTCTCTCTGCTTTGATGAGCCTTAATGCAAATTTTCTTAAACTTCACATTTCTGCCTTTAAACCCTCCAAAAATTGTCCCCATTCACTTCCTTTGTAAGTGCTTCTAAGTAACCTTATTTTTATTTTGTATTTAATGTTTTAATATGAGGGACGAGTTGAAATGATATTTTTTGGTAATCAGCGCTATGACACAAATGTTGTTGATTGATCTTAACTTTAGTTGAAACCAAACTATTTCTTTAAGTTTGATTAATTTACTTAAATCACTAAACTGTGATGTCACTCAGAAATATTCATGGAAGTATGTGCATGGCATTTTAATATGTTTTAAAGAATATATATATCTATTTAGTTTAATATTGTTGTTTATTACTGTGAATTCTTATATTGGTCCATATAAATTTATATTACATTTAACACATTTAGAAATAAATTATAGATTAAAAATAAACAAACATTCTTGCTTGTGTTCATTTAGAATTACATTTTTTGTGTTTTAGTTATTACATTAAAGGGGTCGTGACATGCCTTTTTTATATTAGTTACATACATAATAGACAATATTAGTAAGTTTTTTTAGTTTTTTGCAAACACACATACACACGCACACAAAATAATTTATATTTATTTGTAAAAATAAATTCAGAAACAAAAAAAAAAATTCTGTCCGAAACACTCAGTTTTGTTGCTGCTTCTCCTTTAAAACTTAACAGTAAATGCCCACTGTAATGATTGGCTCTCCTCTTGACTGACCTGCTCTCTTTACTTGCCATCTCACTGCTCACCACTACTGGGTGCGCTACGGAAATTATAAGGTAAAGTAGCTGTTAATGTGTTGTTGTGGAGGTGGTCGGATGCAAATTTATACCACTGTGACATCACAATGTGGAGGAAGTAGAGAACGAGTAATTTTGCCAACTAAGTTTCAACAAATGCTCTTTTTTGCAGTGAGGAGGAAGTTTTGAGTTCTGAAACGTACAATGTGTTTTTATGGTACAATAACCTCTCATATGTTAAAAGATCAAGAAAAAAATTGTTCTCATGTCATGCCCCCTTTAAATATATTTAGTCTAATTTGCAACAATGGCTTTTTGGTTCAATTGATTCCTCTGATTGAGGGGAAATCATAAAAGCAACCTTTTTCAATCATCACCATTTAAAGCCATTTCAGATAAAATTTGAGTAATATTGCTCAGTCCAACTGCACTTGTGCAGATGTGAAGACTTCACTTACTCTCTATATTACTCTGGAATTAAGCCATTGAATCATCGCTACCAGCCTATTAATATGGATGAATGTTCTGCGGCCAAATTGGCATGACAGGAAATGAAAAATCCTCATCAACTGATTAATTGTATTTGCGTTTGCAAAAGCCTCTCTCGCTTCAGAGGAAATGTGGCACAGGAAGCCAGCTTGGAGGAATCAGGCCCTAAAGCAGGCAAAAAATCTTACTAAGGGATTGCAGGCAAACCAAGACGAGGAGGATCAGTCCAACACATTAATTTAAGACCTGCCACAGATTAAACGGCGTTAGGCTTTAAGTATTCCTTGATTTCTGGCTGCAGGCAGCTCTAAGTTTGTTTCTTTGCATAATTAACACATAATGGAAAAATCCACATTGTAATGTGATGCCCGGAAACAAAGCAAATAAAGCTCTCATTGTATGAATAAATTATAATTACATTCTGTTTCCACATGATTATCAAAGGCAGGGTGACATTAGTCCATCTGTAAGTGCTGAAATCTTCACAAGGCTTTAATTAACTTAATTAAAACATTAACTGTTGGTTTATGAGCACTATTTAGATTTGTCACCTTTGTTTATTGTTTGAAACAATTAATTATTAGATAATTAGGTCTGTATGTATACTTCCATTCAAATTTGAACACACATTCTCTTCTATTCTATTACAATTTTCCACATTTAAGATTAATAATAAAGTCAAATATCAAACAAATTCAAATATAGTAAGTATTTACTGGCCTAAATAAATAAATAAACAAATTCCCTATTCCATGAATACAAATAGTATAGCTTTTTTAAAGTAGAAGCCCTTTCACATAGATTACAGCTCTGCATAAACAGCCAGTGTCAGTGGTGGATCTACCAGGGTGGCATAGGGTGGCAAATGCCACCCTAAGAAAAAGCATTACCACCACATCTGCTACCCCAAAATAAGTATCCAAATGTATTATATATAAATGTAAGTATAGTTGTGTCACGATTCCCTTGTTGTCTGCCCTGTGTTTCACCAGTTTTTGTCTAAAACTACACTAAAACTACACCCCCTCGGGAGGGGCCGATCGTAGTAACGCATACATAGCACAAATGCGCCTGCATGCGTTTCCTTCTACTAAAGTTCTTATCTGTGTTGCGATAGGGTTCTCTTCGCACACATCCATCGAACGTTATGAGTTAGATGCTTTGCTACTCCGGACTCTTATGTCCTTGAGTCGACATCTCAGCCCATGACTAAACAAGTTTTGATGCGGCAGGCTGGTCCTCTCCGCTCACACTCATCAGTTTTTATGACAAGTTTGTGTTGCGATAGGGTTCTCTTTGCACACATTCATCGAACTTTATGGGTTAGATGCTTTGCTACTCTGGACTCTAATGTCCTTGTGTCGACATCTCAGCTCATATCTGAACAAGTTTGTGATGCTGCAGTCTGGTCCTCTCCGCACACATTCATCAAAATTGAATGTTTTAGATGTTTATGCTACTCCGGGCTCTTATGCCCTTGAGTCGACATCTCAAGCTCATGTCTGAGACCTCTCGTGTTTTTGTGAGTACATAGCACAACCGTAGGGGTCCGGACAGCCCCAATTGCGGCGGCGTGGGTATTGCGTTCCCCGTAGCGCTTAGCAGCACAGCATCGTAGTGAAGCTTTTTGTAAAGGGAACGTCTCGGGTTACATGTGTAACCCTTGTTCCCTGAAAAAAGCAGAACGAGATGTTGCGCTGCTTTGCCGCACTGGGACGTCCCAGGACTGCTTTTCAAAAAGAAGTATCTGACGACATCTGGTGACGTATCATTTATAGCCTGGTCACAGGTGCATCTAATGATTACATCAGCCGAGCCTATAAATTCCGGTCAATGTTCATTGACGTGTTGCACACATTATTCAGCTCGGTTCACAGCTAGCGTTGTTCCCTGTAGCACTTAGCAGCACAGCATCTCGTTCTGCTTTTTTCAGGGAACAAGGTTACACATGTAACCCGAGACGTTCCCATGTTTACTCCGTTACCCGTCCAGCCGTGTTCATCCTGCTGTGTTTTCCCAGTTCCGTGTTCCTCCGATGTGTTCGTGTTTTAGTTTCAGTTTTCCCCCCGTGGATGTTTCTTTTGTTCCTGCTTGTTTGTTTTCACTTTGATTTAAAATAAAGAACCCGCACTTAGATCCCACTCCTTGTCTGCCCTCGTCTGCATTCATAACAAGTTGATGTTGACATTGTGTAGGGGTTTATTCATGTCAAACTATCGAAACTGTCACCGAATGCACATCACTACAGACCCATATTATGATTGATTACACAAGCAACCAATCCCATGATTGTTTACAGCAGCTGCCAATCACAGCATCAACCACTTGCCTACCTACTATTGCAGTGCAATTAAACCTACTTCCATCATTTAAGAATATGCCTTTAGATCAAATTATTTTTATGATCACAAGATTTTTTTTTTTTTTTTAAATGAACAAATTAATGAGTTAATACATGAATATTAATTTATGGAGTGTCTATCTGCACCCCGGTGTAAATAGCATCTGCCACACAATGCAGCTATTTGCATCCCAGTAGTCTGGTGGAACCACAGAAATATATTACACACTAAACAGTAGCTGTCGCTGCAATAACATGGGTTGGAAAGACGATCTGTGAATGTGTACTGTTGTCCTAGCGATCAAGGTTCAAATGCATGTTTTATCCCACTCTTTTCCCATCCAATTTCCTGTTTCCACTCTTCATATTTACTTTAATACTACTTACAATAATAGACACAAATGAATATAACTGTTGAATTCATCACAGTGACTTGGTCATAGTGAATGATGTGGAGTGCAGAGAAGAGTTTGATCAGGAGGCGGGGTCTGTCGATCGCACTCGTTCCAGCGGCTTGGCATCGAAATTGTGTAGCTTGCTTCACTATATATTGTAGTAACCATGTTCTTTGGCAGAAACAATAGTTTTAATGCAACAAACCATGGTGTTTTTAGTACAGTAATATAGTAGCCATGGTTAGTTTTATGTTTGCTGTAAATTTACAAAAAAACAACATAGTGAAACTATGATTACTGTAGTAAAACCAAGGTTATTTTTTTCTAAGGTAAGGCTAGGTTTAGGGGTAGGGGTTATTGGATATGACTAGCCGGGCTGAAGGAAATGAAGAAGAATTAAGTCTAAAATTCCAGGAAATTCCTCTAAGCATTTAGAAGCCAGGACTGGCACCATGGAGTCAAAGTTGACTTGCATCTGGCTAATGTAACTGTAACTGAACAAAGGAAATTTGTCCAGCATAGCACAAAGCTACCTTTTACACACTCTTCTATTTCCTGTGGTAAGACCAGAAAAGCTAATTTTAGTGGTCGTCACATGACTAATACAGCCTCTCAACAAGGAGACCCTCACCCTTAAAGGGCAGAGGTGATGGTTAGTATAATCCTCACATGCTAAACACATCCAAGACAGAGAGACTGAACAGACTCTCACTGGATCTGAACTTTTGAAAACTCTCTTTAACCAGACCAAAACTATTTCTTTTCTATCATCTCCTAAGGCACAAATCAATTTTTTCTTGGGTTTTTATAATGAATATACATATATTATGAACTATAACACTATCAAAAGACACCACTGTATCATCATTCTACACTTCACAATGCATATAATCGAGTTTTATATGCTAACGTGCATCACTTGATGCCTAATTGTGCATTATTCTGACCTTGTGTATACATGATGCTCAATAATACAATGTATAATAAAGTATATTCAAATGGAAATGTGTAATGATGATAAGAGATGTCATAACAATTTCTCACCTTTTCTCCCCAATTTGGAATACCCAATTTACAATGTTCTCTAAGTCCTTGTGGTTGTGTAATGACCCAGGTGGCTGAGGACGAATCTCAGTTGCCTCCACATTTGAGACCATTAATCCGCGCATCTTATCACGTGGCTTGTTGCAGAGAAGTAGCTCACTTGGAGGCTTCAGTCTATTCTCTGCGGCACCAACCACAACTCACCACACACCCCAGAGGGAGCAAGCACATTATAGCTCCACGAGGAGGTTACCCCATATGACTCTACCCTCCCAAGCAACCGGGCCAATTTGGTTGCTCAGCACATCCTGGATTTGAACTCGCAACTCCAGGTCTGGTAGCCGGTGTCTTTACTTACTGAGCTACCCAGGCCCCTTGTATCAATTTCATTATATAAAAGTCAGGATAAAAGTATGCTCACTTCTGGGTGGGAAAACTGACAAACCTTAAGAACAAAAACTTGTTAATCACCTTCAAACAAAAGGGAAAGTTGTGATCATGTTACATCATAAAGACACTTCTGATTGGTTCAAGACTCCCCGCCTAGGATGAACTCTCTCTCTTCTCTTCTCTTCTCTCTTGGCTCTTACTATTCTCTTAGCCCTTTTTTGGTTGCTTTGCTTCAGCATCCCTCTGCCCAGGTTCCACACAATGTAGAGTTCGGGAAAGCTTGGAATGCCAAATTCTGAATAGCTCTTCCTTCTTCTCTGCGCTATGACTTCCACACATGAGTCGCAAGTCTCCCTTGCGAGAGGCCTCACTTCAAAGCCCCACCTGATCATTCCAGCACCAAACTACCTGGCGTCCATGATCTTAACAGGGTCCAAAACATAGACGGAACAACCAGAAATGTATATAGACCCAGTCAAAGAACCAAAGCAATGTAAGCAGACTGTCTAGCAGACTTTTTCTAGAAAGCAATAGTGTTTTATTTAAATACTTTGGGTAAACCAATAGCAAATTGAGGTAAACTAAATGAAGTAGCGATGGTTCAGGGCATGGTCTATAGACTTAATAATTTTCAATTTTATCTGTTACAGATATTTTCCATTCACCTTCTCTTACAGTTCACTCACCAAACTGGTTTTATGTTAGTCTATGTGTGTTAGTTAGTTAAACCCTCTAGGGTCGACAGGCGCGTTGGCGCGTCCTGCTGCATTTTTTCCTCATTACAGCGGAAACAACATAAAATACTCTGTCATTTTGGGGCATACAGATACGTGTAAGACATCATTAGAGACTATAAAACTTGTATTTGTGTACACTCACAATATCAACAAAACCTTGTGCTTTTGTAAAGAACATAAAAGGGTGCACTTTCAGCTGTCTCTGTGTCCTTGAGCATATTCCTGAAAAATGTCACAAAAATTAACTGAATTTTTAAAAAACTGAAACTCCATGAATACTTATCACACAAACATGAAACATATGTCTAAAGAAAGCTTAAAATGTATTTTAAATAAAACAATTCAAATTTAAAACAAATATTCTCCTGCAATGTAATCTGTATGAACAGTGTTATGCACAGTTTCTCCTGGCTCAGCTAATTATCCCTAATGTGATCCCACCCACCAGCAGAGTGTGCTATTTATACGGTAATGTACTGAGACGATCAATGCAAATGGTAAACATCCCCGACTGTGACTTAAAAAGCATCAAGTTTATCATCAGATTCATTCACTTTCCTGCGTGTTTGGAAGATGGCATGCTACACAGCTGAGGAAGCTCTACAGATGGTCCTGGACAGTGATGAAGAGTTCATATCTTCCTCAGATGTGAGGAATTATTTTGTACCACTGCTCTGTGTGTTGTTTGGTGTGTATATCCGTTCATCAAAGAATCCTGAAGAAAAATGTACACAACTGTTTTCAACTTTGATAATAATAATAAATGTTACTTGAGCAGCAAATCAGCATATTAGAATGATTTCTGAAGGATCATGTGACACTGAAGACTGAAGTAATGATGCTGAAATTTCAGCTTTGATCACAAAACTATAAGACCATAAAATGTACAAATGGTAGTGCAGGTCTTAAGTTTTTAACTTAAACTTGATTTTGATCATTAAGTCCCATTCATTCTCTTTGTCACATTCCTCATTGATAGGCCCAGGGGAGGGGTCTTTTGTCTCCTCAGGTGTGAATGACATCAATATTCATGTTCATCCACACCTCCTCGCATATGGCCTTTCTAACACTAAAAGTGTCTTACAAAAGTTAAATGACTATGAATGAGTATTCAGGATGGTTTTCACATAATGTTGTAGCAAAAACTCTAGGCTACAAGATCCAGTTCTCAAAAGTCTGCTGTACAAATGTTTAGTATGTGTTATATGACCATATTTCAATTACTTAAAATGTTTTAGTTTTTTTCAAAAACCATGCATAAACGTTATTTTCTCAAAAATACAAACATGTACACACATGTTGCTCACATATTATTGTAGCCCAGTTTGTGCTGAAAACAGTGTTATCAGATATTAGCCATAAATATGATTTTAAACAACTGAAAAAAGCACAAATGTCAAGGCATGTAAAAACTTCTCCAGACTCCAGAGGGTTACATTTACATTTACATTTATTCATTTGGCAGACGCTTTTATCCAAAGCGACTTACAAAAGAGGAAGAACATCAGCGAATCATCTTAGGGAGACAGTGGTACAAAAAGTGCCATATTACAAAGTTTCACTATCATCATAATAGTATACAAAACAGATTTAAGTGCAACAAGAAATGTAAATATATATATATATATTTTTTTTTATTTTTTTTTTTTATTATTGACCGGTTAAGTGCTTTTGGAAAAGATGTGTTTATAGCCGTTTTTGAAGATAGAGAGTGAGTTAGCTTCCGGATTGAGTTGGGAAGGTCATTCCACCACCGTGGTATGATGAAACTGAAAGTCTGGGAAAGTGTTTTGGTGCCTCTTTGTTTTGGTACGACAAGGCGACGTTCCTTAGCCGACCGCAGGCTTCTGGTGGGAACGTAGCTCTGCATAAATGTTTTTAGGTATGCTGGAGCAGACCCAGTGACTGTTTTATATGCCAGCATCAGGGCCTTGAATTTAATACGTGCATGAACCGGCAGCCAGTGGAGAGAGACAAAGAGTGGTGTAACATGTGCTCTCTTAGGTTCATTAAAGACCAGACGTGCTGCTGCATTCTGGATCATTTGGAGAGGTCTAATAGCACATGCAGGAAGGCCTGCAATGAGAACATTACAGTAGTCCAGTCTAGTTATGACAAGGGACTGAACGAGCAGTTGTGTGGCATGTACAGAGAGGAAGGGTCTTATCTTCCTGATATTGTAGAGTGTAAATCTACAAGATCTTGCAGTTTTTGAAATGTGGTCTGTGAAATTTAGCTCATCATCAATGGTTACCCCTAGATTTCTGACCGTTTTGGAAGGCGAAACTGTAGTTGGACCCAGCTGCACGGTGATGTTGTGTTCAACAGCAGGGTTGGCTGGAAAGACAAGGAGTTCTGTCTTGGCAGGGTTGAGTTGAAGGTGGTGTTCCTTCATCCAGGCCGAGATGTCTGCCAGACAGGCAGCGATTCGAACGGTCACTGTGGTGTCGTTGGGCTGGAAAGACAAGTAGAGTTGCGTGTCATCAGCGTAGCAGTGGTAAGAGAAACCATGTGACTGGATGATGGGTCCCAGTGATGTTGTGTATATGGAGAAGAGAAGTGGCCCAAGCACTGATCCCTGAGGTACCCCAGTAAGTAACTGGTGTGGCTTGGATACTTCCCTCTCCATGCTACCTCAAAGGACCTTTCTGAGAGATAAGAGTTGAACCAGTCAAGCACAGTTCCAGTGATACCCAGTTTAGAGAGGGTGGAGAGTAGGATCTGATGGTTGACTGTGTCAAAGGCAGCAGAAAGGTCTAGCAAAATCAGAACAGATGATCTCGATTCAGCTCTCGCCAGTCTCAGCGACTCGATGACAGACAGTAGGGCAGTCTCAGTGGAGTGTCCACTTTTGAAGCCCGACTGATTGTCATCCAGCAGCTTGTTCTGTGAGAGATAGGCGGAGATCTGATTGAAAACTGCCCTTTCAAGTGTTTTTGCCATGAATGGGATGAGAGAGACTGGTCTGTAGTGTTCTATCTGTGTGGGGTTAAGTGCAGGTTTTTTCAGCAGTGGGGTTACTCGAGCCTGCTTAAATGTAGTGGGAAAAGTGCCTGCAAGAAGGGATGTGTTAATTATGTGTGTAAGTGCGGTAGGATGGACGGAGAGATGGCCTGGAGAAGGTGTGATGGAATGGGGTCAAGGGAACAGGTTGTGGGGTGGTTGGAGAGGAGGAGTTTAGAGACCTCAGTGTCAGTTAAAGGAGAGAACATAGTGAAAGAAGGGTTGCATACAGGAGCCAGGTGTTTGACAGGGCGTGGTGCTGTGAATGTATTGCTGATGGCTGTAACCTTATCAGTAAAAAATGTGGCGAATATATCTGCTGTCAGTGATGTGTCAGGTGGTGGAGGGGAGGGCAGAGAAGTGTGTTAAATGTTCTAAACAAGCTACGAGTGTCTGTGGTGCTGTTGATTTTGGTCTGGTAATATGAAGTTTTTGCAGTTTTAACGTTATTTGAAAAAGTTGCGAGCAGAAGCTGATATTTACCTAGATCAGCTGGATCTTTAGATTTCCGCCATCTCCTCTCAGCTGCCCTGAGAACAGTCCGATGTTCACGAAGGATGTCAGACAGCCAGGGGCTGGGTGGTGTAGTCCGTGCTGGTCTAGAGGAGAGAGGACAGATGTTGTCTAGACAGGTTGTTAAAGTAGAGCTAAGTGTGTCTGTGGCAGTGTTCACATCAAGCATGGAAAATACATTTATTGTGGGAAGAGAGGCAGAGACATCAGTGGAAAGGCGAGAGGGTGAGAGGGAACGGAGGTTACGGCGAAAGGAAACCAAAGGTGGGGTCGGTTTTACAATGGATGGGAGAATCATGTTGAATTGAACAAAGTAGTGATCAGAAACATGTAAAGGTGTAACAAGAATATTAGAGGTGGTACAGTTACGTGTAAAAATGAGGTCCAGCTGGTTGCCCGACCTGTGAGTTGCTGTGGTGTGTAGTCTTTCCAAGTCAAATGAGTCCAGAAGAGTATTCAGTTCAATGGCCTGGGGTTTGTCCTGGTGTATGTTGAAATCACCAAGAACCACAAGTGGCCTGCCATCCTCTGGCAAGGAGGACAGCAGGACATCCAATTCCTCAAGAAAGCTTGTCAGCTGACCTGGGGGGGCGATAGATGACAACAACATGTATTTTGTGGGTTGCATTGTAGTAATGGCATGGAATTCAAAAGATGTATTGTTACATAGTGAAGCATGTGGTGAAAAAGTCCAGTTATTATGAATGAGCAAACCTGTTCCCCCACCCCTACCAGTATGTCGAGGGGTGTGGGAGAAGGAGAAGTTGTTCGAGAGAGCAGCAGGTGTTGCTGTATCCTCAGGACGTATCCATGTCTCTGTCAGTGCCAGGATGCTGAGGGTGGACTGCGTGGCTAAAGCCGAATGAAGGCAGCTTTGTTCACAGCAGACTGGCAGTTCCAGAGTCCCACTGAGAACGAGAGTGGAGCAGGTGTTGAAGTGCAAAGCGGCCGTAGGTTGTGTGGGTTGCGTTTTGTCTTGCATCTGTATCTTGTGAACGGTCTACAACAGATAACAGGGATGTGCTTGAAGGCATGTGTTATTAGTGAACTAGACATGTTAGTATGTATGTATAAGTAAAATAATAAAAGAGATAGAATAGAAAAATACTTAAGTGCTTTGGTGAGTGGAGCCTTGTCGGTGTCCTTGCTCGGTGGACTCGCACAGGTAGACTCGCTGGTCTTTACCCAAGTAGGTCTTCACACAAGGAGGGCTTCACACGAGGGCTACCACTTCCGCTGCCGCTTCCGCGTCAGCATTAAGTCCAATAAATAACAACTTTTATAAACAACAAACTTTTATAAACTTTTTTAAAGGGTTAATGTTGTAGATTAGAAATAAAGTCTTGTATGTATTCAAAGAGGATTTGACTGTGCTATATTTTGATATACAATCTTGTCAATTGATTCTTAAAGGTTTGCGTTCCTGCTCAAACAATATTTCAAAATATTTTGTGATATTATTTTCAATGGCCATTCAATAGCTCTGAAGAGTTAACAGATGCATCAGTATTCCCCAATTAATAATACTTCTCTTCTTGAGCTAATATTCCTTTCATATAAATTGTGAGTAGATACAACAAGCCTGTTGTATTCCATATTTAATGGTAGAGAATTTTTATTCAGATTTCTAATCTGATCATTTATCTTTTATCCTTCATATATTGGTGGTCGGTCATGGCCAAGATTCATAAACTAATTAACATATAAAATCATACATATTATTGTTGGATTAATGTGGGCATGTTTAAATCTACCCATTACGTTTAGCGTTCCGTTATACAATTCTTACATATTATTGGTATTGAGTTGTAAATATACCCTGTCACAAAGTTGCTAATTTCCTAAAGGATTAATGAAGTATGTCTCTGGGACTCTAATAAAACACAATAAACACACTGCAGTGATGCTGATACTGTATGTTAGTATTTTCACATGGATGCAAATAGGATCTAACACTATTTGAACCAGGTTACAAATAGTATCTACCATTTTTTGTACCAGGGTTGGGGTACAAATTAGATCTGCCACTATTTGCACTAGGGGTGTAAATCGCATATACCATTATTTGCCCCATGATGCAAATAGCATCTTCCTATTATTTATGTCTCAATACTGTCATATTGACAGCATCTTAAATTTGAACAACATTAGAGGGGTACAAATGATTACAAATCTTTTGAGTTCAAAGAATATAATTTTTGTACAAATTGTGACAGTACTCACCACCAGCCCCCACCACACATGCACACAAATATATATTTGATTTATTTTGATATATAGTATATCTTTATTTAGTTAGTTATTTATTCCTTTTGCATTAAATGAAAATGTGACATTTGCTGCTGTTTTAAAATTAGAAATTATTAATAGTTATATGTCTGAACATAAGAAAGTGTTCCTGGTCGAGTTATTCCAATTAAAAGTTGACTTCAGCATTAATAAATTAGTTCAAATTAGCTTTATGGGAACCATTCTGATTAATCTTTGTGACTTGATTCATCAGTGGATCAATCTGCTTGGTAATGAAAGAGCACAGAGGGATTCACTCAGCTCATCTCATTTTGGTGCCAAACAGAGAATAAAGTTTAACCTTTATGAGATTGAGATTTAATATTCTTCATCCTCCTCTTTAATTAGAAAAAGTATGCTTCCGACCTCAGTTTGGAGGTATAGTAGTTATTGATATGGATCAAGAGGTGTTATTTTTATCCCTGTCTATCTTTTTTTTCTGAATGCAAAGAGCCGAGCTTCTCAAAATAAATAAATGATCAATTGACCCACCAAGAAAATAAACACATTTGTGTTTCAATGCACTCATGGTAAGGTATGTCTGATTATTAGAGAACTAAAGCAGGCTTCCATCCAATTTTTAGCTTCCATTTCATTGAAGAAAGATAAATATGAATATACACACACAGCAAATTTTAGATGTGTATATTTTGGAGTGTTTACTCGGCAATATGATGAATTTCATCACACAATGAATCTAAAAGACATGGAACTGCACAACAGGGTATGCTTGGCCATTTATACTACTCCAATTTATTGACCCCTTCTGTTACGCCATGTTCCTTCATACACTCTACATCACCATCCAAGCAACCAATTAATCACCACGGTAACTGTGTGTCTTTGGTCTGCAACCAGCCTGCATTGGTCTGATACATCACTCACAGTGTGTGAGGCATGTAACTGCAAGTCTCTTGTAAAATATAGCCCACTTTTTGGAAAAAAAGATGTTGACCTGCCCTCACCAAGACCCAAGCCTGAAAGAGAGCATCATTCTTCATTTGGACCCTCCTTTAACATGGGAGTATTTAATTAAACACAATCTGTTTGTTATCGATACCATTGATGGTATGGTTTGTTGTTTATTTAGGCTGAATACAGCTAAAATAAACTTTCAGATTATTTCTCATTGTGTTGTTTTTAAAATCTCTTTTATATATTCAACAGTTAGTTCCGGTCCTCAAATCTGATTGGACGAGAGACGTTCCATGAGCACTGATGGTCTGACAGCATCAGCACTCGGACGCTTCACTGTGTGTATCACTCCGCTTATGTTCATTGAGTTACTGTCTTTATTTTTGAAATTACCATATGCTAGCCAGCAGGTGGTGGCAAAAGATTATTTTTGTGTGTAATATGAGCCAGTTGGTGACGTAAAGTGAATCCGTGAACGCTGGTATTACCACTACAATTCTTAAAATAGGACATTGTTTTAAACTGCTTTAAACAAACAATTTCAGGATTGAGGCCCATCACAGCTGAGAGACAAAACAGATTGTTTGATTACAGAACTTGAGGCACTTACAGAGTTTCCACATTGGATACACACTGTTTAAAATTGCAGAGGACATCGCTGTTTCTATAGTGAATGACTCTTGCGCGGCTACCACGAAATAGGGAGAAATATCCCCGCTTGGACATTATTTTTCCACTGAGCAAGCTGAACTTCAGAACGCTGACAGCATCTCTGCTTGGGAGTGGCAACAGGTGATCGCACACGTTCCGTCTCTCTCTCTCTATCTCACACATACACACACAGACACGCACACACCCATCAATGCCTTGTTAGAAATAGCACAAGCCATGATACTATTTCTGAACTGAACTTTTTGAATTACTAATGAAGGATTGAATGCATCATTTGTTTTGAATTTTTTGAATTTTTTTATTTACTTGTTCATTGAACTGTTGTATATAAGCAATATCACACTCGCAATTGTCTGATATGGCCCTACATTATCACTGCTGTAATGTAATGATGGTACTCAGCCTGTGGCCGAATCACAGCAGTGCTGATGTAGGGCCATTTTGCACTCTTGCTCATATGATATTACTTAAATATGTATATATATATATATATATATATATATATATATATATATATATATATATATATATATATATATATATATATATATGTACAGTATATCTCAGTCTAAGCTAGTTAGGAAGGAGCACACCCAGGCGGAATTTGCAGAATTGTCTCACATTTTCCGTGCTGAATTTAGAACACAATTCTACAAATTCTTGCAGAATTAATTTATTTTGGTTTTATTCAAGTACAAATGTTATTTATTATTTTTATCAGACAAAATCAGCGTGACACCAGTTAAATAATTTTAATGGGTTAGATCAAGTAGCTCTAGATCTTTGAGCTAACAATCATAGGTAACCACTTTTTTCAAAGTGATATATATATATATATATATATATATATATATATATATATATATATATATATATATATATTAAACAAACATGCAAGGCGTGCGGAATATGTAGAATTAGTGAATCGAGGTCATTTGGATTCTGTATAAATCTGCTGAGTATTCTGAAGAATTTCTGCAGAATCTGTATGGACCTGGCTGTGAGAAATGGGAAAATTCTGAAGGGATGGCAAAAGAATTAGGATGTTCAGAGTGAGGATGTTCAGAATTACATTTGTGAGTCAGCCCAGCATCAGACCCAGGATGCAATCAGGAGAGATGCTGTTCCAATCATTAAGATGAGGTAAGAGGAGAGGAGCAGTGCTAGCACTGTGAGAGCCTTCAGTGTTCTGCCAGAACCAATGTGCACATAAAGGAGTGTCCGACTTGTCTAATCAGGCTAGAGAAACGATGGATAGAGAGAATGAGAGAGGGGACAGATTCCCAGAAGACTGTCAAGTGGTGCCAAGCTAATAATCAGTTTGTTCTTGGCTGATTACGAGCTAATCATGGACCAAACACAGCACAAGGCCCATAGTTAACAGCACTGATCCCACATCCCTGCCTTCACTTACCATGTGACAGTCCGCTGAGACAGATGGAGAGAGAGGGAGAAATCAACAGCTACTGGGTATTAAGGAGCTTCCCTAGTGTTCAAAGTGCGACAATATTTACTGTGATGAGTTCTGATTTGCATTTGAATGCACACACAGGATGTCAAGGATAAATAGATGAACACAAGGTAAACATAACAAATGCCATGCGATTATTTTTATTTTATTTTATTTGTTTATTCTAAATTATGATGATGATTTTATGCATCTGCAGGAATGTAAGCAATAACCATATTTATATTATTTCCTAAATTTGCCGCCAAAAAACTAGATTGCAGGTGGTCCAAAGTGTTTGCCTCTGTCACCCAATCATTTTCATTGTGTGTTTATAATGTGTGTGTATATATATATATATATATATATATACATAATGCAATAAAAGTGTTCAATTGATAAGCCATTTCTTTGAAATTCTTTTCCCAATTCTGCATAAATGTTTTTAATCCAGTTAATCAGATTGAAAATTAGGAAAAAAAAAATATAATATATTTTTACTTTGATTAAAGGGTTTTAATAAAGAGCCCTGTGAATCAGTCCTATTTACTTATGACCCCTTTTATAATTGTTATTAAGGCATCTCGGGTGATCTGATCACATGTGGTCAGGCGAGACTTTTAATGCTGCTCATAATCGACAAAGTTTAAACTGTTGTTTTAGTGCAGTGGTTACTTGATTGGTGATGGGTGAAGATTCACTGCTGCCAGGACACATAGGATTTGCATGCCGTTTACACCTCAAATGGGATGCGGTCACATACGTTTTTGACTTAAATCGTATGTGTTTTTTGTGATCAGATCGCAAAACGTTTTAGACACTGTTTAGACCTGTATTTAGTACTGACCACATGTGATATAGTCACCAAAAACACATCTTATAGCAGGTGTAAACGGGGCCTATGAAGCATATAATGCATGTAAACACCACCACTTAATCATAGTGGGCAAAATTAGTTAGTATACCTACAGAGAAGTATAATGAAATGGTGTTATAGGTGGTTTACCCTCTAGATCACCCTGTCATTCTCCTGTGCCTCCAGTCTTACTGAAAAAGAATACTATGTCTATCTGCTGAATTTCTCTTCATTTTGATGTCTCTTAATGATATACAAACTACAAACAAAACTATGCAAAAACAAAACATACCAGCATTACTACAGTTTTTAGGATATCAAATTAATATTCTATTCAGCAGAGGTAAGAAAATGTTTTCTATGTCCATGTTTATCTTAAAATGAAACAAAAAGATGAAAGAAATCATATAGATGAATTTTAAGTTGGCAGTAAACATGTAAAAACTCTATATCATGCTGTATATTGCATGATAAAATTATAAAAAACATAATTTGACTTAATTTCGTGACACTCACAGTAAACATGTTGACTAGTTTCCTAGCTGCTGTTTCATGACCTTAAGTGTAACGACATGTTTGCAAGCAGGACTCACAAGCTCACTCACTAATGCAATTGTGCCAGGATCCAAAGCCTTCTCTGATTGCAAGTTGTAAACAGAGTGAAGATAGTAACTTAGAAACGCTTGCACAGTGGAAACTCACGCTAGAGCAAATATGCTCTACTTGTAGCTAGGGTGAATGTTGATGGAGTTTTGGCATCTCTTGGGTTTTCCATCATAGAAAAAAAAAGAAAATGCTAATTTAATTGGTGCATGCACATGAAAAGTCTTCTGCATGGTTTTTTGGTAGTAAAGAGATAGATTCATCTCTGAGAAACATGGCCATCCCTGGCTGATGTTAAGCCCTGGTTAATAAAATTTTTGTATAAAGGGGTAATTAGATTTGCCAATATTAACTAATTACATGTGCTTAGTAATTAGATTACATTTAACACTGCTTGGGTCCCACTTTCAATGTAAGTCGACAGGTTTTTTGACCCTTTTTTCAGCTGCCACTTAAGGATGAAACAATTAGTCGACATTATTGACAACGTTGACAATAAAGAATTGTTGAATTTTTTTTTTTATTGTCAAACATTCATTTGATCTCATTTAACATAAAACGAGATCATATGAAATTGCTTGCGCCTGATTGAGGAGCGGAAAAAGACACAGCTCACAGTCCAGATGCACTTCTAAACAACATAAGGTGATGTAGATTGCAAAGTATGATGAAATTACACTACAAAATTAGTAAATACAGAAGTGTCGTCTTGAAGTGAAATAAAGCGAAGCCGGATCTTGCATTCGCTTGAGCAAAACTTGCCTGTCAGAGCGTGTAAAAATTAAACAGTCCAGCATTATATGTATAATGCATACTTTATAAAGTTCATATAATAATGAAGCGGGTTGTGTAAATAAGCACAAACTTCGAAATTGGCATTTCTCTGTGCGATCAGAGCCACTTATATGAGTCGTGTTAAAAACAGAGCGTAGAGAAACATAATATATGAGTCAGGGTGTGTATCTTATTGTGAAGAAAACCTGTAATGCACAGCTCTGTTAATAAGAGAGAGTTTGTTTTATGTGGGTTAAAGATGGATCGAAGTGAACAAAAAGGTGAGAGTGTCACGGCTCCGGTGAGTTTGTCAGATTGTTTTGTATGTTTTGTCATTTTCTCTCCCTCATGTCTTGCAGGCGTGGCCAGCATGCATGGTCAGTATATCCATGGGAACACTGATTGTTCCCGGGGAACGCTGATCATGCCAATGAATACCATGCTGATCAACACCTGTTCTCTCCTAATTAACTCCCTTCTTAAGATCGCTGAGTGTTTGATTGCTCGGCTCAAGGTCGGTAGGCGGCATGTTTTTATCTGGACTCAAGGAGATTGAAGAGTATCAGATTGTGCAATTGAATTTCAAACCCTAGCTGCTTCTTGTGAGTGGAATGACCACGCTATGTGGGATCGATTTCTGCATGGTCTTTCCAATGACATTCTGGCCCATATTTATTCTTTGGATTTGCCTCAGCGCTTCGATAACTTGGTGTATAAGTCGATCAATGCCTGACCCTATGTCGTCACCATCGTTGATGCCTCTTTCCACTTACACTGGCGGGTGATCCTCCTACCCATTCTGTCTCTACAGCCAAATCGCCAATATCACGGCCCAACTCTGAGCCTATGCAAGACGCTAGAACTCAAATCTCATGCAGGGCGAAACAGTGATGTCTCGTTAATTGACTGTGTTTTTACTGTGCTGCTTCTGACCATCTCTCTGCTTCAGGTCTGGTAAAAGACATCACTCACCGTAAGAAGAGGGGTTACTGGTGAGTGCAACACCTTTGGACAAAACCCCTGGACTTCGAACAATTCTCCCGGCCTGGCTGCAGTATGGCTTGGTTGATTCCAGAGCTGAAAGGAACTTTATGGATTTCGAATTGGCTTCTAAGTGGCAACTTCCTATGATCCAGTTGGAAAGACCCATTACCACCCACACTCTAAGTGGCATGCCGGTGTCCTTCATCACTCAATCCACAAAGCCGGTCACCTTCATCTCTGGAAATCATCCGGAGCATTTGCCTTTCTACCTTATACAATCTGCATCGGCACAGGTAGTGTTGGGGCATCCTTGGTTGGTAATGCACAGTCCACACATAAATTGGTCAATCAACACCATTCTTGCTTGGAATCCTAATTTTTGTCACACTGTCTTAACTATGCTCTTTCCCCTATCCAGTCTTGTGTTTCATTGCAAGATGAACCGGCGGACTAATCTGGAGTACAGTTGACATACCATAACTTGAGGGCAGTGTTCAGCCGGTCGCACGCAACGGTTGCTCCCTTAGACCTTGTGTAGAGTATCGGGGGCTGAATGATATCATGGTGAAGAATCGCTATCATTTACCATTAATGTCTTTAGCATTCGAACTCTTGCAGGGAGCGACCATCTTAATGAAGTTGGATTTACGCAATGCTTATCACCCGGATTAGGAAGAGGGATAAGTGGAAGATGGCTTTTAACACCCATAGGGGGTACTTTGAATATTTGGTCATTGTAAATAAGTCAATGAAAAGGAGGAGGCGAGAACTGGCTTGACGATGTAAATAATATTTTAATAATAAACTTAAACAGACACACAAACACACACATGATGGACATGTCCGTTAACGATCCCTCTCTACCGCACCACCGTCTGTCATCGGCCTTTATCCCTCTCGGAGGCTTGATTAGCCCGATAAGGGACCAGGTGTGTATGATCACGACAAGGCACCGCCCTCCGCCCTGCCACAGTCATGCCTTTCGGATTGGTCAATGCCATCTTCCAGGGGCTTGTGAACATCATGCTTAGAGACATGGTCGATAATTTTGTGTTTGTATATCTTGATAATATTCTGATCTTCTCCCAGAACATGGCAGGTGCTTCAGTGACTGTTAAAGAATAGGCTGTTCGTCAAGGTGGAGAAGTGTGCTTTTCATGCACAGGTGTTCATAGTTTCACAGGGAGTGCACATGGACCCGACTAAGGTTAAAACCATCTCAGATTGGCCAACCCCAGACAGAAAAATGCATCAGTGTGCTTTTTTTGCACCGCTTAACACCAGCTGAATGGAATTACGATGTCGGCAACCAAGAATTATTGGCTGTCCAGTTGGTCTTAGGTGATTGGCATCATTAGTTAGAGGTCTGGGGTACCTTTCATGTCCTGGACAGATCATAAGAACCTAGGGAATATTCGCAGCACCAAACACCTCAACTCTAGACAGGCTCGCTGGGCATCATGCTGTCTTATCGCCAAGGCTCTAAAAACGTCATACCCGACTCCCTATCTCAAAGTTTTGAGGTGGAGACCTCCACTGCCCCACCAGATACCATTCAACCTTCAACTCACATGATCAGCATGGTATTCTGGGAGGAGGAGGCTAAAGTCCGTGCAGCTCTACAAAACACCATGCATTCTCACATGTGTATTCCTTTTTTCCAGATGGGAGAGAGCTGTGTGTATTGCAGATGCAATGGCATCATCAGTGGAGCGGTTGTTGCGATAGGCAAACTGCAATGGGTCCAAAGAGGTGGATAGCACAGAGCAGAAGTAATTTCTGATTAGCTTCTCAAAGCATTTGCTGATGATTACGGTCAGAGCAATAGGACGCCAGTCATTTAAACAAATGATTTTTGAAGCATGTGGGGACTACAGACAGGGAGAGGGACAAATTGAAAATGTCTGTAAAAAACACCAGCCAGCTGGTTCGCGCATGCTTTGATGATGCGGCCCGGAATGCCGTCTGGACCTGCGGCTTTACGGATGTTCACCCGTCGGAAGGATCAGGAAGTGAACTATCCTCTGTAGCATCGGTCGCGAGTGCTCTCTCCGCGAGAGCGGTGTTATTTTCCTCGAAACGTGCATAAAATTAAGTATTAAGTTCATCCGGGAGAGAGGCAGTGGTGTTCACGGCGGAGTTTTTATCCCCTTTGTAGTCTGTGATGATTTTAATTCCCTGCTACATACTTCTAGAGTCGGTGGTGTTGAACTGTCCTTCAATCTTGTGCCTGTACTGGCGTTTGGCTGCTCTGATAGTGTTACGGAGGGCATAACTGGCTTGTTTTTTCTCCTCCGCATTCCCGGAATTAAAAGCGGAGGTCCGCGCATTAAGTGCCACGCGAACATCATCGTTAACCCATGGTTTCTGGTTGGGGTAGATACGTAATTTTTTGGTCGGAACAAGATCCTCCACTCCCAGTCCATGTGATAAAAACAGTCTTGTAGCATAGAGTCTGATTGGTCCGACCAGCACTGGATCATTTTAAGGGTGGGTGCTTCCATTTTCAGTTTCTGCCTGTAAGCAGGCAGAAGCAGAACGGAAGAGTGTTCTGATTTGCCAAATGGTGGGCGGGAGAGGGATTTTGTAGCCAAAGGAGAAAAGCAATGATCCAAAACCTGGTCCCCTCGTGTGTTAAAACTGATGTGTTGGTGGTATTTTTGTGATTGTTTTAAAATTGGCTTTGTTAAAGTTCCCGGTAACAATGAACGCGGCCTCAGGGTGCGCGGTTTCCTGCTCACTTATAATCCCATACAGTTCCTTGAGAGCCCGGTCTGTGTCGGCTTGTGGTGGGGATGTGTACAGCAGTGATAATGACTGCTGTGAATTCCCTCGGTAGCCAGAATGGTCGACACAGAAGCATGAGAAATTCCAGTTTAGGAGAGAAAAAAGACTTGATAAAATGTATGTTCCTCTGATCACACCATGATTTGTTGATCATAAAATATACACCACCACCTCTGCTTTTACCTGAGAGGTCTTTCGCTATGTCCGCTCGGTGCACAGAGAAATCCGCGGGTTCGATAGCCGAGTCTGGAATCTCCGCAGACATCCAGGTTTCCGTAAGGCAGATAACGCAGCAGTCACTCATCTCTCGTTGGAAAGAGATCTGCGCTCTCAGCTCTTACTCTGATGAGAACGCCGGCTCTTTTTCCCCTTTTCCTTCTGCGTCTCCGCGGCCGGGCAGCCCAGACAAAGGGCTATGCTGGTGTGTTTGTAAACAGCGGGTCGGCAATGAGGAATTTTAAGTCCGGTTTTCGGTGTGTAATTGCAGAACCAATGCCAAAAAGCGTTTGTCTGTCATATACAATAAGGCAGACAACATCCAAGACAAAAAAAAAAATAAACTGTTAACAAAACAAACAATAAACTGCAGTGTTGTGTCGGAGCTCACAACAAAATGGACTGGTGCACGTGTTAAGAAGTCAGCGGACCGGCACCGGACTAAGGCCTCAGCTTACGTTTGCAGGCAGAAGGTTTGGCAGTCCTCTAAGGACATCCCGCTCCCACGGTCGATCTCAAACTACCTCCTAAACTTCATCCCGTTTTCCACACTGCCAAAATCAAACCTATTTACTGTTCTGAATTACACCCAGCCACACCCTTTCCACCTCCTCTGCATCTTGTTGATGGCTCTTTGGTGTAAACAGTTAGGAAACTGATAAATGTCATGCAGAGGGCAGGGTTCCTAATACCTGGTTGACTGGGAGGGTTATGGACCTGATGAGAGATGTTGGGACATACTGGACCACGCCCTCATTGATAAGTTTAAACCTTTGGCAAGGAAATTCTGCCTGGGAAGCCAGAAGGCGTCCCTGTGGGGGAGGTTCTGTCACGGTTCCGGTGAGTTTGTCAGTGTGGCAGGGCGTAGGGCGGGGCCGGGTCGTGATTATACATACCCGGCCCTTATCAGGCTAATCTAGCCTCCGAGAGGTATGAAGGCCGACTGCGGAGGATTGTGCAGGACATGTTTGTCATGTGTATGTTTGTGTCTTCTGTTTTAAGTTTACCAATTACTATTATTTATATTGTCAAGCCGGTTCTCGCCTCCTCCTTTCCATTGACTGCTTTACAGTCAGTTTGTTTTATTTGTATTGTCATTTCCCTCATGTCTTGTAGGCGTGGCCGGTATGCATGATTGGCGTTTCCACGGGAACACTGATTGTTCATGGGGAACGCTAATCATGCCACTGATTAACGTACAGAGTAACAACTGTTCTCCCCTATTTCACTCCCTTCTTAAGTCCATCGAGTTCTCAGTATATTTGCTAGATTGTTGTTTGATGTTGAGTACTAACCTCACATTCTCTGCCTAGTTGGTCCTGTCTCGTGTATCTGTAGGTTGCCCGCATGTCAGGTGTGTGGTTGCCTTCCAGTATTGCTGTGTGTCAGCTGGTCTTCCACGGAGGATACTTCGTCTCTGCCCATGTGTCGGGAGTTAAGTTCTCTCATCTCTGTTGGGAGGTGTTCTGCATCTCACTAAGATTCAATGGAGTTTATTATTATAAAATAATATTTAATATATATTTAATATTTTTAAAATATCCTTAAATTGTTTAAATGCTTAAAACAAGATACATCTGAGGAGCAACATATAAGATATTGAGACTTGGTTTAAAGAATATACATTGAATACCAGTATATTTTGTCTTGACTGAACTGGCAGAAATATGAACAAGTGAAAAATGTCATGATAACTCTTGTTACCTCCATTCCCCGAGGGTAGGAACGAGATGTTGTGTCGAATTAAGTGACACAAGGGGTCTTCCTGGGATACCAAATGTACCTCTGAACCTGAAAAATGGCCAATGTCAAGTTGGCAGACAGAATTTGCATGCCCCGCCCCGGATATACGGTTATAAATGGAAGCGGGGCAGCAAGTGCCAGTCAGGATTTTGCAATGAGGAGCTGAAAATAAGGTACGGCCGTTTACAGTGGTAGGTCTAGTGCTGTGGCAGGAGGGACACAATGTCTCGTTCCTTCCCTCGGGGAACGGAGGTTACAACAGTAACCATAATTCTGTCACTTAGTTGTGTCAAATGAAGTGACCCATATAAAAACACCACGCACTGACCTTGTTACGTGAACTGCCGAGACAGGTGCAAGCAGGCTACTGCGTGCTAGAGGCAACTGTGTCAGCTGCATGTAGCCCTCCCCAACGCCCCCAAAGAGGTGTCACATACAGACCTTAGGTTCCCCACACCCCTGAGGGAGGGAACAGGCACTACATGACTAGCATGGGAGCAAGCCCGGCAGCTGTGCCTTTTCTCTCACTATGTCTCTCACATAGGACTTGAAGCAGCTGGGGCTATCTTAACGCTATGAAATGCGTCTGGGAAGACGGTCTTTCCCGGGCCTATTCTTTCAAGGGGAAAAAATCCTGCGGAGGCCACATCCTGCCCGG
This sequence comes from Xyrauchen texanus, assembly GCF_025860055.1. Lineage (NCBI taxonomy): Eukaryota > Metazoa > Chordata > Actinopteri > Cypriniformes > Catostomidae > Xyrauchen > Xyrauchen texanus. The sequence goes on along the minus strand of NC_068285.1, from coordinate 28,244,574 downwards.
TCTAGATGGAGGTAACATGTGGTAAATACACCACGAGTGTTGTGAAGCCGTATTTGGGAAATGGCACGGTGGTAGGTCCAGCATAATGATGGGGGACTCTACAAGCGCGGCAACCAGGGATGCGGGGCTGCCCAACGGAAACACGTCTCCGCTGACAGGGTGACCGTACCACAGGAAATAAATCACGGGGACTTTGCATTAAAAGGGAACTAAGCCCGTGGAGTACCAGAGCGGGCAGTTGGAGTTGTCTTGGGAGGCAAACAGATCTATCTGTGCCTTGCTGAATTGGTCCCATATCAGCTGGACTATCTGGGGGTGGAGCCTCCACTCTCCGCTGGGCGAAACCTGCCACGACAGTGCGTCTGCCGTCGTGTTGCGGTTGCCAGGGATGTGAGTGGCGTGCAGAGACCTGAGTCGCAGCTGACTGAAAAGGAGGTGATGGCGGGCGAGTTGTGACATATGATGAGAGCACACACCGCCTTGGCAATTTATGTACATTACCGTTGCGGTGCTGTCTGAACAGATAAAGATGTGCTTGCCCCAGATTAGTGGGAGAAACCTCAGTAGGGCAAGAGATACAGCCAACAAATCTAGGCAGTTGATGTGCCAATGCTGCCGGGGTCCTGTCCAGAGGCCAGCGGCAGCTTGCCCATTGCACATGGTGCCCAAACCCTGTCAAGGGGTGTGTGTGGTCACCACAACACGTCTGGACACCTGCTGCAAGGGGACTCCGGTCCGCAGAAAGCAGAGGTCTGTCCAAGGGTTGAAAGTCTGATGGCAAGAAGGGGTGATTGTCACATGGTATGTGCTGTGGTGCCATGCCCATCTTGGGACTCGAGCCTGTAGCCAGTGCTGAAGCGGTCTCATATGCATCAACCCAAGTGGCACGGCCACAGCTGAGGATGCCATATGCCCCAGGAGCCTCTGGAATTGTCTTAGAGGAACCGCTGTGCTGGGCTCGAAGAGAGCAAGGCACCTGAGCGCTGACTGAGTGTGCTCGTTGATGAGACATGCTGTCATTGAGACTGAGTCTAACTCCATGCCGAGAAAAGAGATGCTCTGAACCGGGACGAGCTTGCTCTTTTCCCAGTTGACCTGAAGCCCTAGACAGCTAAGGCGCCTGAGCACATGGTCCCTGTGAGCGCACAGTAACTCTCGAGAGTGAGCCAGGATGAGCCAATCATCAAGGTAGTTGATTATGCGGATGCCCACTTCCCATAGAGGGCAAGAGCTGCATCTGTGATGTTCGTGAAGACATAAGGGGACAGGGAGAGGCCGAATGGAGACATGGAAGTACAAGTCCTTCAGGTCTACCGCCGCAAACCAATCTAGCTGTCGAACACAGGTAAGAATCTGTTTCTCTTTGAGCATTTTGAACGGGAGTCTGTGTAAGGCCTGGTTGAGAACTCAAGATTAGTCACAGCCCACAGCTTTTTTGGGGGTACGATGAAGTAAGGGCTGTAGAAACACTTCTCCATTTAGCTGCAGCATCCTTGAGGAGCAGGGTCGTGATCTCTGCTCGTAAGGCGCTGGCTTTATCGCTGCGCACGGAAGTGGAGCGAAAACCACTGAAACGAGGCAGGAACTGCGTGCGGGGAGCCGGGACTGTACACTTTTGGGGCCGGGGTGCCGTGAGAATGGCGCGCACCGGCTGGATGACCCAGGGAGTGAGTAAATCGCTCTTTATTGAGAATTTGACATCTTTAAAAAGACGCGTCCTGAAAAGGACTTTAAACGCCTGCTGTGTATTGCTCTTTTATGAGTGGGAACTCAAACTCTTTTAGAGAAAATAAATTATTTTTAGGAGGAGAAACACTCTGTCAGGCAATGAAAGCGCTATCGAAGCACCCAGGGGCGTAGACTGCACAGCGTGCTGAGAGAGAGAGAACGCCAGCTGGAAATGCACCGTAGATCCAACAGCAGTGGTTAACGTCAGTAGAGGTGAGTGAAACAGTGGTGTTCTCGGCTTGCTGTTGCACAACCCTTCGGCTCCGAAGAAAGATTCTAACTGGCACTCGCTGCCCCGCTTCCCTTTATACCCATATGTCCGGGGCGGGGCAAGCAAATTCAAAAAAATTAAAGCAAGTCTAAATATATGATATGTTTCTATCATATCTTATATGAATTTATTGGAAAACAAGACAAAAACACTTGATAAGAATAGGAATTTTTTAATGAATTAAATGTAAATAAAATGTTCCCTTGTAATTCAGTTAACGTCATTTAGAGGTTTTTTAAAAGTTGATTTTGTCCTCTTTATTGTTGTATTCACGTTTAGTACAACCTTCTAAGTCAAGGCACTACTAGATGAATAGTCGGTTAAGAGCTAATGATTAATCTTTGCTATTATTGACAAATCATTCTATTAATCATTAGATTAGTAAATTATAAAAATAATTGTTAGTTGCAGCTCTACTGCCATGTGAAAATCAATGTCTTGCAATGAAATGTAATAGCATACCTCTTCTTAACAAGCCACACAATTTGAGGTATCATTCATGTCTGCAGAACAAACAGTGTGGGACAAGTTAAGCACCAAAGTTAAGTCATGTATGGTTTAGGGTTTGTTCAAATTTAACCCCAATTTTGAGCAAAAGTTACAGTGATGCTTGCTAAAAAAAAAATAAAAAAACATTATTTTGGGGTGGTTTACATTCATTTTGTAAGAAATCAGCCCTGTCACACAAACAGTTAGAGCAGCCAATCACATTTGGCAGCCAGATAATTCCCATCATTCACAGTTGATTTTGCCCTGAATTACTTCAAGCCAATCACAAGGATGTCAGATGAACTTGCATAGAGTTCCCTAGTTCTTCAGCACTGACTCGAACATGCATCTCCCCAACTCTTGCGCTGCACCCCCACCCTCCTCCAGCCTCCCCCGCTCTGGAGCCTGTGAAATTGGGCTGAACTAATTAGAATTTAAATGAAACCATAATTGGACATTTTGTGCTTGTCAAACTATGAGAGACAGATGGGCTTGTAATTACATTATAAGTCTGACATCATGGCGGTGTGTACGTGGGGTGATCAGTATGCCCTTCATGGCGAGCAAGCTGGTAACAGCACAAGTTCAAAGGCAATTTAGGCCTCGTCTCTTTAATCACGCACTGACAGCGTCAAAACTCTGGCTCTAATTCTCACTCTTGACAGTTGCATCCAATCACAACAGGTACAGCCTCTTAAGCATCCTTCTGTCGAATAACTGACAAAACTCCAGTGAAATATTCTAAAAATCATATTAAACCATAGGGATTACCAGTCTTGGGGAATAACTTACTAGAAATACTGATGCTACATAACATTTTTCAGTAGTGTGATAGTACCTCAAAATAAAACACTCTTCTAAATTTTCTTTTACATATTTAATTTTGGGAAGTCAGAGTAGTTTTAATGAATTGTTTTTTTCTGATGGTTCATCTAAATGAACCAGTTCAAATAAACATTTTACTGATTCATCAATTCAAAGTTCTTACACAAAAGTCTCTGCATCTTCTTTTTTGAAGCAAAATATTTTTTTTGTTTGTAACTATGTTTTTGAGTTTATACAAAGTAAGGTGTAAAAACAATTGCCATCTTAAATAGCTTCAATGTAGTTACCTAATTTTTGCAAGTAACTTGGGAAGCTATGGTTTCAAAGTGCCTTCCCCAACACTGGAGACTGGAGGTATAGTCTGAACTATACCTTTTTGAGTAAAATATTTTTTTTATTATGTACACATTCTTAGAGGAGTATTTTCTTTTCATTATTATTTGATTATTTTGTGATTTATCATTCTGGTAATTTTAATTAATGTAAAATCGATGAGAAATGTCAGTGGTATTTCCAGTGGTGGTTCTGGCTTACTTGGCGACTTAGGCGAGAGCCAACGTGGCACAACCCTTAACGTCCCATCCCCTACCCCTATGGATTTTACAATGTTAACAACTTTTTTTGTTTTCTTTACAGAACTATGCTTTAACACAAAATATTTAAAAAGGTTAATTCACCAAAAAATGAAATAAAATTCTATCATCACTTAATCACCCTCATGACATCCCAGATTTTGCTGAACACAAATGAAAACATTTTAGAAGAATATCTCAGATTGGCTGGTACATACAATGCAAGTAAATGTTGGTAAGAACTTTGAAGCAACAAAAAGCACATAAAGGCAGCATAAAAGTGGTCCATAAAACTGCTGACTTTATGTGCTTTTTGGAGCTTCAAGGTTCTGACCAACATTCACTGGCACTGTATTAACCTACAGAGCTGAATGTTTCTGGAATAGCATGAGGGTGAGTAAATGATGAGAGAATTTTTATTTCTGCATATAACTATTTATATATATATATATAGAAAATTATATTATACAGCATGTACATTATATATACAGAACTTTGCACAATTAAATTATAGAGTCAAAAAATAAAGAAAATGTATTACAAATTGCTGCTTGTGCTATTACACATACTTCCTTATGTCAAACTGAACATTACCCTCCTAGTTTTCCTTGATAAATCATCAATGACTTTGTCAAATCTGCCGAGCAATCACATGGTTGATACTTATTTTCTAAAGACCACTGAGTCGGTCCTGTGTCACGGTGTTCATGTACTGTTGATTATGGTTATCTTATGTTTGTTCAGAATGTATGAACATCTATAATCCTAACATTTAGAGCCTTTTAGGCTGCGTAGCCTCTCAGGAACAACTTGGGGCACCTTTCTTCCATCGCGATCTTTTGGGAGTGGGGTGGCATTATTTGGGGCACCTCCCATTGCGATATTGTAAGCTAGGGGCGGGGCGGGATGTTGCGATTTGATGCACCTTTCTTCTTTCTCTTGCGAATTATGTGCAGGGTCGATCGATCAGGTACTATGTCGTGACGCCCGTGCAAAGTGCATTTCCACCAAGTGGCAAAACATTACATTTGTCATGTAATTACTTTTGACATCAATTTAATAGCTATTTTTGGGGACATTTATGAAATATCACAAAGAGAAATATGGTTTAAACACCTATTAACGTTGCATATCTTACATTTATGTCTCTGTAGTTTTACTAGTATATTACAGAATAGATTATCTAGATGTTGGTGGTTGACTAAAGTTAACATAATAATGCACACTGATGTGCCTGAGAGAAATCATTTGTCACACAAAAGAAACTGTCCCCATAGTTATTGCTGCTATGCAACTAAATTCATATCCACACTTTGGCCTTTGAATTGAAATTATAGGGTGACTAAATTATTATGTCAAGTAATTTTAAAGAAAGACTTAATAAGTACTAACCTGCAAAAATGTATTGTATTTATTTATTTTTTTTAATTGTCATTTGTTTGATTTTGAAGACTTCAACATGAACTGGTTCAGTCTAAATCTTAAACAACAATATTTTAGCTTAGTGTTAATTATGTTTTAAAGAGTAATGATTAGTGATAATTCAATTGCTCATGTGTAGAACCATGCAATTTTTGACATTTTGCCATGGTCCTCCATTTAAAAAAGAAAAGAAAACAAGAGAAGAAAATTGTATGTTTTATCTCCCTTTTGTACAATTTTATTAGGAGAGCAGTCTTTTTGTAAAGGCTGTTTTGTGAATATTGCTGCACTTTATAATTAAAATTTGTGGTGAAGGTATAAGGTTTTACGAATCAGAACTGTTTGTTTATGCCCATAAATACACATTTTAAAGATACTGAAACCTCTGGAGAACCTCCAGGCACCCTTTAAAAGAGTCTCAAATATCATATTTACCATATTTACTCATGGAACTTCAACAGACATTTCAAAGTGTCTCAAAATCTTTAGTTTTTATGTGTCATTGCATTCTAAAATGTGTCAGACCACAAATTATAACATGAGTTAGTGTTGCATTTTCAACATTCCCGCATGGTGTGGTTTAGCTGACATTAGTGTACATTATTGTTTCCTCTTTCAAGCCAAATTCTGTAATGGCGGAGCAATCCGTTCTAGCAATCTGTTCGCAAAACACTCAAGTCTGTGTTTGCAAACTTGCACATTTTTCTAGCCTTACATTAAGCATTATTGCATTTGTTTTTCTCAAACCTTTTACACTCATTGTTTTTACACTGTAAAATCGAATTAGTTGACCTTACTTACATTTTTCAAGGCAATCGGTTTGCATGCTTTTTCTAAGTAAACATAATTATTTGGCTCAAGTAAACTGAATGTAATTTTTAAGTAATATTTACTAGATACATGTAAGCTTAACTCATCATAGATGAGTTAAGAGTATCGTTGTTTTGATTTAATTACTTAAATTGGGTTAAAGTGAAACATGTCTTATAACGTATATGGGAAATTCTGACTAGACACAAGGTTAGCCATATGGCACACTGGTTTTACGGGCAGCAGACGAAGGCAGACGAGGAGTGGGGATCTAAATGCGGGTTTTATTAATCAAAGGTGAAAACAAACAAACAGGAACAAAAGAAACATCCACGATGGGAAAACTGAAACTAAAACATCGAAGGAACACGGACTGGAAAAACACGGCTAGACTGGAAACAGAGTAAACATCAGGATTCAAAACATCTGAAACATTTAAAACAGTAGAAATATTCAACAATCGACCAAGGAATGGAGAAACAAACAGGGTTTAAATACACAGACACAGGATGATCACAAACGACAATCATGTGCGAACAATGACAGAGTGATGAGGGCCGGGAATCATGGGAAATGTAGTGCAACACGGGGCAGACAACAGGGGATCGTGACAACTGGACTCTACTCAGTACATAATTCTGCACATTTGTAAAGAACAAATGTGTAAAAAGAAAGGCTTAAATTTAACAGGCTCCAAGTTCACCAGAGGTAACACTAATCACCCTCATGGTGACTTCACAAATATCTCAATTATCAACCATCTACAACAAAACAAAAACAATAGTCATAAGAATTAAAGCTAAATACATTTTTAAATAAAAAAAATATTATTTGACTACATAAGTGTCCTTGTTTTGACCAAACAACATCATTTATTCAAGCGCAAGGGTTTATGGGTATTGCAATTTTGTACTTGGTTATTTTGTATTACAGAACTTTTAGTTATGATTCCAAAATGTGACATTTCAATTAATGTTTAATTAGGACTACTTAAATGTTTTTATTAATGACAACTTTAGTATTTAGAGAGTAAAGTAACTTATTTCAAACTAGTAAGAATAGTAAAAACTTAAGATTAAGCTGAGTAAACAATTTTTTATAATTTAAGACTACTATTAGTATTTACAGTGTATTACTGCCTTCAAAACACATTAGTTTATTTCAGATATGGCAGTCAGTGGGATATTCCTCATTTTAAAATGTTGACCTTTACACTGTATCTACACTAATCCCTGACCTTTATCTTTAATTTTTTGTGTAAAGATGGTTAAAATTGACTTATTAAAATCCTGATGAAATAGACTCATATTAATCTAATCTTAACTGAGGCAGGTGAGGGTCTCTTGTCAAACGCCTCTTAAAGAATCTGAAATCCCATTGAGAGCCAGATGAAACCATCAAACTTTGATTGAAGTTTGAGATCATACTCAATCATATATGAATGGATTTGATTTAAAAAGCAATGTTTAATCTTCTTGATTAATCTTCTAGATTAGATTTTAGGTGGTCTATGCCAAGTGATGAAAACCTATCAAACCCGATTAAACATTTGGAATTATTGGAATCCTCAGCAATTACCTGTGGTGACTGTTGGAGGGAAAATTGAAGTGAAACTTCTCAGTTTAGAATAATGATCTGCTATGTAAAATCGGCTTATCCATTGTTTGGACAGATTGCAGAACAGTGTTGTAAGAACTCTGCACATGTTTTACTGGTGATGCCAGAATGGTGCTTTATTAATGACTATATGCATAAAATACAACCAAAATGGTCTACATTTAGTTGAACAAACATCTAGTTGTATCTAGATGTTTGTTCAGTTGGGTATACAAAGCAGGAAAAAAAAATCTATGGCTGTTTTCACACAGAATGTGTTTGGAATTGACAAAAATATTTACTAACAGGTGTTTCTTTAAAATTGTCCTGTTCACATAACAAATATAAACAGGGCTGTAGCCAGGAATTCTGGGGCCCCACACTCCATATTGCTTTGGGCCCAAATTTGTTGTAGGCCCCCCTGGACCTTAGCACCCCTAGAATCGTTCCCACCTTTCACCCTACTAGATTCTGCCCTGGCTATAGATATGAGCTTGATGAATAATGAGTAATTCACTAGACAACCATTGTATTCTGTATGTAGCAACTTTTTAGCAACTTACGTTTTTAAAGTAAACAATGGTATAAAAATTATGTGTATAAATTATTTGGTAAAACAAAACTGGAACGTCTCTTTAAGTAATGTTAAATATCTTATTTTCTTAAAAAATGGGAAACCGCTTCTCTTAAAACCTATTAGAAATTCTTAAGGGAATCCATCATGTTGGCCTACAAATGTATGTCATAAGTGAAGAGCTATATTGACACAATGCTAAAAGTATTCAATCGAGGCACAAATTCAAATGTAAAATCTTAATTAAAATCTAATCTATTTTAAATTGAGCCTAGCATCAACACAATCAACCATAGCAAGAACACAAAACTTATGAGGGTCCTGAAAATGTGAGATCATCAAATTTACAGTAAGAGTCACTTTGGAAACAGAATGCAGTTGTCTCTTTTATTACCAAAATGTGTGTGAATGTTACCATATTAAGCAAGCTAAAAGAGGACTGACATCTGTATTTTGCTGCTGTGCTCTGTCTAGAGTCAAAAATGTGTCAAATTTGACCATTTCAGAAGAGTGTGGTTCAGTACAAGCATTGAACTTGAAAAGATTTCAAGGAATACAGCTAGAATAGCAAGTTGTTTAAATGACTCACTTTGTGATCAATGTATGATTTCCACTTTTAAAGTGAAATTATTTTATTCACATCATAATGCCAATGACTAAATCATGATCTGAGCTATCATTTGTGTCCAGCCTCTCACTTTGATCTTATCTGATTAGTGTGTGAGTTATCACCCCTATCCGAGTGCTGTCCCAAATTATGTACCGTTAATTGAATTAATCGTCTCAATTAATCAAACTTCTGGTTAGAGTGTGATTTCCAATCTCAGTCAAATTACTTGATTAATTATGATGTCTAAAGGCTAAGACCTGCCTGCATGCATGCATACTAGTGATGTAAAACATCAGAAGGTGCATGTTTAAGATCTTGGCTTTGATCATCTCTTGTTAGTGTTTGAGTCACCGTCCCTTCAAAAGTCTGGCCCAAATTGCATACAGGAAATTGTAACCTGGGTCAATAATTTAGTAGGGGAATAAAATGTACCATTACACTAGTCTGAATACGAGAGAGAGAGTAAAGCCAGGTTTAATGAGGCAACAGAAAAGATCTGATGCAGTTTTGTAAACATCATACCACAAGCTTCAGCCCTGTAAATTAGCAATAAGACTAGTGTGTGCACATTTAATCCAAATTGTAGCTAATCTTTCAAAGGCTGCACATTTAGAAGCACGAGAAACAAGAATGCTCAAAGTATTAGGCCAGAAAACACATATCTGATCAGTGATTCTCAACTTTTTTAGCTTCAGAACACATATTTTATACAGTATTAAACATCTGATTATTTTAATATACAAAGTAAACAAAAAGTCCTTAGAAAAAATGTCTGAAGACATTATAATTTATTTATCGAATGATTTCATGCTGCCAAAATTTTATCAAACAAACACGTTTTGGATGGCACAAACCTTGTTTATCTTTGCAATAAGTGATTCAGTTTTTCATGTAATATGGGCCATATTTTTGTGTACCTGGTTTCTTGTGCTTGGGGCAGCTGTGGCTCAGATGGTAGAGCGGTTTGGCCACTAATCACAGGGTTGGTGGTTTGATTCCAAGCCCACATGACTCCACATGCCGAAGTGTCCTTAGGCAAGACACTAAACCCCAAGTTGGACACAAAAAAAAAACTTTAAACCCACAGCATACTTACAGTCGATGCTATTCGCAGCCATCTTGCTTTCTGAACTATGGGTCCTCTGAGTTCATCCGAGTTTCCGAGTAGGAATTCCGACATAGTGGGGCATTCCATTTGTCATTTCCGGTCTCGGCTCTCTGAAAATAACTCGGAGATCCGACTTCTGAGACAAATGGACAAATTAAAGGGCCATCACTCTTATAAAAATGAATTCAAAATCAGGTCATCTCACACACAGTAATCACATTAAAGTAACACACCCGCCATCAAGGGTGTCGATGTTGGCATCCTTCTAATTTGGCTAGCTTCTAGCAAGAGATGCATGAATTTAACCCCTTCAGACCTGATTTTTTTTTTTCTACTGAGCAAATAGTGCCAACACATTTTATTTATTTGTTTTTCATGTCCATTACAATGGATAGTAGCAACACAAAAAGTGTGTGTGTGTGTGTGTGTATTAACCATACATGTGAACTAGAGTTCCCCTTTTTCCCCTTCTGTCACGGCTTCTCAAAGATGTTTTTATTTCTGTTGCCCCCATTATGCTGGCCATAATCAACAGTTCTTTGAGAAATGGAGTAGTCCCTGCCAGCTTTAAACATGCTGTGGTTCAGCCTCTGCTGAAAAAAACCTAACCTTGACCCTACAGTTTTTAAGAATTATAGGCCTATTTCAAAATTGCTTTTTCTGTCCAAAATCTTGGAAAAGGTGGTTTATTCACAGCTCTATGCTTATCTAACCACCTTCAACATATTTGACAAATTTCAATCAGGCTTTAGGTCACTGCATAGTACTGAGACTGCACTATTAAAGGTGACCAATGACATTTTAGTCTCCCTGGATTCTGGCAACGGGGCCATTTTAATCCTTCTGGACCTCAGTGCACAATTTGACATGATCGATCACTCCATTCTTTTAAATCGTCTTGAGAAGGTGGCTGGCATCCAGGGAGTTGCATTAAACTGGTTTTCCACATATCTTAAGGAAATAACTTTTTCTATCAGTATTGATAATCACTTCTCTTCCCCAACACTGCTCACATGTGGCATTCCACAAGGCTCCATATTGGGTCCCCTGCTCTTTCTCTTTATATGTCTCCTTTAGGCTCAATCTTTCAGAAGTACAGTGTAGCCTATCATTGTTATGCTGATGACACACAATTTTACCTTCCTGTCAGGTCTAACGATTGTTGTTCCATCAGTAATCTCATCTCCTGTCTTGAGGAAGTTAAATTATGGATATCTGAAAACTTCCTCATGCTTAATGAGGATAAAACCAAGGTCATTGCTTTTGGCTCTTCGTTACGTATCGCTGACATTGAAAATTCAGTTTGGTACTTTGTCTTTAACCATGTCTTTAACCATGCAAAATAGAGTTAAGAACTTGGGTGTCATCTTTGATTCTGACTTATTATTTGATAAGCAGATAAATGCTGTTGTTAAAGGAAGCTTTTTTCATCTAAGATCCATTGCTAAATTAAAACATTTTCTCTCACAGAAGGACAATGAAATAGTGATTCTTGCTCTAATTACATCCCGGCTGGATTACTGCAATGCCTTATATGTGCGTCTGTCTCAATCTTCTTTCTCACGTCTGCAAGTAGTCCAAAATGCAGCAGCTAGACTTCTAACGGGTACCAAGAAAAGAGAGCATATTACCCCAGTCAGGGGCGTAGCACCAAATTTTGGGCCCTGGGTACAAACCATCTTGCTGGGCCCCCGTACCAAATATGTATGTATAGAAAACTGACTTCTAAGGGGCCTCCCCTGCCTCGGGCCCTGGGTACTCGGTACACTTTACCCCCCCAGTCCGACGCCCCTGACCCCAGTTCTCGCTTCCCTACATTTGCTTTCAGTTAGTTACAGGGTTAAATTCAAGTTTGTGCTGTATGTTTATAAGGCCTTGCATGGTTTAGCCCCTCAGTACATTGCCGATTTACTTCATACATTCGGCACCTAGGTCTCTTCGATCATCAAATCAGTTACTCCTCTCTGTTCCTCGATCCTGTTTGAAAACCAAAGGTGAATGTGCGTTTATGGTTGCGGCCCCCAGGTTGTGGAATGCACACCCATTTGTCGTTAGGTCTTCTTCCTCATTGCCTATATTTAAATCTAGATTGAAGACACATTTTTTCTCTTTAGCCTATAATGTTGGTTAAGAATTGTAACAGTTTATTTGTGTAGGTTTTATAATGTTTTATTAATTTGTTATTTTTAACATTTTCTAAGTTCTATTTAATTCTGTTATTAATGTTTGTAAAAAATTATACAACACTTTGGTTACAACACTTGTTGTTTTTAAGTGTGCTTTATAAATAAACTTGAACTTGAACTGTCACTCACTCGACGTTGTGTCGAATAAAGTGACACAAGGGGTCTTCCTGGGACGCCAAACGTACCTCTGAACCTGAGAAAAGGCCAATGTCTAGTTGGCAGACAGAATTTGCATGCCCCGCCCTGGACATACGGGAATAAAGGGAAGCGGGGCAGCGAGTGCCAGTCAGAATTTTTCTTCGGAGCCGAACAGTTGTGCAACAGCAAGCTGAAGTTCACCACTGTTTCACTCACCTCTGTCAGTGAGAAGCATTGCTGTTGGATCTACGGCGCGTTTCCAGCTGGCATTATCTCTCTCTGCACGCTGTGCGACCTACGCTCCTGGGCACTTCGACAGCGCTTTTCACTGTTAAATGAGTGTTGTCCTCCTAAAAGAGTTTGAGTTATCCTCTCACAAAAGAGCAATACACTGCGGCGTTGAACGTCCTTTTCAGGACATGTCTTTTTCAAGATGCCTTTTCACCCCTGTGTTGTTCCTGGATGCGGTCGATTTCTCTCCAAGACCGACGGCCACAGATGCTGCCTAGTGTGCCTGGCTCACTCTCGAGAGTTACTGTGCGCTCACAGGGACCAGGTGCTCAGGCACCTCAGCCATCAACTTCATGTCAACTGGGAAAAGAGCAAGCTCGTCCGGCATGGAGTTAGACTCAGTCTCAATGACAGCGCGTCTCACCAACGAGCGTGCTTAGTCAGTGCTCAGGTGCCTTGCTCTCTTCGAGCCCGGCACAGCGGTTCCTCTAAAACAATTCCAGGAGGTCCTGGGGCATATGGCATCCTCAGCCGCGGCCGTGCAACTCGGGATGATGCATATGAGACTGCTTCAGCACTGGCTACAGACTAGAGTCCCGAGATGGGCATGGCGCCACGGCACATACCGTGTGACAATACCCCCTTCTTGCCGTCAGACTTCCAACCCTTGGACAGATCTCTGCTTCCTGTGGACCAGAGTCCCCTTGTAGCAGGTGTCCAGATGTGTCATGGTGACCAACAGGCACACTGCCGCTGGGCCCTGGACAGGACCCCGGCAGCATTGGCACATCAATGCCTAGAGTTGTTGGCTTTATATCTTGCCCTACTGAGGTTTCTCCCACATCTCCTCCTTTGGAGTCAGCCAGGACTCAGGTCGCTGCACGCCACTCAAATCCATGGCAACCGCAACATGACGACAGACGCAATGATGTGGCAGTTTTCGCCCAGCGGAGAGTTTAAGCTCCACCCCCAGCTGGTCCAGCTGATATGGGACCAATTCGGCAAGGCACAGATAGATCTCTTTGCCTCCCAAGACAACTCCCACTGCCCACTCTGGTACTCCCTGACAGGAGCTCCTCTCGGGACAGACGCACTGGCACACAGCTAGCCCCGGGGGCTCCGCAAGTATGCATTTCCCCCAGTGAGCCTTCTTGCACCGGTGCTGTGCAAGATCAGGGAAGACGAGGAACAGGTCATCCTGGTGGCCCCTTACTGACCCACCTGGGCCTTGTTCTCGGATCTTAAGCTCCTCATGACAGCACTTCCCTGGAAGGACCTTCTTTCTCAGGGACAGGGCACCCTCTGGCACCCGCGCCAAGACCTCTGGAACCTCCATGTCTGGCCCCTGGATGGGATGCGGAAGAGCAAGGGGATTTACCACCTGCAGTCATAGACACGATCAACCAAGCCAGAGCTCCTTCCACCAGGCAACTTTACGCCCTAAAGTGGCGCTTTTTTGTGAAAAAAAGTGCCACTTTATTGGTGTTCTTCCCGAGTTCGGTCAGTGCTTTCATTACTGCAGGAGAGGCTGGAGGGCAGGCTGTTCCCCTCCACCTTGAAGGTGTATGTAGCTTCTATCGCAGGCCACCATGACACAGTAGATGGCAAGTCCCTAGGTAAGCACGACTTGATTACCAGGTTCCTGATAGGTGCCCGGAGACTGAACCCTCCCTGGCCTAGCCTATTTCCCTCCTGGGATCTCTCAGTGGTCCTCTTGTGCCTTCAGAGACCCCACTTCGAGCCGCTTGATTCAGTTGAGCTCAAGTCCCTCTCCCTGAAGATGGCCCTCCTGATCGCATTAGCCTCCACCAAGAGGGTTGGGGACCTGCAAGCGTTCTGTGTCAGCGACACCTGCCTGGAGTTCGGTCCGGCACATTCTCATGTTATCCTGAGGCCGCAACCGGGCTACGTGCCCAAGGTTCCTATGACCCCTTTCAGGGACCAGGTCGTGAACCTGCAAGTGCTGCCCCGGGAGGAGGCAGACCCAGCCCTTTCATTGCTGTGTCCGGTACGTGCTTTGCGAATCTATTTTGACAATTTAATCGCCCCCATTAACCAGGTGGAGACCAACCTGGGTTCTGATTTCACCTCTACTAGCTGTTTTGATATCCAGTGTACCACTTTGCATGGCACTATGCACTTCGTTTTTAGAATCACACTTGTACTCTTCGGACAAATTATTATTATTTATTTTTTTCACGTAAGAAATGTAATAACACTAACTTCAATAAAGTAAAATAAATTAAATAATAATACATTTGGGAGCATTTTATGGTATTTAGACCTTAATTGGCTCTAAATTACTAAATTACACCATTCATTTTTATATAAAATAAGTACATTTTATGTTATCTTCACTTAAATAAAAACCTTCATTTCAGTAAATTGAAAGAGTGTCAAAACATCAATATATGTCATGCGTTAGAGGTCTCTGGTAAAATATCCTGGAAATTAAAATAGCAATAATGTGAAATGCCAGCAACTGTGTGCCAATAGATGCCTAAGTGCTCTTGTATTGGCTAATCTCTATAAGCCAATGTTGTAACAAATGTAATTTCTAGATATTATCACAAATAATGCATTGTATATATTTTTAGACATAAGGGGTTAGAGTTAGAGTTAGGTTTGTGGGTAAGGTTTGGGTTAATTTAACAATGTAACTACAAATGCAATTTAATGCAGATACTTTAAATGTATTTACAATACAACAACATGTATGCACATAATAAGTACATTATATCAAATGGTTAAGTGCATAGTAGTTAAGGCTACCTAATATAAAATGAGTCCCATTTCATAAGCTGAAACAAGTTCTGGAGTCCAAAGATTCAATCATCTCTACCCTGGCCATTATCAATGCACCTGTTGATGCTCTGAGCCAAGACGAATGGGAGGAAGTGTGAGAGACATGCACTGTTCTGGAACCCTTTGAGCAGGTCACTGTGGAGATCAGTGCAGACAGGTACAGTGGACAATTGTTATTACATTATTTACTATTATGTAATTGCATATTAGAGGTGAATGGCAGTAATAATAGACAAGAATAAACTGTCCATATACCACATAAAATAAAACATAATTTTCTGATTTACTGTTTTCTCTTTTTTAGCTACGTGACAACCTCCAAAATTCCACTCCTGTGCAAGGGTCTGGAGAATAATAGCCCACCACCAGACAGGAGGAACAGTAACCACAGGGAAAGTGAGAGAGTTGGTGACTGCTCTTTGTGTATCTATGGAAAGAAAGTTCCACAGAATGGAATACAATACTGTTCTCTCAGAAATCACCGTACTGGACTCGAAGTTCAAAAAGCTGCACTTTAATGACAACAGAGCTGTTCATGAGGCACTTCAAAGAGTAACAACAACAGCAAAAAGATACAGCCCCAGAAGCCAACCAGCTCCACCACCAGGAGGTCAAGAGGGAGAAGAGTGAGCAGGGGCACTAGAAGTGGAGTCTCTAACATCTGCTGTTTGGAGGCTCTTTGATGAAAGAGCAACAAGAGACATTGCAAGAAGGGATCCCACAGCAGATGCTATACTGGAAGTAAGATACTATCTTGAGGAGCCCCTTATCCAAAGAGCCGCAAACCCACTGAGATGGTAGCAGATCAAGGCTTCAGTCTATTCACAACTTGTCAAGTTGATGGCAGGGAACTATGCATAGCGACATCAGACCCTTCAGAGAGAATCTTCTCAAACATTGCCGATAAAAAAGAGAGAAGAAACCTGATCAGCCCCTCTAAGCTGAGGCACTTAGTCTTTCTTACTGCCAATCTGCCTTAAAGACAATGTTACAATATTTTACTGTTAATAGATACAACTAGAAATATTGCTGCTGTTTTGCACATTGTCATTTATTTTTATTTGCTATTTGGCACACCATGTTCTGTTTTGAGTGTGATTTATTTTTAATGGTTTGTGTTTGGGATAGTTCAGGAATCATGCCCCTAACCACATCCATCACAGTTTAATCAATAAATGCCTTAATATGTTAATATGCGTTATTAATAAAAAAAATTATCCATTTTTATATGCTAAAATGAGAACTTTCAGACCCGTGACATAAAAAATAAGACTAAAAATATATTTATTTTTTCGATTATTTGTCTTCTTTATCTTAGTTATGTTCGCCCAATGTTAGCTGGGATAGGCTCCAGCCCCCCGCGACCCTGTACACAGGATAAGCGGTTGACGATGGATGGATGGATGGATCTTAGTTATGTATACATGTTAGATGGTTGGTTTATACATATTTTTTACCAAATTTTTATTTTATTTGTTAAATTGTTTTTTTTTGACTCAGTAATTGTATTCATTCATTGTTTGATCTTATTGAACATTAATATAGGAAAAACTCCACAGTTTTAGCACCATTTATGGACTTATCAGACGGTCCTTTACCACACCCTCCACATTATTAGCACACCTTAGCACAATGTGTGGTCCTTTACCCACCATAGGCAATTTTTCCAACTTATATCAATATTAAATTAGCGATCTGGAGTAATTTCACCTTGACGCCATCTGACAAGCTATGGAACAAATCGCATCCTGCATTGATTCGATACTGTAAAAATTACAATTTAAACAACTTTACAGCCCAAATAATACATGAGTTTTAACAGAATCTTTAATTACATTTATTTTATAAAATCAGAAGCTTCACATTTCTGTGTTTAAACCTTTCAAAAATTGGCCACATTTACTTTTAATATCCCCAATTACTTCCATTGTAAGTGCCTCACTGTAACCTCAATTTTGCTTTTTTTTTTAAAGAAAAGGAGGGATGCATCAAAAAAATTTTTGTGGTAAAATTTATTCAACGTTATGCCACAAATGCTGTTGATGGAGATTATCTTGAATTTAACCCGGAACATTCCTTTAATTATGCTGCTGCAGTGGATATTAAAACTAATTTCCTGTTATTTTTTATTTTATTTTATTTTTTTCTTTATTAAAGTTAATTTCGCCATTTTGTGAAAGATCTTTTAAAAGTCTGTGCTGTAAATATTTTATTTAAATTTTATACTGAAATTCACATTTAAACAATTTCATAGAGTTCGTTCATTGTGGGACTTTTATTCTGAAAAACGTGTCCAGATGCCACTTTAAACCATGTTGGTTTAAAAGAGACCTATTATGCCCCTTTTTACAAGATGTAATATAAGTCTCAGGTGTCCCCAGAATGTGTCTCTGAAGTTTCAGCTCAAAATACCCCACGGATCATTTATTATACCATGTTGCAAATGTCTCTTTTTGGGTGGAATCAAAAACACACGGTTTCTCTTTAAATGCAAATTAGCAAATTACATTTATATTTATGCATTTGGCAGATGCTTTTATCCAAAGAGACTTACATTGCACTTATTACAGGGACAATCCCCCCGGAGCAACCTGGATTTAAGTGCCTTGCTCAAGGTGGCCGTGGGGATCGAACCAGCGACCTTCTGATTAACAGTTATGTGCTTTAGCCCACTACACCACCACCACTCCATAAAATCAGAGGTCGAACAAACAAATCCAGCTGTCTTATGCTTTACAGCTGCGAAGAAGCAGTCAGAGCGACCCACTATTACAGACACTCTTCTGTATTACATGTCTTCATGTCCACTCCCATCCACTTGCTGAAAGGAAACAACAATGATGCAGCCATGACGCTAACAGTGACACTTTCCATCTGGCATGTAGTGACCCTTTAATAGGCAGGCAGAGACTGCTGATAGGCTGTGACTAGTCATTGTCATGACAATGTTAACGAGATGCTAATCCAGGGAGGATTTAATCTACCTTGCCACATAAAGCACACAACATGTACATTAAAAAGAATGTGTGGAAAGTTTGCGCACTGTTTCTGCCAGTTATACTTGTCTTAATTTTGCTCTAAGAGCAAACATGACGTTTAGTACAGAATTCTGAGTTGTTTTAGTAGGCTACCTGTATTATTCAGCTTTAGATGCAAGATACATCCTTCTCATCTGTGTCACTGCTTGCATTCTGAAGAATATTCATGAGGTCTTGTCCATGTGAATGCGATTTAAAGCCGCACGTAGCAAAGTAAAAAATCTTGTTTTAGAGGAGCGGTTGATTGACAGATAGAACTTTCTACTTAGAAGTTCTTTGTTTCACCAGACTCGTGAATAGGGAGTTGAAAAAACAGACATCCACTATCGTGTGAATAGACAATTAGAACTGATTCTACACCCGAATGTAGCCCTACAACTGAAACGAATGCAAGTATGATGAATAAAAATAAACACAACAGAAATTTAACAAGTAATAAAGAGTTTAAAGATTGGTTTCTAACGCAAACTGTATGGCAAGTGATTTGTTTGAAGTGCAGAGAACAGCATGGCTTTTCTATAGAATCCTTCCCAGTGATGTGGTCATGAATAATATGGGAAAAACACATTACCATTTTCTCCAAATGTGTAATAAACACTCAGTTTTCATTGATCTTGTGAGTTGTAACACCCTTTTCCTGATTGGTCAACTTCAGGTAGATTGCCAAATTGGCTCATTTAACCGAACACACCTCACAAATTCACGCCGACATCAGCCATATTTTAAAAAAAATATCAGGAGGTTGTACGTTTCTTATAAGTCACTCAGCTCCACTAGTAATTTATCTCACTTGATGTGAGCAGTGAAGACATAAGCTCTAACGATTTCCAAGCGATCTCTCCCGACTGGAAAAAATCGGTCAGCCAAAAAATTGCACAAAACAAACTACACATTATTTTAATGAACTGCAAATGTATAGCCTATTAAGAAAAATGCATTGTTAACTAGTCTACTGAATTATATAGCAGTATTAACAGTAATTCTAGTGTAAGTTTTCAGTAGAAAAAAAGCACTTTTCTTAGGATTTTTCAATTTAGTTGTAAGACACCAGTCCACTTTTCACACAGTTATTTTTGGAACACATTCAACTTAAATATGATTATAATTTGTGAACAAATAATAATGATAATAAATTATTATTATTTACTTTAGAATTTTTAAATACCACTATAATAAATTTCAGTCATGGTCCTTTAACTTTAAAACCCTCACACTTTAAGTTTGATGATCCTAACACTCCAGAAGTTCTGTAAGTGTCTGTTTGTGGGCTACTTCACAGTAGTTTAATTCACTGGTCTGGTTAAATACTCCTCCGTATCTAAATGCATATTATAAGTTAACCGAACTATTGGGCATTTACATCTGAGATGTTGTTCGTGAGTAGCATTCACATATGAAAATAGCCAAAACCACCTCACCAGCCTGTGCATCATGTTTGTGTATCAACAGTGCAGCGTCATTCATTAACATGCTGCACATGAATACCGATATGACCAAAATCCTATATCAAGATATGAGTAATGTTATATCACGGTAACGATACATATCACAATATAGTTAATTATTTTTGAAAAATCATTAAAATGTTATTATATATTAAGCCATTTCACAATGTGTAAATTTGAGTAATCAAGTCAGTGATTTAAATACTTTATAAATGAAAACTTAATGATATTTCATATCACTTTCTCTTTATATTGAACTTGTCAAACATAGTCAAAGTAAAAAAAATATTAAAGTGCTATAAGTCGAGTTCCGGTGACGTCATCACTCTGAATGGCAGCTTAAACAACAGCTCCTCCGGGAAAACCAATTAATTGCCCCGTTAAATTATCAGATATAACTTTTTTTAATTCTGTTTAGCTCGAAAAGTGGGGCAAGAATGGGAAATAGAGATGGAAACAAAAAATGCACAGCTGGAGAAACTGTGAACGAAGAAAATGCAGGGAACAGCTCTCCTACGCAGGTACAAGATGGCGAAGCTAACGCGAGCCTTCAACCGAGTGAGGCGGCAAGTTTAACAAGGGTTCTGGAGGAGATAAGGGACTTTCGCAAAGACACAAAACAACAACTAACCGAAATTATCTCAGAAATCACCAGTGTTAATCAAAAATTGGCGGAGGCAGAAACGCGAATTGGAAAAGTAGAAGATCGCGTTCAGAATATGGAGAAGGTGATGAGCAAGATGATAAAAGTCATCAATCAACAAGAAAACAAATTACTCGACCAAGAAGGGAGATCTAGAAGAGAGAACATAAGGCTCTACAATGTTCCCGAAGGATCAGAGGGCACGTCGACGGCGATGTTTGTGGAAAAGTTACTGCGAGATACACTGGAGATCCCTCCGACTACGGACCTTGGCATCGAGAGAGCTCACCGCGCGCTTGCCCCAAAACCCTCCGGCAACGGGGGAGATAAACCACGGTCAATTATAATCAAATTCCACCGCTACAAAATTAAAGAGATTCTGCGCAAAGCCTGGGCAAAAAAGAATGTGTATTTGAATGAGAGACCGATATACTTTGACCAAGACTACCCCACGGCAAGTCTTCAGAAACGTAAGGAATACGCGGAAGCTAAACGAGTATTAAAACAGAAACAGATCCGGTTTCAGACCCCGTTCCCCGCTAAACTACGCGTGTTTTATGATGACGGGACGCGACTATACCAATCGGCAGAGGAGGCAACCGCAGACATGAAAGATAGGGGACTGCCCATCAGTGTAATCACGCCGAGGGAGAGCCTAGCGGAACAGCTATCCCACACCGTCTGGGAAATGGTTAGAGGCCCGAGACAACAGAGAGCGGAAGAAGAGCGAGAGAAGAATATAAGGGAGAAACTGCAAATTTTTAGAAGGGGGCCCCTATCCCCTCCAGAAGAGCTTTAAGTTTGTACTAATTTCAAACCTCTGGTGAGCTAAGTAAACCTGAAAAAGCTGGTGCAATATTTACTTTGAGAGAGATGCGGTAAGGTTAATTTTTTCATTGCCTAATTTTTTCTCTCTCAAGTCATTTATTATTTATTTTGTGGACATCCCTCTCCCAAATTTAAACGAAAATATATAGAAGGGAGGAATATACAAGTTTTTTTTTGATGAAATGTACACTGAACTTTCCATTTATTTTTGTGAATGCTGCAATGGGGGCCCTCGACCCACATGGGAGAGAGATTTTCCCCCACAGCTAGAAGTTCCATCTAGCTCAGTTCAGGGTCATCTATTAGAGACCCCAACCTTGGAATCATTGTTCTGTTATGTATGTTTTTTTGTTCTTGTTTATTCAGGGAGAAGATTAATTAAGTTCTGTTTAGCTGAGTTGGTTAATGTCTTTAGATACATATGGCTAGGCACAACGTTAAAATAATTTCCTTTAATGTCAACGGGATGTTGAATCCAGTTAAACGAAGTAAGATTTTATCTAAAATGAAGAAAGAACAAGCTCATATAGTGTATTTACAGGAAACACATCTGAATGATAAAGAGCATGAAAAACTGAGGAGAATGGGCTTCTCCGATGTGTTTTTCTCTTCATATAAATCAGGACATAGAAGGGGAGTCGCTATTCTTATTTCAAACAAACTAAATTTTGAAAAAATATCTGAAATGGGAGACAAAGAGGGCAGATATATCCTAGTAAAGGGCAAAATATATGAGAACCTAGTTACTCTATTAAATATATATGCACCCCCAGGAAGTGATATAAGCTTCTTCCAGAGAATTACTAGTATTATGACAATGGAAACAAAGGGTTTTCTGATATGTGGTGGAGATTTAAATATACATTTAAAACCAAAATTAGACTCCTCTAGTGGAAACAACTATGACAAGGTGTCTCGACATAAGAAAGTTAATGCACTTTTTGAAGATGTTGGTCTAATTGATATATGGAGAGATTTTTTTCCTAACAGAAGAGACTATACTCATTACTCCGCTCCCCATTCTCTATATACCAGAATAGACTATTTTATAACATTTGGAAATGATAAAGATAAGATACATTCATGTGGAATCGGGACAATAGATATAAGTGACCATGCACCAATAGATTTATCCATTGATATTAACCTACAACCAAAAAATAATACATGGAAAATAAACTCAAGTCTATTTAATGATCCTTGTTTTAAGGAACAAATTAAAAAAGAAATTAAGCTCTATCTAGAATTTAATGACAATGGTGAGGTTTCACCTCCTATCCTATGGGATACTTTGAAGGCTGTCTTAAGAGGTAAAATCATAGCAATATCTTCGTATAAAAAAAAAATGAGAAATAAAACATTAAATGAACTACAAAATGATAAACTACACTTCCCTTCATTCCCGGCCCTCATCACTGCCGCCTCTGTGTTATTGTCCGCACCTGTTTGTTATTTTGTCATTATCGTGTCTGTTTATTTAAACCCCGCTGTTTCCCCTTTCCTTTGTCGATTGTTAACGTTTCCTGAAGTTCCTTGATGTTTACCCTTGATGTCTATTCGTGTTCGTTCGAGGTAACCTTGCCCTTCGTGGATGTTTACTCAACCTGTGTAGCCCCTGAATGTTCTTCCGTGTTTTAGTTTCTTTTTCCCATCGTGGACTTTTCATTTGTTCCTGTGTTTGTTTATTTGTTGTTGCAATAAAGAACCGCGTTTAGATCCAAACCTCCCGTCTGCCTTCTCCTGCATTCCACACAAGCGTTACAGTTATACTATGCCTCTGGTCATGGTAGTTTTTAGATGGATTGTGAGGCTTTTTAGGTTGGATGGAATCTGTTATCCCTGATTCAGTTGGTTTGCTGGCCTCCATGGCTTGCAGCACACAGTGTTGTTTGCCTGCAAACTTGTTCAAATCTGGCAACCCGGTGGTGTCGAAATACTATTGGTGGGTGGGCAGCGGGATCGCACATGGAAACTTCAAAGTGGAATATACTGGCTGTAGCATTGTTATCTGAGAAGCCAGTGTTTCAACTTAGCATGTTTCCTAATTCTCTAATTACATATTATGGTCATTTTATGATTTAGTACAATAAAAAATATTACATATAGAACCTTTAAAATAAATTCAGTCTAGTGATGTGCTTAACTTAACAACTTAACATCTGCTCAAAGCAATGCAAAAAGTAAAATAACATATAAATAAAAAGATATCCATAAATAAAACACTTAATTAGGCTCTTTGTGTTTTAATTAATCTCTATAAAGAACATATACAATATCGGAAGGAAAATATGGCTGATATCAAACATCAATCGAGCAGAATATTAGAAAGGGTTTTGATGTGTATTTAAAAAAAAAAAACTTTGACATCGAGATAAACCAGAATGAGTAATGGGTATGATCTTGCGTGTTTCTGACTGCATGCGCAAATTTCGTACAAAACACAGCTGCACGTGTTTGGATGGGAGTCGTGTTTGGAGCACGTAATGAATGTAATTGATTTTGCTTTGACGGTGGCTTAAGCGAAATGTCATGCAGCATGAAGCGGATGCAGTGTCATTTTTTTCTCGCGTTCTAGACAAGCTTTTCATCTAATGACATGTGCAGGTGTCGGTTTCATTATTTCTATCAGACTCATGTGAAGCCCTGACCACTGATACCTACACATGGATCGACACACACAATGACCAATCCATGCAAATCACTGATTTCTGGTTTCCAAACCATGGAGGATGCACTTTTTCTCCTCTCATCTTCTTATTCAAATGAATTTGAGAAATCAGCAGTTATCAGACAGAGTGCATACTTGTTATGTGCTGTACACATTTCTTGTGTGACATTGTGCGATTCCGCGATAGAGAAGATAATCTAAAATGTATACCAGTTGGCAAATTTCTACCGGTTTATCATGTCTTCCGGTATATCGCCCACCCTTACTACCTGTATATATTTATTTATGAATCACTGCCTTTTGCTATTCATAAAGCTATTGCATGTCTTAAAGTGGCTTTGAATAATATGCACGAGTCATATGGACTACTTTAATGGTGGTTTTATCATTCTTTTATTTCAGTTTTGGAGTTTGACAGTAATGAACATGACCTACACAGTATTGGATTTGGATTGGGTTTGGGTTTGTCTAACCGATACCGATCCATCTAAAACACTCAGTATCGGATCAGAGCATCACTAGTTAATTGATTTATGTTTTTCGTGGTTACTTGAATAAGAGCAAGCATTCTCTCCCTTGGGTGTGCAGAGAAGGAGGAAGACACGCAAAGAAAAGGTGTTTAAAATTCAACTGAAACGCTTGGTTTAAATGGCAATCCTACACATAATTTATGACTTGTATCCATGTATGACTACATCAATATAAAAAAGGCAAATCACGGACATGTAAGGTGATTTAGAAGTCCCGGTCTGAATTTTTTAAAGTCCCTCTGGGGGAAAGGATGTGTCACCCTAAAAAAAGAAGATGTTACAGCTTTTTCTACTTGCATTACAACTTGTGGACAGTAATGCCACTTCTTTTGGTAGTCAGTGTGCTGTACAGATAATCTGCACACCGTGGCAGGTGGATGCTCTAACATCGCAAACTGCATATATCTTCTCCCTTGAAACAAATATTATCCATAACGAGCAAATTAAACATTAAACATTATTGTCACTTGAGTGCAAAATGCTACTGTTGTATCCGGAGATCAGAGATGGTGAAATGGGGGGCATTTTCGCCCGTTAGTCACTGATTAACTATGGCAGTTTGGGCACAAGATTCCGCTCAAACATTTCTGGTGGCTTCACCTCCTGCAGAAAATTTATCTTTGCGTCAGTAATCCAGTTCTCTCTCTCTCTCTCTCTCTCTCTCTCTCTCTCTCTCTCTCTCTCTATATATATATATATACACAGTATATGCATTAGTTATCAGTTGGTCCTCAAATCTGATTGGACGAGAGACGTTCCATGAGCACTAATGGTCTGACACCATCAAAACTCAGACACTTCACTGTGTGTATCACTCCGCTTGTGTCCGTGCCAAGTTAGAGAAGCTGAAGTTTATAGTAATGGAAATATTTTGTGCTGAACATGTTTTTATAATCTAAAAAAAACAATAATAAAAGTGCCAAGACAACCCAGAAATACAATGTTCTCAAAGCCACAAGTCTAAAGAAGTTACATTTCAAATCTGAAGATGATCTAACAAAAAAAAGAGGTTCCTGCAAGCTTTTTTAGCTGTAAAATCGCTGGAAGCGTACAGAGTAAAATTAAGGCTCCGCCTTTCAAGACGACATAAAATCTGACCGCACTGCTTCACTATTATGAATAAAACTACCCATTTTTCACAAGAGATATACATATACAGTTTTACAACATGAATGCTGCTCAGATTGCACAGTTTTTTGAAGAACGATGACGAAGGGTAAATCTTTCAGGCAAGATCTCATGTAAACATGTAGAATATATCAATATTTCCCAGATTGATCACTTTTATGGACAAAAAGTGCTATTGGATGTTTTTAAATGAACGCTTGACATGGACAATTGACTCAAGTTTGGTGAACAGGATTCAACTAGCGATATGAAGGTATGAAGTCCCGTTTTGATATTGCATGTTTTCATTTGTACTCCTGGCACAAATAACTAAATTGAGATCGGATATCAATGTTGAACCCTTAGACCTTTGAAAAGATGTATAATTTGTTAATAAATTAATTATATTGTAAATGTAAGCAGAGTGACGGCACTCCCGAGTGCGGTGATATTGCGTATCAACAGGTTAAACAGCTTTAAACGCACAACTTCAGCATTATAGCTCATCACAGCTGAGAGACACAATAGACTGATTAATTACATGAACTGAAAGCGCTCACCTCTTATTGGACTTTCCACATTGGAGTGGACACACTGTTAAAAATGGAGGACATTGCGGTTTCTTTAGTGAATGACTCTTGTGCACTGGCTACCGCGAAATAGGGAGAAATACCCCCGCTTGGACCACAATGTTTCCACAGTGAAAGCTGATCTTCAGAAAGCTGACAGCATCTCTGCTTGGGTGTGGCAACAGGTGGTCACACACACTCCGTCTCTCTCTCTCTCTCTCTTTCACACAAAACACACACACACACACACACACACATAATTACACATACATCCGTCTATCCATCCTTGTTTATCCAATAACTTGTTAGAAACAGGAAAACCATGATATTATTTCTGAAGCGACATTTTTGAATTACTAATGAAGGCTTGGACCCATTATTTGGTTTGAACCAGCAATGGCAGATTCTAATCCTGATGTGTTTTTATGACCTTACTCAGTTTTTCCTAATAGTTTTTTATTTACTTGTTCCTTGAACTTGAGCAATATCACACTCGCAATCATGCTATATGGCCCTAAATCACAGCAGTGCTGATGTAGGGCCATATCGCACTCTTGCTCGTGTGATATTGCTTCATAATATATATATATATATATATATATATATATATATATATATATATATATATATATACATAATGTATATAAATATCTGTGTGTAAGGGATTTTATATAGATAAAATAGTCTGCTCCTCTCACTGTTGCTTGTGTGCTAGTGATTACCAATGCTGTATTGCATCCTGTAGGTTGCCGACCCCTGCTATAACCAAACTGACATCCTTAAATTTTCAGGGATTACAACCACGTTTTCAGCAAACCTGTGCTGAACAGAACCACACTGGACAACTAGTTGTCTGTCATGTCATATAATGTGAGAGGTACGGTGCTCTATAAATGCACATGTCTCGTGTTTGTCATGGAGTTTAATTAACTGACAGAGACGGAGATATGATCTGTGTATCATCCGAAGATCTAGCCGCTGCCTTCCACTGAAGCTGCTCATGTGCGTGAGCCACGCTACACAAATGCTGAGCTCTGCACTTCGATAAAATGCATTTAAAGGCACTGATGATTAATTATGATCTCATGGGTGAACTCGCACCTCAATTGCACTTGTTTTTTTAATAACGGCAATTGTAATAAAACTTTCTGGATTTATTGTTGTCAGGGCCGCCATCAGGATTTATGGACAGGGGGACAAGAGGGGGGTTAAACTGTGCGGAGTGCTTGTACATGCTCATTTATTTTTGTTTTTTTACTAAATAATTGCAAAACATATATTATTATTTTTAAAGAATGTTGTTTAAACTCAATATCTCACTGGAAACAAATCTAAAATGTCAATACAATGATTGTATCCACTGGCTGTGAAGAAAGCAGGGAAGGCTATCATCAAGGGGCTGTGTTTGATGTCAATCAAACTACGCACACGTGGGTCAAGAGCAGGTGGACCTGTCACTGTCTTTGCTGCCTAATAAGGGTGTAACGGTATGATAATCATCACAAAAATGACCACGGTATTACGTCAAAGTCTGCAAAGACGGTGACAGGTCCACCTGCACTCGCATTTGCATATTTTACTTGCATTCAGTAATTTGTGATTTAGCTCAGTTCTACAATACCTACTGAAAATATATTATTCATGTGCAGTTTATTTATTGGCATTTTGTCCAATACTGACAATTTCTGCTACAGTTTCACTGTCAAATTCTTGCAAAAACAATTGTCAATGTCAATTTCCTTAACACCAAAAGCCATGCATTTTGTAAACCCTATTTAGTACAATGTTTTAAAAATAAAACATATTATTAGTATTGTCAAACACATTGGCCTGCTGTTGTGCTGCACTTAGGCAAAAGAACAGTTGGCACA
Source organism: Xyrauchen texanus (assembly GCF_025860055.1). NCBI lineage: Eukaryota > Metazoa > Chordata > Actinopteri > Cypriniformes > Catostomidae > Xyrauchen > Xyrauchen texanus. The sequence continues at coordinate 28,216,510 of NC_068285.1, read as the reverse complement.
TCGTAATGTTGAACAAGGCTTTAAATCCGTTTGCTGCATTTGTGAATGTGACAGAAAGCATAAACATAACTTTAGCCTAACTAGTCATTACAAATCATGTAAAACTACATTGAATCTTGTGTTTTTATGAAACGGGCTATAATTTATTATCCTTTGTACGGTATTTCCACATACATTCATCTCAGCAAATTCTGTGGGATGGTGCTCACAGAGATGGTGCTTAAGGTTTGAAATGTTTCCCGCCTGAGCCGATAATTTTTGCAGCAAACTTTTCAGACTGGGCAGCCATCAACATTGATGGTGCTTTATGGGTCTTTTACATAACCAAGTAATCCCAGATAGCAGAAATAAAGGTTCAGGCTCACCCGGACATGTCTGTATATGTTGTGCTCGTGCTAAACTTCAGCCTTTGTACTTTTTTTTGTACTACAGTACTTTGTACTCTACATGCAGCCTCACGACACCTGCATGTCACCTCTAAAATTGAGTGACAGTCAAATGCAACATGAGGAAGGCGCAATTTAAAGATTTATGTTATCTAGCCAAGTTTATATGATTATGTGTAAATGTCGCAGATTCTGTCTTAATTAAACTGATTAGGATTGTAGAAAAGTTCTGAAAACGGTATAATAACCATCCAATTTTACAACTGATGTATATAGTGAAACCTAGAAACAGTTATATCCCAACTGCCTACATGGCAGGAAAATTGCGATGTTTATTTTTTATTTAGGTAGTTGGTGAGGCATTTTGACTCTCTAGTCAGTCCCTGCTTCACATTAGCTGCACAATGCACATCGTGTTCCGCACATCTGATTGGCCAGGTGATTCGACCGCACCATTTACACAATAACAGCAGGGGGATGGGATATCAGAATCAGATGGCAAGTTGAAATGTGTTTTAATGATAAAAATGAATATATTTAACATGTAAATACATATACATTCTATTTTTAGTGATATAAGTCAGTAAGTAAATTGTTGTACTTGATCCCATTAAGGGTCAACCACAGACCTTTGCATGGGCCCCCCTGGGCCTTGGGCCCGGGGTCATCTGTACCCTTTAACCTCCCTGACGGGAGCCTGATTGACATAGCCATCTTTGATATTTACTTCAGTCTGTCACTATGGCTACAGGTGTTACTTGAGGCTATCGTTAGAATAGAATAGTTGTGACTTTGGCTGTTCATTCACACAGACAGTTTTCAAGCTGTTACTGTAAGCTGTAGGGATGCTCCGATTGGTATTGGCCGATATTCACATCCTATGACTCGATTGGTAACTTGGATGATCACATAAAATGATTGCTCATGTCACAAAAGACTCTCCTTTAAGACTTCAGCAGCACTGTCATGGCATCACTGACTCAAAGTGGGGGGAATGCTGGAATAGTGTTGTAACTTGTAAGACAATAAACTTGATTCAGCAGTTAAGAACGATGCAGTGGGTGAGGTATGGCTAATATGAAAAGTTTATATGTGGCATTTCACATGCAACAAGGCAAAGGGAAAATAGCACGAGCTGTGAAACAGTTCTCAGAACTATCGTTCATGGCGTCTATGTGTCTGCTGGGCATACGCATCTCAGTAATAACGTGAGCTGTGGTGTAATTCAAACAACTTTATTAAATATCTCCCAATTAAACAGCATTAACAATAGTAGCACCTGTAGAGTTCAGAAAAATCTGTTCTTACTCAACTTTCATCTCTTGCCCTCATGAGAGTACACCACTCATTAAAGTTCAAGCAGCAACAAGTAAAAAATTAACTATTAATATAGTCATCAAACTAAATGAAAAAAGGCAGGGAAGGAATTTATAAATATAATAATTCTTTATACTGTATTATGATACCATGTCTGTATTAAATATAATGCAAAAATAAAATAGAAATAAAATACAGAATAATAATCATTATCTGAAATATTGACAATGAATCAATAACCAAAAATGTCACATTAAGTTTAATTGCAACTAGGGGTGCAAAATCAGTTTGTCTTCAGTTTGACACCAAGTTTAATTTTTAATGGGCTCTGTTCCTTAATATAGATAATAGATAAAAAGCTTTTTTAATAAGCCTTTTAAACTTGTTCAAACTTTTTGTCAGAAAAAACTAGGCAAATTGATATTACTGGGAAGAGAAAAAAAGAAATGAATAGTGACAGTGTGCAGAAAGCTTACATATATCCAGTTATGATAGAGATCCTGATAAAAGGTGAAATTATCGTTTCTGCTGATCAGGTGACAAGAAAATCGGTGATCGCATCGGCTGTAAAAATCCTGATCGGAGCATTCCTAGTAAACTCTTGTAAGATCAGGACATTACGAGATGCACACCTGTTAATAAATATGCTTGTCAATCCCAAACATTGATGTATGAATGACGACTTCCTTAAAAGTTTTCGCAGAGCAGATCATCAAAATCGAAAGAAATCACAGACTTACAATAATGCAATGTTCTAAGGGGCCAACGGAATGCTAGTTATTTCAAACTTCAGCTGTTAAAATATTAAAAGGTGAACAAACCCACATAGGCCTTTGGATCTTGTTTAAGTTAAGTTGGTCTCTCTCTCTCTCTCTCCATCTATCTATCTGATGGTTTATCTGACTATCTATTTTACAGTCTGCCTGACTATCTAGCAAGCTAGCTGGCTGTCTTTTTGTATTAATGTAATATCTGTATAACCATCAAACGTTTACAACTAGTTTAAACTTTCACACAAGGTTTTGTCAAGCCAACATTACATTTTGTCTTGAAAAAAGTTAATCTAGTTTCCATTTACAATAGTAAACGCCCCCCTTTTAGTTCACAACCTGGTCAGAAGAGAACCGCTTTCCAATTTTGCATCGCAACACACCAGTTGAGAACGATTGTTTTTGAATATCCAGAACATTCTTAAAAGCAATTTCACACTTGTAGGAAACAGATAGATTGATTTTATTTAATTATTATTTTTTTTTAATTTATTTTGATGAACAGTTAAACACTACAAATTAACATAGTAATCATAAATAATAATTCAGTGAATGACTCTGTGAATATAAATGAATTAAGGGAAAGGGAAATCCACTGTTACATCTCTATACGTTTATTCCCATGTAGATTCCATATGAAATCACACAAACACACATACTACTCTACAAATGCAATGCTATTCTCATGTTGAGAGTAGAAATTACGATTAAATAGTAATGAATTTTCCAGACAACCCTCGCAGACATAGTAGACGGGTTTGAATGTTCTGTGTGCCTTTGGAAATTGCAAGGGTGGTTGGAGCATATGGTTTGCTGTTTTTCTCAGGTGTGTTTTAAGAGACGTATTCCTTTAGCTTGTGATACACTTAGTTTAGTTCCTGTTTCCTGTTTGGTTTTTGTAGTCCTTTGTAGTTTCATTTTATGATTGGTTTTCCCCTGATTATTTCTCATTTTGTGTTTAAAGCAAAAAAGTCAAATGGGTTTGGAACAACATAAATGTGAATACAAGATGCTGTGATGAAGCAGGCAGAGAGTGAGGATCTAAATGCAGCAGTTTATTAATAAAAACAGGGAAAACTCAGGACAAAGGAAACCAAAGGAAACCAAAGGAAACCAAAGGAAACCAAAGGAAACCAAAGGAAACCAAAGGAAACCTAGCACAGGGCATGGTAACACATGCAAGAACTAACAAGGAAACAAGGAAACTAAAGGGCTTATATACACAAAAGGAACAAACAAGGGAATGAGGAACACCTGGGGAAACAATTAGGGAAGGAGAAATAATCAGGGGAAACCAATCGTAAAATGAAACTACAAAGGACTACAAAAACCAAACAGGAAACAGGAACTAAACTAAACTTTAACATAAAAGCACAAAAACAAAAGACAACAACATGACACCCTGGCCCTTCGGTCAACACAAAACCTTGAAACACCACACATGAATAATGTAAATTATTTTATTTAATCGTCTCACTGTGGGATATTAAACATTCTCAGATTTTCTTTATATTTCAAAAACTCATGAAATCAAAAGTGGAGTTGTGTGGCTTTAGTCCATGTCTATTAGCTTTGAGGCCATCTATACAGTAGCATTCTCCATAAAGTTGGCAAATTTACTTCTTCCAGTAAAACTGATCACAAATATTAGAGTAGTCTTTCACTAATTGGTATATACAAATATTTCTACAATATAATGATCTTTTAGTTTAATTTCATTAATGTTCAATAAAATTGTATCATAAAAAAACCTGTAAATCTAATCAAATGAGTTCCTAGAATTTTAATCAAATGAGAACAGAACAATTACTTTTCAACATACCATTGCATTATTTTTATCAAATGAAGAGCTTCCTCACAGCACATACCAAAACACAACATTGGAGTTTTTATATATTTTTTCATTTTTATTTTATATTTTTGTTCAAATACAGCGCTGCTCAGTAGAGCATCACAGTATTAATGAAAGCAGTAAAACTCTTACTTGTGTGATATTGCTTAAATATAAAGTACTTAGTATTGATATATTATTATTATTATTATTATTATTATTATTATTATTATTATTATCAACACTACTACTACTACATTGAATATAAAATACACCTTTTACACCTCTGGAATAGCAGTTCACTATATGGGCTGATGTGCTTAATAAATTGCAAAAGGCTATGATTTATTATATAAAAATATAGTCTACATGTGGTCTTCACAGTGAATAAAATGCTCTACATTTATACAAACAAACAGAGCGCACGTGATGTCAATGATGCGGTTATTGTTTAAGCAGTGGCTTCTCACACATTCACCTACTATTGCAAAACTACTTGCCAAATAAACAAATAAATGGGCCTGACATTTATATGCATTGAAATTATTTAATTATGTTAGAAGACAAATCACTGAACAGCTGAATTCCACCTCCAGAATTCTGTTGATTTAATAAATATACACATGCACATGAAAAATTGCACATGAAACATTGATTTGAGTTTATATTATTGTATTAGCTTACTTTCACCCAAAACTGATTGGATTTAGTCATTGATTAAACTACTGGAGTTAATTGGATTACTTTAATGTTGCCTTTATCTGCTTTTTGGAGCTTCAAAGTGCCACTATTCACTTGCGTTGAAATGACCTACAGAGCTGAGATATACTTCTAAAAATCTTTGTTTGTGTTCTACATAAGAAAGAGAGTCATACACATCCGGGATGGCATGAGGGTGAGTAAATTATAAGATAATTTAAAATTTTGGGGCAAACTATTCCTTTAAGATAACTCTTAAACAGGTAAAAAATGACCCGATAATACTGACCTGTAATAGCAGGGTTAATAGGAAATATATCAATAAATAAAACTGCACTCATCAAGCCATTTCATGGGATTTTGTTTGATTTTTTTAAATGCTTTTCCAAAACTACTAGAGTACATGCACAGGATAGAGTTTAATCATATATGTAATCATCAGTTTAATGAGCACCTGTCAGCATGCCTACTCTGAAAATAAAGATACCTGCACTGCATCACTCATACCAAAAATAAAGTACACATTTGAGAGTTGATTAATAAATATCTAGACATCTTCCATTATTCCATGGTCCATTCTGAGCACTTGCATTACAGCCAAAGTAATGGGAAGAGGGAGGGGGGAAAAACCCATAGCAATTATCAATCAAATACCATGCAACAGATTTGAGATTTTGAAAAGACTCATTCATACAAAGATCTGTGGCAGCAGTTCAGTGCCTCTGATTAGAATCAGGGAATTATAAATTGTGGCTAATTAGGCTGTCATGAGTTCATTAAGGGCTTCAGTGCCTCCCCTTTTCCTCACCTGCATGTATATTAAAACTCATTAGCCTCCTTGTCTGAGATTCCACTTGCATTAATTGCCACCAATGCCCTAGCTCTCATGTCCCATGATCCTCTTTCCTGCATAGTTTGAAACATGAAACTTCTCTGAGGTGGAATTAACTAAGAATGCATTGCTCACATTGTCTGCATTTAGCACCTGATTCACTAGAGGAATTCTACAAATCAGGCAACGGTGTAAAAATCTGTTCTAAATGCAGTTTGCATGCCATAATTCCCAGTTTTGTGGATAGGTTTTGAGTACTAAGTTGGGGATAATGTACTGTAGTGGTAGAGTTATGCAACCTGAACACGGCCGGACAGGATCTGACAAATGTCAGGTTTCAGGCCTGGTTCTGGTCAGTTTTTCAACTATGACTTCTGGTTTCGGTCAGGTCAGGTTTGTATTTTATGAAAACAATAAACAGGCATACCTTACTTGTTTTGCACACTTGTTTCACTCACAGACACCAGCAAACAGATGAGTAAGGGTCTGTTCACACTGAATGTGTTTTTGCACACATATTTGCTGTTTTGCCATTGTTTTCCTATGTAAACACATGGTGGAAATATGTCTTTGACCACTGCACCACATCTCCTAGTTTCTTCAGCATCTTGCGCAACACCACAAGATTTAGTTTTGACACCGTGTCAAGTTAAAAAGAACTGTGCTGTGTCTTGCTTGTTTTTAGTGCAGGTGTCACAAAGATTCAATGTTCTGAAGATGTTCAGGCTACAGGTTACACTGTTACACATTATTTCAGATTGTTCTGCACAAAGCAAAGTTTCAGCGCTTGATAAAGTGTAAGCTAATGTTTTTTCCCTTCTGCTCCTTGGCTTTTTAAAACTGTGCATGTTTACTGTTACTATACTGTTAAACATTTCGACTACAATGTTTACATAAAATACAGCCTATTGCAAAAATACTTGAAGAAGAAATTGTAAGAGAGAGTGAGTGATTTTGGGTTCAGGTCCAGTGTGTTCTTAAAATCTGATGGTATCGGGTACAGGTCAGGTTCGGGCATAATTTTAAGGCCCGTGCTGACCTCTATACAGCAGACAACCACAATCTGGCATATTCTTCAGGGAGTGCAATCTAGGTGCCTGAATCAACTGTTTAAAATTCTAAAAGCACGCACAACTGCACTGCGTGTCTAGATATATGGCTCTATGTAGTGCTGTTCTTCATCATTTGATGAATAACTGCTGCCATGATCATGAGAAAATGTACACAAACACCTCTTTTAAATAAAATTCTGTTTACCTCCTGCTTTCTGTGGGCAGTAATAGATTTAAATCTATTGAGTTTTAAATCCACAAAACATTCCTCCCTACCCTAAACCTAAACGATAGGGGCAGATAAAGCAAATCTTAGGAGAAAAATGGAACTGCTGAGGCAACCACATCATTTTGTGGTGCTCCTATGACACATTCGACTTCGGTTAAGCTACTGCGCAATTTAGTCGCATTTGAACAAACTTATAAATGTAATATCCTGCAGATTTTAAAGTGTAACACCTTACAAGTCCTGCTCTACAGTAAAAGTGATTTGATGTAATATGATAACATTATGTGAGGTACATGGCGAAAAATAAGCATTTAAGAACTGATAATCTGCCGTTTTACTTGTGATTTGTGTGAAACGGAATGCAAGTCATTGTTTTTACGTCGCTACTGCTCATTTCTTCAGGAAACTGCTGCGATACGTGCAATGAGCCTAATAAAATTATTTAGCAAAAATGTTTGGTACAGTAATGTGTTTCTATGAGACCAGGTACACTTTTTTAACACATTTAGTGCCTAGTTAAACTGAATTGCGAGTGGTTGGAGAATAAGTTGCAGATCTTTGCGCTGAAATACAACGTGCAAAATTGGCAGATCTCTTTGGTGAATTCCCCAGAGCTAATATTCTCCCAATCACAAAATAGACCTACGATTCCTAAAACATGAATTATAACTAAAGGACATACTAAAGATGGTCTCTTAGTCATCCCTCTCCCTGTATTTGTCTCTCTCTCTCTCTCTCTCTCTCTCTCTCTCTCTCTCTCTCTCTCTCTCTCTCTCTCTCTCTCTCTCTCTCTCTCTCTCTCTCTCTCTCTCTCTCTCTTTCTCTCTACTGCATCAGCATGGTTTGACAAGGATGAAACGCTTGTTGTCCTGTCAGGATTTGAGCTAAACTTAATGATCCAAGGCAAACGTCTAATCCAATGTGCTGCGGAATGGTATTTGACAAATGCACTCGATGGAGAAGAAGAGCAGTGCCACAACTCACGCCACACATCTGATCCCTGCCCATGTCTCTCCGACACTAATGGCATTACACTGCCTGCTCCTTGCCATTTATCTTTTGTGTGATGCATGATGTAAGTTAGTTTACCTATTAATACTAAATGCCAAACAGCTCGTCACACACTTCATGGAGGAAAGTTGACTTTTGAATTTAGAGACAGCATTTTTCTTTATATATATATATATATATATATATATATATATATATATATTTTTTTTTTTTTTTTTTTTTGAGGAAGACATCTTTTATCTCTGTTAGATGTAATGTATTGCTGGTTTCAAGACAGATCACAACACACTACCAAAAGTTTGGACACCTCTACAAATTGTTTACTATTACTTTATTATTAATATTTTCCACATTTTAGAATACTATTAAAGGGATAGTTTACTCACAAATAAGCATCTGCCATCATTTACCCTCATGTGGTTCCAAACCTGAATGGATTTTTTTATTTTATTTTTTTTTTTCTTCAGTGGAACACAAAACGATATGTTAGGCAGAGTTTAATCCTCAATCACCATTCACTTTCCTTTCACCTTTCTTCCATACAATAAGGGTGAATGGATAATGGGGCTAACATTTTGCCTACAGTTTCGTTTGGGTTCCATGGGAGAAAGTCATACAGATTTGGAACAACATGAGTAAATGATTTGGTGAAACTTTATTTTATGGATCAGAAATTAGAATGTAATTAATGACTAATAATTATACTTGTAAGGGACTAGTTTGGAATTATAAGGTATTTATTAGACATTTGTTCGTTGATTTCTTACCCTTGCCTAATAGCCTCTCTACATTTTTTTCCAATAATAATTAACTTATTAGGTAAAAACAAAAGATACAATAGCTAGTAAGGTCAAACAAACATCCTTTATATCATGTTCTCATTACACTATGTGAATGTGCAACTTATAAGTATAGAATAAATATAGAAGACAGAGACTTTTGATGCTTAGTGTAAATAGCAACAAAAACAATCCTCTTTGCCCGAAGGGTAATAGATGCTATTTGTACCCCTAATTAAATACTAACATATAGTATAGGGACATCACTGCAGCATGTTTATTGTGTTTATTTAAAATCCCACCAACCCCTACCCATAAACCTAACCCTGACCTTCACTGCTTTGTTGAGCTACTATATGCATTCTACATGTATTTCATACTTATAAGCTGTACATTCACACAGAGAAATGAGAACCTACAAAGGATGTATTTTTCATCGTACTAGATATTTATATGTTTTGTTTTTAGGCAATACATTCATTGTTATCACAAAAGTAAATATAAAGGGGTTATTGCACAAGAATAAGAAATCAGCCAATAAAGGCATAATAAATACTTTAGAATGCCAAACAAGTTCATAACTAGTCACTTACAAGTGTAATTATTAGTCATGAATTACTGTCTGATCCCTAAACTAAAGTGTTACCATTAATGTTATTTATTTATTTTTGTATAAAAAAAAAAAACAATTTATTGTGAATTAATGTTAATATAAAAATATCCATTTAGTGTGAATTATGTATTTAGTAACTTTGTTTTTATTTTCTTTAATTATTATGTTTTATTATTTATGAGTTTGTTGGTTTGTTTGAAATAATGCCGTGATTGTGCAAAGCTCTTATCAAGGCAAAGGGTGAATACATACAATAATCTAAAATATAAGATACAGTTGCAGGTACAAGTCTGTGGACCCTTTGGATTTTCCTGGATTTCTGCATCAATTCATGGGGACCTGAAATGAGTTTTTGTCTATTATTGTGACCTAGATGAACATCAGATACAATTTTATGACCAATTTTGCAGAAATCCAAGTGGTACATCCAGGCTTTTGAAACACTATTGAGTTTGTCCTGGCCTGTATGTCTTGTATGCTGGGCAGTTTTCATCACCATCTTGTCCAACTCATCATACATTTAAAAACAAATTGATATGTAGGCACAATCAATTTATATTTGTCTACAGATTAATTTAAGCATACACTTTTATCGTAAAAGTTAATTTTTTATAAGAACATAATATTTGCAGATTATTATTAATATTAAGAACATAAGTAACCTAAATTCAGACAAGCGTGTCCAAAATTTGGACTGGTAATGTACACCGATCATCCACAACATTAAAACAACCTGTCTAATATTGCGTAGGTCCCCCTCATGCCACCAAAACAGCACCAACCTACAATTCATCAATAGCATTCTGATATGATATAACAGAGCAGTTATCTGAGTTACCGTAGACTTTGTCAGTTCGAACCTGTCTGGCCATCCTCGGTTGACCTCTTTCATCAACAAAGCATTTACATCCACAGAACTGCCGCTCACTGGATGTTTTTTTTGTTTTTGGCACCATACTGAGTAAACACTAGAGACTGTTGTGTGTGAAAATCCAAGGAGATCAGCACTTACATAAATACTGAAACCAGCCTGTGTGGAACCAACAATCACTCATGCGATTATCTAGACAGCCAATCATGTGGCAGCAGTGCAGTGCATACAATCATGCAGATACGGGTCAGGAGCGTCAGTTAATGTTCACATCAACCATCAGAAGAGGAAAAATTTGATCTCAGTGATTTGGACTGTGGCATGATTGTTGGTGCTCCCTGGCCCAGATTAATTACACCCCTCAAATTGGTCTAGTGTCTCACAGCTGGGCCATGCAAGCAGCATGATGATACATCCAGTTAAATAACAGCCATCAGTCATCGTTGGCTATTAGAACTGGGAACCAGGTGGTCTCATTTCCTCTTGGACTGAGTTTACGTACTGTATGTTTATTTTGTGTGTGATGGAAACAGAGACGCTCACAAACACTTGTACTTTTGTCTTTACTGCACAGATGATAATTTGATATTTCAGTTCTTGATATGCTCATCTGTCAGAGCAGTATGATTCTTGATGGATGAATCTGAGAGGGAGTATATCAGAAAGCAAAAAGGATCTGGATAGGCAATGTAATATTTCTGATACATTAAATAAATGGCCTCATACATCTCTTTATTGCACTTTTCTTGAAAATGTACAAAACAGGGACTGTAGAAGGTCGGAACCCTTCATTATTATTAATATTGTTATTATTATGTTTTTATTATTATTATTTTAATTTTCGAATGATAAGTGAAAGGTGGTGCTTAACTCTCTGACTTGATCATCAACCTCGGGAAGTCAAACTAGACATCAAATTGTGCTGTTTTAACTTCTATTTATTTGATGAGGTTTGCAATTTTTGCAGAATTGTTACCAATACTTGTCTAAAAATTTGGCTTAAAAAAGGCAAAAGCACATAAATACAGTTAAAATCCTGATTTGTCTTGATACTATTTTGTAGCAATAAACATTAAATAAACATGGCAGTACAAATAAATAAATAATAAAAACAATATGGCAGAGTGGGAAATATGGTTGCAAATTTAACCTAAATTGCTATCACTCACTAAGGGCTAGGTAGTTTAGGACCAGAGGTTGGTTTGTAGTTAAAATAAAAACTTATATTTCTCATAAATTAAAGAAAAAATAAAACATATGTTAGATCAATTTCCTTACAATAACTTGGGTAACACGGTTGAATGGATGAGCTTGAGTTATTGAATGCAGTCAATAATTTTATTTGTCACTGCAGAAGCTTTGACTTTTAATATCCAAACTTCACAAGCATGGGTATAGAATAAACAAATTGGGTAAATTAAAAGGCTGCCTGTCAGATTATGTAATAAAGGCAAGATACTGATCAAGTGCACAGATATTATGCTGGTGTTGTGGAGCCAAATAAATAAATAGTAGTGGGGGAGTTGGATTGTGACAGACTAGATTCAAACTGATCTAATGTCAAATAAAACAAGTGAAGCGCATTATGAAGTGGGGAAATCTCCCTGTATCCCCCCTGCTCATGTGTCTGGAATAAAGGCCATGAGATTGGAATATGAAAAGACTGTAGAGCCTCTTAAAAACTTGCAAATGCTCCATACAGTCCCATCCTGTAGTGTAGCAACTTATTAAAGTGCAAATATATGATACACACATTCATAGACTCATTTCCAGAGTGTTGGCATATTGTAGAGCTTTCTCTTATTCTCTCTCTTCTCCTTTCCTTGATCTTTCCCTCTTTATCAATCTCTTTGTGTTTTGTTCCCAATCTACCCCCCTTTTCCCTCTGTCTAATTAATCTTATTAAACAAACATTGTGTTATGGAGGTTTTTAAATTCTGGATATATATATAGACACACACACACACACACACACATATATATATATATATATATATATATATATATATATATATATATATATATATATATATATATATATATATATATATATAATTTTTTTCTATTTAAACTTGCTTGCTGAAAACTTCACTTTTTCTGTCATTGGCATCATGCATATTTATTCTAAGTGCATGTTTCCATGACAATGTTCGGAAAATACTTCTGTTAGAATTTAAATAATAAAAATGCAAATAAAAGGTTTTTGTTGCTATCATTATCACTTTAGCGACCCTCTGGTGGTCTAATCAATTATGCAGACAGAACTAAACCCCCGGGCACAGACCCCGACACCAGCAGCACAAACTTTCAAGTCACCAGGCGTTTTGTCTAATGACAGAAATTTCACAACATGAAGACGAGGCCCATCAGCGTCTCAACAACATTGCTGTTCCACATCATTAATTTCCAGGGCCCTCTGTAGTGGGAGAAAACAAAATCAAATTAATTAGGAAGCTGAAAACGAACATGAGAAATTAATAAAATAAAATGAAATAAAGAAGAGAAAAAAATGCTAATGGATCTGAAACAAACTATGCTATTATTTTTTAGGGAAGGGAGCCTAACTATGTTGTTGGCAATTTCAGATTCAATTATAATGCAGGGACCTCAGCTCTACCTTTTCAAATGAGGTTTAGATGAAAAAATTTAATTAGAAATTATAACCCTTGAGGAACTTGCAGACTACAAAAATTGTCTTACCTCTAGTCTCAAACTGTATCATTTGTATGTTTATGTAAGGGATGCTCATATGCACGGTAATGCTGCACTCAAGTGCACCTGGTAAGTTTCTACTTTTGAGTTAGGCAGTCTGTATTGTGATATGTCATATTTAAGTTGGAAACAAAATAACAAGCTTTTTGCCCATCTGTCACTTACTCGACATTGTGCCGATGTAGTGACACTAGGGGTCGCACTTGGGAACCCCAAAACACCTCAGATCTTTGAGAAAAGGTCAATGAAAATTGGCTAGTGGAAGTTGCATGCCACTCCCCCGGACATACGGGTATAAAAAGATTGTTTCTTCGGAGACGAGCGGTTGTGCATCAGCAAGCTGAATACTGCTGTTGTTCCATTCACCTCTAAGAAGCGTATGATGTTGGATATATGGCGCATTCCAGCAGCTTTCTCTCCTTCTGCACGCCTAATGCAGATTAAGTCCCTGGGCGCTTCGACAGAGCTACTAAGTTAATATATTCTGCTAAAAGAGAATATTTTCTCTTTAAGACACATTGATGTGAACATCTTTTTAAAGATGTCTTTATATAGATGCCTTTCCATCTTTGTGTGATTCCTGGATGTGGTCGTCATCTCTCCGACTCCGATGGCCACGAGCACTACCTCGAGTGTCTGGGCAGTGATCACACTGAGGCAGCGTTTGTGGATGGTTCATGTTCTCATTGTGAGAATATGACCATGGCAACGTTGAGGTCACGGCTTTCCTTCTTCCAGAGGAAAGCCATTCCAGCCGCCCCCCACGCTGCACCTTCTACCTACAGGCGCTGGAGGCGATTTGGGGAGTTCAATGGGTCGGGTAAATCCCCGCAGACCTCCCGTTCACCAGCACGCTCGTTTGCCCCCGTTGAGTTCCGAGATGATTCCAGCTCGCCTCATGGCCAGCTTAACGTCTCTTTTTGAGCTCACAAGCAGGATGAGTTCTCAATCGCTGCAATGGAGATTGCACTGGCTTTGTTAGACGCCGAAGACTCGAATGGGCTTCCACCTTTTGAAATGGGCTTCCACCTATGCTTGCCCAGGCCGCTGCGAGTATCGGTTTGGACTGGAACCCTCCATCCTCCCCTGAGCCCTCGCAGCTAGATGATTAGTTCCTGGGTTCAGGGTGCCACTCACAGCCACGCCCCCCCCCCCCCTGGTCCCTTTCTTCCCGGAAATGCACTACGAACTGAAGGCACCTTTTGCTGCCTGAAACCGACTTCCCGGTTCGTCCGCTCTCACTACCTTCGACGGCGGGTCAGCCCACGGGTACACAGATGTCCCTCAGGTGGATAAGGCAGTCGCGGTGTGCATGTGCCCGCAAAATGCCGCCACATGTGGTGGGATAGTCCGGCACTTCCCTCCAGGACCTGAAGGACTACATCATCTCTGGCGTCAAAAGCATATGGTGCTGCTGGACAGGCCGAAGAGGCCCTCCTCCTCAGTCGCTAACCCTCCCTATGCCGGGTACACAGAGCAAGGTAAGTGCTTTTAGGCCGCCCTCAGCGCAGATGCAATGCTCCTCAACGTGGCGTTGCCTGCCCCCCGCCGCAAGGTCCCGCCGCAAGGTCCCACCCCCAGGTACACGATTGTCCCCTTAGTGCCCCTTGCCGGAGCTTTGACATGTGGCTAACACTTTCAGGACCATCCGACTCAGCTACGCGATTCAGTTTGCCAGGTGCCCGCCCCAGTTCAGCGGCATCCGTTTCACTTCAGTGCAAGGCGAGAATGCCGCCGCTCTGTGTGCGGAGTTTGTGACCCTTCTTCGCAAGGGTGCGATAGAGACTGTCCCCCCAGCCTAGATAAGGAAAGGGTTCTACAGCCCTTACTTCATCATGCCAAAGAAAGATGGTGGGTTGCGGCCAATCTTGGACCTGCAGAAACACATTTTGAAGTGCGTCCGGCATCAAGATTGGTTTGCGCCAGTAGACCTGAAGGACACATATTTCACGTCTCGGTTTTACCTCGACACAGACCCTTCCTAAGGTTTGCTCTTGACGGCTGGGTGTATCAGTACATGGTCCTCCACTTCGGCCTGTCCCTGTCTGGGGGAATCATGAATATGGTAATCATTCAGTACCATAGTTTACATCAAAGAATACAGTAGGCCTGTTATTGTTTGATACCATCCTAGCAAACGCAAAACATGGCTGCGTCCAAAACCAGGAAAATACTAATGTATGTGGAGGTAGGAAGGGTTCAAGGCACGTCTGAATCCAATGTTCATGTCAAATCCTGTCTATTGAGATATACAACTAAGAAGACATACAGCACTTCAGATATTCAATTTATATAGAGAAACAAGAAATGCCCAATTAGCATGACAATGACATCATTAACCAAGCACTCAGTCCGACTGATTATATAATTTGGACCAGAGGAAATGAGGATGGGAGGTAAATAAAGAAACTATAGTCTCTCGCTCAAAACTGTTTTGTCAAAATAGTACGCTTTGTGCCATACCAATCAAGGGTTCATCACATCATGCACTAAGGCAGTGGCATGCATACCCCCAGCGGAGGCCAGATGACTGTTCATTATCCACACAGCTGTAAATTATGGCTATTCTAGACAGATTATCAATTAAAACACTCGCCAGATTAAAGACTTCACAAAAGGCCACTTGCAGCAATCAGGCCAGCTGATTAGGTTTTCATATTGTGGATGAAAGACTCGCTGTCGGAAAGGGCTGATCATTCAGTGTTTCGGAGATGAGGCTCTTTTGTCAGTCTTGCCCGGCATATGCTGCAAAGTTGGTCCTCATTTGTCTTGCTGCTGTTAAACAATACAAAGTACCCCTTTATGTACATCTAAAAATAGCTTGGGCTCTTTTTGGCATCTCAAACCATGTACTAACCAGGTGTGATGTGATAAAACGACGTGCGACAAAAGCTATTCCCTACATGTAAATCTGAGTTTTTGTCCTTTCCAGCTGCAACCTCGACAGCACATTCTGCAGTGTCACAAAATCATATTCCACATAAATGGAACATCAAACATATTCTAATTGGCTGTGGGTGGGTTCTGTCACACAATATATTCACTTTAATTATGGACAGACAAATTACGGCATCATACCTGATTAGGGTATGGTGTCATGGGTAAATTCACATGTAGAACATCAAGTTGGTGATGGCTTGTTTAAATCCGACTTGCATGACTTACCTCATAGGCAGATCCCGCAAAGATAATGGCAAGACATAAAATGTAATGTTGGGTTAATGACGTGGCTAATTAAAAAAACCTGATCTTGGATTAACAGGCCCGTCTAACTTTAAACACTTTATTGTACATAAAATGAGACATGCATACAATGTGTCTCCGCAGCAGAGGTAGAGTCACTCATAAATTGATTCAGGCTGGTTCAAAGAGCACACTGCACATTTTGATCCATGTCTCCTGGGTGATGTGATTTTGCAGCAATGAAAGCTGAGGCTGTTGAATGGTTTTGAAGTTGGTAAATGCATGACATACACTATGATATTTTGACTGGTTGTTGAATGAGAGTTTATCTTTTGATGAACCTAGCTTGAAGTGGGGCTTCTGTATGCTGACAATGAGACCTGGAGGAGAGCTTTCTGTTTTTAGTATGAATGGGTCAGATGATTATTAATGATGATTAATTATGTTAAACTACAGGGAGCTGCAGAGGGTATAAATACAATATGGAAAATGCAATGTTTGCACTTTGATAATTAAATCCTACACCTGATAACCCTGCTGATAAGCCTGCTGAATTCTCATATTGGTCAAGGCTGGATTATCTGGTTAGTGCTGGTTTGTTGATAGTTTAGCTGGCAGTCCAGAATAGCCGTAGCAAATCTTTTTGTATTTTTTTTTAATAAGCAGCACATTTTTTTACCATCCCATGATGGGGACCAGAATCCAAACACAACCTATGATCGTCTTATCAGCAGGAAAATAAAAATTCTGCTCTGTTGATAACAGATGAACCATGCCTCAAATGATTTTCATCAAATCTCAAATCAACTACACATTTTTTACCTGACGAGAACCTGACAATTCTCAGAGATGGACAGTTAAGTCATGATGTACTGTAGCATCAACATACAATCTGTGGGCATGACCTCTGTCAGAGTGCAGTGTGGTTTTTCAATCAGAATGCAAAGGACTGCTGGCAGATGCCTCTTGTCTTGCAGGCAGCCCATGCAGAGAAATAAATAAGCTTGCTGGCATGAGCGAGGGTAGCAGGAAATGGTTCTGGCTCCAGACCCCATTTCCACCTGTAAAGTAAAGGTCAGATTGAGTTTAACAGCACTCACTGTGTCCAATTACCCTTTGTCTGATTATTTTAAAATAAACAGGAATATACCATAAATACAGACTGACTGACCCATTGTTGGCTCTTCCATTGCATTAACCTCCTAAGAACTGAGCATGACTGCTGTATGCATTTTTCATTTCCATGTTTGATTTGTAACTACTAGCTCCTAATAAATATTGAATGAAGAGCAAATAGTTTACTTTCAAGAAAACGTCGATGTTGTATAATGACGCAATTGGAACTACGTCAGTGAGTCATGTGGTCTGAAGCCTATATACAATCACGGCAATTAATTGGATGATGGCGCTTAAGTGACACCCATAGGGAGCCACATCACAGAACCCATAAAGGCAGCTGTTTTGGTGCCATTCCGCCAGATTTTCTTACTTCAGTGCTCGAATTTGTCTAAGTTGGTAAATAGCGACTCACTATAGCAAGGACTATGTTCTCCCTTTTGAGCAACAACATATGAGGACATCGTTGGAAATTAGCAGTTTGTGTGCGGAGGGCGAGCTCCCGTGTAATTGGTGCTCAAGCCCGTGGACTTAAGATGCTCAAAAAAAGGAAATTTTTCTCCAAAACAATATTGTGAACCGAGGGGTAGGGTGCGTTACTATTCTCCCTGGGTTCCATTAGTAGATGGCGAGTGTGTGAAATGCAAATGGTTGTGTGGCCATCTTTGATGGGTGAAAAGATGCAAATCCTATCTCTGTCCCTGTTCAATGGTGGCACATACTTCACGCTCCTCGCTCCTTTTAAGATGTGTTAATTCTGTACTCACTGATTTTGCAGTCTTTCTGTTGTTAAGGAATTGTGTTTTGAGTTCTCTGTTCTTCACACTCTTGCTTCTCCTCTTGTGAGTCCGCCATTTGAAAGGCATCTTCCACTTGTGATTTAGTTTGTATGGATGATCAAGAAGGTCATAATTTGTAAATGGAGGACCAAACATGTCATAATTTATGTATGGATTTTTTTATAGTTTCTGCTTAAGAAACCATACTTTTTATATTAAATTTCACACACTTTTCTCCCCATAATAAATGCTGGGGTCATTGTGGCAAACCAGTTTGCTCTCAATCCCCTCTACGTTTTTTTCCAACTCTATGCTAGGGAAGATGGTTTATCTGGCATCCTCTGATGTAAATACAAATACAATACATTCACCTCTTTTTATAATTACCTGATCGAATTCGGCCTCTGTCCAAGTGGCCAAGTGCTTCGGTACAGACATAACAAAATTAATTTTACAATAAGCTCAAGTTCTCTCCCCCAATGTTCATACACACTTTTCCGTTCAAAACACCAGAATTTTTTTCTGACTGTCGTCCTGCTGTAAGCACACTTCAGGACGACAGTCATTATGCCTAAATACAATTAAGGCAAACATTGTTAAACCCCATTCAATCAGCCATAATTATGGAGGTGCGAGGGCTTCCCTCCACTGTGTCACTGGTTCCAAGGTGGCTTCCAAAGGTGAGCCAAGAGTGCCAATTAGTGGTTAGGCCTACTCATTGCATTGCAATAGAGAATCATGCATTAGTTCCTCAGTCTGCCTGTGTTACACTTGGCAGCAGTTACTAGGTGCTTCGAATTGGGTAATCAGAATGAGAGAGAATGCATTTTTTTTCTTACAGTAGAATGCCACAAGTGCAGCTAGGGGAACTGGTTTGTAACAAAATATTTTAAGGATGCTTATTTCCATTTTCATATTATGCCAAGGATGGCATTTTCCCAGGTTCCCTTTTGGGGGCAAAGGATACCAATTTTGTGTCCTTCTTTACGGACTTGCGTTAGCACCTCGTACATTTACAAAATGCAAGGATGCAGCACTGATGCCCTTGAGGCGTCATGTCACCCACATTTTTAATTATCACAAAGATTGATTGGT
Source organism: Xyrauchen texanus (assembly GCF_025860055.1). Taxonomy (NCBI): domain Eukaryota; kingdom Metazoa; phylum Chordata; class Actinopteri; order Cypriniformes; family Catostomidae; genus Xyrauchen; species Xyrauchen texanus. The sequence goes on along the minus strand of NC_068285.1, from coordinate 28,197,235 downwards.
GTTAGCACACTCAGAGAAATTGGCTGCCCAACATCATCATTTTCAGTCATGTAAGCAGTGTAGTGCTGCAAGTTAACCTAGACAAGAGCATTTTATTGCAGAGGCAACAGACTCTGTTTCTAGAGGTGGAGATAGACTCACGGACAATGCAGTCACGCCTGTCTCCGGCTCTGTTCTGTCATTACACAAGTGTTATGACATGGTCTAGCATCAGGTCGCAACATGGAAGAGATTGAGAGTTCTTTTTTTGCGTTGTGGGTGGTTTATTTTGGAAAAGCAGGAACCCAAGCTTTAAGAGCCGATAAGGCCAAAAATAATAAAACAAAACCCCAGCTTACCCGTTCCCTAACTTACCAAACAAATGAAAACAAAAGAAAATACACAGAATGTCCCTAAATCCTTTTATAATAAAAACACAGACAAAAATATGTACTTAAATAAATGACATCAAACTCCCTACTTTTACCATACACCCAACCGTGTGCTAGCCTATTTACAAAATATAACAATATATACACAATGTTTCACAAAAACAAATCCAAAGGAGAATGAAAAAATAATAATCAGAGTTATAGAAATTGTGGGTTTGGCCCCTCAATGGGGCCCCCTTTTGAATGATGGTTTTCCCCCGTGGTGGTTGATACCAAATGCTAGAGCTCAATTAAATTAGTAAAACTTAAAATAACTATGTTTTACCTAATTTTGTTATACATTACTCAATTCAATTTGATGGAAAATGTTTATGAAATTATAAATCTTGAAATGCACTGTTAATCTTACATATTTTTTAGTGAATGTTTATGAACATGTATTTGATTTTTTGTGTATTGAAATGAACAATGTTTTTATTTTCTCCCCAAAAAAATGCACTCTAAGTTCTTGTGGTGCCGTAGTGACTCTCAAATCTCAGTTGCCTTCACATGTGAGACCATCAATCCGAACATCTTATCACGTGGCTTGTTACCGCGGAGCTGTAGCACATGTGGAGTCATCACGCTATTCACGGCATTCACGCACAACTCACCACGCGCCTCACCAAGAGCGAGAACCACACATTAAAGAGACCACCAGGAGGTTACCCCATGTGACTCTACCCTCCATATAGAAACCGGGCCAATTTGGTTGCTTAGGAGACCTAATTGGAGTCACTCAGCATGCCCTGGATTCGAGCTTACGACTCCAGGGGTGGTAGGCAGCGTCAATACATGCTGAGCTGCCCTGGCCCCCTTACAAATATTTTTAAAACTTTAAACATAACTTAATTCTTTATACATACATACATACTGTATTTATACATTTTATAACATTTAAATGTTCAGTGTGAACCATATACACAATTACATTTCATAACAAAATGACATGGTTAAATTGTGTAATCTTTAACAAAATAAGTTATATTGTTTACATTAGTTAAAAATTATACTCTACATTTTGATGGAATTTTGTTTTTTAGTGTAGTTATGTTATTGTTTGATTGAATTATTTGATATATAAGCAATAATTTCCATACCAAACAAGGAGTAAACGATCATAAATAATATGTTTTATTTCTTATACAATGGACAGAATTATATTTTTCCATCATTGATCACATAACCAGGAACATTCCAGGGCCAAGGTGGCAATCCTATTGTCCTCTCAGGAGGTCATTGTGGTTAACAGTGTACTCTTTGGCGATTGTAAAGGGGTTCAATGGAAGGGGGGCGAGAACTGGCTTGACAATATAAATAATATTTTAAATATTAATATTTTTAAAACTTAAACAAAAGACACAATTATCAACACACAACGGTCAGCTACCAGTAAACAATCTATCTCTGTCGCACCACCATCCGCAGTCAGCATTTATCCCTCTCGGAGGCTTAATTAGCTTGATAAGGGACAGGGTGTGCAGAATCACCACCTGGCCCCGCCCTCCGCCCTGTCACAGTGATAAATAGCTGAAATTTTCAAGTGCTCACTTTATACAAACAGGTTTCAATATAAAAACGTAATACCAGATGTAGTTTTGTTGGCGTTTCTCCCAAAAGATAAAATTCACTAAGATTGGCACCATGTTGTTTTGTCACATGACTCAAAAGTTTAACACATTCATAATGGGCCAGAGTGTCCTGAACTGAGATCAGTCAGTTTCAATAAAATTTATTTATGCATTGTGTATAACGAATCCAAAACACAATGTATGCACATGAGGATGCGGGGTCACACGAGGTTAAGATGAGCAGTGTTTGCATATGGTGTTGAGCTTTTGTGGAACATTTTTATCAAGTTAAATATAAATTAATCAAGTGTAAATATAGCCATTTTATTCTACAATTATTTCTGCTGGTCAAGTATGTATTTTACTGTGTGTGTGTGTGTGTGTTAGGCCCCACAGAATGCAATGCATGATCACATATGGTACTCATATATGGTAAACTTGAGTCTCACGGTTTGACATTAGAGAAAATATATGATAAGGCCCCTTAAAGAGGTTTCAGATGTTCCCTTCTTAAAAGTAACAGACTGAAGACACAGAACAAAATGTATGGAAGGTTTTAGCCATGCCTTGTTAGACCTATGTAAGCGAGTACAAGCTTAAGACACATCAGTTGTTTCTGCAGGGGCAACTTGGCTTGTTATCTCTGATAATAAAGTCTATATTCTGGCATCAAAAACTCCAAGTATTTCAGAGTGATTTTTCACAAATTGGGCAGAAACCACAACACTTTTATTGTGCTGACCAACAGGGGCCACTAACAGCTGGACAGGCCATAAGCCCATTATAGACTGCATGCCGAAGCAGTGCAGAAGAAGAACATTATTTTTCAGCACTCATATTAATAAAGTAGTGTATTTACAAGCAAAAGCAGCATGGCAGAATGCAGATGCATAAGCAGCGCAGCAGGAGTTTCAGTGTTGAGTCTATTTTTTTCTGCACTGCTCACACTGAATTAAAGTGACGTTGATGGTCATTCTGAAGATGAGTTGACACAAAACATTTTATATTGCACAGAATCAGCAAATATTTATATTCGTATGTGTTTTTGTATCAATTACAGATGGATGGAAAAGAAAATACTAAAAGCAATATTAATTTTTTTATTATATAGTTTATGCAGACATACGGTTTTATCATACAAAACTACAACATAATACATATTATAGGCTTAAACAAATGCAATAAAACTGCCTATTATATACAATTATTCTAAAGAGCTAGTCCAAAGAGTTAACAACAATACCCATAAACAGCCGAGTGCTAACAGGTAAACAAATGCAAATGGTAAATTCAGAACTTATCTCAGTCGTGTATTGATTATGGATGACAATTTATAAGGATTCATTCACAAAGGAGAAAGCACACTGAAAAAGCATCAGCTGTTGCAGATGGTGAGTTAACACATATTCTTGGAAGTGCATCCTTTTTGTGAGCAATGTACTCAACACAAAAGTTTTGTCAGGTGTTTGAATAAAGACATATCTCTGGTTGTACATAATTGCTTATTTCTGACTATATTATTAAACTATATTATTAAGAGTGATAGAGCAAAACCGAGTGATCAAACCACCCTGGCTCATCATCCTCCCCTTCCACTATATGATGTTTGAAATGAGCAGAGCTTATTGTGTCAGCTGTCATTACATGAAATAATTCTACAAATAATTCTTCTAAATTTAGTTGGAATGTTCAATGGGATATCTGACCCTCAAATATCAAAATACTCAGTAGGAATACTTGACTACTGTGTTGATTTCACTGGTCATATTGTAAGATTGTTTGGTGGAATAGAGTGCCTGACCCACAGATTTATAGAGCAGTGATTCTGCACTGATCTCCTTGCATATAAACTCATATTCCCATACCATTGTAAGCAGGTGAGCTGGGTCTGATAACAGAAGGTTTACCTGTCTTACAGCCCTGGATATATAGAATAATTCATCAAACTCTTTCTTTCTCTCTCTTTCTCCCTTTGTCTCTTGCTCTCAATGCCTTTTCATTTGAGATGGTGGATGCTAGTAATATACTTGTTGAAGTTATCAGGAGGTCTCTCAGGGGTTATTTCCACTGCTTTTATCCACTGATAAAAATGTGAAAAAAAAAAAGAAAAACGTTTTATTTACAATATTTACAGTGTTTTTACTGCATGATCATGTGAACCGATCAAAAAATATTTCTGACAGAAAACATAGCATAAGGGGATAATTATTACTTTTTTGTTTGACAAGCAAGGACACTTCGGCATGTGGAGTAATGTGAGCCAGGAATCGAACCACCAACCCTGCGATTGGCAGCCAACTTGCTCTACCACCTGAGCCACAGCTGCCCCAGAATAGTTTTATTGGATTGTTTTAATGGATTTGGTAGACACTTTTATCCAAAGTGATTTACAGTGAATTCCCGATATTAATTTTATCAAATGAGTTTTCCCTGGAAAACAAACCCATACCTTGCATTGCGGTCACACTGTTCTACCAGCGGACTCTAAAGCTTTCGGTTGCATGTACTTTTATGCATTGAGCATTAAAGTACTTTAAAGCAATTTACAGTGAATTCAAGATATTGATTTTATCAGAATATGTGTTTGCTGGCAATCAAACCCATAACCTTGGCATAACTGGTGCCATGCTCTAACAGTTGACTCTTAAGCTTTCTGTTTTATGTATTTGGCAGACATTTTTATTTATTATTTTTTTTTACATTTAGTAATTTAGCAGACACTTTTATCCAAAGCAAAAGGAACAGATGTGTTTTCAGCTGGTTCTTGAAAGTTGAGATGGTAACAGAAGATGTTGTGGAGGTTGAAAATTCATTCCACCACAGAAGAGCAGAGAAAATTAATGATCATGAAATGGATGGGAGTACCAGTCGTCGTTCGTTCATAGAACGCAGAGAGTGAGTTGGAGCATAGACCTGAAGAAGTTAATTGAAGTAAGAAGTTGCAGTTCCTTTGGCTGTCCTGAAAGCCAGAGTCAAAGCCTTGAATTTGACAAGTAGTTAGTGGAGTGAAATCAAGAATGCGGTGACATGAGCCTTTTTTGGCTGATTGAAGACCAGACCTGATGTTGTAAAGTGTGAATCTGCAAGACCGGGTGGTTGATGAGATGTGTGCAGTAAAATTAAGCTGGTCATCTACCACTACTCCCAGGTTCCGGGCTGTTCTGGTTGGTGTTAGTGATGTTGGACCATGATGAAAAGTGAGATTGTGGTAAACAGATGGGTTGGCTGGGAACACAAGGAGTTCTGTCTTGGCAAGGTTGAGCTGAAGGTGTTGTTCTTTCATCCAGGCTGAAATGTCCAAGATGCAGGCAGAGATACGAGCTGAGACAGTAGGTTCATCAAGCTGGAATGACAAGTAGAGCTGCGTATCATCTGCGAAGTAGTGGTAGGAAAAGCCATGTGCCTCAATGATCTGTCCCAGTGATGTTGTGTACATTGAGAAGAGGAGGGGGCCAAGCACTGATCCTTAAGGAATCCCAGTGGTCAGCTGTTATGCATTGGTCACCTCTCCTCTTGACCTTGAACGATCTGCCAGTGATAAATGACTCAAAACATCCTGTGATGTCCAGGTCAGAGAGGTGGTACACAGTATCTTGTGGTTCACTGTGTTAAAGGCAGCAGACAAGTCCATGGAAGAGGACAGATGATTTAGAGTGAGCTCTCGCCAGTCACAGAGTTTTAGCTACTTACAATCGGGCATTCTCTGTTGAGTGTCCTTTTTTGAAGCCAGACTGATGCCTGTCAAGTAGATTGTTCTGTGAGAGAAAAGCAGACAACTGGCTGGAGCATGTGGCACGTGCTGGCCTAGAGGAAAGATGACAGACACTATCAAGGCAAGACGTTAATGTTGAGAAAAGAGCATTTGTAGTTAATTTAAATCAAGTGAAGAGAAATGGTTAGGGGAGGGAAGGGATGCAGAGACGTCTATGGAAGAGAAGCGAGTTGGTGAGAGAGAGTGAAGGTTGCAGCGGAAGGAGGCCATAGGTGAAGAGGTAAAGTATAAGTGAGAGTAACAGAAAACTGGATAAGAAATGGTCAGAGATATGTAGCGGGCATATGTAGAGATATGTAGAGGGGTTTTATCCAATGCGATTTACAGTACAGTGCATTCAAGGTATACAAATTATCATTATGTGTGTTTCATGGGAATCAAACCCATAATCTTGGCATTAAGGAAGTCAGGGCTTACCAAAAAGACAGAGGAACATGTTAGTATATTTAGAGTGAACCTCTCCTTCTCTTTTTTCTGTTTTTCATCTATATGTTGCCATTCTTTGTTTTAACTACTGATGAATATGTGTTACTTCTGTGTGATGGGCCAATAGCTCATCTGAGAGCAGGATAATAGGGCTTTCCCTCATTAATAATAGGACAGCCTTTTTAGGCTTGCTTAAAGAGGGCATTCAAACAGCACTTGGCAGTGGCCTGATGTTTGTTCTACTTCAGAATCTGCCTCTTCCAGGACATCCAGAGAGATTTACTCCAGCTTATCTCCAAAGGACCAGGATGTGCCTCCACGGCTGAGCGAAACAATTACTCACAGTGGCTTTCTATCTGTACTACAGTGAGCGTTTGTGCTTTCCACACACATACATACATACATACACACACACACACACACACACACACACACACACACACACACACACACACACACACACACAGACACATATACACACACATGTAAACAGGTACACACAGAATCACACTCGTATGGCTCAAACACATGGCCTCACGCAGAGAAAAATAACTTGAGTTATTCAATTTCGAATTTTCTTTGTCATGTCAGTACATCAAGCGAAAATAATGTGTCACTTTGTGTTCAAAGAAGGCATGCTATGAAGCTGCGGTAAAAACAGACAGAGGGCTGAGACACCTGTTCAGTCTTTTCATGTTCAATGACATGCTCAGATTTACCTGCTTTGTATTCAAATACAATAAACAGCCAAAAGTACGTGTACACTCGACTGCCATACCCATTTGTGCTTGTTGAATGTTTACACGAGTATTCAATTATATTTCATTGGATATAACTACTTCTCCATAATTTGATAATTTATTGGATTACTGATGCTATAATCAAAATAAAATGTTTTTTAAATATCTTTCCAATATCTCATGCATTCCGTAATAGCAAAACGTTTATTGTGCTTGGCAAACAGCCAATCACTGGGATCACTGAAGATTTTTATCTCTTGTAACTGAGTTTTGGCAATTCATATTTATTATTTAAAGATTTGACATATAGTTCAAGATGTCCTTAACTTTAGTTTCCATCACTTAGTGCTCCACTTAAGTTCCCACTGAGAGCTGAAAGCTCATGGCAAGAGATTTTGCAGACCTTGACTATTCTAAGAGTAAGAGACAATTCTCTCTCTCTCTCTCTCTCTCTCTCTCTCTCTCTCTCTCTCTCTCTCTCTCTCTCTCTCTCTCTCTCTCTCTCTCTCTCTCACACACACACACTCTCTGAAAGTATGATCAGATTAAGTTGAACTCCCTCAGGCTCAGGAGAAACTGTTCTGAGTCACAGAATGCCCTATTCAGACTGAAGATTTTCTTCACCCAAAGAAGGGACAGTAACCTTCTGTCTAGTTATAGTGTCTATTTGGGATCTTGGTTTGCTCTACAATCTCTTTTGGGGTGTTTTGTGGGGAAAAGTGCCAAATGAATTATTGTAGGATAAAATGCAGAACAATTTAAAATTAAATAGGGAAGGTTAAATGTTTTTTAGTGGTGAAAAAAAATTAAATTGTGACTAGCCACAGCACCAGCTCTCAATGTTCCAGGTTCCATACAATTAAGCTCAATCAGTATAAATTGTGGCATAATATAATGTTGATTTGTAAAACAAATCATCACAATAAAAATTAAACAGTAAAAATACAAAAATCATGAATGAAAACAAATGTAGGGAAATCAAAATTATAAACATACAAATTGAATATAATTAGTATCACTATATATATTTTTTAAATAGATTAATCAAAAGCTAGTTAAAAATATTTATTTTTAAAAATGTAAATGCTTGGTACTTGTCTAACTGTCTAAAGCATTCCATATTTTTGGCAGCTTCACCAAATCTCTTAAGATTTAAATTATATTATGTAAGAAATTCTGCATTGAAAGACCTCAAACTGCGAGTTGGATCATCATTTGATAATTTGATTTGACGGTCATAAATTTATGATGGTGCTAAAGCATTAAGTGCTTTATAATAATAGAACCTTAAAATCAATCCTGTATTTAATGGGTGACCAATGCAAATGAGCTAAAACTGGAGTAATATGATCTCTCCACCTGGATCTAGTAAGCTCTCTGGCTGCAGCATTCACACAACTCTTAGGTAAGCAAGTATAAAGTGCATTACGATAGTTGATGTGAGAGAAAAGATAAAAGCGTGAAATAAATGAAACATGGGGTTGAATTTGTGCAATATTTGAAGATGATAAAAACAGGTGAAAAAAACATAATTTATATGAGACTTAAAATTCAGATCACAATCTAGAATAACGTCTCGGGTTACTTAACTGTAACCCCTGTTCCCTGATAAAAGCAGAACGAGATGCTGCGCTGAGTTAGCGCTTTGGGAGAACTTTAGGTGTGACCAGCTGTGAATATGTGTGCAACACATCAATGAAAATTGACCAGAATTTATAGCCTCTGCCGGTCACAGGTGCATCGTCAGGTATTTTGTCTGAAGAGCAGTCCTGGGGCATCCCAGTGCGTCAATGAAGTGCAGCATCTCGTTCCGCTTTTATCAGGGAACAGGGGTTACAGTTAAGTAACCCGAGACGTTCCCTGTCAAAAAGCTACACTTATGATGCTACGCTGAGTTAGCGCTTTGAGAACGAGAATACCCACGCCGCTGCACTGTGGATGTCCGGACCCCTTACGGTTGTGCAGTGCGCTCACAAGAGCTGAGAGGCCTCAGACATGAGCTTGTGATGTTGACTCAAGGACATAAACGCATCACAAACATGCTGCAGAGAGACACCATAGCCAAGTCTTTAGAGGAGGCGACCCCTCTTGTAGAGTGAGCCCTGATACCTACTGGTGAAGCTTGACCACGTGCCTCGTTGGCCAGGCAATAGCGTCCCTCACCCAATGCTACATAGTCTGTTTGGTGGCGGCCGCCCCCCTGCTGCGGCCCCCTTGGAAAACGAATATTTGCCCTGACTTACGCCACTGGGTAGTGCGGTGGACATAAGTCTGAAGGGCACAGACTGGACAAAGTCTGTGAAGAATTTCCTGCTCCGGCGTTGTAAACGGCGGGGAGCAGAAGGCTTCGAGAGTGACCGGATGTAAAGTCGAGAAATAAACCTTAGGCAGGTAGTCAGGGTGAGGGTGCAAAATTGCTTTAGCCATTCCTGGGGCAAAATCTAACCAGGCTGTTAAGACAGACAGAGCCTGTAGATCCCCAATTCTTTTTAGAGAGGTGATTGCAATAAGAAAAACCATCTTGAGAGTCAGAAGTTTATCAGACACTGACTCTAGAGGTTCGAAGGGGCTCTAAACCAGACCCTCAAGGACTATTGCTAAGTCCCATGAAGGGGTCCTGGTCCTAGCAGGAGGCCTCAGTCGCATAGCTCTATGAATGAAGCAAGTGAGTAGAGGATGTCTCCCCAACAACACCTATCAGTCTCCCCAACAACACCTATCACAGCTATCAGTAAGAGGCAATACCCTTGCTGGCGAACTCTGGCCAAGACTCCTGGGAGCAGAGAAACAGTGGGAAACGCATACAGGCGCATTCTGGGCCATCTATGCGATATCGCGTCCAGACCCAGGGTGGCTGGGTGACTCATAGAGAAGTAGAGGGGACATTGCGCTGTCTGTTGAGAGGCAAAGAGGTCCACTTCTGCCCTGTAAAATCTGTAAAAAAAGATTTGTTCGACTACCTCGGGGTGGAGTTTCCACTCCCCCTTCGGTATTTTCTGTCTGGACAATAAATCTGCTCCCACATTCAGATATCCAGGGATATAAACTGCCCTGAGTGACAGGAGCTTGCCCTGGGCCCAAAGGAGAATCTGACATGCCAGAGTTTTCAGCTGACGTGAACGTAGACCTCCTTGATGATTTATGTAAGAGACTGCTGCTGTGTTGTCCACCCACACCAGGACATGGCAGCCTCTCAAATGCTGAAGGAAGTATTTCAGGGCCAGAAATACCACCATCAACTCGAAGCAGTTGATGTGCCAATCGAGCTGATAACCCTCCCATTCCCCTTGAGCTTGACGACTACTTAAGACCGCTCCCCAGCCTGTCAGGGAGGTGTTTGTCATTAGCAACCTGCGAGGACAAGACGCACCTAGTGTGGAACCCAGAGTAAGAAACCGGGGTCTGAACCACATAGAAAGGGAACAAAGCGCATGGCGCGTAAACCTTACTAGCCTTAGGGGACTGGCCCTTAGATTAAATCCCCTGGCTTTTAGCCACAACTGGAACTCATGTGCAGAAGGCCCAAAGGGATCACCGAGGACGCAGACGCCATGAGACCTAGTATTCGTTGATACTGACGAACAGTGCAACCTTGGCCTAACCTGACTTTGCTCAGGGTGTTCTGAATGGACATGATTCGAGCGGAAGACATTTTTCCCGCATCGTGATCAAATTCTATATAACTCTCAGATAGGTAATTCCCTGAGTGGGAGAGAAATTGCTCTTTTTGACATTGAGTCTCAGACCAAGAGAAACCAGATGAGCTAAGACAATATCCCTGTGCTGAACTGCCAGTTCTTGAGACTGTTCTAGTATCAGCCAGTCGTCTATGTAATTCAGAATGTGGATGCCCCAGAGTCGCAAAGGAGCCAGTGCTGCATCCATGCATTTCGTGAATGTGCAGGGAGATAGTACTAGGCCGAACGGAAGAACCCGATATTACAAGGCTTCGCCACCGAAAGCAAACCTCAGGAACTTCCTGTGGTGTGGCAAAATTTGTATATGAAAATATGCCTCCATGAGATCGATCGTGACCAGCCAATCATAATGTTGGATTTGTGACACGACCGTCTTGATAGTTAGCATCTTGAACTTGAAGGCCCTGACTGAGCGATTCAAGCCTCGAAGATCTAAGATTGGACACAAACCCCCACCCTTCTTGGGAAACAAGAAGTATTTGCTGTAATAACCTGACTCTTTCTCTGGAAGGGGAACACATTCTATGGCCCCTTTGACTAAGAGATGTTGCAGTTCATTCCACAGTGGACATGCCTGCTCCGGTTTCACGGTAGTGGAAACCACGGCATTGAAACGTGGAGGGCGGCGAGCGAATTAAATTCTGTAGCCTTTTTCTACTGTTCTTAGGACCCACATAGAAATACGGGCAGAAGTTTCCACACTGCCAAGTTCGCTGAGATGGGTATACATTTTGACACTTCCTGTTTGGGAACACCAGAGGCGGCGGGAATGGAGAGGTTTCGTGGGGGTACCGGGAGGGTCGAAGTGGATGATACAAGTGCCCCTTCCCGAGGGGGGTTACCCCCACGAGGCAGGGCACAAGACCGTCAGGGTTTTTTCCTCTTAGAAATTACTCCCCTGAGGTCTTGCTTTGGGAGCTGCTGAGGGCGACGAGCCTGTCCCCAGTCTTTACGAGGGGGAGCACGACTCGCCACGCTTTGTTTCTGAGCCTCCCTTCTAGAAGGACCGGGGCGGGTCTGGGTAGCCGACGGCCTTCCCCTGAGTGCGGCGAGGAAGGAACTGCCGAATGAATCCTCGTGATTTTTGCCTCCTGGAATATGGTGATAACTATATTCATGGCGTCACCAAATAAGCCAGAAGGCAAAACCGGGGCTTCAAGAAGGAAAACTTTGTCCTTATCTCTGATGCCCGACAGGTTGAGCCATAAGTGTCTCACCGTACTGACTAAAGCAGACATAGACCGGCCAATGGCACGGGCCGTCTACTTGGTCGCAAGGAGGGATAGATCCGTGGCTCAACAAAGCTCGGAGAAAGCCTGCACTCAGGTCCTTCAGCAGATCAGCCTGGTATGCCTGTAACACTGCCATAGTGTGCAGGGCAGCACCAGCCTGACCCGCTGCCTGATAAGCCTTCCCTACTAGCATGGAGGTAGTCCTGCATGGCTTTTTGGGGAGAGAGGGTCTTTTTAACGATGATGCCGAACCCACGGTAGTCTAATACATCAGAGTTGAGGGCACATAGACACGGGAAGTATAGGGTTTCCTCCATGAATGAGAGAGCTTTTCATGGAGGTCATCAAAGAAAGGAAGGGACTGATGAGGTGTTCCCTTCCCCTGGCCACCAGACAGAAATCTGTCCTCCAACTTGGAGCGTTTGGGGGTCTCTTGTTCGCGTGGCCACTCTAATTGAAAAATAGTAGTTTACCTCATGTTCATTAATTATGTTACCCAACGGCAGCATGTACAATGAAAATAAAAGTGGTCCAAGAACTGACCCTTGTGGAACACCATATAGTATGTCATGTTTCGTAGAGGTACATTCACCTAATTTTACAAAACAAAAAACAAAATGCACTTACATTAATTCTTCCATTAAAACTTTTAAACAATATTGTGCACTGTAGAGGGTGAAATGCCCAAAATACTTCCAATTTGACTTTGGGGAACATTGTTCTTAAAGTACTGGATTATTTGCTGAACCATCTGTTGGCAAATTGACAAGTCTCAACTGATCCTTGCTCTTGAAGGACTAGGCTGTTTTTGGAGGCTCCTTATATGCTATGACACGATTGCCTCACCTGTTTAACATCTGTTTCACATTGCCTTGTTATTTTAACTCATCAGATTGTTATTAGTCTTAAATTGCCCCTGTCTCAACCTTTTTGGAGCGAGTTGCAATCATCTGATTTGAAGTTACTGTACATAAAATAAAATAAAATTAAATACATTCACAAGGTAAAACATCATATAATGTGAAGTTGTAGTGTTTTCAGTTTAGCAAAGGGTGAATAATTTTCAAATCACTACTGTTTGTTTTTATTACAATTTTTCATACTGTCCCAACTTTTTTGGAATTGGGGTTGCACATTACTGGGACTACAGGGTTTAGCGTGTTGTGTCGTCATGGCAACAAAGTTGTAAAATTTGACTTTTAAGGTTAGTAAACAGTACCTCGACTTGGGTAACACTTTAGACAGTAACACTGTTTCATACTTAATAGGTAACTATGCAGGAATGAATGCAGGACAAATGAGTAGTACTACATTAACACTTTGGTTACTATTAACTAATATAGAAACACAAATAACAAATTAGTAAGTAATAGTGATGTGATTACAGTGGTAGTTCACTGTTAGCTAATCAATATTTACTGAATTTATTTGCCTCTTTGAGAACTACTATCGGTAACTATCTAACTATGGGTAAATTAATTACTCATCACAACACTAACTCCTTAAAGTCCAGTTTTTAAAAGTCTTCATTTTTATTGTCAACATGAAAATGCATTATCAGAGATGCATATGCATCATGTGGTCTTTAACCGGAAATCAGTTTTGAACATAAAACCACTGTAACTCTGGTACCACTGGTAGAGAATCGGGACTAGTCAGCTTTTCTTAAATATACTAGGAATGACTTACTGATTAGTTAACTGCGTTTCAATATTAGTTATAAGTTATGCATTAATTCCTGCATAGTTACCTATTAAGTGTGAAACAGTATTCTAAGGTGTTACCCTTATTTGAGAGTGTACTGTAAAATATATGTTCTCTTACGAGAGGTTCTCTCGTATTGCGTAAGCTAGCTTACGCTACGGGAAAGATTCATCTTTTCTGAGATATTGAAGCCAAAAAATTATCCTTAATTTTTGTATCCATTGTCAACGCAGTGCGGCAGCTGCAGACCTTGAGCGGGCTAGCTAGCGAGCTCATAGGTTGCTCTGCGGCAACTGCTGCAGCCTATAGACGAGCTTGGGCGAACTCGCATCCAATGAGAGGCGTCCGAGCGCTCACTGCAACAAAGCCCGCCAAAATGGGTGTGACTAGAGTGCATATAAGCGTAGTTCGTAGGCTGGAACCCTGATTTTCATCTCTTCAGCGAAGCTCTTCGCATCTCTGAACTGGAAGCCGCATCGCCGTTCGAGGGGCATTAAGCAAGCGTGGACAGCGCTCGAAGAAGCCGGCCGTCTTTGCCACCTTCAGCCGTCCTACGAGCTACGCCATCCGGCGACATATCCTTTTTTAAAGCAAGCTAGTTCATATGAACTTCACAAAAGAGTACGAGCGTCTTTTTAAAGATGCCTCGCTCCACTTGCAGGACCGAAGCCGCCGCGCCGCCTTCCATTCAGCCGCGCAGTAAAAAGCGCCGCTCTCAAAGGCTGCCGGAACCAGTGGTAGAAGCGATTGCCTCGCCGGAGCCCCTCCCTCGAGCATCGCCTTCACTCTCCCCGACCATCCGGGACGCGCAGTTGCCGCCGAGCGGCTGCTCTGCTGCCATCTCGGACGAAGAAGCGGAGGATAAGGGCTGTTCCATCATGGCTTCGGACAGCAGGAGTGGTCAGGCTCACACGCCTCCTCCTCGGCCCAGGAATCCAGCAGGACCAGCGCCGAGTCGAAGGGGAACTGGCGCCTCCTCACACAGGCCGTCGACCGCCTCGGGCTCGAGTGGTCACCGCCCCTGAGCAGGCTCCCAACAGACTCCACGCCGCACCTTTGCCCGCCCTCCGCGAGATGGCGGTCCTAAGCTGGTGCTCCGTCTAAGGCCTGCAGAACTACTTCCGCCTGTGTTGGCCGCGCCTATACCGCCGCCGGCCAAGCCGCATCTGCTCTGCATTCCATGGCCGTCTTAAAGACAGAGGCTGTTTCAGGTCTGACTAGCCGACTTGGGAGAAGCTGAACGCACTACGCGCCGCTCTCTCTGTCCGGTCTCTTCGGTTCCGCGGTGAGTGGCATTGTTGACCGTTTCTCGAAGCCCAAGCCATGAATCTCTTTCTGCCTCGTCGCGCTAGCTCCTCTGCAGGCCGCCCACGTGACCAGCCTCCTGCGAGAGCCTCTTCACAGTGCCCAGCTCAACAAGCCAGACTTCTCAGCGTCGACAGGGCGGCCGCCCTCGATCACGCTCAGACGGCCGCCGCAGACCGCCGCCCCCCTGCGGGCCTCGGCCTAAGATTGTACTGAAAACTGAACAACCGAAGTCCTCCTAGCGTTGTTGACAAAATGACGGCTCAGTCCCGCCACGGCCGGACCACCGTCAAAGCTTCGCCCCCTGTCAGTCCCCTTCTCTCAGGCTACTGCAGTAGTGGATTCAGCAGCCAACAAGCCGGTGATATTACCCGCTTGCCTGCACTCAAACGCCGTTTCCACGGCGACCCAAAATAAAGCCTTATGTGTAGAAAATGTGCCCACAATTCAGTGTTCACCCCTACACACAAGCATTACACGTCCCGTATCCCTATCAGAGCACACTCACATAAAGCGGTTACAACCCGCTCGAGTGTTAGGGTTAATAAACGCACCCACGAATCCGTCGCGGCGCCCATTCTCTGGCAGCTCTGTCACACGACCAGCCTTATGTGTAGAAAATGTGCCCACAATCTAGTGTTCACCTCTACACACAAGCATTACATGTTCCGTGTCCCCATCAGAGCACAATCAAAAGCGGTTCACGAACCACTCGAGTGTTAGAGTCAATAAATGCGCTCACCGAATACGTCGTGGCGCCCATTCTCTGCCCGCTCTGTCACACGGCCAGCAAACACTTCTCTGTATGTAAGTCCGTGCCCGTGGCTATGCTTGCGCATCACTTAACAGGCGTGACTCTTTCCCCATTCACCTCAATCGGAAGTCACTCACAGAACAGCCTGTCCATGCTGTCTGCGAGCAGTCCAGCATAAGCACAGTAAGCGTGCTCACACATTCTGTTCAGCGGCTGTGTCGCGGCAATCAAGCGATTTGGCCATTCACCCTCTAACATTACGCTTCAAAGCGTGGGAAGATATTCAGGGATATCCGAATGGGTGTTAAGCACAATAAAACAGGGCTATTTGCTACAGTTCGATCGCCGTCCTCCTTGCTTCAGAGCGGCTCGAAACTACTTTGAACACGGAAGCAGCGTGCAGGCTTCGTTCAGAAATAGCAAACCTTCTGTGCAAAAGGGCCATAGAGAGTGCCGCCTCCCTGAGCGAGTCGGGGTTTTACAGCCGTTATTTTCTTGTTCCCAAGAAAGGCGTGACCTCAGACCAATATTAGATCTCAGGGTTTTGAACAAAGCGCTTGCAAAAGACCGTTCAAAATGCTTACAACCAGCAAACTCCTCGCGCATAATGCGCCAGGGGACTGGTTTATTTCTCTCGATCTGAAAAATGCATACTTTCAGATTCAGATAAATCCCGTCACAGGCCATTCTTGAGATTCTCCTTCGACGGCCAGGTTTATCAATACACCGTCCTTCCGTTCGGCCTGTCCTTAGCACCCGTACTTTCACGAAGTGCATGGACGCTGGCGCTCGCACCCCTGCGGAGTCAGAGTTTGCGAATTCTGAACTATTTGGACGATTGGCTGATTTTGGCACAATCACATACGGAGCTTCTGTCTCACAGGACAGTTCTCCTCAGTCATCTGAACAGTTTGGGCCTTGCAGTCAATTGGACCAAGAGCTCACTACAGCCCAGTCAGGCAATTAACTTCCTTGGAATAGAACTAGACTCAGTGGCAATGACGGCTCGCTTATCTACACAGCGCGTGCACCGTGTGCAGCGACTAGCCGCGTCATTTCAGATGAACAGCCTCACACCTCTGAAGAAATTTCAGAGAGTGCTAGGCTACATGGCCTCAGCCGCAGCAGTACTTCAGCTGGGTTTACTGCACATCGCCCGCTTCAGCATTGGCTAAACACCCGGCGTCTCGCCGGGCTTGGGCCACAGGCCGCCAGCCCATCAAGGTGACTCAGACCTGTATTTCAGCTCTGCAGCCCTGGACAGTGGCCGAATGGTATCAGCGGGGAGTGACAATGGGAGCTGTATCTAGCGAAAAGTCATCTCGACAGGCGGCGTCCAACACGGGTTGGGGCGCGGTCTCGCGAGGGCTCTCCGGTTTTCGGCCTATGGTCAGTTCAGGAAAAGCTCCTTCACATAAACTGTCTGGAAATGATAGCGGTCGAGTACGCGCTCGTGCGCTTTCTCCGGTCATTCAGGGTCACCACGTCCTGGTCCGTTCGGACAACAGATCTGTGGTATCCTACCTAAACCGTCAGGGCAGTGTCAGATCCAGGAACCTCTTCCATCTGGCGAAACGCATACTGAGTTGGTCCCAGTGCCACCTGCGCTCGCTGAGGGTGGCGCGCGTGCCAGGCCACCTGAGCGACGGCCCGGACAGACTGTCCAGAGACAATATTCCCCCAGGGGAATGGTCCCTGCACGCTCAAACAGTCCAGACGTTATGGCACCTATTCGGCAGAGCGGAGATAGACCTCTTTGCGTCCAAAGAGAACTCTCACTGCCCAATATTTTTCTCCAAAAGCGAGGACACGCTGGCCCAGGACTGGCCCAGACGCCCGCTTTACACCTTCCCTCCTGTCTCGCTATTGCCACAGGTAATGCAGAGGATCAGGGAAATGCGTCACTCGGTGCTCCTCATAGCCCCGCATTGGGAGAATCAGACATGGTTCCCGGAGCTTACGCAGCTGTCACTGACAGCGCCGTGGCCCATCCCAGTGAGAGCAGATTTCCTCTCTCAAGCTCGCGGCACAATCTGGCATCCCCACCCAGAGCGCTGGGCGCTGCATGCGTGGGTGATCAACGACTACCCGTCGCTCTACCAGAAGGAGTAATAAACACCATCATACATGCTAGAGCCCCTTCCACGAGAAGACTCATGCGTCAAAATGGTCTGTGTTCTCAAAATGGTGCACCGACCGAGACCTGGACCCGCGGACATGTGGGGTGTCAGTCGCTGCTCAGTATTTCTACAAGAGCTGCTGGATAAGGGCAGATCCCCATCCACGCTCAAAGTGTATGTGGCGGCCGTTGGCGTTCGCTGAACCCCTGCACGGCCAGTCATGGGGTAAAAGCGAGCTGGTCATCCGCTTCCTCAGGGGAGCTAGAAGGATGAACCCCGCGCCCCCATCGGTTCCTATCTGGGATCTTTCTATAGTTCTCGAAACTATGAAAGCCCCAACTTTCGAACCACTTCAATCCGTGGATTTGAAATACCTTTCACTCAAAACCGTTTTTCTGACTGCCCTGTCATCAGTCAAACGTGTGGGAGACCTTCACGCAGCTGTCTGTCAGCTGCGTGTCTTGAGTTTGGACCAAGTGACTCCAAGGTCATTTTAAAGCCTAGACACGGCTATGTTCCCAAGGTGATCGGTACTCCTTTCAGAGCACAGGTCATTTCCCTATCGGCGCTGCCAGCACCCGATAGCGAACGCGACGCCAATCTCCTTTGCCCGGTCAGAGCACTGAGATTGTATACTGCGCGCTCCGCCGCTTTCAGACGCTCTGAGCAGCCTTCCGTTTTGTTCGGAGGGCGCACCAAAGGTCTCGCCGCCTCGAAACAGACACTATCTAGATGGATAGTGGACGCTATTGCTGCTGCATATGCGTCAAAAGACCTGCCATGCCCGTTGGGCATTAGGGCTCACTCCACTAGAGGCATGGCATCCTCGTGGGCATGGTCCAGCGGGATTTCCATTCACGACATATGTGTGGCAGCGGGATGGACTTCCCCTCCACCTTTGTCAGATTTTACAATATGGAAGTGCCCGCTCTGCAGGCAAAACTACTAGCGGTTTAATACGCTACAGCTCCCCTGGTGAGCTGCACTGATGGGACACATTCCACACAGACCGGCACCGCCGCTCTGTCGTTCCCTTCCCACTATGTGCTTATGTATTACACAATCAATGACCCGCATTCTTGCCGGCCAAATATTATTTCCCCACTCATAAGGGCTCCCCGGGTCCCCCTTAATTCCCTGGGGCTCATACAGTGGATGCTTGAGCGCGACGGCGTTGACAATGGGTTCCCGTAGCGTAAGCTAGCTTACGCATACTGAGAGAACCTCTCGTAAGAGAACGTATCGGTTACCTAACGTAACCTCGGTTCTCTCTAGATGAGGAACGAGTATTGCGTAGCCGGCCGTGCTCACGCCACGCAGCGACGTTTCGCTTCAGTCAATGAAAACCAGGGTTCCAGCCTACGAACTACGCTTATATGCACTCTAGTCACGCCCATTTTGGCGGGCTTTGTTGCAGTGAGCGCGCGGACGCCTCTCATTGGATGCGAGTTCGCCCAAGCTCATCTATAGGCTGCAGCAGTTGCCGCAGAGCAACCTATGAGCTCGCTAGCTAGCCCGCTCAAGGTCTGCAGCTGCCGCACTGCGTTGACCATGGATACAAAAATTAAGGATAATTTTTTGGCTTCAATATCTCAGAAAAGATGAATCTTTCCCGTAGCGTAAGCTAGCTTACGCAATACTCGTTCCCTCATCTAGAGAGAACCGAGGTTACGTTAGGTAACCGATACGGTTTCACTCATACACTCATGTCAAATCTACCCTAAAATATTGATGTTGATTAAAAAACAATCTTGGACATGTTATGCTTAACTGTCCATATATAGATTAGCAATGTATAAAATGTATTTTTATGAAGCACAACAGCGAAGTCATCAGCATTAGGTGACGTATGAATTCCTCATATTTTACATGTTTATGACTCACATTTGGGGATAAGCTCTGATCACATGGAGTGTGGCAAATGGTGGAAATCGATAAGCACAGTTAATGCAATTATAATCTGTTAGATCTCTCTTGTAATTAAACAGATGGAGGGAGGTCTTTATTTTCCTGCCCCAAAGAAAGGCAAAAATCCTCAGTGGTCCAACAGAGAGATATTTTAAAAGCTGCACAGGAGTTGGACAGGAGGAGGGATGATCACAATGGAAATGACATCACAAAATCACCAGATTGTAAAGTCTCTTGGCTATGCCAATCTAATTATTTGTATTTATTTATTTATTTATTTACAGCAACATTGCAGCTATGCTTTAGTATTCAGTGCAGCAATATTAATGAGAAAGCTTTATTTGCATTACCAGGAGGAAATACCATTGTTTGCAAGGCAGCTAAAGGATAAAATATAAGTTTTAGCTAAGCTTATGTTTTAGGCTTTAGTTGTTTGGCTTTGCTGTTGCTGGCTATAGATGGAATATAGATGAGAAAAGAAAGGAATTCAATATTCTAAATGATGTGTGATCACTCTAGATCCCACTCACCCAGCCCACTACCTTTATGAACTATTGCCTTCTGGCCGATGCTTCAGAGCTCTGAGCACCAGAACTGTGAGACACAGGATCAGTTTTTCCTTCAGGCTATCAAACTCATAAACAGTTAAATCTGCCCCATTGAGCAATAATTATGTACAATACACAGTTTAGATATTATCCAACATATCCTCTTCTGCCATTACATACATTGCACTGTACATAATATACTGTATTTGTGTACTTTATGTAACGAATTTGAATTAGATTTGCACTACGTATGTGTAAGTGTATATGTATGAAGGTTTGTGATGTATGTCTTGCTGCTGTTTTTGTATTTTGTTTTTTTGTATTGTTGTGCACTCGAAGCTCCTTTCACAAAGACAAATTCCTTGTATGTGTAAGCATACTTGGCAATAAAGCTGATTCTGATTTAAGGAAGATGATCAATCACTATTCAGATGCAAATTTTACAAAGACTAAACATTTTTTCAAGTATTTCTTAAAATGTTTATGAAACCAAAAATAGCATATATATATATATATATATATATATATATATATATATATATATATATATAAGGCTGCAACGGTACACATACCTCGGTTTTGGGGTCACAGTTCGGTAAGGTTTCGGTACAACAGTGAAAACAAAGAATCATTCTTTAAATCATTTATTTCAAAAATAGTGGCTGATGGGCAACAATTGTTATTGTGAAGGCTCATTTAAACATGACTGCACCATTTCTTCAATGAAATTACAATACAAAACATAAGAGCCTCTTATATGCACTTTCTATACAAACATAAGTAATGATAAAAAAGGTAAAATAGTGCAATTATAATAATTGTAACAAAATTAATATCTGCATTGTTTGCAGATTTCTTTGTCTTCATTTTTCTGGGAAAATGTGAATATTCACATCATCAGGGGAGATGGCTGATCTGTTAGCACTGACAATGTCCCCTGCTGGACAATTACAGTGCGTGTTTGTTTACAGTATATAGAGTGGGCACTACAGAATTGCTGAAATGCATTCTTGTAGGAACTTTATAAAGCGGCTCAAGCATATTAAGCAAATGCTTAAGTCCTGTGTTCTCAATGAGTGAGTATGGTCGCATATCTGCAGCAATAAATACTCTTGTGGCGTTCATTATCGCTTTAACCCTGTTTGAGCTTGCAACGAGAGGCTGCTTGAACACAGCGGTGAGACTAACTTGCACAGGCTGTTTATGCTTTGCTCCCGTTCGCTCAAGAGACACATTTGGATAATGTTGCCACAAATCATGTTATGTGCTTCCTGAGCATGGCCGCGATAAGGGGGACAACTAGATCTTTTGTCCTGGGCCCACAGAAAGGCTGTTCCATATTGTATATCGCATCTAAGCACATTCAGCAGGAGACGCAGATATAAACACAGAGACGGAGCAAAAGCAAATGTGAAAGCCACCGGGGCAGCAGTCCAGTGTTGCCAACTATTTTCAATGGAAAGTAGCTAAAGCCTGCTCGAAAAGTAGCTAAATGTCGCCAGATGACTTCATGCGTTATTAGCATATTAATGACGTCATCGCGTCGGATTTGCATTCTGCCTAATTTGTCGGTACTGTAGCCTACTTCAGTTTATAATAACGGTTATCTCCCCTAAACCGTGCTCATACTGTTTTTATATAAGTGTATAGCCGAATGTCCAGTAAAACGGTTCTCAATTACATATTTTCTGTTAGACAACGGAACGTAACTTAGCTAACGTTACATGTTTATGAGTTTGAAGAAGGTTTACTGTTGTGTTTGGATAAGTAAAATGTATAGAGTCTGTAAATATACGATCTGAAGTCGGAGAGTTCAGAAACCGAACCGGAATGAACTAAAACTCTGATTAGTAGTGAATATAAGCGCATGCCAAGAAAAAAACGGTCAAATTAAATGTTTTGAATTAAAACAAAGGAGAAGGCAGCTGCTATGTGATCACTGATTGGTTCCTGCTAACACAGCATGCACATGCGCAGCTCATTCATGTCTATGTCCGCTGGCGTGCAGTCAACGGAATGTGCTGCTCCTCTCAGCCGCTCACTGAACAGAGCAGACACAGCGGGGAAGTAAGTCCTCACGCTTGCAGTACTGGCGATATTTGGAATTTGGAAAGTTGCTAAGGTTTGTCCAAAAAGTCACTAGATTTGTCGCTAAGTTGGCAACAATGGGCAGCACGCACGTTGATGAAAGAACTGTTCGCACTACACATGCATTTATCTGAGTTTCTAGTGTACTGGGTGGTGCTCTGTTCTGTTAAGTTTTTATTCCGTGCGGTCCAGTGATGCTCAGCAATCTTTTTTTTTTAAATTTAGTTCTACATGGTTTGTGTTGTTCGTTATATGTTGACGCATGCTAAGATATGTAATAATTTGTGTGACTGCATGTACCATCCCCGAAGGCCCTGTATCCGTTCGGCATGGATACTGTTGCAGCCCTGTATATATGAATATGTATATATATATATATATATATATATATATATATATATATATATTAGTGCTTTAAGTAAATTACATTTTTTGATTGTGATTAATCTCAAAATATTTTGTAATTAAACACGATTAATAACAGATTTTGTAAATGCTGAAATTTGACAATATACACTTATTTTCCTGTCAAAATGCATATATTTCCATGTATTTAACATGTTAACTCATACAGCACTAATATATATATATATATATATATATATATATATATATATATATATATATATATATAATACATTTAATGCAGGGCTGCCTTCCATGTATTTTAATAACTGATCCAATTTGTCACTCTACAAGATTTACAACACAAATTAGCTTTTCTGTTAATGTGATGAGATGAATTTGACAGATTATTTACATTTACATTTATGCATTTGGCAGACGCCTTTATCCAAAGCGACTTACAGTGCACTTATTACAGAGACAATCCCCCCGGAGCAACCTGGAGTTAAGTGCCTTGCTCAAGGACACAATGGTGGTGGCTGTGGCGATCAAACCAGCGACCTTCTGATTACCAGTTATGTGCTTTAGCCCACTACACCACCACCACTCCTTTATTACCATTATTTCACAAAAAAATAAATATTAATATTTCTAAATAAATAAATATTGCAATGAAAATTCACCCATGTTCTGTGAGCTTTGCAATTTTACATTCATTCATACTCATTTTCTGTTTAAAGCAGAGATAATTTACAAATCTGACACTGGAGCCCTGAAATGACAGGAATGAGGTTGTGTCTGAAAACACGTTTTGATGAGCGCTCAAAGTGCTGGCACGTAAATGAAGCCTTTGAACCTCTCCAGTGTGAGCAGGCTGAATGCCTAATCAACGCTGGGCCTCTAAAACATTCAACATGCCCGGGATAAGAGATAAACACTTGCAAGCCCATGGCCATCGTCAACACCAGCTTTCAAACGAAGACAATGGCCCTCTGATCAGAATAATGATTACGCCTGCATGGTTCTCTTTCCACTGGCAGCTGAGTCTTCCCACTACTATCATTTTAATTAATCCAGTAATATTTTCAAAGCCTGCACTGTATAGGCATCTAAAGAGACATCAGCAAAAGCAGGCAATTTGGGCTGGAACTGGCATGATGTTCTACCTTTCATTCACTACATGTCTTCATTTTCATCAGCACAAGATCTGGCCTGGCATTAGTGTATGGGCCACTGCTGCAACACTCATTTAAGCAATAGGAATGTTTTTGGTGCATATGGGTGTTTTAAGGCACCTCTTCTTACTTGTTGGCTATTGTGGACTGATAGCTATCTCATTGATTTTAATCAGCCATCCGTCAATGTGACAGTGCTGTAAGAATAAAAAGGTTTTGAGGTGCAAGTTAATTAATTTGCCTGCTCCTGTCGGCTGGCACTGCTCATTCATGGAGCAAATAAAGGCACTCATGAATGTAATTGTTTGTTTTCGGTGTGGTTTTGGGGAAAACACAATCCATTTATGTGTCTCTCATATCTGCAGAGGTTGCCCTTTGCTTGCACTTACCCGTGATTCTGTTTGACTGTAAATGATGCATTGAAAGAAATTCTTTTTTAAATAATTATTTTTATAGTTCATCTGATGCATTAATTGCACACTGATTTGGAAGGATTTATAACCATGCACAGAAGTATCCACATTATTTATATATATATATATATATATATATATATATATATATATATATATATATATATATAATAACACACACACAGACACACTATTGTTTAAATTGAATTATGCCAAAAACAAGCTCATATCTAATTTCTATGTAAGATTTACCTGATGTGGACCAACATCTCAGATTTTATCAGCCCACCAAAACTCTTATTCAAACAGAAAATTTAGTTTTTGTCTGTTTATTGTGATTTTATTTTAAGACACTTTGACATGTAAGAATTTTCTTTTGTGCTGCTGGATCCAGTCTTGGTTCTCAGAAATAGTCAAATCTGAGTTCAATATAGACCCTTTATCAATAAACTTAGTTTCTGACTTTCTGGCGGTTGTAGGTTGGACATTAATTCATTTTGCAGTCAGGGTAATGTAATGGTTGGCATAGTAATCTTGTTCTTGGCGGCTGAGGACAGTGCTCCGGGGCATTGTCTGCACACTGTGGCACATGGCAACTCTGGCTTTAAGGTGATAAGGCGCTGACTCAAGCCAAGTTCAAAGCTTGACATAACTGGAAAAGAGGAAAGTCATTTCAGGTAATCAAACAAAATTCAACACACTGGACTCCCACACAAATGTTTTATATTGAAATTTGGAAGTACATCCAACAAAAACACTAATGAAAAGGCAGCACATTTTTTGACTTTTATTTTGATGTGCCTGAAATACATATAATTTTCAATGCAATATTATATACATGTATAACGTAGTATTTCACTTGAATTATTTGTACCATATGGAACCATTTTGTGGATGACATGCAAATCATTATACATACATAAATTTAAAGCTGAAGTGTGTAATTATTTTTAAATGTTAAAAACACTTTAAAAACACACCCGCTGTTTGCAGGTTGATTTCCTAGAAAAGTGTAAATACTGTGGCTCTTTGGCACTATCAAATCTTTGCTCTAATTTTAAGCACGCTGTCACAGCAACATTGACTCTACCAATCATGTGAGATTGTCTGATGGACTGACCAATAGTAGAAGTATATTCCCTATATACTATATTCCCTTCCATACTGAAAAATATTGATAAATTATTTAATGCTAAGTTATTAAAATTGACAAATTTACCCAATTTTTGCATGTGCTATGCATTTTTTATGCTTAATAAAGTAGTGCATTGTTAACTTAGCAAAATGCAAATGTCAAACTCTATTGGAATCAATTGTGAGTCAGAGGCCAAATTTACGCTAAATCCATTTTTGTTTGAAAACTCAATTTTCAAGTTTTTAGTGTTCTTGCATCATATTTTCCAAAGTATGCGGTAATGGACAGCATTTTCGACACAAATCACCACTCTGGTGTGGATGAGAGGCAATAATGTTGCAAAATTAATGGGTTGTCAAATAAGAATGTATTAGTTTGAATGTTGACAGAGTCTCATCTCCTGTGAGCTTCATGTGAGGAACGCTATTTAGGTGACAACCGAGACTATTTATTCAGAGACGGAGAACGGGGAAAAATGAATGGGAGAACTTGGACACCATCTATGACAGATGTATTCCGAATTACAGGTAAAAGAGTTGATTACCTTTTAGATACAGACTTCACCTGTCAGTCATATCGAGAACACGTATGTGTATTAGCTGGACCAGCCTGAAAAAATAGTGTTTTTTTTTGTGATCTGAGCTAAAGAAGCACAATTTATGACTTACAAATTATTTTTTTTTGGTCGTAATCTTGAGAAACCATTTTTAGGTTTCGGTCTTTCCCTATTCTAGCAAATAGGTGATGTACTTTTATGCCAATTCCATCAACAGAAAATAGCTGCTCAAGGGCATTCCCAAGATGGCGGCCAAGTGGATTGACTCACCTTGAAAGGGACTTTTGTGACACACAGTTGCTGTCTATGTAGTGCATTGAGGTTCAATGAGGTTCCATGATAGTTAAGATTCTGTCTTAGAATGAAGCTGCATAAATAGGCAGGAGGGATAAATGTAGCTCACTAAGTTTTGGAACAGAACTATTGTTTCTTTGCATTGTCACACAGAACATAGGATAATGATTGGATGGTCTGTTCTGTTGTATGTAATTTTATTTATGATACCCTGGTTGATTAATACTCAGCACAGACACTAATATGACAGTGAAGTAATCATGTGCTTTGTGTGGGTGCAAAGTGGCATGGCAAAAGATTTGCCTCTGTGGATTTATGAACATTTAATCATGACTTTTCATCATAATTAGTTCTTATTTTCATGCCAGGGGTATTACTCAGAACCATTTAAGACTCATACAGTACATTTTGTTGAACGTGTTTCCTGAAGACAAATGTGCTATTTATGTTATGTAACATAACATTTAACATTTAATGTGCTAGTTATTCATGGATTACACTGAACTGATATTACGTAAGCAAATACAAGTGTTTTTTTCATTGCCCAAGTATGATGGCATACAATACAATGAACCAGAAGCATTTCAGAAGGCTAATTTGAGCTATATTATGCTAGTTTTGGTATAGTTTGTGGTGGTCTGGGGGAATTTTCCCACATATAAAAAATAAATGAACTAGCGAACAATGTTATTGTGATATTTTCTAACCCAAACCTAACAGTGAATTATAACCCCTTAGCCAAACCCTAAACATAAGTATGATCTTAATAGGTAAAAAAAAAAATGTGTATGATGGAAGAAACAGAAACATCAGATTTTGAAAGACAATCTGTTCGATATTTTCATAATTTTAACTCCTAACCCAAACCTATAAATCTAAACCTTGCACCAACTCTAACCTTGAATAAAATAGGATTATAAATTCGGTGCACCACAAAATAAAGAAAACAATGTTTTTTGCAATGAGACAAAGCAGCATATTGCAGGTTATGTACATCAGTAATTTTAATAGCATAAATAAATATGGAATGAGTATCCAGTATTTGTGCACAGATGTTCCTTTCTTAAAATAACGTTTTGGATTGGAGACTAGCTATAATTTGATGCTTGGATATGTTTGTTGATTGGTTGATGTCTATATGGGAAAAGTTATACCTTTACCTACAAACTAAGACCTACGATTTCTTTCAATTTTGCTAATCTCGTGCAAATTATGAGTTGTCAATTATGTAGCTTTATGTTTTACTAATTTTACTCACTTTCACAATAAACTATTTCCTCTGGTCCTTCATCAGCTGAAAATTTGATTAAGTCTCTCTGTTCAATAATTTAGGGAACGGATGAATTGTGTAATTTTCAAATTGTAAATTTTGTAATTTAAACAGATTAGCCAATTTACCTATTTGGTTTTCTTTAAGATGTGGACCATTACAGCTTTAATTAAAGTTAATTTAGAGATTACCACTTTTAATATGTTGATTTAGCATTACATCAGTGTTCAAAATTAACTTCACAGACTGAATGTACTTCCAGTATTTCCCAAACCCTTTCTTACGTTCATAATGGAGTTTCTGCTAACATAACAGCATTTTGTTACAGTCCACTCAAATGCCATAACCCATGACATGATGCTTGTTTGCCTGGGTGTAATATAACCCTTTAATTGCAGTATAACTATAAACATATTAACCTCATGTTCTTTTGAGGTGGACCTTACTGTCGTTACGTTTGGGGCCTCAGAGGATGCCAATGATTTTCATGCAAACATATGAATAGTAATTTTGAAATGAACCTCTTATTTTTCATACATATATGGCATACAGTATGTACAGTATATACACATAAATACTGTGTAGTTATATTTATACATACTGTATATATAGTTATGAAAATAAACCTTAGCATTTTGCTTCTTTAAACACTTATTATGTATACATTTATTATGTATAGCTATAACGATCTGCAAAATGTCTAGGTTACGGATGTAACCTCCAATCCACGATGGAGCAAACAAGACGTTGTGTCGAAGAAGCGGCACTAGGGGTCTCTCTTGAGCGACTTTTGCATCTCTGATCTATGAGAAAAGGAAAATGAGGAATTGGCAGACAGAATTTGCATGTCCCACCCCCGGACATATGGGTATAAAGGGACGGAAATGCATCATTCAGGATTTTTCTGAGGAGCCGACAATGATGTTCGGCCGCAACAGTGGCTCGGTTCAGCGACGTGGCCGGGAGGACACCACGTCTCCTTCGTGACGCTGTGACCTTCGTGGCCCTGAGGGTGAGGTCGGTCGCTGAGTGCAGTTCCTTCAGCACGTCGGGATCAGGACTACCCAAGTGCAGATCTTTAAGTGCCTTGGCCTGGTGGACTTGCAGGAGGGGCATGGCATGCAGGGTGGAGGCGGCCTGTACGTTGGCACTGTAGGCTTTGGAGGTCAGTGAAGACCTCCAAATCCTACGGGCCTTGGAGGGCGACCAGGGCGACCCCGCCAGGTGGCGGCGTTCTCGGGGCACAGATGGATCGCAACCACTCTGTCCACCTGGGGGACCACCATGTACCTGTGGATCACTCCACCGTCGAGGGTAGTGAGAGCGGATGAGCAAGAGGCCTTGTGAAGGGTGTAGAAGGGTGTCCTCCACGAACATGTAAGCTCATCAGGCACTTCCGGGAAAAAAGGGACCATGGGGTGCGGCTGTAAGCGGCACGCAGACCCGAGAAACCAATCATCGAGCCGCGAAGGCTGTGGGGAGGTCGTAGGGTAATAGTCCAGCTCCACGCTGACGGCGGCCCGGGCAAGCATGTCGGACATCTGGGTGTCAGCCTCAGACTGGGCATGCTGGCCCGAAGGTGGCAGCCCAGTCGAGTCATCCACGTCAGACACCGGACCGCTCACCGATGCAGCAGCAAGCTCATCCGGACGGAAGTCAACGAGCTTGCTGGGGGGCAGGTGGTTTGCAGGGACATACCCGGCAAAACCGAGCCGAGCCCGCTGCCATCCCTAAATCTCCTCCATTGCCAGCCGCGTCATCCTCAATCCCGTGGGAAAAAGCAGCAATGCGGGGGGCGGCTGGAGTGACGTTCCATCTGAGGTAGGAAGCCGCGACTGCAACGTTGCCATGGTCATGTTCTCAAAGTCAGGACATGAGCCATCCACAAACGCTGCCTCGGTGTGATCGCTGCCCAGACACACGAGACAGCGCCTGTGGCCGTCAGGAGTGGAGAGCACTCTACCGCATCCAGGAATTACACAGGGGTGGAAGGGCACCTTTATAAAGATGCGTCCTGAAAAGGACGTGCAACGCCAGCTGTGTATTTGCTCTTTTAGAATAAACAACTATTTTAGAGAAATAAACTCTTTTAACTGCACTGTTGAAGCGCTCAGGGGAAAAGCTGCACTGCCGTGCAGAGAAGGGCGAAAGCAGCTGATGTGACCCGTGTGACCCGCAGCTTGCTGCATACACAACCAGTCGGCTCCGAAGAAAATTTCTGAATGAAACAAATGCATTTCCCTCCCTTTATAC
Organism: Xyrauchen texanus; assembly: GCF_025860055.1. Classification (NCBI taxonomy): domain Eukaryota; kingdom Metazoa; phylum Chordata; class Actinopteri; order Cypriniformes; family Catostomidae; genus Xyrauchen; species Xyrauchen texanus. The sequence goes on along the minus strand of NC_068285.1, from coordinate 28,167,518 downwards.
CCGTATGTCCGGGGGCGGGACATGCAAATTCTGTCTACCAATTTCTCATTGGCCCTTTCTCATAGATCAAAGATGCAAAAGACGCTCAAGAGAGACCCCTAGTATCGCTTCTTTGACACAACGTTGAAGTGAGCGACAGACGGGGAATGTATAAATCCTGATTTTTTTTTTCTATTGACCATTTCAAGGATTGTTTTGCAATTGAAGGCAGTCATTCGAAATAACAGTGAGAGGCTCTTCATTCATCGTTACTTTAACATGATTAACGTTTGAAACGTTAACATGATTGGAGTATAATTTCATTATTAAAATATGGAACATGTTGTTCAGTGGCTGAATTCTCCCTGGATGCCTGGAACTAATTGAAATTAAAATGTTTAGACTGCCAAATAAATCAAGCACAATTGGATGAAGTGAAGTGAGAATCATGCAGTACTAATATGTAGCACACATCTTATCTCTTGTAGGGAAACAAAAAGTAGGAGTTTGAGAGGGAGAGCTCTACAAGTGACTATAAATCACTCCCATTGTACTGAATGAAGCTGCACAAGGCATTTACATTTAGCCATTTAGCAGACACTTTTGTCCAAAACTACTTAAATGTGTGGAACATCCATGTTAAAGTCAGAAGTTTACATACACTTAGGTTGAAGTCATTAAAACTCTTTTTTTAACCACTCCACAGATTTAATATTAGTAAACTATAATTTTGGCAAGTCGTTTAGGGCATTTGTGCATAACACGAGTAATTTTTCCAACAATTGTTAACAGACAGATTTTTTCACTTTTAATAGACTATATCACAATTCCAGTGCGTCAGAACTTTACATACACTAAAATAACTGTGCCTTTATGAAGCTTGGAAAATTCCAGATGGCAAGCCTTTAGACAATTAGCAAATTAGCTTCTGATAGGAGGTGTAATGAATTGTAGCTGTACCTGTGGATGTATTTTGAGGCCTACCTTCAAACTCAGTGCCTCTTTGCTTGACATCATGGGAAAATTAAAAGAAATCAGAATTTGGATTTGCGGACCTCCACAAATCTGGTTCATCCTTGGGAGCAATTTTCAAATGCCTGAAGGTACCACGTTCATCTGTACAAACAATAGTACGCAAGTATAAACACCATGGGACCACACAGCCATCATGCTGCTCAGGAAGAGACACATTCTATCTCTTGGAGATTAATGTAGTTTGGTGTGAAATTTGCAAATCAATCCCAGAACAACAGCAATGTACCCTGTGAAGATGCTGGAGGAAACAGGTAGTCAAGTATCTATTTTGACAGTAAAACTAGTCCTTTCTCTGCATAACATGAAAGGCTGCTCAGCAAAGAAGAAGCCACTGCTCTAAAACCACCACAAAAAAATCCAGACTACAGTTTGCAAGTGCACATGGGGGCAAAGATCTTACTTTTTGAGAAATGTTCTCTGGTCTGATGAAACAAAAATTAAACTGTTTGGCCATAAAGACCATCTTAATGTTTGGAGGTAAAATGGTGAGACTTGTAAGCCGAAGAACACCATCCCAACCGTGAAGCATGGGGGTGGCAGCATCATGTTGTGGGGGTGCTTTGATGCAGGAGGGACTGGTACACTTTACAAAATTGATGGTATCATGAGGAAGGAAAATTATATGGATAAATTGAAACAACATATCAAGACATCAGCCAGGAAGTTAAAGCTTGGTCATCAATGTATCTTCCAAATGGACAATGACCCCAAGCATACCTCCAAAGTCGTGGCAAAGTGGCTTAAGGACAACAAAGTCAACATACTGGAGTGGCCATCACAAGTCACTGACCTCAATCTGGTTGAAATTTTGTGGGCCGAACTGAAAAAGTGTGTGCAAGCAAGGAGGCCTACAAACCTGACTCATTTACACCAGTTCTGTCTGGAGGAATGTGCCAAAATTCCAGCAACTTATTGTGAGAAGCTTGTGGAAGGTTAAACTTCTGACCCACTGGGAATGTGCTGAAATAAATGAAAGCTGAAATAAATAATTGTCTCTACCATTTTTCAGACATTTCAAATTATTAAAATAAAGTAGTGATCCTAACTGACCTAAGACAAGGAATGTTTTCTATGAGTAAATGTCAGGAATTGTGAAAAACTGAGTTTTAATGTATTTGACATTTTAGGTGTATGTAAACTTCTGACTTCAACAGTAACAATTAATTTGCTGCACAAATGTCAGCAATACCTGCAGTATCATACTTCTTAGATCTCATTGTAGCTAGAGTAGTATAGAAGCTAGCGCAGACAAAATGAGACAAAAGTATTTTTATAATTCAAAAAGAAATCCTTACATTGTCAGCAATAGACACATAGTCACATAGACAGCTTCATTGAACAGCTTCATGGTTATAATAGTAGCAATCCAATATTCCTGATTTCTCCGCTGAAAAAATAACTATGAGCATCTAAACTATGATACAGTTTCATCGCCTTTCTCACGTAGACACTCGGATTTAAATACACGTCTGGATAAATCACTTCAGGTAAACATCTGATGTTCTTTGAGAAAATATGTTAACTCAGAGCCTCGTTCAAAGGATCTAAAAATTATTCAGGGTCAGTAGAGTTCCAATTCATTTATTGTTTGCCTCCTAAAAAAATTGTCTGTATTGATTTGTTTTTGCTGATACAAATAGATAATTTTCATACTATGTATTTCTGAGGTCATTTTAAATACACATCCTGGTCAATAAGCTTTGGTTTTGTGCTTTCAGATTGCAGCAGTGAAACTATTTATAGGTGCAAGCAAGTATAATGATGCATTAAAGTCTTTAAAGCATCAGCTTCTGTATTATTATACTTTATTTATACTTTTATTATTATAGATACTTTATCTAAGCCATAGATAATCAGCATAATCGCATTGCAACAAGCATTATGGTTGCGCTATAAATAAAGTCTAGCTGTTTATTGCCACAAAAATATAATACTAAAAAGTAACTTTTGTATTTAGATCTGTACAAATGGAAACCTAGATCACTTGGAGAAAATGCATAATTCATTATCTGTTTAAAAAAAAAAAAAGAGTGTGTTGAACCCCTCGACCCTTTATATCTTAAGTCACCTTTTCTGCTTTGTTCATAATGTAGCTGAGAAAATGAGCTCACATGCTCAAGTCTGCTTTGTCTGATCACTTTTGATTATGAAGCGGTACCGTCCAGCTAAGGTGTACAGTCTCATGCTATCTTTTGCTATCAGCATCTGCAGCCAGGCAGGAAATTGAAAGTAGGTATAAAGTAAAGGCCACCACAGTGACAGTGGATGAGCTGCCGGCAGTAATTATTTGAAGTGCTATTCAAATAAAAGCACACAGGATTATAGACACTTTAGAATACTCACGCTTGCTGATTCACTTTTGATGTCCATCACAATTGCTCCTCACTGGTGGCTGATCTTTTCAGATATGCATTCCGGAGTACTTCATAGTGCTTGCATTTCCAGTGAGAGCTTGCTGCCTACACTTGCTTTTTAAGGTTGGGCTGGCCTGGAGGATTTGTTTGACCTGTTCTGAAAGTGCTTTTACATGGGTCAGATTTTTGGATTGTGTTGCTTGGCAACACTTTTGATAATAGTCATCAGGGGGAGACATATTTTACAAACTAAAATAGGTTATGTTTGGCAAAGACTGTTCACTTGTGTCTCATAATTGCTCCTTCACAAAGAAGTGTGTGGAAGGGCGGAGGGCGGGGCCGGGTCGTGATCCTACACACCCGGTCCCGTATTAGGCTAATCAAACCTCAGAGGCTTGATTAGCCTAATACGGGACCAGTGTAACGTATTCAGTGGAAAGGAGGAGGCGAGAACCGGCTTTTCAATATAAATAATAGTTTAATGAAAAACGTAAAAGAAGACACACACATGACGGACATGTCTGCTAACGATCTCTCTCTCCCGCACGATACTCTGCAGTCGGCCTTTAAACCTCAGAGGCTTGATTAGCCTAATACGGGACCGGGTGCGTAGGATCACGACCCGGCCCCTCCCTCCGCCCTGCCACAAAGTGACATTGCAAATCTCTTATTTCACACCTGTAATGTCCTAATATTTCTTTCTCATTTATTCCTTTTATAAATAAACTAATAAATAAATACATAAGATCTCAGACCTAAATATTGATTTAAAGAGATCATGAGGAATCAAATGTTTTTTGGTCAAATAGTTGCCCTGATTTACGCCACTGGGTAGTGCGGTGGACATAAGTCAGCCCATCAGGGAGGCATCTGTCGTTAGCAACCTGCGATGGCAAGACGCACCTAGAGTGGGACCAAAGTGAGGAACCGGGGTCGGAACCACATAGAAAGGGCACGAAGCACACAGCGTGAAACCCTTATCAGCCTAAGGGAACTGGCTCCTGGCTTTGAGCCACAACTGAAACGGTCTCATTTGCAAAAATGCCCAAAGGGATCACTGAGGATGCAGTTGCCATGAGACCTAGTAGTCATTAATACTGACGAACAGTGCAACCTTGGCCTAGACTTACAAAGGAGCCAGTGCTACATCCATGCATTCCGTGAATGTGCCCGATATTGGAAAGCTTCACCCCCGAAAGCGAACCTCAGGAACTTCCTGTGTTGTGGCAGATTTTCTATATGAAAGTACACGTCCATGAGCTCGATCGTGACCAACCAATTGCGATGTTGGATTTGAGACACGACCATCTTGATGGTTAGCATCTTGAACTTGAACTGAGTGATTCAAGCCTTGAAGGTCTAAAATCGGATGCAACCACCCATCATTCTTGGGAACCAGGAAGTATCTGCTGTAGTAACCCGACTCTCTCTCTGGAAGGGGAACATGTTCTATGGGCCCTTTGACCAAGAGATTTTGCAGTTCTTTCCACAGTAGACACGCTTGTCCCGGTTTCACAGTAGTGGGAACCACGCCGTTGAAACACAGAGGACGGCCAACAACTTTAATACTATAGCCTTTTTCTACTGTTCTTAGGGCCCACATAGAAACACCTGGCAGTAGTTTCCATGCTGCCAGGTTCTCTGAGATGGGTATCGATTCTGACACTTCCTGTTGAGGGGATGTCGAGTGTCTCGTGTCCTGGACTTCGGCAGGAAGCAACAGAACACCCAAAATTTTGCTGGAAACCACTAACTCCCGAAACACCAGAGGTGGTGGGGATGGTGCGGTTTCATGGGGGTATCAGGAGGGTACAGGTGGATGTTTCACGTGACCCATCCCAAGGGGGAGCTACCCCCACAAGGCTGGGTGCAAAACCGTCAGGGTTTTTTCATTTTAGAAATAACTTTCCTGAGGTCTTGCTTCGGGGCTGCTGAGGGCGACGAACCGGCCCCCATTCTTTACGAGAGGGAGCACGATTCGCCATGCTTTGTTTTTGAGCCTCCCGTCTAGAAGGACCGGGGCGGGGCTGGGTGGCCAACGGCCCCTGCCCCTGAGTGTGGCGAGGAAGGAATTGCCTGAAGGCTTCCTTGTGGCTTTTTGCCTCCTGGAACCTGGTGATAACTACATTCATAGTGTCACCAAATAAGCCAGTTAGACTACCCATGCTAACAAAGTGAAACCCGGGCATCGAGAAGGAAAACTTTGTCCTTATCTCTGATGCCCGGACCGTAGTGCCCGCACTCATGTCCTTCAACAGATCAGCCTGGTACATCTGTAACACTGCCATAGTGTGCAGGGTAGCACCAGCCTGACCTGCTGCCTGATAAGCCTTCCCCACAAGTGGGTCTCACAGAAATCTGTCTTCTAGTTTGAAGCGTTTGGGGGGGGTCTCTTGTTCACTTGGCAAGTCTAACTATAGTCTGGCCACAGCCTGAGTAACAACCTCGAGTAATTCCTCAGCTGCTTTATTATTTTGCGTGGAGGTTCAGCGTCCCCCTCATGAACCGAAGGGGTGCCGGAGCACGCTTCAGGCTTATGAGACGGATCAGCTGGATCTGGAGAGACCGATAGGGATGGACCAGTCTCTCACTCCTCAGCCAGATCTATGCGAGAGCCCCATGATTAAAGAGCGGGCGCTGGCTCTTAGAAGTAAGCGAGACGAGTGCGAAACATTTTGACTGTAAACAGATCTCACCTGCCCCGCCCCAACGCATGAGCAGCATGCTGTTCCCCAAACACACAAAACAAAACTGGTGTGTGTCCATTTCAGCCATAGAGTGTAAACATGGGAACACACACTGCTTGCTTTGTTTATCAGTCATTCTTTTTCTTCTTTTTTATTAAAGAAAAGAGAAAGGTTTCTGCACACTGGAAAGTAGAAAGTTCTGACAGTCAAGAAGCACAAAACACACAGAATGATCTGAAGACAAAAGATTTGACGATGCACCTGTGACGCATCTATTTAAAGCCCTGCTACAGGTGCATACAATGATGTCACCAGGCTATAAATTCTGGTCAATTTCATTGACGTGTTGCACACATATTCACAGCTGGTCACACCTAACATTGTTTCCGAAGCGCTAAATCAGTGCAGCATCAAAGTGTAGCTTTTTGACAGGAACTGAAAAAAAATCCTCCTTAATTGAAAAATAGCATTTACCAGGCTGTAGAAGTGGAATTTGTGGAACTTGTGACATCAGAAGGACCAAATATATCTGCATAATCACTGCCTCCAGAAAATTCATTTATTTCGTGTTTTATATTTCCCACATATATTTATTTCCATATTTATAGATTCCCAAATATATTTATTTATTTATAAATTTATTTTATTTTAACTTCTCTGTGTGCAACATGGAAATGAGTGAGGCGGTCCTTGCGTAGCTCCAGTGCATCATTGGTTGAGAGCTCAATAGTACTTCTTGAAAGCAAATAAGATGGACGTCCCACCTTAGCACGCTTTGACTCGCACAGATTTAGAATAGGTAGGGAAACGTTTTTCAGAGAGTCTAACAATCCAGGATGTGCTTCGACATTCATACTGGCCTACAGCTCTCCTAACCCATCAATAAGCACCTCTACTCTAAATGAAACAGTCATTTGATTCAAGCTTTGCAAAGGAACTGAAAGATGCGGCAGTTAAACAACACTGGACCCATAAGTACACAATTTAATTCACAGGTTATGACTGTTTGATAGTTACTCTGCTTTAGGGGACATTTTTATACATTCAGATTAAATGTGTTACGTATATGTTATGTGTTAACCCTGGAATGTAGATTTATAAATTATAATGTAAAGTTTGTTCATTTTCTTTCTATACAGTTTCAAATATTGCTGTATTTGAGAGAATGCACAAAGTTAGCCAATCAGAACAGTGGGTGTTTACATTGAAGTCTTAAAAGGCCAGCTAGCTTTAAACCAAGCTGTTAGGCAGAGGACCAGAGACAGGCTGGAAAAGTATCATATATTATTACATTATGACAAAAAAAATAAAAAAAAAATATATATATATATATATATATATATATATATATATATATATATATATATATATATATATATATACTGACATTATAAGTGGACCTTAGGGAAGATAACAAAATTATAAATTAATAAATTATATGCCATGACCATTTAATTAAATTTCTTAAACTATACCAATCAGCCACAACATTAAACCACCTGCATAATATTATGTAGGTCCCCCTACAAAACAGCAACAAACTGCATCTCAGAAAGTATTCTGAGATTATATTCTTCTCACCACAATTGTACAGACTGGGTTTACCATAGACTTTGTCAGTTCAAACCAGTCTGGCCATTCTCTGTTGACCTCTCTAATCATCAAGGCAATTCCATCCACAGGACTACCGCTCACTGGATGTTTTTTATGTTTTTGGCACCATTCAGAGAAAATTCTAGAGACTGTTGTGCGTGAAAATCCCAGGAGATCATCAGTTACAGAAATACACAAACCAGCCCATCTTGCATCAATAATCATGCTACGGTCCAAATCACTGACATCACATTTTGTTCCCCATTCTGATGGTAGATGTGAAAATTAACTGAAGCTCCTGACCCGTATCTGCATGATTTTATGCACTGATGCCACATGATTAGCTGATTAGATAATTGCATGGATGATTGTTGGTGCCAGAAGTATGCAATTTATGTGCCAATAGCATCACCAAATGGAATTAGAATAGGGACTGTTTTCAAACAGGTTTCACGAACAATCTCCTTTTTGACATTGGTCACCCAAACAGATGGCTCCACCCCAAACTCACCAATAGTTGAGGTGATGTTACTATAGCGGGCTGGATGGTATCCTAAAAGAAGCGGAGCAAAGTTTTGATAGCAACATTGCACACTCTTCGGGGGAATCGACCTATGAATTGCTTACTTTTAATTGTCGCTCCATATTAAGATGGGATTGGAGAAATAATTTGAATATTGAAAAGACTACATCAACTTTTAAATGGCAAAATCTTTGCTCACTTTATTTTGTGATCACACTGTTTCTCTAACTGTAAAACATGGTAGGTCCCTGTTTTTTTCTCTGTTCTATCTACTCACTATTTGCTTCCTGCAGGATGTAAAAATGAGAGATACCTGTGACACCCCCTGTCACTCCTGGGGAAGATGTATCTGCAAAGTGTTCCTCAAGGTCAGTGTAGCCACTCAAAAAACCCACATAGATCTCTCACACATTGTGATAAATAGTACCTCCACGATTCAAGTCTAAGTGTATTTCAGATGCTTTCTGGCGATAAACACAGTCACCTAGCTGGAGCTGCAGTGGGTGATTAAAGCACTTTGTCTTGAGTCATATCCTGCCTTCCTGATCCCCTCCACTGATTTCTGCCCCTCCCTTTTCCCATCTAATCATATCACACCTCCTTCCCACTTGTTCGCAAACAAAAATGGAATCCAATTCTGATTGCTTTGACAGTGCAATACGCCAAACAAATGGGAACCGATAAAACGTCAGACTTTGTTTTTTATCTGTCTGTCTTTCTATTTATTGATTGCCACAGTGGACCCGAGGTGGAGTCTGAAATCTGAATCTGAGTTTGTGAGTTGTGAGTTTGCTGAAAAGCAGACCTGCAGTCAGTGAGAACATTTCCATCAAATTAGGGATGCATCACTTGGGCAGAGTACCACATTTTCCTGTGTGAAGCAAATTTGTAAAGTGAATGGAATAAATTATTTGATTAATTTTTTGTTAAATGTGTTTTAAAATTCTGACCAGACTCATTTTGTACTAATTTCTTTGCCATTGTTTGCTTAAAACGTCACTTATATGGCTGTTATTTGCTGTCATTATTTGAATGAGCCACATTGGCCAGCTATTCATTTTCAGATTCACCTGCTCCTAGATGTCAAGTCAAGTAAATTTTATTTGTATAGTGCTTTCTGCAAAGCAAATTGCTACAAAGTAGCTTTCAGAAAATCTGGCATTAATGTCTTAAAGCCCTAAGTATGCAAACCAAAGGTAACTTTGGCAAGAAAAGATGTCATATAAAAAATATAATTTTTAAAGACAGCACCCTCTAGTATCCTTTGAGATCCAGACAAAAAAAAAAGGAAACAAAAAGAGAATTGCAATTCAATTTCAACAGCATAATGGTCCCATTAACTTCCATAGTAAGTGCCTCACTATAACCTTGATTTTTTGCTTTTTAAAGAAAAGGAGGGACAAGTTATTAACATTTTTTGTTTTGGGGGTAATCAACATTGTTCCAGAAATGCTGTCTATTGAGCTTAACTTGTATTAAACCATGAATATTCCTTTAATTGGTGTTCAGTTATAATAACTGTTTGTCAGCTGGAACAGAAATCTAATTGGAATTGGAATATTATATATTTCACTGACATATTGTTGAATTTCGATCTTTATTGTCCACTCATGTAGAAATGTGATTTTCTCACAAGGTGAAATAACATATAATAACATATATACAATATATAAACATTCACACTCAGTACTCTGCCTTGTACCCCAAACAACAGTAAAACAAGACTAATTTAATATTACTAAATCAATATCAATAAATAATTGACAATAAGATCCACAACACACATTAATTGTTCAATAAAACAATGGAAGATCTCTTACAGTATGGTCTCTTAAAATATACTTAGTCCCTCAGTGCACTCTATAGCATATTCCTTGTGACAATTTTTCAAATGTATTAACCATAGGGTGTAATGGATCCTTCACTATCAGTGCTGCTTTCCATCTAGTCTGCATTGTCTATGTGTCAGAATTCTGTCTCTGAGTTGTGCAATTATTTAACTTGCCATATTCACTATATTTGTAAATTTGTTCCTGTTGCGGGACCCTAGTTTTCCATACCATCATGTAATGTTAAACCTCAGACTACTCTCTAAAATACTTGTGTACACTATTTCCAGAACCTCTTTGCTCATATAAAAGATGCTCAGCTTCAACTTAGAAGATGCAATCAATGCAGTGCCTTCTTATCCACCTTTTTCACAGGCAGCGAAATTACCCATTATTCTTAGTGTGTTCTTCCAATATGGATGCTACAGACCTATGCTTCACAGCTTATTCCCATTATTGTTCCCAAGCTCTGAAATATCACCAACAACAGTCAAAAGCTGCATGTGGACATTCAGTTTCAACGGCAATCCCTGAATAGATAAGTACACAATCATGCACATTTACATGGTAAAGTTACTATGCTCTAGCGCTCTCTGCATGTGCCCTGTGTGTGTGTGTGTGTGTGTGTGTGTGTGTGTGTGTGTGTGTGTGTGTGTGTGTGTGTGTGTGTGTGTGTGTGTGTGTGTGTGTGTGTGTTGAGCAGTTCAATATGAAAACATCCAAATCATGGACATTTAGGGAATCTAGAAATCCCTACTGGTTGCTTTTTAAGGTTTGGAAAAAAAAGGAGTAAACATCCCTGAAAAGAGGGCGTATGATCATAATCAAATCTTCTGCATACCTACTCAATACCCTTTATGCCTTAGCATGATTTTCATAGTGATTCACAAGATTCACCAAAGCAGAGCTACCAAAAGCCAGTCCACCAATTAAGGTAGTATTTAGAGGAAGGACTGAGAATGAGTATGTTTGAATATTACACTGTGTCCAGATGGTGAGGGAGACTGCCAGGTCAGTTACTCCCATGCACCCCACTGCTGCAGAATACAGATGAGCAAGGACTCCACACCCCTTCTCAATGAAGTAAACCCGGCATGAACTTCCACTTAGTTAGAACACACTGAGACAAAAAAGGGGCCTGCATTTACAAACACAGTCCACTTGGAGTGCTGCCCAGCTCAAACCTGGCCACTTTGCCTCCAGGCAAACCACTTTATTGCTTTTCAAACATGCTCACCATAACAACAGAGACAGCTGGGCAAATTGAGAGACACAGATTAAATGCATGTTCTGGCAATTTAGCTTCATTGAATTGCTCGTAATGAGGAACTAAAACCACTACAGATAAATTTAGTAGCAAAGGATTTTCCAGTGACATGTCATTGCTAGCTAAAAAACATGCTTTCTTATCCCTGCTGAAAATGCCAGCTTAGATCAGCATGTGTTTATATGCAAGTCCAAGCTGCTTTATGCTGGTTTGGTGCTGGTCTAGCCGTTGGACCAGCGTAGCCATGTTGTTTACCAGCAGAAAAATGCTAGTCAACCTTCATGTCCTGATAAGGCTGGTTGAGCAGTTTTCAACAGGTATGGTATTAGAAACACAAAAGCTCACTGACAGATGTACTCTAACTATGCTGGAACATATTGTATTTACACAGTATATGTATGGTCTTCATATAGATTATAATAGAGCCTTGTCATTTATTTTGTTTGACAATGATCAAAGAGAGCAGGTTATGGAAGATGTTCTTGATCTTTCTCTCTGATTCAAATTTCCCTTTTTTTAATGCCAGTTTCTCTAAAGCAGTGTGGTACTGATTTGAGATCATGTTCTTCATGTCTCCTGTCTTTGAGGGCTTGCACAATCTCTGCCCTGGGGGCTACTACTTACACCTCAAGCTTGGTACAGTGCAAGAAACTTTGAACTTGGAGCAAGTCTCCTGTGGGCAGATCAAAATCCTAAAATGCTTTGTAGCTCTCTTTGAGGCATTTGATGTTCTGGGCTTTCTGAAAGGTTCCTGGTGATTCATAGAGACACTTTCAAATGTGAGGAAGTCGAGATAATGAAAAAAAAAAAAAAACGAACATGATTATAAGCCTGAAACAAAAATGAACAACAAAGACATTGACACAAATCAATGTATAGTTCAGACTATGGCTGGGTATTGTTAAGGATTTCATGATTTAATCTGATTCCGATTGACAAGCTTTCGATACAATGTGATTCTGATTTTTATTCATTTTGATATCGATTCATAGGAGTATATTTCACTTATAATGTCCACTTTACTTGCATCACTCCCAAATAAAAAAAAAAAAACACTTGTCTTGACTTGGCGGAAAGTGTATTAAAAAAGACATTATTCAATGACAAATGGGACTTGGATTTCATCTTTAGACACTCACATTGAATGAGTCAAACTAAACTTTTATTCTCAACACTGTGCTGAACTTCTTCCCCACTATACCACACAATCATTGGTGAGTGAAATCTCAACCATTGCAGCCAGTGGATAATCATAGACATTTTAGTTTAGTTAGTTGCATAGAGCCAAATTTGGTTGCAAATAGGAGTAGCCGGCCCCTAATCAGGCTAATCAAGCCTCATGCTGATCTAAGCTGGCATTTTCAGCAGGGATAGGACACGCTGCACTGTACACGCATGTGTTTTATGTGGGGTTTCATTAACTGACAAGAGAAATTAGCTGTGTGTCATCAGAAAATTCAGCCCCTTTCTTCCACCGGCTGCTCATGGGCACGAGCTGTGCAGCACAAAATCTGCACTCTGCATGCGGTTAAAAAGTATTCAAAGCTGTTGTCGGTTAATTATGATCTGATTGATGAACTCGTGCCTCAATTGGACTCATTTATTTAATAAAGTGGCGTCAGTTGTGTAAAACACGCTGGTGTTATAGATGTCGCCATCTTTTAGTCACTGTTACTATGGTTACAGCTGTTAGAATATAGTTGTGACTTTGGTTGTTCCTTCATACAGACAGTATTTGAACTGTTACTGTACGCTGTTGTATGAACGGGACATTTCAAGACTCACACCTGTGAGTAAATTTGGTTGTCCAAACACAGACTGTGAAGGGAGTCTATATCCAATATCCAGAAGTTTTCTCATTCTGATAATAAAAAAAAATTAATTGCTTTTTTTATTGCACAGTTTTTCCTCACATGACAACAAAATGGCAACCTTAATGTACGGTTGGTTACACCATATGAATTTGATTTGGTGGACAAAATCTTTAACACCACAAATTAGGAAATCTGCAGCTAGGATTTAAAACTAGGACCTTATTATATGGATGTGGCAGGGCGGAGGGCGGGGCCGGGTCGTGATCCTACACACCTGGTCCCATATTATTTATGCCTCCGTGAGAGTTAAAGGCTGACTGCAGGGTGTCGTGCGGGAGAGAGAGATCGTTAGCGGACATGTCCGTCATGTGTGTGTTTGTGTCGTTTTTTAAGTTTCTCTTTAAACTATTATTTATATTGAAATGCCAGTTCTCGCCTCCTACTTTCCACTGAGTTCCTTTACAATGGACTTTGTAGTATTTTTGTAACTAGTAAACAAAGCTTGGTTTCGAGACAGATAAAATCCTGTGCACCCTTCGAAGAAGTGCTTTTCACCAGCTCTTGACATTTTGTGTGCAAAATGCACCTGACAGTCCATGGGCCCTATAAAAGCACTAGTGATAAGCTCAGCGCTATGCCATAAGTGATAAGTGCAAAAACAGTGGGCATGGCCATGAAGTTTTGGTATATTTGTGCAAGCATGCATTAAGTTTAGGGTCAAGCGGGTTTGATGGAATTGTGCATGCAATGCACTTATGGGTGGGGTCAAACGCAATTTCTTTTGGAGGTTCTTTTTCCAGTTATTGCAGCATCTGTGTCCTGTTATATAGTCCATTTTCTGTCAAGCACCAGCGATATAAACAAAAACATCACTTTCATAAGAAAGTTGGTAGTGTAAATGGACCATATGCAATTAATTAGAATAACAGAAATATGGACATGCTCCTTTTATATGCTTAGAAATGTTTATTTTCTTCAGGATTTTGATGTACACTGCACTGTAAATAAATAAATTAAAACAAAATCAAAACACAATTTTTTTTACAAAAACATTATAGTAAACAAACTGGCAGCTGTGGTTGCCAGAATAATTATGTAGAAAATACAGTAAAAATGTAAACAACTTTACAGAACAACCTGTACATTTTACAGTTTAAAACTCTTGTAATTTACATGACCATGCGGACACTGCAAAAAAATAAATCCATAAATAAATAAATTCTGTTAAATTTACAGTTAAAAAGTAATAAACTTGAAATTAACATTCTGCAACTGTAATGATATGCAATTTACTTGATAAGGTATTGTTAATCACTGTAAAAATGACAGAAGAGCACATGTTGATTCAGATTTTTACCATTAATTATACAGGAAAATCATAATTTTTACATTTAAAAAAATTACGATTATCAATTAAGGCGATTATCAATCAAATATTTTGTACATATCCTCCAGCCCTAATGTACGAAGGGAATGTAAGTATTATTAATCATTTTCATTTTCTGACACACAAATCATGGCTAGTATTTATAGTGTTTGCATTGGCACACACTTCTCATCTACAGGTCGATTTTGAACAGTTACATTTATTAATTGAAAAACAAAAAAATGTAACCAAAAATATTTCTACATTCAAATTACACTTCAAATGAAGCAAAAATATATACAAAATAATGAAATGGTCCAAAAAATCATACTAAATCCAAAAATGTTATCCTCTTCAACTTCTTTCACTGGCACCTTTTGCAGTGACTTAAAAATCACTCTACGACAAACACTCCCAGCCAAGCCCTATTACATTTTGTGCAGGCATGAAAATTCTCAAAGATTGTATAAGATTACCACGGTTTTTGCGCATAGCGCTGCGCTTTGCACACTCAAAAATTTAACCACATGAATGATGTCAGTGCCAGGACTGTTTAGGTTAACTTATTTGTGACTCACTGTTCCTTTGAGGTTACCCATGATAACTGGCTCCAGTGTTGGTATTTTAGACCAGCATTTGTTGCTTGTACTAAAGATAGACCTAAATGAGTCAGAAATACACATACAAACTTGATCAACCAATGCAGGATGTGTAACCCAATGTGTCGTTTCAGATCCAATTCTGTCATAACCACAATAGACAGTGGTGTCTTTTCCAGTCTCAGTTGTCTTGTCTGGTGTTCAGGTGTCTGTGAAGTTGAATTAAATGGTGCAGGGAAAGTGGGCTCTGTTTGCTGTATGAGACAGACTGTCTCATTGAATCGCCCGCACCTGGTCTCCCTCTGTCCTCACTGAAGGGCTATGGCCCCACTGCAATGAGCCTTAATCTGGGAGATCACTCTTTATCCTGCAGGTTCCAGGGGCAATGTGGAGGAACATATCGAGCCATCTCCGTGGATTAGGCTCTGTGCTCTATTGTAGGGACAAGTGATGTTTAGGGAAGTCAGTCTACAGAGTTTTCAGAGATTCTGGCTTCTCTCATCTTATTTTATTTATTTATTTTTTGCTCACTTTGTCTCACTGTCTGTTCCTTTCACTTTTTGGACAATTTGTAATATTTTAAGATATATATAAAATATTTCTTTCTAATCCTCCATGCCATGTAGAGTCCAAGGGAAACTAGGGACACAAAAGTCCAGAGGAAGCCTCTCACTCTCTGCTCTATGGTTCACACACCCAACGGGAGTCGCGATTCGTCCTTGGGAAAGGCATCGCGTCAAAGCCCACTTTATCGTCCATCCAGTAAACAACTAACATTGATCATTATTGACACCGACGGAACAAACTTTCTACAAACGCCAAAGAACCAAGCAACACAAGGAAATGCAACGCAAAGAAACGCAACGACATGCAAGTACATCTCCAGACTTTTGCTCAAAGTCCTGGTATATTAATTAAATACTTTGGGTAATCCGATTGCAAATCGATTTAAACTCAAAGAAGGATAAATGGTTCTTAAGGCATTTCCACCAGACTACATAAAGTTCATTTTAGATGTATTGATCATTTACTTCACATTCTTAACTTTACTCACAAACCTGTTTCATGTTTTATGTGTTAGATTAGTTTATGTTAAGAATAGCAATATTCAAAGTCTGTATTCAAAGATAATTTGACACTGGTATATTTTGATATATAATCTCATTCTTTTTTTGTATTATTTAGCTTCATAGCTGTAAATAAATATGTGTGATATTATTTTCAATAGCCATCATAATAATATGATAATATGAATTGAATTAATCTCAATTCTCTTATTAAAGCAAATTCCTTACAATAGAAATTGTGAGCGGATACAAGATGTTGTTTGGCAATTTTAATGCTGTAGAATTTAATTCAGACAAATAATCTAGTTATTTGTCATTTATCTTTCTTATAATGGTTGTCAGAAGTGACTAATTCCAATATAAATTTCCTTACATAATAATGATGTAGAACAAGGACAGTTTGATTTAATTCTTTGCTCATATACTGTTCCTACATATAATGGTGGAGGTATGCAGGCACTTTAACCCATCCTGTGAACATCTGCAGTACTACCAAATTTGTTACATATAATGGTGGAGAATTGTGGCACTTTAATCCATTCCGTGTATATCTACATCAACTGAAATTTGCTACAAGTGATTTTATATTTTAAAGTTATGACAATTTTTGCACTTTGGGGCCCATTGTCATGACTAGCAGTCAGTAGAAATATTTTTTCTTAACACAAAATATTGGAAATTGAGCCGAAAAATGAAATCAATGAGCCAGTATTATGGTCTGGTGTGTTGCGGGCTGGGTTTGGATGGCTGTTCTGGGCCAGAAATTCCAGGGCCACTTATTTCCCCTGGTCTGAGATCCTATGCAGTGATCTCATAAACAACACTATTCTTACAAATTGCTCCCAGATAACTACAGAGAACTCACCATTTGTGTGTTCCACGAGAAACAATCGTGCTGCGCGTGTTGGCGCCAAAGCGTAAATGAACATCTGAACATAAAAGCAAATCAGACACGTGCATTGATGCATTTCCTCTGTTCTTCAAAATATAATCAAGTGTGTTTCCTCAAGCATGCGTCATTGGTTCTAGCGTCATTTCTGTCAACAGTGGCAGGTAAATGTGCAAAATTATCCACATGAATACCCTGGCTGTTAGATTATAAATTTTGCAATGGCACGACGTGTCGCTTATGGCATCCAACAGTTTGATAAGCATTTATACAGCTAAACATTTTATTAAAACAGTGTCAGACAGAATCTGCAGAATGACTTCTGACAAATACTCTCCACAACGCATCTCAAATAAACTTTTGGATTATGCATAATAACAGGAACATTGATCATAGGAGAGGATTGTGACGTCTGACAGTGAACAAACTGCTTTGATGGCTGTAGCAGTAGTGCATTATAGGACTAAATATAAATAATTATAGAGACATAACTTCCAGAGAAATAAACTGTTTTGTAGAACTCTGCACAGAATCGATTTATTTGAAACAGAATAATTTTTTTCCCAGCCCTAATATATATACATACTTTTTTAGTCATTTTGGAGCATGACAGCCCTAGTACTCATTCACTTTCATTATATGGAAAAGAAAAGACAGGATATTCTTCCAAAATTCACCTTTTCTGTTCCATGGAAGAGAGAAAGTAATAAAGGCAAGTCACACTGAATGTATTTTTGCATCCATCTGCTCTCTTTTTCCATGATTCTAGACTGAAAATTGTAACCATCACAGGAGTGCCATGTTTTTTAGATGCTGTGTCTGGTCAGAAAATAGTGCCAACTTTTAAAAGTTTATCTCAAGACACCTGCATTATGTTGGATGTGTTGTGCTGCATCTAGCCTTTTTGTTCCGGTTCCGTCATTCGGCAGCATTCTTTCCAAAAGTTTAACGGTTAGAACAAAATAAAAGAAATGGTGATTTAGCATTGTTGCCAGATCTAGAAAGAGAAACAAAGGACCTGGGTCCTCATTTATAAAACATACGTATGACAAGATTTTATCCTAAATTCCATGGATTTCATCCTACGTCAAAAGTGAGGAAAAAATCGAAACAGTACTTACAGTTTGTATGTCAACTGACCAACATGCTTACGAATGTTTTTTGTGCTTATGATCCAGTGCCAGTGTGACTTGATTTTACTTTTAATGCTGCAAGTCCAAAAAGTCAGACACTGACTGATTAATAAATTATTGAGAATTACATGAACAGGAATAGTCAGATATGAATCAGAATGTGGTCATATTTAGAATAATTATGATGTTAATGCTTTATTTTTTATATGTACGTTAACAGAATATTTGCTTATAGCTCGATATGCACGATTCCATAATAAATTCATTTTGAGACCTACTCTATCACAGGCAGGTATATAAGGTATGTAATATATCAAGCATATTTTGGAGAGAGGAGAATGAGAGATTAAAGTTTACAGCACTTAAAACAGCTCAAATCAATATACAGATGGTTGAAAGCACTGCAACATTTTTCACCATTTCATCCTTTTTCCTCTTGTCTACTCTTATTGAGGACATAAATAAAAACAAATAATCTGACTAAAAAACGAAAATGCAGTGTAATCAATGGCAAAAGCGAGCAGAATAGCAGAAAAAAAACACATACAGTTTACAGGACACGATTTCCATGTAGACTATGAATATTTTATGTGTGAAAGAGCATAAACCTCTTTTTGGAATGAAGGTTTAGCAAGAATATGGACTTTGATTGAAGAATACGTCTCGGGTTACTTAACTGTAACCCTTGTTCCCTGATAAAAGCGGAACGAGATGCTGCGCTGAATTAGCGCTTTGAGAACAACTTTAGGTATGACCAGCTGTGAATATGTGTGCAACACATCAATGAAAATTGACCAGAATTTATAGCCTCTGCTGGTGACATCATTAGGACAAATAGTTGCCCTGACTTACTAGAGGATGTCTCCCTAACGGCACCCCGTCCATAAAGGCGTGGCAAGCCGAAATGGTGGCCACATAGACCCTGAGAGTGGCAGGGCATATGCCTGCTGAAAATTTTCCCTGCAGAAAATCCAGAACTGAAGCAATCTGGAAGTTAACTGGATCTGCATTATATGCACAGCACCATCTTTCAAAGACACCCCATTTATTGGCGTAGATTATTCTGGTAGAGGGTGCCCTAGCACTTAAAATGGTCTCGATAACCTCAGGTGAAAACCCAGTGTCCCTCAGTTGGTACCCTTCAGGGGCCAAAAATGAAGGTTCCACAGCTCGGGCCAGGGATGAAATATTGTCCCCTGAGCCTGAGACAGAAGGTCCCTCCTGTCTGGAATTGCCCAAGGCGAGCCGTCGAGGAGAGACATTATCTCCAAGAACCATACCCTGTTCGGCCAGCATAGCGCTTTCAGTAAGAGGCAGGACCCTTGCTGGCAAACTCTGGCCAAGACTCCCGGGAGCAGAGAAACCAGGGGAAACACATACAGACGCATTCTGGGCCATGTATGCGCCATCGTGTCCAGACCCAGGGGGGCTGGGTGACTCAGAGAGAATTAGAGGGGACATTGCGCTGTCTGTTGAGAAACGAAGTGGTCCACTTCTGCCCTGTAAAATCTCACCCAAATTTGTTCCACTACCTCGGGGTGGAGTTTCCACTCCCCCGTCTGTATTTTCTGTCTGGACAGTAAATCTGCTCCCATTCAGGCAACCAGGGATACAAGCTGCTCTGATTAACAGGAGCTTGCCCTGGCCCAAAGGAGAATCTGCCGTGCCAGTCTGTTCAACTGGCGTGAACGTAGACCTCCTTGATGGTTTATGTAAGAGACTACAGCTGTGTTGTCCACCCACACCAAGACATGGCAGCCTCTGGAGGAAGAATTTCAGGGCCAGAAATACAGCCATCAACTCGAGACAGTTAATGTGACAATCGAGCTGACGACTCTCCCATTCCCCTTGAGCTGGACGACCACTTATGACCGCTACCAGCCCGCCAGGGAGGCATCTGTCGTTAGCAATCTGCGACGGCAAGACGCACCTAGAGTGCACCCAGAGTGAGGAACCAGGGTCTGAACCACATAGAAAGAGAAAGTAGCACACGACGTGTAACCTTTATCAGTTTTGCCCTTGGATGAAATCTTGTGAAATCTCTTGTTCGCGTGGCCATCTAACTATAGTCTGGCCACAGCCCGAGTAACCACCTCGAGTAAAAAA
The DNA here is from genome assembly GCF_025860055.1 of Xyrauchen texanus. Lineage (NCBI taxonomy): Eukaryota > Metazoa > Chordata > Actinopteri > Cypriniformes > Catostomidae > Xyrauchen > Xyrauchen texanus. Next base: position 28,147,277 of record NC_068285.1, on the reverse strand, counting down.
GTATGTGGGCAGAAACCGGTAGCTGCACTTTTTGGTAAGAAAAACTTGCCAACCGCACAAGAACATTTCATATGAACAAATGAACGAAAGAATAAGTTTGCGCATGCAAATATATGCTTTTATAGTATTTCTTCTCACTATAGGATATATGAGGGTGTTCTGTAATATCAGTCGATGCAATTGTTCACGCGTACATCTTTTTAAGAAAAATTTCAACATGCATACAAACGTTTTTTAAATAGTTCGTTGGATCATTTAGGAAATCGTTGTATGTTCACATTTAAGGTCATTTTACAAATGTCTTTATAAATGAGGCCCAAGGTCTGTAAAAACAAGCTTAAATAAAGGACTTGCCTCACCAAAAATAAGTGATTAAATTTTTTTCCATTTGGTAGAATTTTCAACATAGAAATCATATGAGCAGTGTTTACCGTTGCCTTTATAAAATTATATATTTTCAATAAATGTATTTTTTCCCCTTTTCTCCCAATTTGGAATGCCCATTTCCCACTACTTAGTAGGTCCTCGTGGTGGCATGGTTACTCACCTCAATCCAGGTTGCGGAGGACAAGTTGACTCCTCTTCTGAGACCGTCAATCTGTGCATATTTTCACGTGGCTCGTTGTGCATGACATTGTGGGCACTTCGCTTGTGGAGGCTCATTCTACTCTCTACAATCCACACACAACTTACCACGTGCCCCCATTGAGAGCGAGAAACACTAATCGCGAACACGAGGAGGTTACCCCATGTGGCTCTACCCTCCCAAGCAACCGGGCCAATTTGGTTGCGAAGGAAACCTGGCTGGAATCACACAGCACGCCCTGGATTCAAACTCATGACTCCAGAGGTGGTAGTCAGCGTCAATACACGCTGAACTATCCAGGCCCCCAATAAATGTATTCTTAATGTTAAATATATACCACAAAATAATTTACATTTAAAAAATATGCTGTACATCTGGTCATCTAAAATCAATGAATGCCTAAATCTCTCTTTCCTGCATGCATGCACCAAAGAAGTGTGTTGGTCTTAATGTCACCTTATGTGGGCCGAATTATTTATTTATTTAATTTTAAACTAGCGGTTTCCTTCAGAATCAAAGCACATGCTTCTCAAGTTCTAATGAAAAGTGAAAAGCCTTGTTTCGTTCATGCAACATGAATGGTGTAATTCTTAAAATGTACTGTGATAAACCCTTTGGTCTTTGGTTTCATGAAAAAAAAAAATATATATATATAGCTGAACAAAATTAGATGATTATTAACCAGTTATCAACATTTACAAAGAATGATTTTACTCCAGAACAATTGAAAGGGACATTGTTTGTGTTTTCGGTTACATTTTGCAAAGAAGTTAGCAAGTAGAGAAAAAAATAAAAAAAAAATATATATATATATATATATATATACATACTAAACAAGCATAGTAGCTAAAGCTCATGGTTAGTAACCAGATGGTTGCTTGTTTGAGTCCCATAATGTGCAAGCCATGAGCTTTCACAGTTGTGCCCTTGAGCGAAGCACTTCATATGTGTAAGTATATAAGTCGCTTTGGATAAAAGCATCTACTAAATAACTACTACTTACAGCGTTGAACACATTCTGTAACATTCTATTCTTCATTTATGGCCTTCAACAGTCATAGTACCCTAAGGTCATATAGCAAGTATGTGAGGTCTGGATAGTTCTATTCCACTTCTGGACATAAAACCACTTGCCAGGACTGATCCGATACACACATACATTTACAGAGAGATCAGTATGTCTGTCTTTGTTTGTGTTAGTTGAAATAATGTGAGCATGTTAAAGAAAATAGTGTCTGTCTGTATGTATGTCTTTGACAGTGGAGAGGAGGCGTCCTAGGCTGGATTCACTCTAGTGGAGCACTACTGTAGGCATCGATGGAGGCGAGAGGAAAAGACATGCCGGCACTCTTATTTCTCCTCCACCAGTGACAGCACAGAGTAATGACTGGTAATGCTTCAGTGTGATTACTGCACGTAATTTTTCTTCTTTCTCTCGTGTTCACTCTCCAAGAGAATGTTTTATCTGTGAACGTGTGTGTACTCATGGGTGGGTGTGGGTGTGTGTGTGTGAGAGAGAGAGAGAGAGAGAGAGAGAGAGAGAGAGAGAGAGAGAGAGAGAGAGTGAGAAATAGACAAAGATGCAATATTGTAATTCACAACACAGCATAAGTGACCAAAAGTGAACGAAGGCAACAAATAGAATCTTAGTGACGTTTTATGAAAAAGCAATGCCAACATTTTGTTTGCCCCTTCAAGAAATGAAATGTCTTGTCATTTCATGTCATCTTGCTTGATGAAAATGTGTTTCCTGTTACCATGTAACAAATAGAGGTGTCTTGTGTAGTTTTGACCAGAGCTGCAGTCCAAAATCATCAGTAGATGAAATCAAAGACATTTCCCTTGAGGTATGCTGTTGGCATAATGCATTCATGGTAAAATGTCTCTCTCAAAATCATGCTGTGGCGTTCTGCTTCCAATAAGCAGTGATGTGATACAGCACTGCACTTTAGTTTCTCTGTCCTCATGCATTGCATTAAGGAGGCGGAAGAAAACTGCTTTTTATTTCACACCTGAAGTTATTGCATCTCATGCATTTCATCAATATATTGTTTGCATGAATTTGCCATTACATAGCAACATACCTAAGGTTGGCTTGAGGCTTCATTCATTGCATTGCAAAACACATTCCACAATGCATTGTCCACTCCATTTGACATAATAATTAATTCCATGCATAACTGGAAAACACGTTATCGATCTAATAAGAGCTAGTGATGGGTCGTTAATGAACGATTCGATCATTTTGAACGAATCTGTTATATGACTCAGAAGAATGAGTACTTTCAGAGAGTGATTTGTTCATTTTGTGTTGGACGCGCAACATCCATTAGTTTGTTACATGAAAACCGCATAGGCGCTGTACGGGAAACAGAAATTATTAGTTCACCTTTCAACTCTTTTGCCATTCCTTTGTTCTTTGTCACTTCACAGCCATATATACTATGCATTGTTCGCACAGGAAACAGAAATTGCAAAGTAAACGTGACAGCCGTATCCGCTATGTGCATAGCGGATACGGCTGTAACGTGACAAAAGAGCGAACGACAGACCAAATGACTCGAGAGGTGAACTAATAATTTCTGTTTCCTGTGTGAGCAATACAAAGCGTATACGGCTGTCACGTGACAAAAGAACGAACGACTCTAATACGAACTAGTAATTTCAGTTTGTCATAATTTGTCCTTGGCTGCATTATAATTTTTTCCTTATTGGTACTCTAATCAAAGTTTGCGTAAGTAGACGTGTTGGGGGATTTGGCTATTGAAATTTTTTAATTTTTAATTTATTAAAACAAAATATTCTCAGTTCAGTAAATTTTAATACATTTAGGCTATGTTTATTATGAATTTGTGAATAGCTTAATTACTGTTAATTACTGTTAATTACATTTCTGTTAATAATAACTTAAGATACATATTTGAGCTAATTAAACCTTCATGTTGTTGCTTGTGGAATATTTTGGACCTTTGGACATTGGACAAGCAGACCGGTGGATCAGCAATGCTTGTTTTCATGTTGTACTTATATACACAATATCCTGGCGTATGCAGAAAATGTTCATTTATAGAGAGACACTCCAACACTGATTACATTGAGCCTGCTTCATCTTCATCTGTGAGATTAAGTGGTTCTTCTTCTGTGATTTTGACAAGCAGTGTGAAAGCAGTTTGCCCTCTAGTGGCAGATGACTGTGTAGACAGCCTTATCAATGACTTCTGGCATGACTACTGACCACATTTGTTCTAAAATTAATTGATTGCTTATCGATAAGCTTATTCGATAAAGTTATAAAAAAAAAAACAATTTGATTATCAATGAATAAATAACATCCCTATGCTCAGAGGTGTGTTGAGACTATTGCAATCTGAAATGTAGAAGGAGAGCATCACAATGTCACAAGTAAGAAAAATAAACATGTAATTTATTTTAAATGAGCAGTTATGCAGCTTCACTGCCCTTTTACAGGTAAAAGCATGAAAACGTTCAAAAGCAACGGTAGATAAAATAGTGTGAGTCCAACTGATGCATTCAGTCTTTCAAACTGACTCTCTCAGCTTCTCAGCATAGGCTATCAGTCCTCTGTAAAATGAACAAACCTATCCTCATGTTTCATTCCAGATCTCATGTTAGTCTGGCACTGTTTTCCATTAACTGCGAAAAGTTCAACTTCGTCTCTGATTAGTCAGAACTTCTGCTCCGTCAGGACTGAGGCTGTAAACTCCCTCCTGTCACTTTGCCAATGTGCAAGAAATACCTCCAACACTGAGATCCATCTCACAGGCTGCTCTGGGCTGACTGCCTGGCCATCCTGCCTGCCTGCCCAGGCCAGATGCAGCGCTGCCAGATGGAGGAGCTAATCACTGGAGCAGCAGGCAGCACGGCCGCTCCTGATCTGAACGTGTTTAGGTAGCCCATGGGGCTGGCTTCCGTGTGTTTATTCACCCTCTTTCTCTCACATCATCTTGTGGCTGTCTTTCCCTGTTGCTTTCTGAATCTCTGTATCTGGTAAGCATTTTTTAATAGCTTGATAAATCAAGTACGCTTCATGCAACATGGCAATAACATGGCATTGTTTAAAGTATTTCAGTAAAAATATAGTAAATTAATATGGTTCATCCAGTATCATTGTATGTACATAAGTACCATAGTACTATCATTGTACAATCATGTACCATAATCCACAGAGAATCCACAGTCACTTCCAGGACAGCGGTGACACGCGGCTCATGTGGCAGGGCATCCAGGCCATCACCAACTACAGGACAACATCAGTTGCCTGTGACAAAGATGCCTCCCTTCCAGATGCGCTGAACGACTTCTACGCTCGGTTTGAAGTGCAGAACGACGTGATGGCGAGGAAGTCCACCCCTCCTCCCAACGACCAGGTGCTCTGTCTTACCACGGCAGATGTGAGGAAAACTCTACGTAGAGTCAACCCACGGAAGGCTGCTGGACCAGACAACATTCCTGGCAGAGTGCTCAGAGGATGTGCAGACCAGCTAGCAGATGTTCTTACCGACATCTTCAACATCTCTCTGAGCAGCGCCGTCGTTCCAACGTGCTTCAAGGCCACCACCATCATCCCCATGCCAAAGAAGCCTTCAGTGTCCTGCCTCAACGACTACCGTCCCGTCGCGACTTACACCCATCATCATGAAGTGCTTCGAGAGGCTCGTCATGAGGCAGATTAAGACCCAGCTGCCCCCTCACTAGACCCACTGCAGTTTGCGTGATCGTTCAAACCGTTCAGCGGACGATGCCATCACCACAACCCTCCATCTGGCCCTCACCCACCTAGACAATAAGGACTCATACGTTCGAATGCTGTTCATAGATTTCAGCTCAGCATTCAACACAATCATTCCCCAGCACCTGATTGGAAAGCTGAACCTGCTGGGCCTGGACACCTCCCTCTGCAACTGGATCCTGGACTTCCTGACTGGGAGACCTCAGTCAGTCCGGATCGGGAACAGCATCTCCACCACCACCACACTGAGCACTGGGGCCCCCAGGGCTGTGTGCTCAGTCCACTGCTGTTCACTCTGCTGACTCACGACTGTGCAGCAATGCACAGCTCGAATCACATCATCAAGTTCGCCGATGACACGACCGTGGTGGGTCTCATCAGCAAGAACGACGAGTCAGCATACAGAGAGGAGGTGCAGCGGCTGATCGAACTGGTGTAGAGCCAACAACCTGTCCCTGAATGTCGACAAAACAAAAGAGATGGTTGTTGACTTTAGGAGAGCACAAGGTGAACACACTCCGCTGAACATCGACGGCTCCTCTGTGGAGATCGTCAAGAGCACCAAATTTCTTGGTGTTCACCTGGCGGAGAACCTCACCTGGTCCCTCAACACCAGCTCTATCACCAAGAAAGCCCAGCAGCGTCTCTACTTTCTTTGAAGGCTGAGGAAAGCACATCTCCCAACCCCCATCCTCACTACATTCTATAGAGGGACTATTGAGAGCATCCTGAGCAGCTGCATCACTGCCTGGTTTGGGACTTGCACCGTTTCGGACCGCAAAGCCCTGCAGAGGATAGTGAGGACAGCTGAGAAGATCATTGGGGTCTCTCTTCCCTCCATCAAAGACATTTACAAAAAACACTGTATCCGCAAAGCAACCAGCATTGTGGACGACCCCACACACCCCTCACACCCCTCACACAAACTCTTTACCCTCCTCCCATCTGGCAAGAGGTACCGAAGCATTCGGGCCCTCACGGCCAGACTGTGTAACAGCTTCTTCCCCCAAGCCATCAGACTTCTCAATACTCAGAGACTGGTTTGACACACACGTGTCCTGAGTTGCACTTTAATAACTGTCACTTTATAACTGTCTGCTACCTCAATAACTGCTATGTGCATAGAACATTATCTCATAGTATGTTATGTTTACATTTTAGAAACTGTCATCTTTTTGCACTACTGAGTACTGGTCGGCGCTGCACTGTCTATTGTCCTGTTCATTGTCAGTAATTTGTTGTACTGTCCTGTACTTTTTGCACATGTTTGCACGTGCACTTTATATAGGTAGTTTATATAGGTATTTTATTTCGTTGTGTAGTCTCATGTGGTCCTATGTTGGTCCTTTGTTGTTTTTATGTAGCACCATGGTCCTGGAGGAACGTTGTCTCGTTTTGCTGTGTACTGTACTAACTGTATATGGTTGAAACGACAATAAAAACCACTTGACTAATACCATCATAGTACTTTTGATAAGGTTAACTAAAAAAACATTGTTTAAGAAAAGTAAATGTCCAAACATTTTCAGGATATTACTTAAGTCAGCCAAATAAGACAAGACTGAAGACCAACCATATTATTTTTTGACTATATCCTTGTCAGTTCATTGTAGTCCTGACTGCAGTCAAAGTTTGTGTTTGCTTTGGATCAAGAGAGTTGCACAAGCACTGATTGAAGACCCTTAAGAGTTAGCATACACCAATCAGCCACAACATTAAAACCTCCTGCCTAATATTGTGTTGGTCCCCCTTGTGCCGACAATACAGCACCAACCCACATCTCCGAATAGCATTCTGAATTATCTGAGTTACCGTAGACTTTGTCACTTTGAACCAGTCTGGCCGTTCTCTGTTGACCTCTCTCATCAACAAGGCATTTCCGTACATAGAACTGCTGCTCACTGGATGTTTTTTTTTTTTTTTTGGCACCATTTGGAGTACATTCTAGAGACTGTTGTGCGTAATAATCCCAGGAGATCAGCAGTTACAGAAATGCTCAAACTGGCCCTTCTGGCAATGAGGACCATCTTCCCACTTCTTTTGCTGATCTGGAACTTTTAGGATTACTTGCTGTTGTCAGGATTGATCATCACAATGAATCTTAACATTAAAGAAATGTAATGCATTAGACCATTTGTTTGAAAAAGCCTTAACCTAAATTAAACTATATATGGTATGAAAAGTTGGCAGAATACTTTAAGACAATCACAGGTGATCTTAAAGGAATCAAGCCATTGTGAAGGAGTAATTCACTGAAGATTATGTCATTATTTACTCAAAGGATTGTCACAGAAGAGTTTGGGCGCCACAACAGACCAGTATATGATGTCAAGTGCGACGGCTTCTAGTTTGAATAAATAATAAATCACACAATAAATAAATAAATAAAATGTTATTAAAAATTTTAAAATATTCTGTCTACACAATTTCCTGCAACAATAAAATCATGCAGTTTTAAGATTTGTATCCTTTAAATAGAACCAAGAGGTTAATGTGTAACATTTCCATCTTCTGTTGCTTACAAGTGTTCTCGTTGTTCAGATTCACAGGTCACATAGTTCACCAAACTTGAACTTTTGTATGCTGTGGAATCTCAAATTCCTTTGCAGGACATTGTGTTTCCGGTCTCCAGCATTCAGCTACATTTGAATGTGAATGAATGGAGCACAAAGTGTATTATGACTGCCCCTTCATCCTCATGTCATTACAAACTTTATGTAAATATGTTGTTTATTGTAAATTGGTATATGTCTCGTCACTTTCATGACTGCTATGTTGCTCGGAACTGCACACAAGACTTTCATCCACTGTTGCACGTGTGTATATGGTCGTGTGACAATAAAGTGGTTTGATTTTTGTTTGATTTGACGAGGCAAAATTCTGAAGACTACGCTGGTCACTATTTTCCATGCAATTACAATAAATTAGGGAAAGTTTTCAAGCTTCAAAAATACACAAATGCACAATAAATGTATCATAAAAGTGGACCATTCAACTGCAGTAAATTTAAAGTCCTTAGAAGCCATACGTTAGCTTTGTGTGAGAAACTGGCAAAAATGTAACTTGTTAATCACTTTTCACTAAATTGAGCTTGAGAACCATATCTGTCCGATTTGTGAATGAACCATTCACATTGGTTCTGTGAATCAGATCAACTTTGTTTTTAAACTAAGCATTAAAGTAATATTCTGGGTTCAATACAAGTTAAGCTCAGTCATCAGCATTTGTGGCTTAATGTTGTGTAGGGTTTCTTGGTTCAGGTTTGGGGAATGTACAATTAATATTAATGATTGTAATCAATGATTAATCATATGGTTTGAACTAGATAACAATACATTCTAAATTGCCCCAAAACAGGGGTTATATAGCCCAAAAGTCTGCTTCAGATATATATAGATAATTAAACACAACGAATTATAATTAATTAGGAATATACATCATATGCAGACAGGCTGTATTAATTTTCAGAACACCTTAATGGAATTAACCCGTACCGCAACCAATCAGTTCGTCCAGCAAACCACTTTGCTCGATACTTCTTGATCAATTCTCCAGAAGGTTTATTCTTAGTATAAGCTTACTTAATCAAAGCATGTTAACTTACTTTGATAATATCAGCTCGTAGCTTTAGATCGCACATTAAAGAGGCTTTGCTTTATGACCAACAATCACAGACAATCAAGCATATAATTGGGTTTAACACAAGGAACTAGGATATATCACAAACTTAACAAACGTAGAACACATTTAACAACAAACATTTAACATAGAACAAACAAAGTAAAACAGGAAGGAAAATAAAGAGATTACTGATAGCAAACTTGTTACAACAGTTAAACCTTAAGAGCCAGCAAGGGAATTACACACTTTAACGCATTTGAATTTAGATGGAGTAATACTTGCAAAATGGACCTTTGTGTCGCTGAACAAGGCTGCGTGTGTGCGTGAATGTCCTCGTTGCGTCCGTGAGCTGGAGGATTTCTGTTGGTGCTCCCCGATCGTGGATTGCTCGCGGGAAGTTCAAAGCATCTTAGGAGTAATGGTTGAAACTGAGAGAGAGTCCTTTCACCCGGAGGATATCGGACTGCTCCAAAAACGTAGAGTGTTGAGCTTTGTCCGAAGACAAGAAAAAGACTGAGATAAACGCCAAATAAAACAAAAGACATGTCTGATGAGAGTTTGAAGAGAAGTTGAAGAAAACTTGAAGAGGTTCAGAAGCGAAAGCAAGAGAGGACAAAGAGAGAGTGATTCCACACCAGATCCTGACTTTTAAGGTAGGAAGGTCACGCCTCCTTTGGGAGGAATGACCCAATGAGGCTCCTCAGTTTTGGCGCGAGGTGGTTCCCTTTGTCTTGTCAAGGCTAGTCATTTGCCTAATTTATGACAGGGTCCGGATGTGGTTGGAATCACTCAAAAGATGGTAAAACATAGCAGAATACATTTTAATGTAACCTTATATATATATTCAGCTAGGGCGAGTCGTAAGGTTTAATTTGATACCAAGAAACTTGTATTTGGTACACTTAAAAGTGAATATATACTCTTAGACTCTTTATATAAGCCCTCAGAGTTTAACTACACAACTAAACAATCTTAACTAGTTTGATATAACAGCAGAAATACCCAAGCATACAGGAATAAAACATATTTCCTTAAAAATAAGCCATTTCTTGGTTTTAAATGGTATGAGTGTATAGATTTTCAGTGTGTAGATGGCGATATCACGAGTGTCTCTGGAGAGGCTCTTTGGGTTGTAAAAACGTCAAGAAGCATTCTAACTCCCAGACTTGCTGGCACTACCTCGTGATTTAGATGGGGAGTCACAGGGTGTGGGGGTTTTAGGATCCTTCGCAAAAATGTGTGCATTGCATTCAGAATTAATGAGTTCATGATTTTCCGTTCATACTCTACAGTTGATTACCTCAAAAGTTAGTTTCAACTCGTCCCTACTTTTCTTAAAAAACATTTAAAATGTAGGTTATGGTGAGCCACTTAAAATGGTGAATAGGGCCAATCTGTAAATGAAACATACTCATTGTTTCAAAGGTATAGACACAAGATGATTTTAGTGTGATGGAATCACTTATGAACCTTTTCTGTGTAAAGTTATATCCAATTATACAACTTCATTGCCATGACAACGTAACAGTATTAGCCCTATACTGTTCGTACAGTATAAAAATCATTATGTCTCTGGGGAGTCCTCTTAAGGATAGCCACACCAACAATTAACATCAACAATTACTAAATTGTATTTGCCTCACTGAATACGATTAATTAACTATGGCTAAATTTCAATAACTTATTGCTTACTCGTCACATCATGAACTCATTGCATTAGGGAAGAGGGATAAGAGGACGGCAATAACCTGTTTCTTTTCCAAAAAAATCAAAGAGGTAGTCTATACATTGTGCAATTTTCCATATCTTCTAAAGCCTTACAATGGCTTTTTGTGAGAAACAGACAGAAATTGTAGTTGTTAGTCACTCATATATCTTGCCCTCTGCCTTTCAAATCTGGCACATTGATGATACTTGTATGCTTTCTGGGTAAAGTGCAGCACACTTGATGCCATATCATGAGAAAGAGCAGAAGAAACTTGGTTGTGATCACCCTATTGTATATCATACAATGACAAATGGGACAACCTGTGGTTTTTGGACTTCACGGATACATGCAAGCAAAGGCCAAGAGCCTTTCCACATCAAGGGCGCTATTTGGGAAAGGGCCTAAATATACCACTAACCCTACACATTTTGAGCCTATAATGCTGATCAGCCTGTCAAGCACAAATCAGGCCACCCTGTGCACTGTATAGCGTCAGTTAATGGATTCTCACTTGTGACGAGGAGGAGGGTGGGGCCGAGCCGTGACTATGCACACCTGGCCCCCAATTGGTCTAATCAGCAGAGGAGAGGGATCTTTCCTTGGCTGATTAGCCCGATTGGGGGCCAGGCGTGCATAGTCATGGCCCGCCCCCACCCCGCCTTCCTCCTCGTCACATCCCTATACCACTGCGACCCTTTACTACAGAATATGTCCCTTACTTTTAAGACCCACAATATAATTATTGGCACTGATATGTAAACCATAATTGTTAACATCATTTTGTTACTAAGCTCAATTAACACTTGCATCTGATGCTTCTACAAATGTTTACCTCAGAACAGATGCTTTCTGCTTATTCTTTAATGTTCACACAACCTTTTAATGATGTCTAGGCATTATACTCCTACATTAAGTAGCTGTGCAGTTATTGTGAACCCTGTAGCTGCTCTTTGAGTGAGATGACATGGCTCACAGATGTTCCTTACGGCCCCCTGCTGAGTGAAGGCTGCATTGCTACACTCAACTGGCATTCCTTCACTGCGCTCTGCTTTCTGCCCTCTTTATAAAGACTGACATGCTGGTGCTTTAGGGGGGAAGGCAATTATACAGTTTAAGTGGAGCTATGATGAACTGCAGGGCTTCAGAAACAGGATCTGGGTCTTACTTGCCAGTCATGTCCTTTGTGAATTAACCCCTTCTGTGCCACCCTTACCCTCGACCCTGTCTGCCGACATGAGGTCACTAGAAGCAGACAGGGTAAAAAGGAAGTGCTACCCAATACTGTATTTGCATTCAGGCTGCTGTTGCCTGTTTTCCTCCAGCCTGGTCAGAGTGATTGCTCCTTTGACTTGTGGCTAAATGTTTTCACACAGACATTTTATAGGAATAATTCACCAAAAATAATGAACCGCCATTTCATTCCAGCCCTGTATTATTTCTTTATTCCATGAAACATTGCATGTTTTTGCCTCTGTCTGTGCATTTTTGCAATCTTGAACCATTGCACTGCATCTCAATTTTTTTCAGGGTCTTGTGACGGAGCAGTTTTTACAAAAAATAGTAAGAAAAAGTTCAATTTTAAAAACGTGTCTGGAGAGACCTGCGTTCTTTTCGTTGCGCTATGTCTAGATTTTGTTAACGCAAGGACGCGTTTGGTGTGAATGACCCTTAAGGAGATCTTTTTCATAAAATTATAGTTGATAATGATTTTGAATGTGAAGCTCCAAAAAAAATACCACAAAAGCATCATAAAAATAAGTTACAACCCATATTACAAGTCTTCTTAATTTGTCATTGATCAGTAATCTCCCACTCTGCTGTGGCTCGCAAATATTGTTAATAGTTGTGTTCAGTTGTGGAATGTGCCATTCCAGGGTTGATGTCATTGACAATATTGGTTCTTATGTGTAACATGACTGATTGTGACAATGGAACCTCCAATCATAAAGCAAATGTAAAGAAGACTTGGGATACAGTACATGAGTTGTATGGGCTACTTTTATGTTTTGTAATTATTTATGGTGCTTTTATGTATTTGTGTATTTATTGGAGCTTTGCATTTAAATTACTATCCACTTTCATTATATGCAAAATATCTGCTCGAACTTTACTAAAAATCTCTTTTTTTTTTTTAGGAAAGAAAGACAATTTTACTGGATTGGAGCACCATGGGGTTGAATAAATGATGACAAAATGTTCACTTGGGTGAACTATTTCTTTAACATGCTGGGGAATAATTTAAAATGTTTTTAGCCAATATTTAGTGCACCTCATCAAGGTATAAAGGGGATAGATAGCAGACAGGGGGTTTAACATCATCATAGGCTTGTGGGTTCTGAGCTGCCCACTCTCTCTGCAGGGAGCATAGGAGTTATTTTAATAGTTCTGTGAAAGACCTGACGACAGGTTAATTTGACTTTCAGAATGCAGTCTTTGACACTGCTGTGACGTCCTCTGTGTGGTGACAGCTTACTCATTGATCCGGAATGATCATGACTACTGCATATATCACATTGTTGGAAATGACAGCACAAAGAGACTTCTAAGCGCAGATCTAGAGAGGATAACATATTTTTAGTATGACTGTACAGCAAATAAGGAAGCCACAATGTATATATGCAGTATTAGGGGTTGTCCACACAGGGCACATTATTACATTCAGCCTGTAAGGATTGTTTTTACAATCAAACTTTTTGAGTTCTTGGTCTATGTAAACATGTGCTAGACACATGTGTTTAACCATTTTGTGTGTGTGTGTGTGTGTGTGTGTGTGTGTGTGTGTGTGTGTGTGTGTGTGTGTGTGTGTGTGTGTGTGTGTGCGTGTAGTGTGTGATGTATCACTTTGTGGGGACCAAATGTCCCCATAAGGATAGTAAAACCCAAAATTTTTGACCTTGTGGGGACATTTTGTCGGTCCCCATGAGGAAAACAGCTTATAAATCATACTAAATTATGTTTTTGAAAATGTAAAAATGCAGAAAGTTTTCTGTGAGGGTTAGGTTTAGGAGTAGGGTTAGGTTTAGGGGATAGAATATAAAGTTTGTACAGTATAAAAACCATTATGTCTATGGAAAGTCCCCATAAAACATGGAAACACAACATGTGTGTGTGTGTGTGTGTGTGTGTGTGTGTGTGTGTGTGTGTGTGTGTGTGTTGTGTATATATATATATATATTTATATTATATATAGAAATATATATATATTATATATATATTTCTTTTTTTTTTTTTTTTTTAATATTATTATTATTATTTACATTTTATTTTACTTTAAATTAGTCCAATCAATGTCAGTTTTAAAACAATGAGCCAGTCAGATAAAAAAGAGTTTCAAGTGTTTATATTAGCAACAGTGTATGGGAGTTAATACAACTACTGAATAGCTGTATTAGCATGCCTTTTTTCTGTTCTGTTGCACTTCATCTATCTCAGAGGTCTTCAGTCTTTTTGTTTCCATGGGACTCTTAGTGAATAGAACGATGAAGCAGAGATCCCTTGTTGCCTATTGTATAAAACTGCATGTTGCATTTTAAGCCTGGCCTATAATAATAAGTGAAAGTACCGTAATAATGTATTTACATGCTTTGTTATGATGCTTATGTTGCAAAACCGTTAAAATAATCATTATTGATTTACAAAGTCATATACGAAGTTGGCACACTCAGCCCATCCCAGATATTTTCTTTCTACTGAAGAACACAATAAAAGATTTTTTGAAGAATGTCTCAGGTCTGTTGGTCCATACAATGCAAGTGAATGTGACCAAAACTTTTAAAATCCAAAAAGCATTTAAAGGCAGTATAAAAGTAATCCATATGACTCCAGTGGTTTAATCCATGTCTTCAAAAGCAATATAATAAGTGTGGGCTTGAAACAGATCAATATTTTAGTCTTTTTTTGTTTATATATCTCCACTTTCACTTCCAAATACTTTTTTTGTTTTTTTGTCGATTCACATTCTTCGTGCATATCGCTGAGTTCTGGTGAGGGCAGGTCAAAGGTGGAGATTTATAATATAAATGGACTTAAATATTTACTCACACCTAGCATATCACTTCTGAAGACATACATGTATCCACTGGAGTCATATGGAATACATTTATGCTGCCTGTATGTGCTTTTTCAAGCTTCAAAGTTCTGGAAACCATTCACTTACATTGTGTGGACCTACAGAGCTGACATATTCTTTTAAAAATCTTCATTTTGGTTCAACAGAAGAAAGAAAGTGAGAAACATTTGGGATAGCGTGAGGGTGAGTGAATGATGAGATAATTAAAAATTGTAGGTGAACTTTAAGTTGAAACTTAGCTTCTTAAGTTAAGCTTTGTTTGAGGTTAATTTAGCATTGCATTCTTGTTTAGTGCATAATTAATTTCATTATTTTGCACAAACTTTATTTAGATTAAACGTTCATTTGAATACCCCCTGCAGTTCCACCACAGGCCACCTAGTTGGGCCAACTGTTGACACAAGAACACGTTATGTATGATTTTCCCCTTGCCATATGAGTCCCTTCTCTTTTATTAGCAGTATTAACCTTGAATAAACCAAATGCTGGTAAATACGTCAGTTTCATTCTCACATTTTCTCCTCCACAACGTGCAATTGTGAATTGGGTTACTCAGTGCTAGAGAGACAGAATGGGTCCTGACAGAACAATCCCTTCTGCACTACTCTGGAGCAGTGTGGTTGACAGAAACTCGTTAATTATCTTGGGCGGGGTAGCATCTCACAGAGCCGTCACGAAAAGATGCCATTCACCTGCCCACTTGAGCTGAAAAATCGTTATAGAGTCTTAACATTCTTGCCTACGTGTTCATCTCGTCAGTAGGAGAATACTGCGTGCTGTCCTCCACTGTCAGACTCTATTGTACTGAAGCTGAGCACAGAGGCCCTGGTGACGCTCAAATAGAGAAGACTGGAGAGGGAATGAATGAGGTTGGTGTTTACGGGGTGGTTTAGGGTAATGGGATTGGTGAGAAAGGGGGCTTCACATTTTAAAGTCTAAGGGGCCATTCAGACCAAACAAGTTATTGAACTAAAAACTGATAAATACAGTACAGTACAACAACATATAACAGAGATGCTTTATTAAAAAGTTGTAGTTAACTTGACTTGATATGACATCTTTGCTAGATGCTGAGTTAATCAATGTAGAAAAGTATTTCTATCAGGAAGACTTGCAGACTTGAGTGAGATTTAAGCTGACATTTATTTGATGGACATAAAACAGAAAACTAATGTCTCTTTGGCATAGGCCCCGTCTTTAGGTCCGAAGAAGTTGTACTCTGACATATCCAGCCGGAGATAGAAGGCAGGGGCGAGGAGCCTACCCCTGTGCAGGATCGAGACTCAACCTGTGATGGTGGGGTGGTGGAGGTTGCCGTGTTAGCACACTGAAACAGCAATGTGATAGGTTGTGAGCAGACTTATAAAGCAACAGCTTAAATGTGATTGGCTGGGAATTACCTAGCTAATAGTGTGATGATGTACAGCTGCTAGTCTTCCCGCTAGAACGACGCTGCGCTTACATTTCCAGCTCAAAAGGTATAATATAGACAAATTCATAAATCAAATAAAATATATATATATATATATATAGGTTCTGTCTACCAGAAATCAACGGTCATGTAAAGGACATTTGAGAGGGTGTGTCTGTGTCAGTGTGTTTTTCCAGGACAGTGAGGTGAGCTTAGACAGAAAAGGGCTGAATGGTATTTTCAACTATGCCTTGACCTGGTTTTCCAGTGTAATGGCATTGTTCCAGCTTAGTGAGTCTTACGATTGAGCCCTTTTGCCTTTTTTTTTTCAAACTGCTGTGACATTCTGCTGGGCTTCTTTCCTTTGTCCTTGGGGGCAAATCACATCAGATCTCTGTAAGTGTTTGCATGCTAGATAGGGAAAGATGTATCAGATGACTTTGCTCTATAATGTTAAAATCCAGTTAAGTATTTCCCTTGCAAAATATTCAAAGAGATAACTTTTATGATGGCAGAAATTAGGTGCTTGTAGATTTTTGCTATAGTGCAATATTTTATTTGTTTTAATATTCAACTTTGAGAAATAGCATTTTACGATAAAGCTTTGTATTTAATTGATGTTCGCCAGAGGGCCAGATTTCATCAGAGAAATGCTTTGCTGTGCAACAGATTCCCTGAGGTTTTTCCATCGAGTTGACTGCTAAAGCATATGAATGCTTTGACCTTAAAATAATACAGTATATTTACTTAGCATGATGGATGGAGGGGGAGTTTCTTTAAGTGTCAGTGCAGCTGACAGTGCGGCAGCCTGTGAAACCCTTGTGTCTCAGCGATACAAATTTAATTTCAATGCAACGGTTTCCCATTGAATATCAGTTTGTTGACACCCCAGTGTGCGCGGCAAACAGAGAGAGATGTTGTTTTTTGACACTCTCATTGTTCATCCCTGTGTATGCCCAGCTAGGTTCCGTGTGATGAAGCAATTGAAATTGATCTTGTGTCTAATCAAAACACAATTTGTTGAAGTGCACCATTTCTTACACAACACATCAATCTCATTTGATCCAATTTCTCTATTCACTCCCTGGGGGGACATTTTACAGTTCCCAAAGCTATCCCGTGCAGTGTGGTTCATTAAGAAACTCTCTGTGATAAAGATGATTTACATATATCATGTGGAGGCCTGGAAATCCCTGAAATATAGCTTCAAATGCAGCCCAGTTTTATACTTTGATCGATTTTCTTATATTTAATTGTACAACAGTTAGTACTGGTTCTCTAATCTGATTGGACAAGCGGAATTCCAAGTGTGCTCATATTTAGTATTACAGCCCTGGTACGCTTCACTCTTTGTATCACTCTGCTCATTTCTCAGCGACAATGGTTAATACCGTTTTGGCTTTGTTTGGAACTGTTTTCATTAATGATGTAAAAATAGATACAAAATATGGCCATTTGTGTAAAATGTATTCAATAATGATATTATTGTATATATATATATATATATATATATATATATATATATATATATATACCATACTATACTATATATATATATATATATATATATATATATATATATATACACCATACTATACAATATATATACCAATCAGCCACAACATTAAAACTACCTGCCTAGTACTGTTTTGACGGACTTCGTGCCGTCAAAACAGCACCAACCAGCATCTCAGAATAGCATTCTGAGATGCTATTCTTCTCTCCACAATTGTACAGAGTGGTTATCTGAATTACCGTAGACCGTCAGTTCGAACCACTCTGGCCGTTCTCTGTTGACCTCTCTCATCAACAAGGCATTTCCATCTGCAGAACTGCATCTCAATGGATGTTTTTTTGTTTTTGGCACCATTCGGAGTAAATTCTAGAGACTGATGTGTGTGTAAATCCCAGGAGATCAGCAGTAACAGAAATACTCAAACCAGCCCGTCTGGCACCAACAATCATGCCATGGTCAAAATCACTGAGATCACATTTTTCCCCATTCTGCTGGTTGATGTGAACATTAACTGAAGCTTCTTACCCAGATCTGCTTAATTTTATGCACTGTACTGCTGCCACATGATTGGTTGATTAGATAATCGCATGGATGATTGTTGGTACCTGATGGGCTGGTTTGAGTATTCTGTAACTGCTGATCTCCTGGGATTTACACACATCAGTCTCTAGAATTTACCCCTGTGACGAGAGGAGAGCAGGGCCAGGCTGGGACTACGATCGCCCGGCCCCCAATCGGGCTAATCAGCTGAGTAGAGGGAGAAAGGCAGCCGGATGCGGCAGTTAGAGAGAGATAGAGAGAGAGAGAGCCACATGCAGCTGCCGTGTTTGTGTTTATGTTTTTGAATTTAAATTTTAATTTTACATTCAATATTACTTTGATTTTTCAGCCTCCTTTCCCATTTTAACCCCCCTTTTACATTGTTGCCAAAACCCAGGTTTTGGGTGTTGCTTCAGTCTTGAAACCGCCCTGTTGACCTCTGCCTTCCAGGCGCGGCCTGTTTGGACATGATACTTGTTTGTTGAACCATTGTAGAATCCTGCAGCCGAATCACAGCTGTGCTGATAATTTTCAGAACAGCGTTCTTGCTCTCGTGATGACAACTGAGAAGGAAGTTTTTAGTGGTTTCTTTTGTTGTACACAATTAACAATAATGCATTTGGAAGCACATCACTGGAAGCTCATCACTGCAATCAATTTCTCTCTGAATCCAGAAATGTACAGAGATTGTGACGTCCAAAAAGTGCCTTTTATCTTTAAGGTATATATTTAATAGAAGAAAATATTTCTTTTTATCTTTTGTGTCAATTTTTTTATTTTATATTTTTTTTAATGCCTAAGCTTTTCATGGAAATTGGATCTCTCTAACAGTGTTGCCCAAAGGATATATGGATTGACTTTAGATTGCTTATGTTTCTTAAGACCCATGGGCTGATTGTTATTGTCTCTCATAATAGCTGGCGCACCCAGCAGCGGTCATTGCTTTGTCGGGCATTTTGAATCTCTAGTCATTTTCTTTTCTGTCTTGCAAAGTGATAATACTGCTCTGATTGTTTTTGTTCCACAGCTTATGCTGATAATCTGAAAGCTCATCTTTCCTGGCTCCAAATGAAACGGACTGATCACTTCATATCTGTGACTGCTTTCAAAACAGATTTTTTTTTCTAGATGCTTAGAAATACAGTTATGAGAAAGGAATAGGTTATGCTCAATCAAGAATTCTGTCATCATTTACTCACCTTCATGTTGTTCCTTACCCATATAACTTTTTCTTCTTTTTCTGTAGAATTCTAAAGAAGAAATGTACTGGTTAATCACTTCCATGCAATTACAATGAATCTCAACTGGATCTTTCAACATTCAAAGATTATGCAGAAGAACCATAAAATAATTTTACAAGTGGCCCATATAACTTATGCTCTATATAACATGTTTTCAGAAGCTATTATAAAAATGTACATGAGAAAAGTGTTGCCAATATTCAGAATTTCTCATTTTGTGTTGTATTGAACAAAGAAAGTAGTACAGTATTGGAACAACATGAGGGTGAGTAAACATTAACATAATATTATTTTTTTTTGGGTGAACTACCATTAGAACTCTGCTATGGCCCAATAGCCTGAAAACTAGACAATCATAAACAACCTAGAATATCTGCAGTAATTAAACCAAGGGGACATTAAAAGTCAATTTTCAAGAGTGTGGAAAACCACCACTGATCTCTTTCAATTAAATAGTGAATTACTCATCACCTGGTTCAGGATCAGCTCATCAATCAGAAGTCCATAAACCACATTTTCAAGGCATCCTAGGGCTTGTCACCTGCTGCTGCCTTCCCTCTGCCAGCTCTCCTCATCTCCCGCCTCTAATGTCTTTCCTCACTAATGACATTAGAATGTTCTGGGGGAAGAAGTGGCTGCTATCAGTGCAATTAAAGAACCAAGACTATTTTCATTTGTGACTTTACTCAAATGATTGGTAGCAATCCTTCTAGAAAGTCTTGTTCAGTGGAAGAACTTTTAGGGTCATACCTTTCCTCAACACTTTATAGAAAAAAAAAACTCCTGCACAGCATCCTGTCACTTATTGCTGTCATTCAGATTCTAATATATATATATATATATATATATATATATATATATATATATATATATATATACACACACAGGGATCGGAGTAACGAAATACTGTACATGTAATGGGATTCCGTATTTAAAGTACTAAATATAAGTAACTGTATTCCACTACAGTTACAATTTAACTTTATTATGATGTGTTACATTCATACGAGCAGACAGAGAAGTAAGTTTGAAGTAAGTTTTGAGCAGAAGAAATCGAATTAACCCTTGTGTAAATTGTCAGTTTTATGCTAAGTTAAAATGCAATTTCTAGTCAATTTACATGCATATTATCGGGTACGATAATATTTTTTATCAAGAAAATTTATGTTGGATCATAATTTCCATAATAAGTCAAATATAAATCAGTTAAACATACAGTATTTTAAACCACGGACACAAACAAAAAGCACAAAAATTGCAGTGTCTTTTGAACATTAGAAATTACAATTAAGTAAACACACACCTTAGATTCAGAGGTGCAAGTTGTGGCAAAAATTATAGAAGAGTGTAACTGCACAACAAAAAATAAAGGCTCATTTATTTGTTTTATTTATTTGTCCTTTGAACAAACAAGTCACATGACCCATCTAACTGTGAAGACTCGTGACTTTCAGTTCCAGTGCCAAAAAAAACTGCATTGGTTAAACTTACCTGATTCCAGGGTTCTTTATATTACTTAATATTTTCAGCAGTGCATGTGTGCCAAGAATTCTTCAAGTTTAGTAAAGGCAGTAGGCAAAATACATTGCTGTGTAAACCGAGTAGTTTGTGAATATTCGTAGTGCCATGCCGTGGTGCATTTTGTACTTCATTAAAGCTAAAGAGGTTTGCTCACAATTTCTCAGGTTCATATGGATAGTGTATAGGACATAGTAAAGGAATTAGCAGATTTCATATTTACATTATTGTTTGAATACTGTATATTAAGGCTGTAAATGTTTGTGTGTAATAACTCACCATATTAATTAAGCTTATGGTGATGTTTGCTTGTGATTCTGAGCAGTGTTAATTGTCCACTTCTTGTTGAGCAATCATTAACAGGCAGAAACTAAAAACATGTAGTTAAGACTTTAAAGAGAAGATCAATGAATCAGAGCTGGAAATACAAGCCTGTTTTGACTGCACTGATTGGAGTGTTTTTGAAGCTGTAGCCACAGACCTAGATGAGCTCACAGATACTGTGACATCAATATCAGTTTCTGTGTGGACATGTGCATTCCTACTAGGACTTATTTAACATACAGCAATGGAAAACCATGGTTTACAGGAAAACTCAGGCAGATTCATCAGGCCAAAGAGGATGCTTACAGAAGTGCTGATAAAATCTTTTATAATCAGGACAAAAACTCTCCCAGGACCTGAAGTGGGAGACCCACATTGACTCCTTTGTGAAAAAGGTCTAGCAGAGGTTGTACTTCCTTCGCCAGCTGAGGAAGTTTAACCTGCCACAGGTGCTGCTGATACAGTTCTACTCAGCAGTCATTGAGTCTGTCCTCTGCACTTCAGTAACTGTCTGGTTTGGTTCAGCTACCAAGTCAGACATCAGAAGACTACAAAGGATTGTTCTCACCTTCCCACCCTCCAAGAACTGTACATCTCCAGATGTGAGGAAAAGGGCTGTAAAAATCACTTTGAACCCCATTCACCCAGCACACTACTTTATCTTTTTGTATTCTCTTTGCACTGGAAGCTTCTGTTACCATGACAAATTCCTAGTGTGTGAAAGCATACTTGGCAATAAAGCTCATTCTTATTCTGATTCTCATTAAAAGTCTCAGTATCACCTACATTCTCCTGTTTTTAATGCAAAACATGAGAGAATATGCGTGCTGATTTTCACTGATGTCTGTTCTTTCCCCTGGCCGTTTCTGTCACGAGTCTCGTCTGTGTATCGGAGCAACAGCCGATGTCACGGCTCTCCCATGAAAGGTGTCTGTTTCAGGTAAATTTTTCATTATTTTATTTCCATTTTACTCTGCAATTATTAACATTGACAGTTGTATGTGAAACTGATGCAAACACTGTATATATATATATATATATATATATATATATATATATATACAGTATATTTTGCCTTTAGATTTTGAAATGTTCTTAGCTGTTTGGATGTGAGGCACTAGGCTAAAATACAAACTGCATCCCGAATTGATTTAATATTAAACGCAATTATGCTCCCTTTAGTACTGAGCAATTCCGTACTATAGCCTACATGATGGTTTATATTTTCCAGAACAAGTGAATGAAAAGCAGTCGATGCACTTGTCTGATTCAGTGTTTGTTGAGCGCTTCACACATAATGCTCATTTGAAGAATTTCTCTCTCTGTGTCAGTGGTCAGAAAATAGTTTGCAAGAATGCTGGCTTAACTGTGAGCACTGTAAATAATCTCAGGCCATCTCGGGAGGTTCTCAGAGTTGAATTAAGTTTAAATGCAGTGATTAACATTTTACTTTACATGTATAGCCTATATATAGCGGTATATATATTTTTCTTTGTTTACGTAGGGAGGTGGGCATTAAATCTGACTGCGAGACATCCAAAAGATGAGGTGAGAGGACAAGGCAAAAACAGTGTTCACAACAATAGATAAATAAATATTAGTAAAATAAAATAGAAATAAGTAAAACTTTTGTGAGTTATTGCAAAGCTGTGTGTCACTGCTTTAGCTGTATTTTATAAGGTGTATGTTTGACTGTTCTATACTCAATGCTGGATAACATTTTTCACAAATGGGTAGAAACTAGGGTTGTCCATCGATTTCTTAATCAAATTAACCACAATTGATCATATATATATATATATAAATATTTGCTGAGAAAGCTCCACAAATTACAATAATTCAATAATAACAACAATATAATGATCAAATAATTATAATTAGTTATTTTTAAATTATTATAAAATAATCAACATTATATTATAAAAATAATATTCAAAATAATTAAAATGCATTGCATTATTATGGTAGACAAGTGAAGCTATAATTAGACAAAAAGTGGCTTTAGAAGTCAATATATTTATTTCCATATTATTGAAAGTAATCCTATCATTGGCCTACAATCAACAGCAATCCATTGTGCAACTGAATTAGTCAATCTGTCAGAAATTATATTTTTTATAAGGGCTTTACTAAGGACACATCAATGTGGATATGGGTCAGATGAGTGCTTTTAAAGTGCTTTGGTTGCATCACACGATAAACACAGCTTTTTTTCTGTCGCAGTGTCATGTTTAACGTATTTTGAAACTTAGAACACTTCTCAAGATGCCTGCATTCGGAATTGCACTCCATCAAGCTGTGTTTGTGAAAGCAAGAACACCTTCTCATCTTGTGATGTTGCAAGTATCAAGAGTGTGGCGTGTTCAACATATGCTTACTGCCCCCTGCTGAAAACAGGTGGTACTTCAAGCTTGAATTGCTCCGATGGTAAAAATATTCCTTATCAAGGTCCGGGACATAATTAATTCTGTAAAAAAAAAAAATTAACATTTTTTTACGCTTTATTTTTATATATAACTAATCAAACCGAATTAACATGTAAAATCGACAGTCCTATTAGAAACATTTCAAAACGCTGCAAAATAGTTAGCAAAATTCATGCATATGCAATGGAAATTTACTAGTCAAAATGTGTACAAATCCTGTGAATCATTTTGGGTATGGCACAACAAAGATACTCATGTGTACAGGGGTGAAGCTAGTTCCAATTCTTGATTTAGTCAGCATTCAGAGCAACAACAAAGTACTTAAACCCATCTCCTGCGGTTCTTTACTCAATATCTCTGGGGTGAATGGCATGGGCTTTATCCATTGCAATGAGATGATGTTTATGTCCTTCTGTGGTTTTTATTAATGGCAATATCTATGGGTTCATTCTCACTTCAGAGGCCAGCTGCAGTGCTCTGTATGTTTATCAGGAGCTGATAGGGGAGGTGTAACTCATCATGGGATAAGGTCACTCATTGCAGCCAGTGAACATGAAAATTGGATTCAGATAGATAAGTCAATCTGTGGCCTGGATCATTTTTTGAGGCAGACTTAGAGTGAAAAAACACTGATACATTTTCTTTCCATACATATATTAATAGTAAAAGGAAAGCTTTTATGTTGCAATGAGTCTGAATTTTATCTGCTTGCTTTTTGCATTTCGCAGATAGGCTTATGTCATTGCCCTACTAAACTTGCATTTGCCATGTAGGGCAAATAGAGTAAGAAGTATTGATTTTAGCTGAATTGTGTAATTTTAACAGAATTGTGTTACTAAGAAGTGTATGAACATTTGAAATGAAACATTTGCAGTTGTGAATTCAGTCAGTTTCATTTGTGTTTAAAATGCATTTGTGAATGAAAAGATCACAACCTCAAATCGATGTTTTTACAAGTAGGTTTTAGTTTACGATCCTATAACAACATACTACACAGAACAAAATGTGCATCGCCTATGGAGCTAATAACTTCTTTTTATTTTTTCCTCTTTTCTTTTTTAAAATAAAACTCTATAAGGTAATTGCAATGGCAAACTCAATGGAGTGTGTTTATCTTGCCTCTCCACCCTGGGATTTGTGGGAAAATTCACCTAGTGCTTAATCTCGTGTGCACTGGTGCATAGTGGGACTGGGAAAAAAGTATTAGAAGGCAATATTTGAATACATTTCTAATCAAAAGGGAACCAGATATGGATGTTATAGTGGAGAAAGTCCCCTCTTTATTTTCTACTGTAAAGAAACATAGGAATGATGAAGGGAAGTAGAGATAGTTAGACTACAAAAATTACACTCATATACACCTGCTGCAGTTTGTCAAAAGCTAGACAGTTAAAAAATTTAGGTTACCTTACATAACATACTAAATAGGTCAACAGGATCATGGATATAGATAGACATTGTGATATTTTTAGTTTTCATATGTAACGTTTATGCATACGGTTTTGATTGTTTGGAGAGACACTAAAAAGTACAATATCATATATTATATTGTGAACAAGTTCAATACTCAGACAAAATATCATAGTTGGACTCACATTTATTACTAATAAGGGAGAAACTTGGTCCAAGAAAGCCCTTTCAAATAGCAAATTTATTTATAAAAGAATACATGTAACAGTAAATGAGAAATATACGTGAATCACCAGTCTTTAAAAAACACAGAGAACAGAATGAAACCGCTATAATGTCGTTTTCACTTTTTTAAATAAATGTGATGGCGTTAAACATATTTAATTGATCAAATTTTTTATAAATAACTTACATTCAACCTTTTAGTTTCATTCATTTGATATTATATTGAATGTTATACTATTTTACAAAGGATTTATTATAAAGTATCTATTATACAAAGGATTTAATATAAAGGATCTATTATACAAATTATTTATTATAAAGGATCTATTATACTAAGGATTTATTATAAAGTATCTATTTTACAAAGGATTTATTATAAAGTATCTATTATACAAAGGATTTAATATAAAGGATCTATTATACAAATTATTTATTATAAAGGATCTATTATACAAATTATTTATTATAAAGGATCTATTATACTAAGGATTTATTATAAAGTATCTATTTTACAAAGGATTTATTATAAAGTATCTATTTTACAAAGGATTTATTATAAAGGATCTATTATACAAAGGATTTATTATAAAGTATCTATTATACAAAGGATTTATTATAAAGTATCTATAATACAAATTATTTATTTTAAAGGATCTATTATACAAATTATTTATTATAAAGGATCTATTATACAAATTATTTATTATAAAGGATCTATTATACAAATGACTTATTATAAAGGATCTATTATACAAATGACTTATTATAAAGGATCTATAATACAAATTATTTATTATAAAGGATCTATTATACAAATGACTTATTATAAAGGATCTATTATACAAATTATTTATTATAAAGGGATCTATTATACAAATGACTTATTATAAAGGATCTATTATACAAATGACTTATTATAAAGGATCTATAATACAAATTATTTATTATAAAGGATCTATTATACAAATGACTTATTATAAAGGATCTATTATACAAATTATTTATTATAAAGGATCTATTATACAAATGACTTATTATAAAGGATCTATTATACAAATGACTTATTATAAAGGATATATAATACAAATTATTTATTATAAAGGATCTATTATACAAAGGATTATACAAATTATTTATTATAAAGGATCTATTATACAAATGACTTATAAAGGATCTATTATACAAATTATTTATTATAAAGGATCTATTATACAAATGACTTATTATAAAGGATCTATTATACAAATTATTTATTATAAAGGATCTATTATACAAAGGATTTATTATAAAGCATCTATTATACAAATGACTTATTATAAAGGATCTATTATACAAATGACTTATTATAAAGGATCTATTATACAAATTATTTATTATAAAGGATCTATTATACAAATTATTTATTATAAAGGATCTATTATACAAATTATTTATTAATAAGGATCTATTATACAAATTATTTATTAATAAGGATCTATTATACAAAGGATTTTTAAACATTTTGTTCAAGTCTATTGTTGTACACGTAAAGCGTTTACATTTTAAATACAGTTATTGTATTGTACTTCAGTGACTTTACAAGCACATGAAAATGTATGTGCACACACATTAATGTACAGTAAATGTACATGAATTGTACATATGAATACAAAGTTAATATAACCAGTTCAGTTTTTTTTTATCTAATTGCTGTTTAAATTTCTGTTCATAACAGCATGGTATTATCTGACATAGACATATTCAGTGTTATAAATACAGTTGAAAAGTGTATGAGCATATTTCAATGAGCATAGTTATAAAACACAATTATGGCCACATTCACTGTGCTTATGTGTGCATTGATTGAGTTTTAAATTCTCCAGCTGTTTGCTTTGTATTGCACAGAAAGGCATCGATAAAAGATTGTTTCATTTGACAGAAACGAGATGTGACATTTAGTTCATGCACAGCAATTACATATCCAATAGATTCAACATGTCCAGGATTAATAAATGAATAGCTTTACTGAGAATAATTCACTATTGATCCCGCAACTTGCATAATTCTCACTCTTGGTCGATATCTATTGTAGTGGTCATTCCAAGGATATACTGTATTTTGTATAAGACTGGAAAGAAGTAAATCACTGTTTGAGTAATCGGTTCTTAATAGCTTGTTCTCTTTGTTGTGGAGGACACAGTATCCACCTTTTGTGTTTTGTTAGTATGTTTGTTTTGGAGGATAATTGTATGTTAATCAATGCTGCACGTAATTTTACCTCTGTCTGCTTTTTTTGTATTCTTTATTGTTTTACACAGACCCTAAATTGCCTTGTACAGTATTTTACTATAAAGTTAATTGTAATTTTGTATAGCTTCACATGGGTGAACAATATAACAATTCAGGGAATGTGGTTTATCAGGCAATGTTTGGCAGTGATTTGAGGGTGGCATTGATGGGCCTGAGATTAATGTAGCATGCACAGGCTGGATTAGGGACCAGGAGAGATGGGTAATCTCAGAGAGAAGGGCTCCTGTTTTTTGTTTATTGTAACATGAGTCTGCACATTCCTTATCAGCTATGTGCACCAAGGCCTAAGTAAACATACTGTAGAACATGCTATCTCTCTCTCTCTCTCTCTCTCTCTCTCTCTCTCTCCTGTCCTCTGAACCCATTATTTGGGCTATACAGGGGATGCTACTTCCAAAATATCATATTAACACACCAGTAACATATTTTTTGATTTTATTTTACATGCCTCATGTACATTTGGGTACAAAGTAGGCAGAGACAGTCTTAGGATTTCCGAAATAAAATAATAAATATGATGTAAACATTTAAGATCGTTCCCTACTGTATATGTAGATTGCTAATCAAATGTACTGTAAGTAAATTTGAGACCTTGACCTTGTTAACTCCTTTGCACAAAGATCAGATTTCCATGCTTCAACTGAAGCACATATTCAACTGTGGCAGCGGGGGCATGGTCAAGTGTCCTTCCGGATAGAGAGAGAGCGGTAAGGGCACTTGCACCTGAGCTAAATTATGCCTAACACCTGTTTCTGATTACAGTGAACACGGGGAGAGCGGCATAAAAAAGCCACATATCCAGCAGACCAGGAAGAGAGAGTGTGAATCAGAAAGTTCTGTGAACCTAAAATGTTGAGTCTAAGGAATATTGTGTAGCTGAAACTTTTTTGAAGTTATTTTCCCTCTGTGAAGCTGGCGTGCTGTGGTTCCCTGTGAAAGTAAATACAAGTACTAATTTGAGTTGAAGGAACCTGTTGACTAGTGTCTTCCCTGGGAACCTTCACATGATGATTTTTGGATCATTCTTAAATCATGCTGGGATAATATGGATCATCAGGTTATGCACAAACCTCCGCGCACACTTCACTGGAAAATGGAGCTCACATGTACCTATTCGCAAAACAACAATTATCGATAATCACAGACCAATTTTTGCTGAAGAAATCTACTCTTTCCGATTTCACTGTGAGATCAGCCTGGAGCACATGTGAGCTCTAATTTCTGGGTAAAATGTCTGCAGAGGGGTGCCAAAAGTGAGTTGTAAAGCTAGTTGTTTTGAGATGTAAAGAAGGTAATGCAGTCAAGAGGAATGCAAATTTTATTAACCATGCGCCCTAACCCAAACCCCAATCCTAAACCTAACCATCAGTGGAGTAAAAAATATAACCTAAAGGGGTAATGCAACTTCTGCATTAATTAGGTGAACGCAATTACTTTGTTTCCACTGGACCAGAACCTGTGTCTTTGAGGCTACGCCACAGGTTGTTGTTAATGTTAATTGTAAATGTTTACAATTATTATTATTGTTATTATTTATTTTTATTTTTACTTTCAGGATAGTCTTTTGAATTTTTAATTGGTTCAGTTTGATTTTGATAAGTGGGATTAGGCTATCTCCACATTAATCTCACATAACTTTTTCCAAAAGTTGCTCGTCTTCACTGAAACAGATGAAAACGCTTGAATCCCCTTACTGCACATGTGAAAAATAGCCATTGCATATACAGTCTGAAACACAATTGTCCTCTTGTTCTGAGTAAACTTCGGCTTTGTCGGAATACAATGTGAATGTTGTACAAAGTAACATTTATCTTTAAAAATGTTATCAAGGTGAATATCAGGCACAACAGCGCCGCTATAACTCAGGCCACCATCTTTATTGTTTTGGGTTGAATGGATCACATGACTGCATCGCATGATAACAAATACGTCATAGTTTTCAGATATATCCGTTTTCTCAGTCCACACTACAACAAAAAGACCGCATTTTCAAATGAATCCACTTTGGGAGAGCATTTTCAAAAAGATCAGTTTTCGCTGTCTCAGTGTGAACGGAAGGCCAAAATGAAGAAAAAATTATGCGTTTCAAATGAAAACATATTAGTGTGTATGTGACCTTAGTCTTCATAGCACTTTAAAATGTGAGACAAAAATAAATAAATAAAAACCCTGGTCATGGCCCAGGTTAATCAAAGGTCCAACTCGTCATCAAGGTACAAATTATCACCCAGTGACCAGGCTTGCACAACTCTTAATTACCATTTAGTGTTTAAAATATGCTGACCTGGGTCTTGTGCAATCAGCAACAATGTAAATGGCAATAACTTGGTAATTACTAGTGCCCGGCATTTGAGATAAATGAGTCATTCATGAGTTTACACCTATTAATTATTATGTCTCTTTGTCTGGTTTAAATATATAAGATAAATGATTACAAAAGCAATCTCTTTATCTGGAAGCATGTATTTATGCAGTCAGATCTCCTACAACTCATATAACACTGCTCATTGTATCCTGAACATGGAGCATCGATCAGAAGTTTGAGAAAACTGGCCAGAGATTTACAGTCTTATTCATGGCATTTACAGTTTTTTTATCTTTACTATTTCTGCTTCTTAAGGGTAAGTCAGTCAGATATTTAACATGTTCACGAACTATTAAGAAAAGCTCAGTTCTGTATTGGGTACTCTTAGGCTTTGTTTAGTCAGGTAGCAGAAATCAGTTTTTTTTTTTTTTTTTTTAATAAAAGATAAATAAATAAATGAGATAGATCTACTGTAATGGACATGAGCAAAGGTAAATGTTTTTTTTTTTTTTCTTTTCTTTTTTTTTTTACTACTCTCAACTAATCTCTATTATGTATTTTGTTATTACTCTGGCAGCCCATGCATAAATACTGGTTACTGACTACAGTGTCTGAGCAAACATATTTCATCACTTGCAATTTGACAATGTGGGCAATCAGTTTTAAAGATCGGATTTGAAAAGCAAACTGCTTTGTTTAATGTGCTTTACTGTCTTCTGTAAACTTCTGTTGTTTAATTTGTGTTGAATCATGGTCCATTGTAATGTGGCATGCCTTTTGCAATGTGTTGTTGATTGTCTAAACACCCACATGGCCTGAAGGAGAATCAAGAGATGGGCTTATCACTCAGCACAAGACATAAAGGTGCACATTTAGCATATTGACCGATTTCTTTCAAATTATGACCTTCCGAATGCATAGATAGGAAATGTCAGCAATGGTTGAGTAAAACTGGTCACATTTGCAATTCCCTGTGCCTCTATACACAAACAAAACCAGGGTCTGAAAATGTCTGAAGGAGCCCTCTTTACCAGCTTGGTAAACACATCAAGCAGATGTTTGAGTGTATGTGTGCGTAAGCATACGTTTGTGTGTATGTACATGTGTAATAACAGGAATTGAGCATTCCACAGAAGTACAAGCTGTGGATGAAATTGCTGCCAAACCTCTAATTGGTGATGTTTACTTCCTTTTCTAGCATTGCGCAGCTG
This sequence comes from Xyrauchen texanus, assembly GCF_025860055.1. Taxonomy (NCBI): domain Eukaryota; kingdom Metazoa; phylum Chordata; class Actinopteri; order Cypriniformes; family Catostomidae; genus Xyrauchen; species Xyrauchen texanus. Next base: position 28,116,127 of record NC_068285.1, on the reverse strand, counting down.
AAACGGTTATGAAAGCTTTCTGACTATTTCGCAAGCTCTGACCCACTCTTGCCATGTGTCATCACACATACAAACATAAAGTATATGTATATAGCATTAAGTATATAGTCCATGGCTAGGTGTGCGTTAATCAATTTTAATGCATGACGTGGAGTTGAAGAACCACCTGACACGGTGTGTATTCAAATCGTTTAATGCAGACCTAGCCATGGATTATCCCACTTATACCATGGCCACTTGCCAGAATTGATAAGTTACAGCTGTCACTGATTTTACAGTGAAAATTTTGACTGAAAGAATAGCAATAATGGTTAATTTTATTTAAGGGTGGTCAGATCTAGAGTTCTGCCCATTCTAAATCAGACACAGAGATAAAGTAGTGCAATAATATCACAATTCTTCGAAGACCAAAGACTCTATAAAAACTGTGAATTTAAAAACTTAATCCAGAAATAATAATAATAGCAACATAAAGTAAAAGGGATGGCACTCGTTGGCATTGCTGACGTGACAATTGTAAAAGTAACACATACTCTACAAGACAATGAGAAAACCATAAAAAATGCCCAAAACCCATAGACTTTGACCTCTGAGACATCCATATGGTATCCATTAAGGCTGGACGATTGGTTGAATTAAGAATGAAATCACGATCTGGTCTTGCTCAATTTCAAAACAGCAGAACGCTGCGTGTTACTAAACAGTGTCCTTCAGAGCTTCAGTAAGCAATGTAGCAAATATAGACGCACATGTTGAGCAGACAGTGCAGCTATTGTATATGATGTAATATAGGGTGACCATATTTTGATTACCAAAAACCAGGACACTCGGCCCGGCAATGAGATACTCAAATGATACTCGAATTTTACTCAAAGATGCCTTGTTAATTTCAATACATTTAAAGTAGGCTATGCCTCTGTATGGATAGAACATTGTTATTACAAAATACTATCTATCAAATACACAAAAAAGACGGCCAGGACAGGACGTGAAAACAGGACATGTCCTGGTAAAACAGGACGTATGGTCACCCTAATGTAATATAAATCGACTTGTCTCTTCTTTCCTGACAGTGAAAGACACATTTGATGGATGCTGGTTACCTTCTCTCCCCCTCCGTAGAAAAAACATATCAAACCATACTTTCCATACAAACGCTTTGGGTGAGTAATACTGGACTGATGAACACTGTTGTCTTTTCTGTGTTTCTTGTAGCACTTCACAGTTGATTTAAAGACAGCACTGCATGACTTGATGATGTGGTTTTGTGACTTAACAGTTAATCCCAGTTCTGAGACCACATTCCAGAGATCGTTTTAACAGAGGCATACAATTCTCACAATGTCTCATTATGGAGCACAGCAGAGTTGGTGCATTAATATAGAATGGTGATTAAAACTGAGTAGAACTACATGTGCATTAAACTATTTTATTACACAGCTCTCTGGAATACTCATTTCGTATTGGTCAGTGGTGCCATCCAGCTGTCCGACATTACTCTGTAACAACCGGAGGTTGATTTCTGCTGTTCAGCGATTTCTTTCTTCTCTGTGATACTAGGATATTCACCACAACCAGAACTAACTGTTGTATAATGCAGAATATAGGCCTAATAACATTATTAAAAGAGACAGTACTTTTTTGTGCAGAAATATACAAAAGTTTACAGTAATAACATTGTGAGAAAACAACTGGAGCTGCTCTAACATCTTTGAAATGATGTGCATCTGTGGCCTCTTTGGCAAATTGTTGTATTTGTTACCAGTGCATATGTCGTTCTAGAGTATCTGTCAGGTGCTTTTTAAAACCTGCACATGGGAAGCAGCTGGCAGCAGGCACTCTGTGTTCATTGCAGAAATGCTTGGCTGGTCCCATGATGCTTTTCTTTTTTTTTTGCCTTTTCCTCTCTCTAAAAACACTTCTGTAAAACACCACGTTTAGCATAATGAAATGTAGGAACCAATCACTAAGAGTTCAAATGGAATGCAGACTGACATCTAGTATATTTCCTGGCTGGGGAACAGTCTAATGTGGTTTGCATTCACATCTACTCTCATAAGCTCAGAAATGGAAGAGCGCGAAACATGCAGATGCTACCCGGCCAAGTCACTTCCCTTTGGTCATTTACACACGGAGACACGCATATACACACACTAATCAGGTACAGTCAGTGAACCAAAAATGTTATTATTCTGCAGGGTACTGGATAATACAAGACATGTTTGTCCTTGCGGGTAAGTTCAATTCATTATCTTGTATAATTATTTGCAGCAGCAAACATAAAACACTGTATTCATCAAGTTACTGCACAGTTCTTCTTATTTAACTTGAGCATTTAAAAAAGAATTTGCAGCAATGCCACATTTAGGGGAAAGTAATTCTTTAAGATAGTAATAATTTAAAGAGATCATGATATGAGGAATACAATTTCCCTTGATCTTTTGACATATAAGAAGTTATTGTACTATAAAAGCATACTTTAAGTTTCAGAGCTCAAAACTTCCTCTTCACCGCGAAAAGTGTATTTGTTGAAACCAAGCTTTTTGTGCTTCATCCGCATTGTGAAGTAACAGTGGTATATATTTATGTATGACCACCACAACAACACATCTAAGAAATGAGAATAGAGAATGAGGGTGGAAAATGATCAGGTTATACAAATATATGACTGTGTGTGTGTGCGTGTGCATGTGCATGTGTGTGTGCGCGTGTGTGTGTGCAAAGAACTTTGCTAATATTATAAGTGAACCTCAAGGGTTATATTAAAATAATAAAAAAAGGTATGTCTTGACCCCTTAATAATCAAGCTAAAATCTGATTAAACTAAAGTTAAGATTTTCAGTTTTAAAATTAAATATCAATGCAAAATCTAAATGAAAAATGGAATCTACCTTTTAAGATGAATTGTCATTTTTGTATCACAAGCGTCACCAAGCAGAATTGTAAAACATTATTATTGTTTTCAAACAGGTTTGACATAACTCCCCACGTCCGTCAATGGTTATACAAACAGAGAGTCCCACCCCAAACTAACACCATTGGTCAAGCCAATTTTAATTTGATGGGCTGTCCAAACAGAGTAATATTTTGGTGACATTTTTGCAAACGTTTGATAGGTCTCTGTTTCCTTTTCTCCCCTTTGTGTAAAACATAGCCGAATGTCAAACCATACTGTCCTAACCATACAAGCCTTATGGGTGTTTAAGGGGAAAATGTAGGTGCATTTCCAATTATCTCCAGGTCACACTCAGTAATACAGGACTGATGAATACTGGACTAATCTAAGCGCTTCACAGTTGATTTAAATATGACATTGCATGACTTTTTTTTCTGATTCCTACCAGACTTGTTACACTATATTCATGACCAGAAGCGTTTGAACAGAGGCATATAACTCTTGCAATATCTCATTATGTATGGAAGAAAGCAGAGTAGGTGCAATAATATATAACAGTGTTTCAAAATGATTGGAACAACCTGTGCATTAAACATTTTTAACACATTCCAGCCGGTCAGAAGGTATAGTGTTTGTTTCCTAAATTTATGTACAGTATTTGCAAACCATAAATTGCATATTTTGAAATGGTACAAGATATCTCCAGATTAATTATGGCTCTGTTCTGACATTTGGACACCAACTGTTTTTTTTTTTTTTTTTTCCACTTTTACTCAAGAACAGATGATCATGTTGAATCATGATTGATTCATTTCACAAAATGAGAGGATCTCCCCAACTGGTTTACAAACTCGGCTGGTAAAAAGAACACCTGTACTAGTTGGTGCCAGTTCTGTTCCACAAAGGTCGGTATTGTTCCTCAGTTTTTGCCTGGGCTTCTCTTTACCGGCTGCCAACACTCATTCCTGCATGGCACACAGACGGCACACTCACCCCAGAGCAACTGTCACTCAAACCCCATAGGGATGTGAGGTGGGGGAATGATTGGAAGATGGACAGTATTACGGAAGTATTTGGAGTGTAATTATTTTTGGAGGATTTTGATGCCATCCCTCTGTAATTTCCCCTCTAACACTTGAGTTATTTCTAACTCTAAAATGGACTTTATTAACCCCTGCCATTTCAGGCTTCTTTCTCCCAGAACTCTCACACAGCACAGCCTCTCCATGGAAGCAGCTCAAAAGAAGCATCTGCTGGCCTTTTCACAGCACCCGGTCTCCCTTTTAACAGCACAATTTTTCATCCTGTCATGTAATGAGTGATAAATGCTCGCAAACTGATTACCGGGAGAAGGACTCTGTGACATTTCATCGCAAGGATTTTTTTATTTGTAGACTTGATGTGTTTTGTGGTTGAATGTCACTGTTTTCACTTTAATTTTTTTTTTTTTTTTTTTTTTATAAATATAAAAAAAACACCTACAAAATCTTCACACAGTGTTGGTTATTTCTGCATGTACCATATATGCAGGAAATAATTGGTTTAATGTTTGCTGTGTTCTTCCATCCTCTCTCTAAGTGTGCATTGATCAATTTCCAGCTTCAGTGAGAATGAGGAAAGATAGAGGATGCAAATTGGAAGTTGTTTTAAGATGCAGACAGCCCCTGACTTTTTCCGCCACAGCCTGTCACATCTTCAAGTCCCACTCTTTGCAGGGAGAATTCTATTTCAAAAACCTATTCTGCCATGCAAAGGAGGTTAATTACGTTTCTTCTTATTTATCTCCTGTTCTTTTTATCTACCTCTCTCTCCCTCTATTCTCTATCTTGCTTTCTTTTTCCATCTAACTTTCTCATTCCTAAAAGTAGAAAAAAAGTACAAGAGAAGAAAATTGTAATTGCATTTGTTTGTAGGAGTGACAGTGGTTGCTGTTATCATTTGAAATGCTGAATAAAATTATTAGTTTGATTCCAAAATTGCTAAATCTAGTTGCAGCTCCATTGGGACTAGAATGGGAATAGGCAATCCTTTCTCCCTCCCAAGGTGTCAAATATTGATGCTTTTGCAAATTCACATATTTAAAAATGTGGATGCAAAACCAGCCTTTGGCATTTGTTTTCTGACATGTATGGCAAACGCCTCACTTTCAATCAGAATCCTTTAGCTTAAACAGCCTTACACGATGGGTGTCGTAATTTTATCAACGTGAAATGATATGTTGCCATACAATTTTGTCATTGTGATATGTCATATTGGGGAATGATTTTTAATTTTTTTCAGTTGAACTTTTAATGAATAGTTCATGTTTAATACTTTGTTTCTGTACACATTCTGCTCTATTGAAGTGACCTGTTTCGTTACAGGTATATATTACAAGTCTTCCAGTCACTTTGTGTGAAGAACAAACCCAGATTTAAGTCTTTATTCAATGCTCATGGTCCCTTGGTGTCTGTCATAACAAAACCAACACTTGTTTTAACATTCAAAAAAATTGCTGCCTCAAGAAGGTGATGTCAGTGATTTCAAATGCCATTGACTCTCACGTGTATTTTGCCAGATTGTGATGGGCTCAATTTGGATACATCGTTTGAGTGTAGTCTTCACTGAGGATTAACATTTTTAAGTATAAAATATTTGGTGTCACTCTGTTTCACACTCAAAGCTATCGTATGATTTGGGATTTTTGAGAATTAACTATTGTGACTGTACTTGTATCTGCTTGTTATGTCAATCATACTGTTGAGAACTGGTTAAGACATATGTGTGGGGTTAGGGGGATCAAAAATATCTGTATCATAGTGTAATGTAAAAATTTCTTATATTGTTGACAATTGGTTATGTTGTGGAATGGGGTTGGGTCAGGAAATTTAAAATGTCAGTATGACATTATAATATAACTACACTAATATATTTAGAAGTATAATAAAAACATATCACAATTAAACATTTGATAATATTAAAAGATTGACAATAAGAGTTTCTAGATAAAGCCGTTTCTTTTTTGCCATTTTTGACCTAATATTGACCTTAAGACATGCCAGTTTATTGCATACTGTGGCACCTCAAAAACCAACACAAAGACAAAGTTAACCTTTATTTAACGAACCTACTAACTTTCAACTGTGTTTGATATAATGGCAAGTGATTTTATAGTACAAAATTAGCAATTTAGAATGATTAATCAAGGATAAGCTGTTGGAGTAATGGCTGCTGGAAATGTGTAATTGTGTGTCATATGAGTCAGTTTGTGGCGTGAAGTGATTCAGCATCAGTCAGTGTTTTCATTCATCAGCATGGCATGATCGCTCGTATTACTACTACCCTACTAAAGCTAAGAAATACAACTTCAACATTAAGGCTCATCACAGCTGAGAGACACAACAGACTGATTAATTACACAAACTCAAGGCGCTACCCTCTCACTGGAGTTTCTACATTGGAGAGTACATACTGTTCAAAATGGCGGAGGATATTGCAGTTTATAAAGTTTGAAAAATCACTTGACATTATATCAAAAACAGTTGAAAGCCAGTTGCTCTTTAAATGAAGTTTATCATTTTCTTTGTGTTTGTTTTTGAGTTGCCACAGTATGCAATAGACTGGCATGTCTTAAGATCAATACTAGGTCAAAAATGGCAAAAGAGAAAAAGCTTTCTCTAGAAACACGTCAGTCAATCATTGTTTTGAGGAATGAAGGCTGTATTAAATGCACTGCTTTAAACTGCCAAAAAAAATTACGATTTCATACGAAGGTGTACACTAAAGTCATCAAAGACAAAGGACAACTGGCTCTAACAAGGACAGAAAGAGATGTGGAAAGCCAGATATACAACTAAACAAGAGGATAAGTACATCTGAGTCACTAGTTTGAGAAATAGAATAGGAAAACAGATAATTTGAAAAGAGTGTTCTGGATCTTAACCCCATTGAGCATTTGTGGGATAAGCTAGACTGTAAGGTGCTTGAGAAGTGCCAGACAAGACAGCCACATCTATGGCAAGTGCTACAGGAAGCGTGTGGTGAAATGTCATGAACAAACCGATAGCTAGAACTCCAAGGATCTACAAAGCCGTCATTGCTGCACATGGGGTATTTTCTGATGAGAACTCTTTGAAGTAGTAATTTTTTTTATTATTGAATAAAATTACCTTTATTTCTATGAAAGCAAAATATGTACATTTTTCCAAACTTTTGGCAACCAGTGCATATATAAAGCAAAATTAACATCAGGCAAGAAAGCTTCAGCTGTCCTCAGTGCTTTGCATATCCCATGAGTAGTGCCATGACCTATCTTGCTTCTGAGGCCACCATAGTTACAGATATTTGGACTCTCTTCAGTATTATAGCATTTTCACACATAATTAGAGCCCTTAACCTGCAGCCTTTGATCCATCGCCTTCCCCTTTCTACTATTGGAAATCACATAACCACAGAACTGGGACATAACCATATCACTGTCAGGCCCTGCTTAGGGCAAACAAGTCGCTTTAAGATGAGGGTGAGTGGGAGGACTGCCCGCTTAAACATACAGGGGGCGTCATCACTCAGAAAACCTAGCAGCTCAACAGTGGCCATGGAGAAGAGGATTTCCTGTGTTTGAGGCTATATGGCTGCCTCCCCAAAGCTCCACAAAGCCTAAATGCAAACTTTCAGTACATACTTTAGTCTTCTGCTTTTTTTGTTTGTTTGTTTGTTTTTCACATTTCCTGTGCCTGCAGAGAGTCGAGGCTGTGAGTAAGTGATAGATAATGCATGCTGAATTAAATATATTTTATGCATTAGTCTTTTGAGAAGTGAGAAATTGCATTTATTGAACATACAATAATGTCAAATTAATGCAACAAAGAAAAAAACAATATAGCAATAAAAATGAACTTTTAATCATAACTAATATTCCTAATTTTATACCTCTTTGAAAATTATAATATCATGAGATATTTGTTTTCCTTGATCTTTTCACATTGGAGCAAATATGAAAGCATGTACCTTTAGGAACTCTGAACTTCTTCCCCCATCCAAAAAGCATGATATGACCCTATTGTTTATGATCTTAAACTCAGTTAAAGTATTTACAGATGTAAAGCACACACGTTGTAATGGAACCAGTCAATAATGCTCATTTTCATGTACAGATCCTCCTTCAGACAAAGGTCACCATAAATGAACACACTGTTCCATCACTCTTCACAAACACGCTCATTCTCAAACCCATAGCATATTGCGGGATTATTAGGGACTGAAAATATCTTCCTCAAAGATGTATTTCGCCAAAGTATTTTGGAGCGCATGCCAGAGATGTGTGATCTTATCAAAGGTCTCAATCCCAAGGTACCTATCTTTATGGCATTAAAACCACACTGACTTTCAAAGAGACTAAAGCTACCTATTATCATAGACTGTAATTGCACCACTGCTGTAGAAAGAATATTTATTGAAGGACTGGTGAAAATATGGGGTAACACTTTATTTTAATGGTCCCAAGTAGATATTTATCTGACTGTAAGTGACATATGAACTTTCAGTAGCCTGTATATAGATCTTTATTAATGACCTTTTAATGAACTGATGTTCTCAACAATAATGTAAGTAGGTCATTAATAGAGATCTATATACAGGCTACTGAAAGTTCATAAGTCACTTATAGTCAGATAAATAGACACTTATAGTCAGTTAAATATCTACTTGGTACCATCAAAATAAAGTTTTGCCTTGGTACCCGCAAGCATTATTTAACTGTTTGGAATGGAGAAAGGATTGTTTAATGCAATATTTTTAAGTGGATTTTATGTTCATATTAATGTTCGTATAGTCTAATATGACAACTCATTCATTTTTGTAGGTTTTTGTGTGCAAACGTGGTTCTAGCCCACATGCATTTTCATATTTGTTAGGATAGAAACTGATATGTACAACATCGACGTATTGACAGCATCTAAAATGAAAACCCTTTACATATTAACCACTTGAAAGATGTTAATTTGTTCATAAGTAAAAGGTTTTCTTTAAGATTTAAGAATCCCTTGAGGTTCATAGTATAATAAATTAATTATTTCCGATGTTGATTTTGTCATTATAGTACAGTATAATACATGAGATCAATTAAACTTTTAAACACATCACATTTATTAACAAAGATAGCACATTTACCTTAATGGATATTGTGGTTTCATATTGTTATGTGTGATTTCTAAAGATCCCTAAATCACACACATTTATTGATAAAAAGAGTGAAACATTAATCTTACACAATATGATTGATGTTTTTTTCACTTACAGCTCATACCTATTTAGTTGATCATATTTTAAATGAATGATTTTGGTTTACTTGGTCATCGGGTGTCCATACCTGAAATGGCCACAAACCTTATTGGTATTGTTAGTGTAATATAAATGTTGGACACACATTCCAAAATCAAATATATAAATTAACAAACTAGAGGATCTAATTCAGTACACTTGGAAGAGCATGTATTATACTGTACTATAACAAGGGGCTTACATCCAAAGTATTATGATATTGAACGGATGAGCCCAGAGATTATCCCAAGTTTAATCAAACCATTCCATGAGCTTACATGGATATTTATAAAGCACAATTGATCAAGTCATTGAGATGAAATATTTGACGTAAGATAGAAATAGTTTTAAATGAGTTTTGGCATTTATGATTATTAATAAAAAAGAATTATAATATTGTGAGCAGAAATGGTGAGTTTATTTTCCCTTATACTCAATTATATTTCTGAATGATTCAGTGAGGTTTGCAAGAGCAGGTAGTGGTGATATGTAATACTGGATATTTATGAAGCATCTGCATAATATAGATAAGCCGTTTAATTAATCAGGCTTTAAAAAAAAGGTTCTCCTCTTAAAAATTAATCATTTCTAACTGCTTTATTTTTAAAAACACACTGGTGCACTGTCATAATGTACTCAATTCTAAATTACACAAACACTTCATGAAATACAGCGGAAGAGCAAACATGTCAACACACACTCCTACAGATACATTCACAGATGTTGTCTCAGCTATATTTGTTTGCTTTATGTCTATGGCAAATTGAAATTCTTGTGAGTTGATGTGTAATGCCTCTCTGTTCTCTGTCATTCTATATATGAAGAATATACTTCATCCAATATGCTGCTGTGTGACATGGAACGAAGCTTGACACTTTTAACAGCAGGGTCATCCATAATCTCTTTTTATGAGAAGAAGGTTAAAGAGACACTGAAGGTCCAAACCCCTAAGAGCAGCAGTCTTCAAAGCAGCTCAGTGCTATTTAATGCTATTGTTGAGCTACAGACTTCATCCCTCTGTCCAAGTTTACATGACACAATACGCAATCAAATGTCTGTAGACAGGAGTCAGCTGAGGAAGTGATGCATATGGTTTACGGTTGTACTTTTGCATCATAGTTGAGCATCAATGAAGTCAGCTAGCTTCTCAACTGCAAGCTGCAAATAACAGTCACAAAATGGAAAACTTTACAGCCACAAGCATTTTTTAAATTCTTTTCACACTGATTTTGGTGCAGATCAGATGTATCTTTTACATTGTGTTTATGGTGATGCCCAAATGCAGAAGACTGAACTAAATGAGCTCTGCCTTGCTTTACTTTCATCCTTACAATCTTTGTGTAAAGCATAATAATAATGTTTATACTGAGGAGAGATGTTGTGAATAAATAGACAATATATGGGAAAAATATATGGTTTGTCTATATTATCCAAGTGATTGCCAGTATTTGTTATCTGTACCAGTTCTGCATCTGTACCTGTCATTTGCGTCAGGCTGTTCAAGAAAAATCATGTTTTATTCCTCATTCTATGAATGGATTCTACATGAGATCAGTAGAAGAAGCTGTTATAACCACTCAATGCTAATTCAAAGATATATACAGTAGATAATGTGTAATTTTTAGGGCTGGGAAATTATATGGGAAATTAATCTGTAATTTACCTTTTTTGTTAAACATGTTTTTGTGTTTTTTTATTTATTTATTTATTTTACTGTTGTTGATTTACATCCTGAAAAATCGCATGATAGGAGAAAGATGTCCTGAGTTGTTCTTGGCAGGCTACTCAGCCTTACACTCTCGGATTAGGGTGGGGACTGGGTTAAGGCATCTGCTGCCTGCCAGGAACAAACCCAGGCACTTTTGTTCAATTGGCAAAACTTCACCAATGTTTTTCTCCACATTCTGTGGCTAACATTGGCATATATTTATTTCCATGAGGTACTCGCTTGAATTGAATTGAATCTGTCCATAGTATGCCAATGTTACACTTTTTATTGTATTTATGATGGATTGTGTTAAAATAGTCAATATCAGACCATGAAAAAGAAATATATTACTACTGCAAAGATTGGTGTTGGATGATATACATTTACATGTATGATCTGAGTCTTACTATGACAGATGGATAGGAGGATTAGCCAATGGACAAAAGAATAGTAAGTACAGGCACATCAGTGTGTCACTACTCTGAATGGTTTACACACACAGCTGAACCATCCAAGAAAGAAAATTTCTAGCATTCGTCATGTGTCCCTGCATTAGAAACTTGATAAATCAGCCTCCGAAGGGCACTTAAATGCAAGAACAATCATAGTACGCACAAGTAAGATTGCTTCAAACTGAATTTCAATTAAAAATAAAGTAAAATGTGAGTTCTGAATAAACCTTATTTTTGAGCAGCACACCTGTCAGCCCCCCAACGCTCTCACAGTGGATAGTAAAGTCTGCAAAGGGAATATAGCATTGGGATGATCACTTTTGAATGAAAGGCTCACATGTTGTTTTTGCTCTTCGTCTCTGCGTTGTGCTGCATTCGACCTTCGTGTCACATATCGGGCAGCACCTTTATTTTTCAGAGCATGCACATAACGCTAATGCCTATTGCGGACCAATTGACATGTGTACATGCTGGACAGAACCGATCTACAATTTCATTACCTTGGTCTGTTTGTTTGATTTTGCTAAAACTTTTAAAGTGCATAGCCACATTTCCACCATCGGGCAGAACGGTCCTGAGTGCGTAACAGTTACAGTAGCATTACCACTTGAGCACGGTTTGGCACGGCATGGTTATAAATTGTTCTCGGCCTAGAATTCTTAGCACTTTTAGCTAACCATACTCAACCGTTCTCAACCGTGCTGGTGGAATGGCTTTAATATGGGGCAACTCACGATTGTCAATTTGCAAACAGCAAGGTAATTATAGCACTTTCAATTGTTTCTAGCTTGCCAAGTTCACTAATATTTGGCTGAAGTAAAAAAAAAATAGATGTTTATTGTATTTTCATAATTTTATGATGATGGTTTAACTAGTCTTGTAGCCTAAACACGGGCTGGTTCTAGGTATGGGAACGAGAGTCTTGCCAACCCAAACAAACATTTGGGAAACAATTTTAAATAAAATAAAAAAAAAATATCCCAATTTGTGCATTGGTTAAAAGCAATATGGTGGTGGGATGTGTGTTGCAAACATTGAGAGTGGTCTATAGACTGCCCAACCAATCACAAAACAGCACCAGAAATGTGTATGTATATGTAATATTTTGTCTTGCTCCCGCCTGCAACTTTCACATTTTGTCCCGCTCCCGACTGCAAAAGCCCTCAGGTGGTGGCCTGCGCGAATTGTTCAGCCCCACTCCTGTTTCTGTTCTTTCTATAATAGGCTATTTATTACAATTCCCAAACAAAATAAAAAAACGGGTAGAGAGATAGAGAGAGAGAGAGAGATAGAGAGAGAGAGAAACATGTTGTCAACACTAACATTGCCAACTATCTGATTGATATTTGGTTGATTTCAAAGTTTTGATAGTACCTTTCTTTAATAAAGCATTAACATCCATAGCACTAAGGGATTTTCTGCTGCATAGAGCACAAGGAAGAATTTGAATGAATCAACCCTGCGCCTCTAAATCATAAATTGTTTTGTTGCTCTTGCACAATAGACGGATAACACGAATAACACTCTGTACCTTAAATACATTAAATAAATTTATTTAATTTTCAAATAGATTTAAATTTATATTTTGCAATCAGCAATCAAAACTTGTCCCACGGCCACAATGCACTGTTCCGGGATGTGTGCTTCTGTTTTCCCTGTTGTTTATTCGTAGTCGATGAGAGATTCTGTCTGTCTCATGTATCTTACATCTCTTATACATCTTTTTACAGTGCTGTGATAGTTTTTTGTGTATTGTTTGTCAATGCTTTTTAAACTACTATATTTTTGCCATGAAAATAACCTTTGGTGCTTACATGGCACTACGTTTCATCCATCCATCCATCCATCAATCCATCCATCCAAATTCCTGTGTTCCCTAAATTACTTTACACATATGGATTCACTGGTAAAAATATCAAAACACTTTGCTACCCTACAAAGCCCATAGCCTACTCATTAACTATCATTGAAACTGAGAAAAATGGCTTGAATTATTTTGATGTGGATTTTGTTGTTACTGCATCTTCACACAATGGTTTCTCTGAATTTCAGAATATGAGACAAACTCATCTGTCACTAGACAAATCATAAGAGTCCTGTTTCAGTCAGAACTCAATTTTGCATTTTGCCTTTGTAGGGTATTATCATTGCTTATTACATTTCTGTCAAACAGTAAGAATTTTATATAATTACTTATTTAAGTAGTTCCCATCTGTGTCAAATACTTAATTAGGTTCTTAATCTTATATGTTATTGATCTCTCCATCTAATATATGTCCTTTCACTCCATCCTAATTTTCCGCCTTGATATTATTTGTCTCCACTCCATCCTTGCATTTGTGGGGACTCTAATTTGTCTTTGTAATTTGCTTTAAGGCTGTAATTGTAATTTATATAGAAGTGTATTGAATTATTTTATTTCTTAATAAAGGAGGTAGAATACTTACTTAGTTCAATCTTATGAGTCAAGTCAAGTCAAATTTATTTGTATAGCATTTTCACAACAGCCATTGTTTCAAAGCAGCTGTACATGAAATTATGCTATAAGAGAAAATTACTTAATATAATGCTAATGTTAGTTATGTTTAGAACTAGTAGTGGTTCAAATTAGTAATCTAATTAAGTGCGTGTAAACAATGTTTATCAGTTTATTAATTTCAATATATTTCAATATATTTCATATGGGGAAAAAGTGTAAAATATAGTTATATTGGGTCATATGATCTTGACAATTACGCCATGTTATGCCAATTAAAGACATTAAAATTAGAAGTCTGAGTAACCCAACAGAATGCCCACGTATGACATCCCCCTACTCTAGCATAGCTGTCAGAAGCCAGGCCTGCCTACACTTATTTTTCTACACACCTTTTTATCTGGGAAGTAGATTACTAGCTCATTCAAACTAAAAATTGATCAATATATTTTCATATACTGTTTTAATATAATACTTATATCATAATTTATCAATAAATATCCATTTTAGCTACTCTGGGAACTTTTACCTTTGTGTATTTGAGTCCGGTGGTATACAGAAGCCATCAGCAAATGATGATAAACCTCTCATCTTTTTCTTTTTGCTTTCCTTTTGCGACATGGGCCATGTCTGTTCTGAGTATTGGCATAGTAAAACCAAGGAAAAATGCCATCCTAAAAACTGGATCAAGCGATCATACTCAATGGCACACTCCAATGTTTACCTTTTGCGCCATTGTGAACAGACAGAACTGTTATCAAATCAAAATCAAATCCCTTTATTGTCACTCAACCATATACACAGTGGGTGAAAGTCTTGGGTGCAGTTCCAAGCAACATAGCAGTATGACAATTACAATAAACATCTGATTTACACATAACAATTTACACATCTTGTTACACAACACAATATACAATATACACCTGATAATATACAATATATATTATACACAAAATACCCCTCCCCCATGTAATCAGTGGAAATAAATATTAAATGTTGTGTTGACATTCAGCTGTCGGTTAATAGTCAGTTGCCAGTGTGTTATTAAGAGAAGTGTCCAGTCTGAGGCTAATAAAGTGTGGTGCTGATATGTATTGTGAGTGATCAAGAGTTCAAAAGTCTGATTGCTTGGGGGAAGAAGCTGTCATGAAGTCAGCTGTTGCGGGTCCTGATGCTGTGATACCACCTGCCTGATTGTAGCAGTGAGAGCAGGCCATGGCTCGGTGGCTGGAGTCTCTGATGATCCTCTGAGCTTTTATCACACACTGCCTGGTATAGATGTGGTGGTGTGGTGGTCCACAGGAGTGGTGGTGGTGTAGTGGTCTAAGCACATAACTGGTAATCTGGTAATCAGAAGGACGCTGGTTCAAGCCCCACAGCCACCACCATTGTGTCCTTGAATCCACTTAACTCCAGGTTGCTCCAGGGGGATTGTCCCTGTAATAAGGGCTCTGTAAGTCGCTTTGGATAAAAGCGTCTGCCAAATGCATAAATGTAAATGTAGATGTCTTGGAGTGACATGGCTCACCTCCGATGATGTGTCTGGCAGTTTGCACTACCCATTGAAGGGGTTTGTGGTTGCGGGCGGTGCTGTTTCCGGCAGTGATGCAGCCAGTCAGGATGCTCTCTACAGTGCTGGTATAGAACCTTGTGAGGATGTGGTGGTTCATTCCAAACTTCCTCAGCTGTCTCAGGAAGAAGAGGCGCTGTTGAGCCTTCTTTACAACAGCCTCAGTGTGGACCATGTGGCTTCTTCAGTGATGTGGACACCAAGGAACTTGAAGCTTCTGACTCTCTCCACCGGTGCTCCATTGATGGTGATGGGACTGTGTTCTCTGTCTTTTCTCCTGAAGTCCACCACAAGCTCCTTGGTCTTACTGATATTGAGGGAGAGGTTGTGCTACTGACACCAGCGTGTCAGGGTGTGCACCTCCTCTCTGTAGGCTGTTTCATCATTGTCAGTGATCAGACCTACCACCGTAGTATCATCAGCAAACGTAATGATGACATTGGAGCTATGTGTTGCCACGCAGTCATGTGTGTACAGAGAACATAGCCCTGCAGGGCTCCAGTGTTGAGAGTCAGTGATGAGGAGATGTTGCTGCCCATTCTAACCACCTGGCGTCTGCTTGACAGGAAGTCCAGGATCCAGCTGCACAGTGAGCTGTTTAAGTCCAGAGCCCGGAGTTTCACATCAAGCTTGTAGAGCATTGTGTTGAATGCTGAGCTGTAACCTACAAACAGCATTCTCACATATGTGTTCCTTTTTTCCAGGTGGGAGAGAGCAGTGTGTAGTGTAGATGCAATTTCATCATCGGTGGAGTGGTTGTTGCGGTAAGCAAACTTCAGTAAATCCAGTGAGGTGGCCAGCACAGAGTAGATGCAATCTCTGATTAGCCTCTCAAAGCATTTGCTGATGATGGGGGTAAGAGCAACAGGATGCCAGTCATTTAAGTAAGTGATTTTGGATTGCTTTCGTACAGGCACAATGGTGGATATTTTAAAGCATTAAGTATACATTCTACTGACTTCACCACACCACAGTGGGTAAAGAAATCATTATTGGCCCTGATCAGCAGGGAATGGTATGGTCCTGCGATGAGAACTGTTCAACCCGATGTGTTCCTGTTCATGTATTAAAAGTACAGTAGTTCAGCTTTCTGTTTATATTATGTTGTGCTCCATCTACCTGTCAGTGGATTACCAGCTTTCTGACAGACAGGCAGCAGCTTGTGAGGCAGGGAAAATTAACTTCCACCACCTGTACCATCAGCACTGGTGCCCCCCCAGGGATGTGTGCTCTCCCCACTACTCTTCTCCCTGTACACCAATGACTGCACCACTAAGGACCCCTCTGTCAGGCTCCTGAAGTTTGCAGACGACGCCACTGTCATCGGCCTCATCCGAGATGATGATGAGTCTGCAAAGAGAAAGGAGGTTGAACGGCTGGCTTTCTGGTGCAGACAAAACAACCTGGAGCTGAACACGCTCAAAACAGTGGAGATGATTGTGGACTTTAGGAGGAACACCCCAACATTGTCCCCCCTCACCATTCTAAACAGCACTGTGGTTGCAGTGGAGTCATTCAGATTCCTGGGCACTACCATCTCACAGGACCTGAAGTGGGAGATACACATCGACTCCATTGTGAAAAAGGCCCAGCAGAGGTTGTACTTCCTTCGCCAGCAGAGGAAGTTCAACCTGCCACCAGTGCTGCTGAAACAGTTCTACTCAGCAGTCATTGAGTCTGTCCTCTGCACTTCAATAACTGTCTGGTTTGGTGCAGCTACGAAATCAGACATCAGAAGACTACAAAGGACAGTTCGGTCTGCTGAAAGGATTATTGGTTGCCCCCTGCCAACCAATAACTATACACTTCCAGAGTGAGGAAAAAGGCTGGTAAAATCACTCTGGACACCACTCACCCAGCCCACTACCTTTTTGAACTGTTGCCTTCTGGCCGGCGCTTCAGAGCTCTGAACACCAGAACCATCAGACACAGGAACAGTTTTTTCCCTCAGGCCATCCATCTAAAGAACAATTAAATTGCCCCATTGAGCAATAATTATGTGCAATACACAGTTTAATTTTAATTTTAATTTATATTATCCAACATATCCACTTCTGCCATTACTTACATTGCTCTGTACATAATATACAGTTTTTTGTTCTTTATATACAGATTGTATTAGATTTGCACTACGTGTGTGTATGTGGGTATGTATGAAGGTGAGTGTATGTACGTATATGTATAATTATTTATTTTGTGTTCTTTTTTGTTTTTAATTACCTATGTCTTGCTGCTGTTTTTGGTATTGTTTGTATTGTTGTTGACTGGAAGCTCCTGTCACCAAGACAAATTCCTTGTATGTGTAAGCATACTTGGCAATAAAGCTGATTCTGATTCTGATTCTGATTCTGATCTAGCTGGTTTTGAATGCATCCTGTGTGAACAACTCCAAAGCAATTCTAATAGGCTAAAAAAGCAGCTAATAAAGGGTGTTACAAAAATATGCTTTTTTATTTCCTTCAATCCTGCTCAAATTGCTCCTCCGTTCCTTATTGAAGAATTTATGCATGGGTCAGGAGGCGTGAATGTTAATTTGCATTAATTTTTGCATTCACTCAAAGTGTAACAGTCCAACAGAACAGTGTTCCCATCACAATATCACTTTGATTCAACATCTATCTACTGTATGTATAGTATCTAGTATTTATTTGTTTGTTTACATATTTTAATCATTTGTTTACTGTAAATGAATACCATAGCTTTACTGGCCCCTCTCCATAGACTCCCCTCCCAGGGACATTGCTAGTAAATGCGGGGCCTATGGATATGTATGGGGCCTCTCCTTTCAGAATGGGGGGGTGATTGGGTGAGGAGATTGTTCCTGTCCCCGTTGGTAGTGTTCACGGACCAGGGCTCCCCACGATAGCGATCTCCCCATCGGTAGTGATCTCCGGGGGGACTGCACCAGTTTGCACTGGGGGGTGGGGGCAGTAGGGCCAATCACAATGGAGAGTAAGTGAAGCATGCTGGCTGCATCTGAATCCTGTCTTAGGCCTGAGTATGTGCTACTGAGGCAGGACTGGGGCCAATATCCTGCTTGGTCGGCCATCGACCGGACCCATCCTACAGCAGAACACCCTCTTAACTAATTCTTCACAATGAGAGCCATTCTAACCTGGCTACGCATAAGCAATATCTGTGCACCGTCCTCTGAAAATCTCCTCAGAGATTTATTTGGCTGTTGAAGTAGAAAATTAATATTTTACAGTTGGCTTGTCTGATCAATTACCTACAAGCTGTTGCTGTATTTTGCAACACATGGGAGAGAAATGCAAGTGGGGGAGGTGACGGATAAGACCAAAGGGAATCTGAATGAAGACAAGAAAAAGGCCAGCAGTCGAAGAGATAATCTAAAATGATGCACGCTCTCCCCCCACCCCCCGCTCTCGCATTTGGTATTTAAAGAGCATTGGAATTACTGCAAAACAAACTAACGCTTTCAGATGCTAATTAACCCTGGTTAATTTCTTGAGGTTGCAGACACACTAGGCTGATTAGGCCTTGCAAAGTGCTCCTTGATTCAATGCCAATTTGAATGTTTGAAAAACAAGGTCCTGTTTCCCTGTGGTGTGAGTTTTACATACACTATCATGCCTGGAACCATGTGAAACAATATTGATACACATTTACATGACAGTAATCTCTGTTAAACTATTAACAAATACTCTTAAGAACTGGTATAAAAGAGGCTACCGAATTAGCTGTTTTCTGACATGTCATCTTATGAAGCCTATAGCTGGAAGACCTCCTTTTCCCTAGTGACAACCCAGCTATCAGAATAGTGTTTTTTTCTGCATTTAAAATCTTTCTGTCCCATTTCTATCCCTATCCCATATTAATATGCTGAGAAAACTATAAGTCATATTTAGGTAAATTTTCTCGAATCCTGTAAACACATTGGCTCAACCAATGGTGTGAGTTGGGGGCTGGACTTTTGTCTCATCAGAAGAAAATAACATTATTTTCTAGCAATTAAATTCTAAAAACATATATGCTTTAGCCTTGTGCGACCCCGTGTCCATGTGTGGACGTTGTATTTTGGCTTCGCTAAACGCAATGCATTATTTAAATTAAATAAAACTAGCTGAATACTGTTCACAACACTGTAGACTATAATTTAAGGGTTAAACTTCTGGTGCACCGCATCATGTGAAACAACAGCATGATGTTGATTTCCAGGAGGCACTACTACAGGCGTAGTGCCAAAACATGTTCGATATTTTGAATAATTTTCAACATTAACACATCTGAGGGTCATTTCACTTCATTTTAATATAAATGTAGTTATATTTTATTTTGTTATCACTGTACAATATGTTCTATTCATTAAAATTAGTAAATGTATTTCTATATATTTACTATGCATTTTCACATTGAGAATAATGCAAAACCTGAAACTTTTTGCTTTCAAAGTGTAAAGTGATAAATCGAAAGGAGGAGGCGAGAACAGGCTTTTCAATATAAATAATAGTTTAATATAAAACTTAAAAAAAAGACAAACACACACACACATCACGAACATGTCCGTAAACGATCTCTCTCTCCCGCACGATCCTCTGCAGTCGACCTTTATCCCTCTCGGGAGGCTTGATTAGCCTAATACGGGACCGGGTGTGTATGATCCCTCCGCCCTGCCACATTCCTTCCTCGTTCTCTCAGGCTTAGAAGCCCCCGGCCTGTCGTAAACCCCCCCCCCCCCCCCATCCCTGGGGGAGGGCGTGTTTTAAGCCTAGTCTGCCGGCAGGTCATCCCCATCAACCTGGACGAGGGAGTGGACAAGGGGAGGGAAACAGAAATAATTAAAATGGGGGGTAATTCCTGTAACAGTGTAGTACCCCTAAACAAACACTGTAAAATTTAAAAGAGAGGGAAAAGGCCAACGCAGAGCGACAGTGAGAGAGGAGAGAGAGATGAAATAAAATAACTCTTACTCGCCAGTTCTCCGATACGCCGCAGCTTGTTCCTCGGCCACTCCTCCACCCTCTATCGGACGACAGCCGCGCCTCTCCGGGCGGATCAGAGGCAGTCCTAGGGTTTTTCCTCTTCCGGTCCATACACCTCTGAAAGCGGTTTCTCCCCCTCCTTCACCAGTGTTGTGCAGAGAACACCCCTGGGCGCTTCAGCAGCTAAAAGAGTATATTCTTTCCACAAATTTTTTTTTTACATTTCCTACTAAATAGTGGTACTGACGGAGCGTCTTTTTCAAGATACCTTTCCGTCTGTGTATAATTCCTGGTTGCGGTCGCTATCTCTCCGCTTCTGATGGTTACGATCGCTGTTTCAAGTGCTTGAGCACATACCACATGGAGACATTGTTCTTGGATGGTTTGTGTCCGCATTGCGAGAACATGACCATGGCAATGTTGCGGTGGATCAGGCGGTTGTGCTGGCACCTGGCTGAACTGCCCGAGATTCCTGTCCAGGGCCTGTAGGTTTATGTCGTCACTGGCGGCTAAGGCCTAGGGTGCCACTGGACAGGCCGCCTACGCCCTGCACGCCATAGCTCTCCTGCAGATGTCAAGCCAAGGCACTGAAAGAACTGCACGAGGACAATCCTGACCCAGGATTGATGTAGGAGCTGTGGCTGGTGAAACTCACTGCCGGCCCAGTATGTTTGCTAACCAGGCCCTGTACTTGGGTAGGTGCTTCACATGCGCTGGTTGCCCGTGGTAGCACTGTGTGATGTATATCACGCGAAACGGTTTCCCCACTGATAAACCCACGTCTTGCTTTGTCAGAGGCCCCTCTGTCCCCAGTCACTGTGTTTGTAGAGCTTCTTCCCGCTTGGGGAGAAAAAAGGAGAAGAGGCCACGGCTGGGTCAGCCGGTCCCTATATTTGGGCAGTCGACTTGTCCCCGAGGTGCAGGGGATCGTACAAAGCTTGTAAGAGTGTTTGGGGAGGTTACGTGATGGCCGGGTGCTCTGGCTATGAGGCACACAAGGGTCTGCCCGTCTCACACCACCAGCCCACATAACACAGTTCAGCTAGTTTTGTCATTTTGTATAGGGACCCTAGTGTCACTACATCGACACAACATCAAGTGAGTGACAGATAGGGAACTTCCTGATTACTTTCGTAACCTCTGTTCCCTGATGGAGGGAACGAGACATTGTATCCCTCCTGCTACAACACTGAACTACCCGGTGAATTGGCCGGGACCTTGTCTCGGCTCCTCAGCACAAAACCTGAATGAGTGGTTGCAAGCCAGCTCCTTTTATACCCGTATACCATTGGCCTTTTATCAAAGATAAGTGGTGTTTGGGGCTCCCAAGGGGACCCCTAGTGTCACTATATCGACACAACATCCCTCCATCAGGACGTTTTTGAGATTCTTGGCACTCTTAATATTTAATGAAATGTTGCACACGCATTAGAGTCGTCAGCCATAAGGACTGGACAGAAGTTCACATATGGGCACAGAAGTTCACAGATAAAAACCCCTTTAAAATGGGCGTGTAAAGGGGTCTCTGTTGCACCCCCATTTTCACCTATTGTTATTGTAGTGTTGCTGATTTCAGATTGACTGAACCTTTGCCTAAATGTAAAAAAGGTTGGATGGTTGTTTTATTTGTAGATCAGATGCCCAATTCCTGTCTAATTTCACAGATTGGCATTCATTTACGGATGTCATTAATAACTCTTGTGTACTCTGACGATGATTTGATGATGTTTGTAGACAAACAGCGGAGATTAATCAATAATATTTATAATCCAATAATATTTTTCAATAGATTTTCATCCAAGAGCAATGTCACTGTTTTCAGTTATAAAATGGTTTCTGTACACAAACAATGCACAATTCTTTTGACACTATAAATAATATTCTCTTTTCTGTTTTTCAGTAAAAGTAGCTAGAACATATGGAGTCCTCTTGATTGTTCATAGAAGTTAATAAAGTGTCTTAATCGCACAGTTCAATCAAACACATCAGTTGCATTTGCAATCAGTGCAGTGAGTTTAGACTAACCGAGCAGAGATTGGGAGACAGTAAAAGAGAGAGATAAAAAGAGAGAGTAAGACAGTGAGTGACAATCCAGTGCATTGTTCACTCTAAAATGTATGTGTCTCTCAAACGCTTCAATCCATACAGCATAAACCAAGGCACTGTCTCATTTAAAGGAGTTTAGGATTGCCCTGACTGTTAAATTGTGTGCAGAGCTCCAACAGAAGCTTGCAGTACTTCTCTATCACAATATTAGGACTGAAATAATTGTGAACAGCAGTACTGTAATTTTCAACATTGGAAAAGGTCAAAGGTGGCATCTCATGAGTTTCTGGCTCAGTGGGAAAAAGGACATTAAGGTCTTTGGAGATTTCTCATTCAAACTGGCCTCGACTGTGTAAATTAAATCAGCAAATTGTTTTGGCTGAGCTGAGACCAAAAGAATATAATCCAACTGAATAAAATAACTCACTGTGATCTGGATCATAAACAATGTCAGATTACAAAAGTAATCATAGCTCAGGGCAAGACTGACAAGAACATCATAGAAGCAAGCTTTGCATATCACTCTTGATTGGTTTCGGGTTATAGATTTGTGTTTTTTTTTATGTTCTCAGTAATCAGTTCTCAGGGAATGTTTGCATGTACATTCCCCTGTTTTTGGACAAACATTCTGGAGACCAGGTGGCATCCTCCACAATGTTGACTCAAATGCTCTTATAAATGATGACTATACTACTTGTAAGTGAAATGCAGATTATTTAGCTTGTTATTATAACATATCACAGGACTGTGAATTTATTCCAACTATTCAGTATAGATGGTTGAAAGAAAAAAAGCATTCACTGATTGATTTTGCTAGGGTGAAAGAATTTATTTATTTATTTTTTTAAAAAGACGGACAGTGTGCATGCCTTCATTGTGTCCTGAAGTCAGGCAGATGAGGTTTAGCCAAATTCATCTGCATTTCCTATCTCATCAAAACTAGATTCTAAGCCAAAGACATGTTCGATGATAGAAATTAATTTCTCCTCCTCTATGACATATTCTTTCCTGAAACAGGAACATTCCATGCCTCTGTCTCCACAGAGGGTCTTTCCACTTTAAGAGCACAGCACGGAGTACACATCATTCATGAGAATAACTCGCATAACTTCTCCACGTGAGAGCTTTTTCTTCCTCTGTAACATCTTTTGTGCTGGTTGATGGTTTAAGGTGTACCCAGATTTCACATGAATGTGGCTTCCTCCTGAGCTTTGTGGTGGAAAAAAATACAATAAAAAAAGAGCTGTGTGATATCAAGAATAATTTATAACATTAAAAGACGACAAACTACATTCAGTGCAGCATGCATGCCTTCATCTTGTCCTGAAGTCAGGCAGATGAGGTTTAGCCAAATTCATCTGCATTTTCTATCTCATCAAAACTAGATTCTAAGCCAAAGACATGTTCAATGACAGAAATGTTATTCCTCCTCCTCTATGACATTTCCTTTCCTGAAACAGGAATATTCCATGGCTCTGTGTCTCCACAGAGGGACTTTCCACTTTAAGAGCACAGCATGGAATTCACATAATTCAAGAGAATAACTCTTCTCCACGTGTGAGTTTTTCCTTCCTCTGTAACATCTTTTGTGCTGGTTGATGGTTTAAGGTGTATCCAAATTTCACACGACGGTGGCTTCTTCCTGAGCTTTGTGAAAAAAAATACAATACAATAACAAAAGAGCTGTGTGATATTGAGAATAACATTAAATGGGTTCTGCTTAACACTCAGCACTCCCACTGATCAACCTAAGGCAGGGCTCACAGACACAAATAATGGTGAAGAACAGCTCAGATGTGTTCTAAGAACTGTCCTACCTCAGAGAACTGGAAGTGTTTCATCTTACTTCAGAAAGGACTTTCAACTTTCAAACATAAATATACTTGCCACCATTCTTTTTTGCAGAAAAATTGTGTTTGCTTTTTTTCCAGAAAGTAGCATTATGAAACATCATGTACATACAAATTTTCCATTCTCTCAAATTTTTTCAAATGCCATTTTCCTTACGCTGTTTGAGGGATTAAGTGAAAAGCGGTTTAACAAACCAAGGTTTCTCCCAGAGAACATTGCTTAACTGGCAATGTAAATGCACAAGTTCTGTTCTTATATATTTTTGAAGGGTGCATGTGCACTCAAATGTGCAGAGGGAACCCTAGATTATGATGTAAGAGGGAAACCCCACAATTGCAGCAATACCACTGCGGCTTACATATTGCATGTACACGTAAACACTATGTTTGTGTCTTAAGCAGCTTTCTCACATTAAACTGCTTTTTGATGTCCATGTATATGAGCTATTCAAACTGTGCAGAACTTATTTCATCCAGCATATATAACTGACTTCTTTTGTTTGGTTTTGTCCACGTATAAGACGCAAACGATCAACAAGAAAACAACTATGTCAATTGCTCAGCTTCCTTCATTCAAAATGCTATTACGCATTTTGTCATAGTAGGACGTACAGATGCTGTAGTTAGAAATTCTGATCACTAAATGTGGCTCTTTCAATGCATATATAAGGTATGTTATTACCTGTTTTATGTTCCACCAGGATGACATTTGTAAAATCACTTTGAAAAGTAATATTTTGCCTCTTTTCAGCAAACTGCTTGATATGAGGTATGATTAATCTTCATAGCACAAACGGTGTGGGACAAGTTAAGTGCAGACAATTTAATATACAAGGTTAGAGTTTTCTATAAATATGAACAATAGTAAAAGTTATAAATATTACTACTGTCACCACTGTTGATTACTACAACCAAAACTATTATAAAACTGCTACTTTTATAGCTTTTAACACTGCCACTGATGAATTCTAATAAATTATCACTACAATTGTGATTGCTAATTTATATAATAATACTCTGAAGAGGAGAAAAACATACCAGAATAATGGTAGCTGTTTGGGAAACAATGCAGTACATCCCAGTGGCTTTTCAAGTCACACATTTGCTTGTTTCAAAGCAATTTTTTCCTTAAATGCATCTAAAATATCAACTGAGACTTCATAAGGTGGAACCAATTTATCTTGCTCCTCACTTTGAATAGAATTAGTGTTCTCTCTAAATCACCTAATTAGTTTTGCTCATTAAATTAAGATTCATGCCGGTTTTTCATCAAGATAAACAACTCTGTGCTTTTTATCTGGTCGTGGAGAACCGAGGATCACAGTGCCAGATTTGCAGCTCTGCTGCGCTGCACACGCCTGCTAATGAAATTGAATGAATTACACATGATCACACATTCAGAGCCTCTCAGCTGAATTCCTGACAATCAGAGATAACAAATTTAGACATGAAACTTTTGCAAATAAATGTATAATACAAGAAATGTAATTAAAGCATCAGTTATTTTCATTCAGTATAGTAAAGTTTTTATATTTTGTTTTTATATCCAGGTCTGTCAGTCTTTATAAATTGCATGACATTTATATGCATTTATTTCGGCAGCATATTTCCAAATGTTAAATGACTCATGGTATGATGAATATTGAATGTGATTTAATTGGTATATTCATATTTATTTATATTGAAATTATATATTTGCTACAAAAACATGCATGTTTTCATACGTTTTGAGAGACACTGAAACATACCAATATATCAACACATGGACAGCTTGTAAAATGTAAGACCTGTAAATGGGTGCATCCGTAAATGGGTTTAATATTCATGCCAATACATTGATATAGATGTTTTAGTGTCCATCCAAATGTACAAAAATGTATGTGTATACTCTGAATACAAATAGGATCAAACTAGAATTGCAATGCAAGTGCATTACTGATTTAACAATAAGTGTTGGACTTGTGTGCTGAAAACATGTGCTGCTCACTTTCTTCCCCTCTAAATCTGCTTTGGAGCAAATTAACCGTGATCCATTGAACCACATGAACAGTGAAGCTTTCCTTTCTGAAATACTTGTTAAACAATACCAAGAAGGTCAAGCCAGGTTAAGCTGAGTAACTCAAAAGAATAGATCTCTATTAATATTGATAAGGATGTGTGAATTATTAATATGGTGCAAGGCAAAGCTTCAAAGTGTAGTGTTGGAAACAAAATTACAATTGTAAAGGTATAATGGTAGTGGTAAAATAACTGAGGGATTAAAATGTTTTCAGTGGAGAGTGAAGAACTTAAAGATATTGCCCTGAGAATGTAAGAGTGGGCTGCTGAGGGACACTTGGATAACAGAGTGGAGGAGGAAATACTGAAGTAGAGAGGGGATGACAGAGGCCTGCCGGTTGTGTCTCTCCATGACACTTCTGAAACGAGCCCTGATAAACACTGTAGAGTAGAGCCCAGGGTTTCATAAGAAGAGAATCAAACAAAACGGCAAAAGCAGAACCTCAGGAGAAGCTTACTCTATTTGCATCTTAGTCACATTTACTTTGAAGATTGGTGCAATGTTACACTGCGCTTGGACACACTGCTTTCTGCATCCTGTGAGTTAAAGTCAAGCTGCCCATACATTTTGGCAGCTTTTTGTAGTCTGTTGTTTTTTGCTGCATTTGTAAAATATAAATTCACTGTGGCTTTTGTGCTACCATAACCTCCAGGGTTAAAATGTTAATCAGTGTGGTAAACAACATTTTTGAAAATAATTTAATATTTTGAATGAACACAAAATGCTGAAGGGAGAAAAAGGATGAATATTGTTTCAGCTGTCAGTTAAGTATTTAAACTTATGTTAAAGAAAAAAAAATAATAATAATACCTTTTTGAACAGGGTCAAAAAAATAAAGTGTTGAAATGAGGAATGGTTACCACCAAGCAGTAAATGTGCACATTTTATGTGCGCAAGTTAATTATGCCACTTCAGAGGAGCTTGTGAAAGGATAAGGAAAGCTGCATAAATTCAGCTGTAATCCAGGCAGGCAGAACTCATTTGCAGGGATGGTCTTATCTGGGCACTGCAGCTTTCTCACAAAATTAACCTTGGATATTTGGGCCCAATTCAGAGAGTGTTTGATTTTCTCTCTCTCTCTCTCTCTCTCTCTCTCTCTCTCTCTCTCTCTCTCTCTCTCTCTCTCTTTCTCCCCTTTTACCCTTTCCTCTTCTGAGAAGTGGCTATAAAGAGTAACACCAAGCAGAACAGATTTCTTGGAGCTATGTTTGACAGAATAAATAAACAAGCCCAATTCTAAGCCCTTATACATGAATGACAATGTACACTATACACAATTACAGAACTGAATGTGTCCTTTACTATAGATCCTATTCAATCAAAAGCATGTCAGTCTCTCTCTCTCTCTCTCTCTCTCTCTCTCTCTCTCTCTCTCTCTCTTTGTCAATGTTTATTCACCTAATAGTGGTTCAGAACAAATGTTTTTTTAAGGAAATTAAGGAATGGCATTCAAAAATATTATGACAGGGTCTGTAAAACAAACTGTATAATTGACAGGAATGGGGAGGAGCCTCATAGTTAATCAGGTGTCACACTATAAAAATTTGATTTTATATAAGATTTTAAATTAATAAATGTGTCAGGACATATTCATGGCTTAAAGTGTCTGATAATAGAGTTTGTGGTGTGTGCTTTTTATTATTTGAAGAAGACATGGACTAATAAAGTAATTGATGCTTCCATTTCTCAGGTTTTAGACCATCATATGGTCACTTTGGATTTAAATATGAAGAACACATCAAAATATAATTATTACTGGCATCTGAACGTTAAATTATTACACTTTTTTTCTGTGAAAAATGTGGAGGTGAAGTTTTGATTGGAAGTTGAGGAAGGATTCATTTGAGAGCCTTTGTCAATGGTGGGATGTGGGTGTAAAGGGATTAGGGAAAGGAGGAGGCGAGAACCGGGTTGACAATCTAAATAATATTTGAATGTAAAACAGAAACCAAAAGACACAAACACACACACAGGACGGACAGCTGCCCGTAAACGTTCTCTCTCTGTTGCACCACCGTCCACAGTCAGCCTTTATCCCTCTCGGCTTGATAAGCCTGATAAGCCTGTCACATTCCTCCCTCGTTCTCTTATTCTAGGGAGCCCCCGGCATGACGAACAAATTATGTCTATTGAAAGTCCCCATAAAACATGGAAACCCAACGTGTGTGTGTGTGTGTGTGTGTGTGTGTGTGTGTGTGTGTGTGTGTGTGAGCGTGTATTTATCACTTTGTGGGGACCAAATGTCCCCATAAGGATAGTAAAACCTGAAATTTTTGACCTTGTGGGGACATTTTGTCGGTCCCCATGAGGAAAACAGCTTAAAAATCATACTAAATTATGTTTTTTGAAAATGTAAAAATGCAGAATGTTTTCTGTGAGGGTTAGGTTTAGGGGTAGGGTTAGGTTTAGGGGATAGAATATAAAGTTTGTACAGTATAAAAACCGTTATGTCTATGGCAAGTCCCCATAAAACATGGAAACACAACATGTGTGTGTGTGTGTGTGTGTGTGTGTGTGTGTTTACTGTTGTACCATGCTACTGCCCTTTTATGTAGTGTTGTCAGTAGTGAAAACATATCGTGGTATTTCTAATGGGAAATAATGAGTCAACAAAAATGGTCATAGAGCCATCAGTCTTGCCTATACATTTCTACATTGGCAACTAATTCCAGCCCAGGAAGAAGTATCCAGTTCAGGAAAAATAAAGTCAGTCTAAGATATTTTATTGTTTAAAATTCTACAGTTTTGTTTCATATTTAAGTTGTGTTTTATACATTTCCACTTTTCCACTGAACATTTAATTGCTTCCAGTGCTTGGATTTTATATCTTGTGTGACAGAGATTTCTACAAAGTGATGTTTTTGTGTTTTTTCACATTGAATCAATGTTACTAGGATACATGTGACTGTCAGCGAGTCTCAGAAAGGAAATGCAAAACAACAGAGGACTTGCACACATCTTAATGATTAGTAAATCCTTCCCTTTGTTTTTTCTTTTTCTTTCTTTTACATTTATCTCAAGAAGTACAGTCAAATTAACTAAAACTCCTCAAACGCTAAATCAATAATTTTAAAACTCTCCAAATATGCATGAAAGATTTACTAATTAATTAATGGCCATGCAGTTCACATTGTCAGGGTAACTTGAACAAAGATGAAGAATTTCTATGTTCATGAAAGTAGCGTTGTTGTTTACAAAATAAAAAAAGTTTATAAAATGAGAAATGTTTACAAAATGAAAAATAAATACAAAATAAAATCTATGCATTTTCACATTTAAAATGTTGAAATTTGAATGATGTTGTACAATAAATGTCATTTTGTGACAAAAACTGTGTCTTTATTTTACAGTATGTAATTTTTTTACAGCTAATTTACAGTATTAAAGTAAATGTAGTAATGCCTGTTACAGTAGTAACATATTTGCTGTGATAAAAATACAACATCTATTACTCTGATGACAAATACAGTACTGTGTATTACTTTTACAAATACAATTACAGTATTTTATAGGTACAGTGATTAAACTTACAGTCAGCATACTGTGTAATGTACTAGAGAAACCTATTAGCTAATTGCTGCCAGCCAGTTACTGTACATTTCATAGTGTTCATTTTACAGTGAAGATTTGGAACATTTGTTTTTAAAGTGTAGCAGATTAAAAGGTCTTCTTAAATTGCTTAATAGATGGATTAGAAGATTTGATGAGGAATTTTTGGATAAAGTATTTGTTGGGGGAATGAAATATACATTTTGACTATGGAGGAAAATGTGTTCTGATTATCTGATTGGGACAGCAAAATTGGCAATATGTAAAACAAGGAAGAATAAAGGTCTACAACTTGCTACAATAGACCCTGAAATGATGTTCAAACATTTGGTTGAAGGAAGACTAAAAATGTATTTATAGGCTTACAAATAATGTGTTGTGTTTCTGTGATGTATGGTGTGTTCATAAGTTATTATGTACAGTTTATGATGATCAGTTTGTTCTGAACTTTCAAATGTAATTTATTTATTATTTTAATTTTTAGAAAATAGTAACAAATTTGCCAGTGGTTATGCAAGGTTTTGAAGTGTAAAAGTAATAAATTATTTGTTAAACCTCTCTCTCTCTCTCTCTCTCTCTCTCTCTCTCTCTCTCTCTCTCTCTCTCTCAATTCAATTCAAATTGAATTGTATAAACGTACAGAGATGGTGATTTTCTGGGAAGAGTCGGATTGGTGGAACCTAAATTTACTGGCTCTCTTTTGAATGTCAGTCAAGAGAGGAAACCTGCCCAGATCTGCCCTACAGCCCAGGTTAGAAGCACTTCTTTGAACTCCCAGGATATTTTTACAAAATTCAAGTTGGAAGATTTCAACTGAACTTTTGTCACAGGTCTCATAATGCAGTTTATATTTGGGGCCCCAGATTTTACTGCCACACAGAAGGATGGGTTTGATGATGCTGTGAAAGATTTTCAGCTGCAATTTAATAGTGAAGTTAAATAAAAATTTAGATTTTCTTATTCTATAATATGCCCACCGAGAATTGTCTGTTATATCTTTTACTGCTAGTTCAAATTGGGCCGAACTAGGCCGAAATTGTCAGACCTAGATAATTATTACTAATAACTTGACTAAGATTTCTTCCCCCGAGTTTAAAAATATATTTTTGGTCAAGATGAAATATATTTTCCTCAAGATGATATTTATTTAGAAAATTGTTGATTGGTAATGCCCAACTACTGCAGTCATTTTCTATAATTGAGAGCCATTCATGTAATCCCTCTTCAGTAGGTGACAAAAGCAGCAGGTCGTCTGCATACAGAATATATTTGATTTCGCTGTCCTCTAGATTTAGTCCAGGGCTAGATGAGATTTTAAGCATTTTAGCCAATTAATTTATGTCAATATCAAATAAAGTTGGACTTAGGCTGCAGCCTTGATGAACTCCCTTATTTTGGCTGAAATATTAACTTTTTCTGTTATTTATTTTAATACAGCATTTGTTGCCTTTGTACATGTCTTTTATTAAATCATAAACCTTTCCTCCTATTTCACTCTGAATCAGTTTTAGGAATAGCCCATTATGCCAAACTGAATCAAATGCCTTTTTAAAATCAATAAAACAACCAAATATCTTCCCCGGCTTTGTTTGGTGGACATGATTGTGCAGTTTGTAGATATAATCAGATGTTCTCTGTTTTTACATGAATCCAATTTGACAATTAAAATTGTGTTCTTGGAGATATTTGGTTAATCTGTCATTTATAATGCAACAGAATAGTTTGCCAAGGTTGCTGCTTACTGTAATTCCCCTGTAGTTGTTTGGGTTAAATTTGTCATCTTGTTTGAAGATAGGGGTAATTTGATTTTCTTTCCAATACTCAGTATTGTATCCTGATTTTAAAAGCAAATTAAATCATTTGAGAATGGCATCGCTCATATTTGGGCAGCTATATTTTAACAACTCATTGCATATTTCATTTTTGGGGGATTTGATCTTTTAAATGAGTTCCAAATGATTTCATTTACCCTTTATTGTACATTCCAGGTTATGTGGTTAGGAGGTCAGAGTTTTTTGGTTAAGTTTGTGTATAAAGGATTCCAGAATGTTCTGTCCAGGTACAGTTGAAGTCAGAAGTTTACATACACCTTAGCCAAATACATTTAACCTGTCGATCTGCAACGTCTTGCCAAAACTATAGTTTGCTAAGATAAAATCTGTGTAGTGGTAAAACAAAAACATTTGTTTTAATGACTTAATGACCTGTTTTGGTTCACAGATATACATTTGTTCTTCTTTGTTGGACTTATTTAAATTGTTCCATAATTCCCAGAATTAATTTTGATTAACTGCTTCTTCAATTTTGTTGAGCTTTGTTGTCATATGTTCGACTCTTCTGCTTTTTAGCAGTTACTTGTACTTTTTAAGCATTTGTTTATGCTGTAGGTGGTACATGTTAGTTGATTTGCAGGGTCTCTGTGTTTTTACCTGAGACTCGTAGTGACGGATTAATTGACAGCTGCTGTCAGACTCGATGTTATTATTATTCCTCAAACGGTCGCAAGACGACATGTACATGAATCTGGCGTGGTGAGCTGGAACCTGCTGACGTCAGCTGTCACCGCTTACGTCACGAAGTACCGCAACAGCCAATAGGAAAATTCAACTGCAGTAGCCACCGTTCAACCTGAAGAGGGCAGCACTCAGACGTTTTTACACCATATATTGTAGAATTAAAACACTTTATACACAAATGTCAAAAAAATTACTTGAATCAATGACCAGTACTAATAAAGCCCATGCTTACAGATCATTAACTAAAAAAAGTTGGTTTAGGGTTTAGTTACACTTTAAAATTTGACATTCTTTATCAAACAAGTCAGATTTCTGTGATTTCCTTTTTTTCTCCTATTTCAGTTTTTACAGATTTGCTGGCAATAGTGAAAAAAATGTTAGTCAATCGTTTTGTTGCCAAATTGATGCTTTTCTTGTCTTTTCCAAATGTGTATAGGAGAAACGCATCAATCGTGTTCTCAGCATAAATGCTGTGGAGTTCAGTTTCATACTGGGCAGGACTGTCTTTTCTCCAGAAGAATCTGATTGGCAGGGGATATACAGTACTTATCTCCTACTGAACTAATATAATCCAGTTCTTTCCCAGTTCTTGCATTCAGATACCCTATTATCACGACTGAGCCAAGAGACAGGAACTGAATGATCTCAGATTGTAATGTGGAGATCTCATTATAATAGGGTGACTCATGTAGGAGGATTTACAGTAGGTGGCACACAGGT
Source organism: Xyrauchen texanus (assembly GCF_025860055.1). Taxonomy (NCBI): domain Eukaryota; kingdom Metazoa; phylum Chordata; class Actinopteri; order Cypriniformes; family Catostomidae; genus Xyrauchen; species Xyrauchen texanus. The sequence continues at coordinate 28,083,045 of NC_068285.1, read as the reverse complement.
AAGTATCCTCATCTGTACAAATGAGTTCCTTTTTCATTTTCGTCCAAATATGTGTTCTCCTTTTTTTCTCCTAAGCAGCAGAAAACATTCCCTGAACGTTGTATCTTGTGATTTTAAGTGATGACATTGTGATTTTTACCAGAAATAAAAATATATGTCTCCTGACCCAATCATGTAATGAAATATATAGAATTAAAATGATACCTTACCTTAGAATATCAACTGTATAACAAAAAGTGAAGATACAGTAAAATAAATATATATAAAAATATGAATATGCTTATATTAAGCGCTAACTAATCAACTAATACATTTTTATATGCATGTTTAAAAATGCATGTTTTTTTTATCTGGCTGAGGTACAGTAGCTTGTGTCTGCACTACCTCTTCCTGTCACAACAGCAACGTAGCTGTCTGTCTGTATGCCGGCATGCTGTCTCACCCTCTCCTCACAGTGAGGGGGTGTGTTCTCATTGAATGTGTAGACGGACATAAAGGTGCTCATGAGTGATACACTTATGATTTGCTATATGTACATTCTGCATCAATGCACACACTTCAGCTATCTCTGCATTAATGGTATTGATTAATGTCAATACCTGTGAGGCAGCAGTGTAGAGAAGATGACTTTGCATTTGGGGTAAATTCCGCTAGCTGATTTTGCACCATTGTTGAGAGATTTGGCGACATCCACTCCCCTGGTGCTGAGGTGGATTGTCTAGTATAATGTGTGATGGTGTTCCCAAAACATACTCTCTCAGCAGCTTCAAAGCAGAGTGAGATGTGGGACACCAGAGTCTCCATACAGTTCTCCTGAGGAACAGTTGTCTCTGGTCCAGGTGGTTGAGGTTAGAGTCACAGAGGATGCTGATGATGTGTTGTCTCTTCTGTTCTCTGTGGTCTATGGATATCTGTGTCTGGTGCTGAAGTCTTTCCCTTTGATTTCTGAGAACCTTGAGAGACCTGAGAAACCTTTTGGGTTGCAGGGGATGAGATGGCATGTGTTTGTGTGTTGACACACTGCTGGTGTTGTGTTGTTTTTCTTGTGTGTTCAGGAGGAGAGGTGTTGAGTGTTTCTGTACTGATATACTGTAGCTATTGTTCTGTTGTGATGTGTGTACCTGTTGTCTCATCTCCTCCAGTTGTTTCTTCAGCATACTGCTGTGTTGATCTCTCTTGATCAGCTCCTCACTCACCCACCACAGCTACTCTTGTAGCTCCTGGTTTTTCTCCTCCAGCTGTCTGACAGCAGAGCTGTTGAAGTTGTTGTGTGCTAAGGTGGCTGGCCTGGTTGTTGGTAGTTTCCTCTTTAAACAGGAAGTAGTCCTGCTCCAGCTCAGCGATGTTGTCTCTCAAGTCTTTGATCTTTGGAGATGCAGGAGAAACAGGGTGTCTGTGTGCTACAGGGTTGTTCCAGCTGAGAGCTCCATTTGTGATTATTGTGGAGCAGGACTCTACACTACTCTTCACCTCAGGATCTTTCTTTAACTTCTGAACCTCCATTTTAAAGCACATTAAATTTTTTTGGAATTCATCAAGACTGGACCATGACTGTACCATTGTGATACACGTTTACAGTCAGCTTTGACTTTTTCACCTTCCAGAGTGATTTGCCTAACTTTACTGATGCCACCTTTTCTGTTGCAGTTCATGGCAGTTATAAGAGTGCTGTGCCAGGCTGATGGCTGATCAGTGAAGAAGAGCACGTTAAACCGGACTGTGTTGGTTCTGGTTCACTGTAGTCAGACAGCACCATCTCTGGGTACTCTCTCAGGATCGTCTCTTTCATCACCTTCTAATCTTTGTTTGATTTAACTTCTTCTGGATGTATTATCTCCAGCCCCTCTTCATTTTAGAAAAATTCTAGTGCCTTAGGCAGGCCCAAGCTGTGATCAACAGTTTTAACTGCCATGGTAATTTTTTATGTGATCTTTAAGTTTCTTAGAGGTCTTACCTTAAAAATATTCTGCCTCTTTTGTTCTTAGTTTAGTTTCCAATAATATAAGTAGTGTTTGAGTCATGAAAACATACATTCTGTGACAAAAATTGAAGGTACAGCAGGAGCTAAATTATTTCATTTATTTTTTGCTGCCAACTGCCATCGGAAATCTCTTGTCATGGAAATTCTCCACCTGGAATTCATATGAGTGAGAGTGTTCCAAACACATTACAGGACACAGTGCATGCTTTTCCTCAGTGCTTTATTCGTACCACCCACCCAGGGAGAGAAGCAAGCAAGTTGTCACACGATCAGACCTTTAGCAGTAAGACCAAGGAAATATTGTGTTTTGCCTGAAAAACAGACTGGTCATCCATTTCAACCACAGGGCTGCTGTCATATTGCATTTTCTACCTTAACGTGTGCTACACATAAATAATAATGTTATAATATACCTAACTATTGTATCTTGTTTAGCATTCCCCCCTTTGATTACATTTTGTTAATCACAATTATATAGCGTTTGATGATTTTTGCTAACTTATTTGAGTATGCATATTTGAGCCATCTATTAAAGCTAAATCCTGCAGATTCAGATGGACTAAATGCATCCCTATTTTTCTCTAGGGCTGTTCACATAAGTGATATTATCTGAACTGCCTGGTATCAGAGTTAAACATGAGTCTCCTTTGAGGTTTAGCGTTACACACAATCCTCCGATTTTGGACATTAAGGTAATGCGCCATTTCATGCTTGAGCAATGTGAGTCAATGGGACTTATCGTTATCTTTCAGAAGTCTGAACCCTTTTATGGTTTCATTAGTGAATCCTGACATAGTGTAGGTGATATTGTCTATGTGGTCAGAAAGGAATGTTACTCTATACCATGGACAAATTCCTAATCCTCATTTTCCCCCTAAAGATATTCGCCAATGGAACGACTCCATATTTCAAATTGGGCCATGGCCTACATTAACCTATTTTGTTTAACTCTTTTGTCCTTCAGCATCATTATATTGTGTAGTTTCAACTTTATCAAATAACAAAACATAAATTCAAGTCTATTTGTCATGTTTATTCTGTTGGTTCCTGTTTTTCATGTCTCTTATTTTGAAAAGTTCATGTCATGCGATGTCCTGTTTTCCCTCCATGTTCATGTGTCTTGTTTTCATTGGTTCATTATTTAAGTACCTTGTTATTAGTTCTAGTTTGTAATTGGTTTTAGGTTATTAGTCTTGTTATCTTGTTTAGTGTTCTGTTTGATCACCGGTTTATGTTCCCCCATGTCAGTGTATTTAAGCCCTCATGTTTGCCATTTTCTGGTGTCTAGTATTGAAGTATGTATATGTGGCCATATATATGTCAAGCCATGTTTAAGTCTAGTCTTTTTTATGTTTAGTTTAGTTCATGTGTTGAGTTAGGGTTTTCACAATTGTAAATAAACTGCACTTGGGTTCTTCAATTCACGTCATTGTGTCATCTTCATTGCCATTGCCAGCTACAACGTTACACTATTGAATGTTTGATTTCCACACTTATAATTGGAGTACATAAACCCACACCAATAATTTGAGTACATAAACCCTATACCTAGGTTTACATGGTTTCTGAGGCTATTGTTTGCCATGACTGTTTTGCTTTCAGTTGTCAGTTATATTATTATCTGTGTTGCTAGTATAGCCATAGACACCCCATCTTTATAATATAGGATATGCTCATTGTCCCTGTTAGACGGCAGGTGGACATCCACACATATGGCCCTGGCCCATTATTACAGATGCATCTTGTTCAATTTTCTTTATCCCAGTTAGTCTTTCTATTGATGTAACATTCTCTGTCTTTTCTATTAATTAAAACTGTCATTACAAAGCATTAGCTAAAATTCAATAAACTCTAGTGGGGTACTATTATTGTATGTGGCATCCAACAATGCTTTGGCCACCCTTCTGCACTCCTCCTTGAGTTTGCACTCTTGGTGCTAATGTGTTTTGCAAACTGTATTGCTTCAGACAAAAAGAGAGCTAGTCCCTCAAATTCATCTGTTCAATTTATGTGATTTCTTTTACAATGTTTCTTAAAACATACTTGATTACTTGTTCATTCTTGACATCTCATGACAATTCAAATAAGAAGGCGAACCTATACAAGTCTGGGTCACACTTTGGACAGTTCCGCGTGTGTCCGAAACATTTACACCACCACGTCCTTGGTGGGTTTTTCATTCTCTGTTTTGGTTTTATTGTGTTCTTGTTTGCTCTTCGCCCTACACCCAATCTTTGGCATCTCTCAATTTTTCTGACGTTCATTGGTCCCCCTAAGGGACCCTTCTGCCTCTGTCAAAGTTAGAGGCATGCCTGGTGTGAGCTGCGTTTTCTTCCCTGTGGTGCTCGCCGATCCTTCCCACTCCTCACTGTTGAGCAGCTTTATTTGCTGCAGCATCAGCTCATGCATTTACCCATCAAGAAACAGTTCCAACTCTGTGTTGGAGAGTGGTGTATCATTGAGGCAACACAATCATGTGGTTCAACATCATCAGCTGTAGGGTTAAGAACTGCATCTTATAAATGTAATGTTTGGTATTTCCAATTATACATCATTGTATCTTAAACATCGTGCTGCAGAAAGGTGAGCCTTTTTTATTCTAACAGTATGATGGATACTGCATGTGGGACCAATAGGTTCAAAGGTTGGTAACCCACCAAATCTCTGGAAGCGAGCTCTGCTTTTTCTGCAGCAGCAATACCTCTAAGGCTTCTTTTTCATCCACAGTTTGCACAAAAGACTTGTCAGTCTGCACAAAAGACACAATATGGATGTTGATTGTAAAGCTACCTTCAGAGAAGGCTTTATGTCCGAATTCAGTCCAATCTACTTTGTCATGTGCTGTCCGGCCTTTACCATGAATCATTGCAGACAGTGGAGCCTCTATTTCTACATAATTATGTATTTACTGCCTGCAGTATGACGTCATACCTAAATCTACATGTTACAGGCATCCGTCTCCACAAAGCCCTTCAACTATGTCAGGGTGTGACTTGGACTAAGGGACCCAGTCCCTGGATGGGCAGCTTTACCTCACTTTATAGATCAGGGCAAACCTAAGTTAGGGTCCCATCCTTGTTGCCAAATTGTCATGGAAATTCTCCACCTGGAATTCACACATGACATACTTTATTCGTACCAACCGGCCGGGGGTAAAAGCTACTGTGGCTGTCAGCAGATTTCTCATGTGATGTTAGGGATTAGGGGTGTTTTTAGGGATGTACTGTATTGTATATCCTTGAGCAAACAAGTTGTTACACGATCAGACCCTTAGCAGTATGAACAAGGAGAGATTGCCTTTTGCTTGAAAAACATACATTTAATTTCATAGGGCTGCTCTCATATTGCATTTTCTAGCTAATGAATGTTATAAATAAATAATAATGTTCTAATATACCTAACTATTATAATTTCTTTCACACTCTCTCTTTCAGAATTTAGAGATCACAGGCCCTGTTTAAGCCTATTGTGATGACTTTTGGGTGATCCGATCACAAGTTGAAAAGTGAGACACATCACTGTTTACGCCTGCTATTTTGTGTGGCGTTACTGCATAGTAATAAAGTGCAAAACTGAAGGGAAAGAAAGCTGTTGCACCATTTCTCATAATTATACTTCTTGTGTTCTTAAGTTCTTGTGCATGTACATGTATTAAATGTTCAGGTCATATTTTTATTTGTTTAAACAAAAAGTTTAAAGTCTAGATTGATTGATTGATTGATTGATTGATTGATTGGTCAGTAGATGACACTGCACTGCTGTTCAAAAGGATTTGAACAGATGAGCATTTACACTATGAGCCCAATGTGTTCACAACATCCAACCACCCGTGAATGTGGTTTAAGTGGATAAATCTAAAATCATCATCATTATCATGATCGACTATTTTAAACTGGTCTTTAATTGGTCTATCACAAAATGCAGACTCCATCTTTGCTGTAGTTGATAAAAGAAACAAACATCTTAAACCAGTCTAAGCTGGTTTAAGCAGTCTAACCCATTTAAAACCAGACCAGCCCTGTGCACTGGCATAACCTTTGATCATCAGTATAAAGCCCCAAATAAGGTGAATTTGAAAAGGCAAACTGGATATCAGGCCATGCATGTGGTTGCTAATAGCTGCTTCTCTATGTATGTATATCTGGATAAAGTTGCTTCAAGCCCATGTTCTCTCAAATGCTAATCACTCTTTAGTGTCCGTCAGGCAGGAGGCTTCAAATGCTGCTGCAAAATCTCAAATTAAGATGTTATTTTTCTGTAAAGTGGAAGAGCTTTAGAATGCCCTTTCAAATCTGGGAAGGGATTGTAAAGGATGTCTTTGGTTTTGATATTTACTAATGCCCAGGACTTTTACTGTACTTAGTTAGGATATAAGTTTGAAGATGCTGCTATTTGTTACTGTGGAAAAGGGTGGATTGAAGAACTTTTATATCCATTATTACCTAATTAATCATTTATATAATCCTTTAATATCCATTATTAATGGTGCTAGAAGTAGCCTAAACCTTGTTATCATATTGAGTATGTTTAAGGAGAAAACTTGTCAAATGCTATATTTGGTCTTGAAAAACAGTAGCTTATAATAAGTGTTGGGGAGTAACTACTGTAACTAAATGTAGCGAGACTACTAACTTAACTACATTTTTTAGTAGCACAACAGAAACTCAGCTGTTTAGAAAGCAGTCTTCCAGTGGAAGCATCATTTTCAACGTGTAGTGTTGCGCGACAAAATGCTCTTAACAGCTGAGCAAACTAAGGCAAAAATAAATAATAAAAAGTAGAATAAATCAAATTTCCCTCTCAAACATGTACAGTATAATGTTCAGAAGGCTGATTCATTTTAGTGAATCAGTTTGTTCGAACAGTTTATTTAAATTAAACAAACATAATGATTCACTAATTCATTTGAATCCCTGTGCAGAGGTACCTACCCAACATTTTGCTTTCTTTTTTAGGTAGCAAAACCAACATTTTTACAATCCAGTTATACCATAAATTAGAATGATTTATAGTTTCATTAGCTGTATTTGGTGTAAAAATGACCTGTTAAAGGGTAACTAAACACCTGCTCAGAGTCTGACTCCACCCACTAGAAATATTTGAAAATGCTGGAAAAGTGGGCAGACCCCGGCGGGGATAGAGGGAACGAACCGAGTGCGGGGGGGGCACCTGAGACTCGTAGTGACGGATTAATTGACAGCTGTTGTCAGACTCTATGTTATTATTATTCCTCAAACGGTCGCAAGACGACATGTACATGAATCTGGCGGGGTGAGCTGGAACCTGCTTACGTCAGCTGTCACCGCTTACGTCACGAAGTACCGCAAACAGCCAATAGGAAAATTCAACTGCAGTAGCCACCGTTCAACCTGAAGAGGGCAGCACTCAGACGTTTTTACACCATATATTGTAGAATTAAAACACTTTATACACAAATGTCAAAAAAATTACTTGAATCAATGACCAGTACTAATAAAGCCCCATGCTTACAGATCATTAACTAAAAAAAGTTGGTTTAGGGTTTAGTTACACTTTAAAATTTTGGATTCCCATTGTTTTTGTGTCAGATACTGTAAGCACTGCTTTGATTTGTATATTCTGTACAGTATACAGCTCTGGAAAAAATTAAGAGACCACAGCAAAATTATCAGTTTATCTCGATTTACTATTTATAGGTATGTTACAAAAATAGGTACAAAAATTTACATTTTGGTTTTATTCTATAAAGTACTGACAACATTTCTCCCTAATTCCAAATAAAAATATTGTCATTTTCAGCTAAGAAATAATCTAAATGTCAATATTTTAATTTGGAATTAGGGAGAAATGTTGTCAGTCTGGTCAAAATAACAAAAAAGTCAGCATAAAAGTAATCAATAAGACTCCAGTGGTTAAATCCAAATCTTCAGAAGATATATGATAGGTGTGGATGAGAAACAGATTACTTTCACTTTCTTCTTGTGTTTCACATTCTTCTCTGTATATCACCCCCTGCTGGGCTGGAAGAAGAACTTCTAGCAAAAACTGCCCACACCACTCATTTCACTTCTGAAGGTATGGATTTAACCAATGGAGTCATATGGATTACTTTTATTGTGCCTGCATTTGCTTTTTAGAGCATAACGAGTTTGGCACCCATTTACTTGCATTGTACTGACCTACAGAGCTGAAATATTCTTCTAAAAACCTGTGTTCCCTATCAAAAGCTACACATTGATGCTGCGCTGATTTAGCACATTGGGAACTTTTAGGAGTGACCAGCTGTGAATATGTGTGCAACACGTCAATGAAATTGACTGGAATTGCCTCTGCTGGTGACATCATCATGATGCGCCGGTACCAGGGGCTATAAATAGATGCGCCACAGATGCATCGTCAGGTCTTTTGTCTTCAGACCATTGTGTGTGTGTTGTGCTTCTCAAGCCTGTCAAACTTTCTACTTTCCTCTGATAGGAGTTAGATTTGTTAGGCAGTGTGCAGAAATATTTTTCTTTTCTTCTTTCTTCTATCACTTAAGTGTGAAAGACAAAGAGAAAATGAGTGATAACAAAGCAAACGGTGTGTGTTTCCCTGTTTACGCCAAATGGCTGAATCAAAAACACACCTGTTTTGTTTGTTTGGGGGAAGGGCATGCTGCTCTTGCGTTAGAGCGAGGCGGGTGTGAGCATTGTGAGCTGCTCATAGTGAAGATGCTGCGCACTCGTCTCGCTTATTTCCGAGAGCCTCATGTATGGATCTGGCTGAGGACGGGTTCGTCCCTATCACTTGCTCTCTCTCTAGATCCAACCGGTCCCTCGCATGATCTCGAATCGCGCCTTGGCGCCACTTCAGTTCATGAGAGGGACGATGAGTCTCTTGGGACCGCGTATTCTGAGTTGCATCTCTGAGCATTCCTCGCGTAATAATAAAGCGGTTGAGGAATTGCTCAAGGTAGTTACTCGTGCAGTGGCCAGACTACAGTTAGACTGGCCGCCTGAACAAGAGACCCCAAACAATCAAAATTAGAGGATAGATTTCTGTCTGGTGGCCATGGAGAAGGAACTTGAAGTCAGTCTCTCCCCTTCTTTGATGATCTCCATGACGAGTTGAATCGTTCATGGAAGACACCTTATACTTCCCGTGTCTTTGTGCCCTCGATGTCGACATATTCAAATATTGTGGGTGCTAAGGCTCGGGGGTATACGACGATGCCACGGGTAGAAGATACGCTCGCGGGCTATCTCTCGCCTGGTACGGCATCATCATTAAAAGGAACAACTCTCCCCACAGAGCCATGTAGGACCACCTCAATGCTTGTGGGGTAGGCTCATCAAGCTGCAGATCAGGCTGGTGCCGCTCTACACACCATGGCGGTGTTACAAGCATACCAGGCTGATCTATTGAAGGACCTGAGTGCGGGCAGTACGGTCGACGAAGAGGCTTTTTCAGAGCTTCGTCTAGCCACGGATCTGTCTCTCTGGGCGACCAAACAGATGGCTCACGCCATTGGCTGGTTGATGGCTGCTTCGGTCAGCATGGAGAGACACTTATGGTTGAACATTCGGGCATCAGAGATAAGGACAAAGTATTCCTTCTCGATGCCCCGGTTTCACCTTCTGGTTTGTTCGGTGACTCGATGAACACAGTCATCACCAGGTTTCAGGTGGCGAAGAGTCATGAGGAAGCCTTTGAGCAATTCCTTCCTTGCCACACTCAGGGGGAGGGTCCGCCGGCCACCCAGACCCCCGCCCCTGTCCTTCTAGAAGGGAGGCTCAGAAACAAAGCGTGGCGAATCACGCTCCCCCTCGTAAAGACTGGGGACCAGCTCGTTGTCCTCAGCAGCCTCCAAAGCAAGACCTCAGGACCATTATCTCCAGAAAGAGAAAGCCCTGACGGTCATGTGCCCAGCCTTGTGGGGGTAGCCCCCCGCGTGAAACATCCACCTGTACCTTCCCGATACCCCAAGAAACCTCTCCATTCCCACCGCCTCTGGTGTTTCGGGAGTTAGCAGTTTCCAGCTAAATGTTGGGTGTTCCGTTGTTTCCTGCCGTAGTCCAGGACATTGGAACACTCGACTTCCCCTCAACAGGAAGTGTCAAAATTGATACCCATCTCAGAGAACCTGGCAGCATGGAAGCTACTGCCGGGTGTTTCTATGTGGGTCCTAAGAACAGTAGAAAAAGGCTACAGAATTCAATTAGTTCTCTGTCCTCCTCATTTCAACGGCGTGGTTACCACTACCGTGAAACCGGAACAAGCATGTCTACTGTGGAAAGAACTGCAAATCTCTTGGTCAAATTGGCCATAGAATATGTTCCCCTTCCAGAGAGAGAGTCAGGTTACTACAGCAGATACTTCCTGGTTCCCAAGAAGGATGGGGGATTGTGTCCAATTTTAGACCTCAAGTTCAAGATACATCAAGATGGTCGTGTCTCAAATCCAACATCACGATTGGTTGGTCACGATCGGACTCATGGACGTATATTTTCATATAGAAATTCTGCCACAACACAGGAAGTTCCTGAGGTCCGTTTTCGGGGTGAAGCTTTCCAATATCGGGTTCTTCCATTCGGCCTAGCCTTATCACCGCACATTCACGGAGTGCATGGATGCAGCACTGATTCCTTTGCGACTCCAGGGCATCCGCATTCTGAATTATATAAACAACTGGCTGATACTTGCACAGTCACAAGAACTGGCATTACAGCACAGGGATATTGTCTCAGCTCATCTGGTTTCTCTGGTTTTGAGAATCAACAACAACTCTCTCCCACTCAGAAAACTATGTATCTGGGGATTGTATGGAATTCGATCATGATGTGGGCACAATTGTCTCCCGCTCGAATCGAGACCATTCTGAACACCCTGAGCAAGTCAGGCTAGGCCAAGGTTGTACTGTTTGTCAGTATCAACGAATACTAGGTCTCATGGCATCTGCATCCTCTGTGATTCCTTTGGGCCTTTTGCACAATTGACCATTTCAGTTGTGGCTCAAAGCCAGGGGATTTAATCCAAGGGCCAGTCCCCTAAGGCAGATAAGGGTTATGCGCTGCACGCTACTTACCTTTTTTATGTGTTTCAGACCCCGGTTCCTCACCTTGAGTCCCACTCTAGGTGCGTCTTGCCGTCGCAAGTTGCTAACTACAGACGCCTCCCTGTCAGGCTGGGGAGCGGTCTTAAGTGATCATCTAGCTCAAACGGAATGGGAGGGTCATCAGCTCGATTGGCACATCAACTGTCTCTAGTTGATGGCTGTATTTCTGGCACTGAAATACTTCCTCCAGCATTTGAGAAGCTGCCACGTCCTGGTGCGGGTGGAAAACACAGCAGCAGTCTATTACATAAACCATCAAGTCATGCCAGCTAAACAGACTGGCATGGCAATTTTCCTTTGGGCTCAGGGCAAGCTCCTGTCAATCAGAGCAGTTTATATCCCTGGATGACTTAATGTGGGAGCTGACTTACTGTTCAGACAGAAAATACCGCCGGGGGAGTGGAAACTCCACCCCGAGGTAGTGAAACAAATCTGGTTAAGATTTTACAAGGCAGAAGTGGACCTCTTCGCCTCCAAACAGACAGCACAATGTCCCCTCTACTTCTCCCTGAGTCACCCAGCCCCCCTGGGTCTGGACACGATGGCACATACATGGCCCAAAATGCGCCTGTATGTGTTTTCTTCGGTTTCTCTGCTCCCGGGAGTTCTGGCCAGAGTTCGCCTGCAAGGGTCTTACATCCTACTGATAGCGCCGCATTGGCCGAACAGGGTATGGTTTTCTGAGATAATATCTCTCCTCGACGGCTCGCCTTGGGCGATTCCGGACAGGAGGGACTTTCTGTCTCAGGCACAGGGGACGATATTTCATCTCTGGCCCGAGATGTGGAACCTTCATGTTTGGCCCCTGAAGGGTACCAACTGAGGGACACTAGGCTTTCACCTGAAGTTATCGAGACCATTCTCAGTGCTAGGGCTCCTTCCACTAGGAAAAGTTTGTCTTTGAAATGTGCTGCACTGCATGTAATGCAGATCCAGTTAACTGCCGGATTGCTTCAGTTCTGGACTTCCTTCTGGAGAAATTATCAGCAGGCACATGCCCCGCCACTCTAAGGGTTTATGTGGCCACTCTGTCGGCTTGCCACGCATGATTGTCGGGATACCACTGGAGAAAAATCCTTTGCCTGCTCACTTTTGTTCATGAGGCAATGCAACTGAGGCCTCCCGTTAGTACCATGATCCTTTTATAGGATTTATCTATAGTCCTTGAGGGTCTGGTTGAGACCCCCTTTGAAACTTTGAACCTCTAGAGTCAGCGTTACAAGCTTCTGACTCTAAGATGGTTTTCTTATAGCTATTACGTCTTTAAGAAGAATTGGGGATTTGCAGGCTCTGTCCATCTTGCCATCCTTCTTAGACTTTGCCCCAAGAATGGCGAAAGCGATATTGCATCCTCATCCTGACTACCTGCCTAAGGTTCCTTTCTCGATCGGTCACTCTTGAGGCCTCCTGTCCTCTGCCATTTACAACACCGGAACAGGAAAAATTTCACAGACTGTGTCCAGTCCGTGCCCTTCAGGATTATGTCCACCGCACTAGCCAGTGGTGTAAGTCAGGGCAACTATTAGTTTGCCATGGGGGACTTAACAGGGGGGCGTCTGCCACAAAACAAACAATGTCACATTGGGTGAGGGATGCCCTGGCCTATGAGACACATGGTCAAGCTTCACCAGTAGGTATCAGGGCTCATTCTATCAGGGGGGTTGCTTCCTCTAAAGCTTTGGTAGAGGTGTCCTTCTGCAGAATGTTTGTAATGCGGCAGGCTGGTCTGCATATACTCATAAGATTTTATAGTTTGGATGTTCATGCCACTCCGGGCTCTTATGTCCTTGAGTCAACATCACAAGCTCATGTCTGAGACCTCTCGCGCTCTTGTGAGCACAACTACACAACCTTAAGGGGTCCAGACATCCACAGTGCAGCGGCATGGGTATTCTTGTTCCCAAAGCACTAAATCAGCCCAGCATCAACATGTAGCTTTTGATAGGGAACGTCTCGGGTTACTTGACTGTAACCCCTGTTCCCTGAAAAAGTGGAAAGAGATGCTGCGCTTCATTGCCGCACTGAGGATGCCCCAGGACTGCTCTTCAGACAAAATTCCTGACGATGCACCTGTGGTGCATCTATTTATAATCCCTGGTACTGGCGCATCTTGATGATGGCTATAAATTACTCATTGACGTGTTGCACACATATTCACAGCTGGTCAGTCCTAAAAGACGTTCCCAAAGTGCTAAATCAGCACAGCATCTCTTTCCACTTTTTCAGGGAACAGGGGTTACATTCAAGTAACCCGAGACGTTCTGCTGAAGAAAGGAAGTCATACACATCTGGGATGGCTTGAGGATGAGTAAATGATGAGAGAATAATTATTTTTGGGTAATTTAATTTTCCGTCATAATTTCCCTACCCTCATATTGTTCCAAATCCGTGTGACCTTCTGTACTCTGAGGAACCCAAAATATGTTAGACAGAATGTTAGGGACTGACAGTCTCAGCCACCATTCACTTTCAATATATATATATATATATATATATATATATATATATATATATATATATATATATATAATTAATAAACACATTCACTGAAATTAAATGGTGACTAATGCTAACATTCTGTCTAAAATCTCCTTATTGTGTTGCATGGAAGAAAGAAAGTCATGTGATTGGACCACCATGATGTGAATGATGACAGAATTTCCATAAATGATAATAATAATAATAATTATTATTCTGTAATAAATATTAAATATGTATTATGCAATGGAATGTAGGGAGTTAACATCCATTATATCATTTGTGAAAGTAACAAGTTACGCACTACTTGAGTACTCTTAATTGGATATGTTGTTAATCTTACTCAAGTAATTATTTATGTTAGCATGTTTACTTCTACTTGAGAATTTCTTTTTTTAAGTAATTGTACTTTTACTTGAGTACAATTTATAGTACAGACCTTTAAATATGTCTTTATAGTCCTTCAGACTTGAGTTATACAATTATAGGTATCTCCAGACCTCCTCACACACGCTGAGCACAGTTCACTCCTTTGGGTATCTGAAAGAAAATCACAAACAGCATGGCAAACATAGATAAGCTCACAATTATACATATTATTGACAGCATCATGAAAATCATGGCTGATTGGACTAATTGAAATTCATTTACCAGTCGTGGCATTTAGCTCCTACTCTCTTCTCCCTAATGGAGCATTCATCCAGACAGCATGAAAGATGGAAGTTAATTAGTAAACACTATAATACCCAGCTCACTGTCCCTGCACACACCAACTACCACCACACCTCATACACCTGAACCCAAAAAAAGGGAGAGATGTGCAGTGAAAGTAAATTTGCTTTATTTTGAAAATGAATCAAATAGATTCAAAGAGGCCATAGTGGAAATACTATATCTTCTGGAGTGTAATTTATTGTCCAGCAAATTAGCTAAGCATGTGTAGCAGGGATATGTTTTTATACCAGATTATGAATTAATTTTGTTTTATTTTGTTATCATTTGTTATGGGTTATTTTATTTTGCAAGGAGTTCCTTGTGTATTACCGGGGATATTGGTCACAGCATGCACATTGGCTGACAACATGCGTAGACTAGAGGATAATCTGTAGCGAGATCTGTGTTTGGCCTCTTTCCAGTGATGCCAACAGAGAGGATGGGTACAATTCCGCTGGCTCGGCTAAACTGTTATAATATCATATTTGTTTTTTTTGTTCATTTCATATTTAAATGGTTAAATGTGAGAAATTGTTATACACTGATCAGCCATAACATTAAAGCCACCTGCCTAATATTATGTAGGTCCCCCTTGTGCTGCCAAAACAGCGCCAACCCACATCTCAGAATAGCATTCTGAGATGCCATTTTTCTCAACACAATTGTACAGAGCAGTTATCAGAGTTACCGTAGACTTTGTCTGTTCGAACCAGTCTGGCCATTCTCTGTTGACCTCTCTCATCAACAAGACATTTCCATCCATATCACTGCCACTCTGGAGGGTTTTTGTTTTTGACCCCATTCAGAGTAAAGTCTAGAGACTGTTATGCGTGAAATCCTAGGAGATCCGCAGGTACGGAAATACTCAAACCAGCCCATCTGGCATCAGCAATCATCCATACAATTATCTAATCAGCAAATCGTGTTGCAGCAGTGCAGTGCATAAAATTATACAGATACGGGTCAGGAGCTCCAGTTTGTCTGTTTGTGTTTGTGCTACACAGGCATTGAGAATAAATAACCCCAGCAGACTACAGTTTTGTGTGGAAATTTGTTTATTTAACATTTATTAAAAAATGAGTCCCTCAGGAACCAAGGTTACGTACGTAACTGAGATGTTATTTAACTGTCCCATATTCAATAACAGTTCTTTTGCTAAGCTTGAATATTATTATGACTGGTTTACAAGCAATCCATGCTTATCTGAGCCAAAAAAACATACAATCCATGCTGGAAAATGCTGAAGACACATCTACATGAAACACATACATAGTCCAAAGCATGCTGACATACACACAAACAGTCTCGCCTGCACTGAGGCGCACATCGCCATCAAAACAGTAAAAAACGTCCAACTAATGCTGGGTTCAATAAATGCTTTTATTGCATTGGGATTAAGTTTGGAGTTCTGAAATTTACAGTATGTTTTTAGAGTAGAATGACCTACTATATGTCAAAATATCAAGGGAAATTTTATTCCTCATGATTTGACCCCTTTAACAATATTCTAGTGTGATAAAGTTGCTTACTTTCCTCTTCTTGTCATGATCCGCTGTCTGTTTTGGTTGGGTTTGTGCTTGCTTTTTTTTAAGCACATGGCTTTGTGTCAGCCATGTATTCACCTGACTCCACCTCCTTGTTTCCCCTTGCCATGCCTCCTCATCTAGTCCTGATTGTGTTAATTGTTGTCACCTATTCCTCTTGTGTTTCCTTCTGTAATTATTGTGCCATCTTCCCTTGTGTTTTGCCAGTGTTTTTTGCGAGTTTTGTGTCTCCAGTCAGTCACATTTATTTCTGTCGGTCTTGTATTTGCTTATGTTTGGTTACTCATTATTGATCATTCTTGTTTTTGTTTGGTTACTCATTATTGATCATTCTTGTTTTTGTTTGGTTACTCATTATTGATCGTTCTTTTTTTTGTTATTTTTCTCCATTGAGAATACTTTTTTCTGATTTTGATTAATTGCATATAAAGCCCATTGATTTTCTATCCAGAACTTAGGTCTTCACTCCCAGTCCTTGAAAAAACGAACTGGCCAGACTGGATCCAACAGCAATCATGGGTATTTTCTTTGAACCTTTTTCCCCTGCTGTCCAGACAGCTTCTCATGTAAAGAAGCTCTTCGAGCTTTGTCAGTAGGAAAGGTTGGTGTGGGGGTATGCATTGGAGTTTTTGGTATTGTCCTCTGGTCTAAATTTCAACCAGGTGTACCTGATAGACCTCTTCACAGCAGGTCTGATTGAGCTCATCGAGTTTTGTATTCCATTCAGGGGTGAAGGGAAAACCATAAACTTAGCCATCAACTGGTGTGAGTTCATCTCAGCCTGTGCCTCGGAGGACTCCCTCTCTTGGCCCCAGCCCGGTGACAACAAGACTCCCTTACCAGAAGTGGACATTGTGGTTGTTCTTGCTATCACTTAGAGGAAGAGGAGGCGGAGGAAGAAACAGGATCCGGTGCCTGAGTCCACTGCTGACCACCAGAAGGCGCCACAGTCCGTGGTCGAGCCCGCAGATCACTGACAGGGGTGGCAGAGTCTGCAGCTGACCGCCAGGAAGCGGCCGAGTCCACCACATATATTCCCACAACCCTCAAAAAGTGCGGGTAGAGGAAGAGAGAGGTTGCTGCACCCAAGTCCACTGCAGCTCCAGAGTGGTCCGAGTTACCACCAACGACTCATCCATTTCTACAGAGGCCGACGTGCCAGACCCTTCATCTATGGCTGCCAAGCCAGACCTTGCAACCTCTCAATCACCTCAGCAGCCGCCGAGTCTGACCTTACCCCTGCAACTACCATTTCAGTCCCTTTCCAAGCTGCAGTCTACAACCCTACCATCCCTCTAGTGGCTGACGAGACAGTCCCCTATCCTGTGGCCACCAGTGACCTCTCCAGCTCCCCTGTGGCCACCAAGTCTGACCCTTCCACTACGGCCACTGTGTCTGTCCCTTCCCCTGCGACCACAGTGGTATGGTCAGATTTGACTGCCATAGGGGAATACCTTCCCAGGGGGCACTGATGGCTCAGCCATCCCTCCAACTCCATTGGCGCCATCCCCCTGGTTTTGTCCACCACCACCACCCCTTGATTAGTGCTGCCTGCTCCACATTTACTTGTATTAGACTTGTATTTGTACTACAACTGTATTTGTTTGGTTACTCATTTGCAGTCATTCATGTTTTTTTTTTGTGTTTTTTTTTTTCCATTGTGAGTGTTTTGTCTCTGATTTTGCCACGACAAAGTAATGCCTCAAACCCTACAACCATACAATGACTGTAAAAATGACATTACAACAATACACAAGTTTTAACAGATGAATTAATGTAAGTGCTTTTAAAAAATTATAAGCTTCACATTTCTGCCTTTTAAACCCTCCAAAAACTGGCCTCATTCACTTCCATCGTAAGTGCCTCACAATAACCTATTTTTTGTTTATTTTTTGGTAAAGAAAAGGAGTGATGGGTCAAAATAAAAATTTTTTAGCAATCAACATTGTGCCATATGCACTTTAGAAAGAGAGAGAGAGAGTGAGAGAGAGTGTGCATGCAACTGATTGTGTGCTCTCATCTCAGCACGTGAGTAATGAAAACATGAGCAAAGTGCAATATGAAATTTTACTAAACTGAACTGCTATTATCTTGCATTGTACTGCACTTTTACCAGTGTGGAATGCATATATAATTCACTGAACAGTAGAAGTAGTACATTTACCTACAATTGTACTGCAGTGCACTATGACAGTACTGCAGTTAAAAGGCATTGTAACTGCAGAACAATTTGGCATTGTGCAGCATCATTATACTACACAAAACTGCACTTTTTACTACATAGACTGCTATCAAACTGCAGTTTTTCTACAGTTCATTTTTGTAAGAGACAAGCTACCAACAGATAATGTGATTGTAGCTTTGTCCAGCATTTACTGCATACATGGTAATATTTATAAAGATGTACAGTATCACACACAGCGTTTTTGACTTCCTTCCTTCAAATAGTTGATTACATTGTGTTATCTATACATGGACAGACAGATGATGACTGTGGCTTATCTAGGCCACTAAAAGGGCCTTTTTTATAGTTACTCTAATTTTCACAATGCATTTTCTCTGAATCTATGCATATTTGAGCCAAGCCTTTCTGCCACAGGATGAATCAAGATCTATGAGATGAGATTTCGGTTATGCCTCAATTTTGAGAAAAAGTGTAGTTACTGCAATTTGCCTTTACTCTGCAGCAAATATGCTAATGATGTTCACACACTGTTTGGTTATGAAAGAAAGTAACAACTGGATTATATAACCAAAGTTAAAAGGTGCATCCCAAACTGCACACTTCTGCACTAGTTGTTGGTCTGAGAAAACAATTGAAAATTAGTATGTATGAGAATGTAATCAAATCTTCAGTGAAGACTGCACCTTACAAATGTAATTTGAATAGTTTATAGTCACCCCGTACTGTGTGAACATGTATGTTTGAGATAAGTGTTGAACTGTGGTTGGTTAATGCACTAAAGCTAGCTGCAACACATTGTATGCATTTGAAACTTTAGTTGTGTCAGCTTTTAAATGGCAAATGCTTCCATGTAGTAACGTAAATTAGAAGAAAAAAAAGAACTTTACCTATGTATATATTTGCTGTATTTTGTAAGTCAGTGTAATGAGTTTTCAATATAAGATGATCCCTGAATTAACTTTTAATATATTTCAAGTGGAGTTAATCTCTGGAACAAGGTCCAGCTGAAAATGGAGGCTCAGCAAATGGAGGCACCAAAGCAGTGGCACTCAACGATTAATCACTGTTAATTAGCTACATGCCCTGTGGAATACAGTAAAAAATCTAAACAAATTAATAGGAAGCAATAAAGAAGATTGTAAAAGACTCATTTGCATCCCCAAACAACAGACAATAATTCCCCTATCCAATCAGTGCTTTGGCTTTAAGAAATAAACCATACTCTTGTCTGGGGAGGGAAGCTCCTCTGACAAGCCTGTGATTGAGTGAATGCACTATCCATAGCTCAAAGAGACACATACTGTTTTGCTCAACTTTTCTCAGAGCTGCTTGTCTGGGTTTATGGATGCTGCAGTTGTCGTGTTATGGATGACTTGGATGCACAATGGAGAAAGACTCCTCCACTTGAGGAAGGCTTCGCTGCTTATTTGTAGCACAACCGCACACCCGACAGCAGTAGTTTAGCATCTGAAGCACAGGACATATTGTAGACTATGTGAACAGTGGAGCTCTGATCAATCTGCCCCTTGATGAATTCAGTTCTGAATAATTTTGAGTAGCATAGTGGACCTTTCAATTCTCAGCATGTATATAAATATATCAGATATGTGAAAGGGAAAGAGAACATTTGGATGTAGTGTCAGTACAAGTGTACGACAAGTAGTCTATGCAACCGTACCAATTATTTTTTTCCTGCTCAACATCGTAGTCAGGTAGGCCTATATAATTAGGAACTGTGACGCGGAGGAGGGCGGGTCCAGATTTTTAAAAAAATGGCACGTCATGTTCGTTTAATACATGTTACAAAATGTTTAATCTGGAAGCAAATGTGAGTTTATGGAAAAATTCCTTTAAGGTCACTATATCAGTACAGACACTATACACTCATCCTTGTTTTGTAAGAACTGTATAATAATTCAGATCACAATACAGTTTAGTTAGGTTTAGTTACAATTTTGTCATGTTAAATCTAGAGCCGATGTTGAAACCAGTCTTTTCTATCCTCATCTCTATCACACAATGACTGCATGAGCGACATGTAAATCTTCCATACAGTGTCAATTCAGATTCAGTTCACGGACAGAGGAAAAAACTCACTGCAGAGAAACGCTCTGATTACTACTCATAACTCCATAATCCCTTTTCTCTGATCTCTGCTGATTTTACTTTAATATTCCTGGGATTATTTAGAGGGGGGAATTATTCAAATACACGGTGGAAACCGCTTCTCCACCTGTGGGCATTTGAAGGGAAATTGTGGAGGGAGAGGGTGGGAAAGAGATAAATTGGAGCAAAGTGCTCATATGGATGTTTTTTTCTCCCTGATGTTTCCTTCTGCATCTGGCCGGACATCTCAAATGCTTGAGGTTATTTCCCCTCCTGCCCTGCTAATTTATTTGTTGGCGGCGTGTGGTTGGCGACAACTAAAATCTGTTCTTGAGCCGAAGCTACCCGCCCCCCAGGCCACCCACGCTCACCTTCTTGATCTGGGGTATTCACTGATAGTGCCGTGATAGCTGCCATGCCTTGAATTTCATTCCAGGATCACACCTTGCCGACAGAGGAACCGGAGCTGCTAAATCATCTCTGATAAGCGGCTAGACAGCTAAAGCAGCCTTACATGTCAACCATTTACAGGGAATTACCTTATTCTGTAAAGCTTCCTACATGTGTGCAATGGGGTGTAATAGTTGGTCAAATCATAGCAATACCTTTAGATTTTTGTATACAACATTGATAAGGGCCATATGGATTAATACTTAACCACCTTGTTACCATTGAGTAGACATACAGTACCTTGCAGACATACATTCATTGCATGGCTTCAGAAGACTTGGAAAATAGTGTTTATAGTCCATACGACTTTTACTTTTATTGTTCATTAATAGTGCTTTTGTCCTTTTTATAAAGATTAATGCTGTTACACACAGATGAATCAGGATAACTCACCATGTTCGCAGTCTGTCACACACTGCTAGTGCCAATTAATCCTATACTGTATGTTACCTTGAGCTTGAAACTACATTTAGTGGCAGACAAATTTCTGCCCCAGTGGGCCTCAATAGCAGGTTTTCCACTATCGGGCCTGTGCGAGCCAGAGCTATCAACTGCCCAGCGGAGCCAATAGCCTCGGACCTCGAGCCACAAGAGCAAAATCGATCTACGTTCCCACCATTGAGCCAAAAGCCCCCCAGCATTGCACTAAAATCTGCCCTTAAAACGCCGCCCTAGTGACAGTGTCACACACCCCTCCCATTTCACAAGCAAGAGGGAAGCTCAAGCTGAGATATCATGTTATCTAGAATATCGAGTCTGTGAACAGTAGATAGTTAGCAAGATAAGTTAGTGTTTACTAACAGATTGTAACTGCCATGTTGTCCCGAGTGGTCTCTCCACAATGTTCATGATCATGGTCCAGCACACTGTTCATGATCTCGAACCATAAAAGCAATTTCTTTGAACACCGCTTTTCCATTGTGCATTGGCCTCGAGAAAGCCTTAAAGAGGCATGATGAAGTCCCGAAAGTAACAGTGAGAACGCAACTGGACCTGGCACAAACTAGCATGCACTCATTTGGTCTGATAGAGGAAATGTGGCTAATTAGGGCTTGATCCAGTTCCATACTTATCCCCAGATTTCTTTTGGAAAATGAGGGGAGCTGTGTAATTCTGGTGGGCAGAAGACTGCACGCCCTATACAAAGTGTATATCTTTCAGCTACATTGTGACTTAATAACAGTATAAAAAAATTTTAACTAGCCTTTTAAATACATCTTTCTGTTTTTTGGAAACATTTAATATTTTACAAATCACATTATCTATAGTAATGATCTAATGTTTTCAAGTGGATGAATATTTTGGCATTGCCACACCTGTCAATATACAGTAGATGGATTGTATGGAAGAGATGTGTAAATATTCTTTAAAAAATATTGTGTGTGTGTGTGTGTGTGTGTGTGTGTGTGTGTGTGTGTGTGTGTGTGTGTGTGTGTGTGTGTTTTCCATGGAAAAAAATACTTAATGTGGGTTTTGGAACTACATGAGGATGAGTAAATAATGCCATTATTTTATTTAAGTATCATATTAAGAAAAAAATAATAATAAAAATATTACGTGTAATATTAGTGTGCAAACATCTGATAAACATCTAAAAATAGCAGATGCACATCAATTTTAATCATAAACGTTGCATTGCAAATACAAGATTTTGCAGATAAGCAAATGTTCTAAAAATTGCATCTTTCTGGGGAAAACACACACATTGAAAACACGTCTTGGTGATGGTTGTGTTTTTTTTTTGTAACAGGAAATCTGTGCTTTGGCTGGAATGTCAGGTCCGGAATGCATCCTCTGCATTAACCTTTAAGGCTGAGGATTCCACATAAGGGCCAGAGTGGCACTAGTCCACCCAGATCGACAGCTGGTCCACCCAATTAAAACTGCAGGAATATAAGAACAGTTTGCAAATAAAGAGAAACTGCATTTTGTCACATGCAAAAATAGCTGACATGCAAGATAATCATCATATTCCTGTTATAAATATAGTTAGAAAAATTTGTTTTTATTTCAAATAAAAATATGTTGAACTGAAATGGGCTGCGGTGTGCTTCTTACTGAGATGCTAATTTTCTCTTCAGCTCTCTATAGTCATGCCTGCAAACAGATCCGCTTACTGCGCTTGGCAACAAGATCATGTATCCACGGTTTTTCTCACTACATTTCTTCTTCTTCTTATTATTTTATGTGGGAGTGTGGTAGATGTTTCTGTAGATGACATGGCAGGGAATGAAATTAGCAGGTAATTTTGCTTGCCATCTACCTGCAACTGTGTGGCAGATGACCTTTAAGGGTGTACTCACACTAGGCAATCTGTATCACGCCCGAGCAGGTTTGACCCCCAAAGCCTAGTTCATTTGACTAGTGTGAATACTCCGTACCGTGCCTTGGCCCGCTTGAAGAGCTCGGGCACGGTTCAGTTGGCTCACACATGGTACGCATCTGGTGTGTTCGCTAACCTTGACCGAGCACAGAACTCGAAACATGACATCAATGATGCGACTGGGCAAAGGGATCACTTTGATCAATGGCACAGGTACTGGAAATTTGAGGAGACGAGAGTATACAGGAACAACTGGATAAAACACACAATAACTATGAGATATTTGGTACAATTTGCGACTATCTTCATGCTTGTGGAAATCAAAGAACCATTGAGCAATGACATGACAAGCTGAAAAAACTGCAGGTTCAGTATCTGAAGGTACGGAATGTACTTCGTAAATCTGGCAGCTCATCGGATGAAAATGATAATTCCAATGGTATGATGCTGTTGACAATTAGGCATGTGAGAGGGCCTTGTGTCACCTCACAACAAACGACTCAAAGTAAGTTACAATGATGTGCTACATTGTGCTCTGTGAGAGTGCTTTTCTTCCTGTTTTCTTCATAACAAAAAGTTGCATCATATTGACATAAGCGTGCTCAGGCCTGGACCGTTAAGTGCAATATGAGTTCAGGCCAGTTGGGGAGAGGGTACAAGGCAACCGGGCCTAGTGTGAGTAAGCCCTAAGACTTCTCGGAATGAAAAATGACAAGGAAACCCTATTAGACACAATTACGCACGTTTGAAGGACCACACTTGATCATATTTTGGAAAACAGATGAAAGAGAAGCCATCAATGCACATCTCTGAATCGCTGTGTGTTTAGAGGTTTATTGGTGCATTGGCGCTCACACACTATCTGTCTATCATGGGTAAAATGTGCAGGAATAGTGTTGTCTATGAGAACGCTGAATATGAGCTCAGACCATCTCAGGATGCAGGGACATTGGGACGACAGGTGAATTGTTTGAATGTAACATTCCCCAATTCTATAGGACAGCTGTTAAATAGAACATCTGAATAACTCACTTTTTTCACCAACCTCTTATTTTACATAGACTACTGATCAAAATAAATATTTTGCGACATTGCAGAAGCTCCACGAAGCCCAGAACGTAAGCCAAAGGAGAGTTGTCAGATATTAAAGATTTGATCTTTGGGGAAATAGCCAACGCTGGGTTTCCTGATAATGTTGCAACTTAAGCCATTACAATCATCTTAACTGCCGTTCTTCGTTATTTTACAATAGAGTAATGCCTGTTTCCCAAACCAGCAAGTAGATCTCTCATTATAAAGTTGAACTTAAGTGCTTCTTTACGAGAGCTGTCCGGTCCAAAGGTGCTGATCACTTTGGAAAGTATGTCCAGGTGTTTGTCTTCTCAAAATGAAAATAATGTGGAAATACTAACAAAGCTTGATCCAAGATGGCGGCGCGGTGCACTCACGGTGGTGGCTTGTGTGTTTACATCAACACGGAATGGTGCAAGAAGTCTATGCTAGTCTCTAGTTAATGTTCATCGCTGTTGGAGCTTGTGACTGTTAGATGCAGACCTTTTTATCTACCACGGGAATTCACCACTGTTTACATAACCGGAGTTTACATTCCCCCCAGCGCTAACGCTAAGGAAGCGCTCTGTGAACTGTATGGGGCTATGAGCGAACTGCAGAACGCTCACCCCGACGGACTGTTTATTGTCGCCGGAGATTTCAACCATGCGAATCTCAAGACAGTGCTCCCTAAATTCCATCAGTATGTGGACTTTGCAACGAGAGGGGCGAACGCGCTTGATGTTGTTTACACAAACATCCCAGACGCGTACCGGGATGAGCCCCGCCCCACCTCGGCTACTCAGACCACATCTCTGTTATGTTAATTCCAGCATACAGACCGCTCGTCAGACGCACAAAACCGCTTCAGAAGCAGGTGAAAACCTGGCCAGCAGGAGCCATCTCTGCTCTTCAGGACTGTTTTGATTGTACTGACTGGCACATGTTCAGGGACGCTGCAATATATGGCGATTCTACCAACTTGGAGGAATACACAGCATCAGTGACCAGCTACATCAGCAAGTGCATTGATGATGTCACTTTCTCCAAGACCATCACCACACGCTCCAACCAGAAGCCGTGGATGACTGCGGAGGTGCGCACGCCTTCAGAGCAGGCGATAAGGCAGCCCTAAGAACAGCTAGGGCCAAACTGTCACGGGCAATCAGAGAGGCAAATCGCGCACACGCCCAGAGAATCCACAGTCACTTCCAGGACAGCGGTGACATGCGGCGCATGTGGCAGGGCATCCAGGCCATCACCAACTACAGGACAACATCAGTTGCCTGTGACAAAGATGCCTCCCTTCCAGATGCGCTGAACGACTTATATGCTCGGTTTGAAGTGCAGAATGACGTGGTGGTGAGGAAGACCACCCCTCCTCCCAACGACCAGGTGCTCTGTCTTACCACGGCAGATGTGAGGAAAACTCTACGTAGAGTCAACCCACGGAAGGCTGCTGGACCAGACAACATTCCTGGCAGATTGCTCAGAGGATGTGCAGACCAGCTAGCAGATGTTCTTACCGACATCTTCAACATCTCTCTGAGCAGCGCCGTCGTTCCAACGTGCTTCAAGGCCACCACCATCATCCCCATGCCAAAGAAGCCTTCAGTGTCCTGCCTCAACGACTACCGTCCCGTCGCACTTACACCCATCATCATGAAGTGCTTCGAGAGGCTCGTCATGAGGCACATTAAGACCCAGCTGCCCCCCTCACTAGACCCACTACAGTTTGCGTATCGTCCAAACCGTTCCAAGGATCGATGCCATCGCCACAACCCTCCATCTGGCCCTCACCCACCTAGACAATAAGGACTCATACGTTCGAATGCTGTTCATAGATTTCAGCTCAGCATTCAACACAATCATTCCCCAGCACCTGATTGGAAAGCTGAACCTGCTGGGCCTGGACACCTCCCTCTGCAACTGGATCCTGGACTTCCTGAATGGGAGACCTCAGTCAGTCCGGATCGGGAACAGCATCTCCACCACCACCACACTGAGCACTGGGGCCCCCCAGGGCTGTGTGCTCAGTCCATTGCTGTTCACTCTGCTGACTCACGACTGTGCAGCAATGCACAGCTCGAACCACAACGTCAAGTTCGCCGATGACACGACCGTGGTGGGTCTCATCAGCAAGAACGACGAGTCAGCATACAGAGAGGAGGTGCAGCGGCTGACGAACTGGTGTAGAGCCAACAACCTGTCCCTGAATGTCGACAAAACAGGAGAGCACAAGGTGAACACACTCTGCTGAACATTGACGGCTCCTCTGTGGAGATCGTCAAGAGCACCAAATTCCTTGGTGTTCACCTGGCGGAGAACCTCACCTGGTCCCTCAACACCAGCTCTATCACCAAGAAAGCCCAGCAGCATCTATACTTTCTTCGAAGGCTGAGGAAAGCACATCTCCCACCCCCATCCTCATTACATTCTATAGAGGGACTATTGAGAGCATCCTGAGCAGCTGCATCACTGCCTGGTTTGGGACTTGCACCGTTTCGGACCACAAAGCCCTGCAGAGGATAGTGAGGACAGCTGAGATCATTGGGGTCTCTCTTCCCTCCATCAAAGACATTTACAAAAAACACTGTATCTGCAAAGCAACCAGCATTGTGGACGACCCCACACACCCCTCACACAAACTCTTTACCCTCCTGCCATCTGGCAAGAGGACCCGAAGCATTCGGGCCCTCACGGCCAGACTGTGTAACAGCTTCTTCCCCCAAGCCATCAGACTCCTCAATACTCAGAGACTGGTTTGACACACACACACGTGTCCTGAGTTGCACTTTAATTACAGTCACTTTATAACTGTCTGCTACCTCAATAACTGCTATGTGCATAGAACACTATCTCATAGTATGTTATGTTTACGTTTTTAGAAACTGACATCTTTTTGCACTACTGAGTACTGGTCGGCGCTGCACTGTGTCTATTGTCCTGTTCATTGTCAGTAATTTGTTGTACTGTCCCGTACTTTGCACGTTTGCACGTGCACTTTATATAGGTATATATAGGTATTTTATATAGGTATTTTATTTCGTTGTGTTGTCTCATGTGGTCCTGTGTTGGTCCTTTGTTGTTTTAATGTAGCACCATGGTCCTGGAGGAACGTTGTCTCGTTTTGCTGTGTACTGTACTAACTGTATATGGTTGAAACGACAATAAAAACCACTTGACTTGACTTGAAATACGGAAGTTGTTTGTATCCTTGTCGAGGTGCCGAAATGTATTAACTATTACAGAATTCAATTAAATAAATAATTAGTAAGACTGAATTTGGTAAGACAGGGTTTCAGATGTTTGCTCAGCTTATAGATATTAATAAAAGTGATGCAAGGAGTGCATGTAACGTGAATGTACCCAATGAGAATCACATCACAGTACCCAGGATCTCACGTAGCATATGTTGTTTCTTTGGCTGGAAACTGAACAGATGCTCAAAAAACAGGATTAAATTAATGTACATCAGTAATGAACTACTCATAGACCTTTCCAAACAGAATGAAGGGTAGCTCTCATTGCACACACTCTAACCTCCTTTGACAAACTTATTTTATTTATTTATTTAGGCCTATTTATTTAAGTTTTAAACTGCAGGGTCACTTTACTCACATATGTCTAACGAAATCTGTTTAATAAGATAATCTTTATATTGCTATCATAATTACGTTTATATATATTATATATTATACTGTATTATGTTGTAGAGCGGTGGAGGGCAGGGCCGGGCTGGAACAATGCACACCCGGTACCAAATCAGCCTGATGGGGGTGCGGGAGGGTTATAGGCGGTCGGTGACGATGGTTTGAGGGAGAGAGAGAATTACAGGCAGCTGCTCTGTGTGTTTATGTTTGTGTGTTTTTCATTTATTTCTTCATTAAACTATTATTTATATTGTCAAGCCAGTTCTCAACTCCTCCTTTCCATTGAACTGCTTTACATTGGTGCCGAAACCCGGGAGGGAGGAGGGATGTCCGTCACGGAGTACTCGACACTGCCATCCGCCAGGGGAACGGAGCAGACCGACTGCCCGGACACAGAGAACGGCCGGCGTCTGTGAGGGGAGGAGGAGAGTCCCCACGGGTCGCAGAGAACTCGGAGGGGCGTTCTGTCCGCTGGGGGATCGGTCTGACTCCGTTCTACCTGGGGAGGAGTAGCTGCCGTCTGCCTGAGGGGGTGGAGGAGTGATCGGGACCACGTGACGGCCCATCAGAGAACCGGTGAATGAGTTTATTTCTTCCTCTCTCTCTCTATCTGTCAGTCCATGTTGGCCTTTATCCCTCACCTATTTTTTTTGTTGTCCTCCTAGGTCGAGTAAGGCGGTGATGACCCGCTGGCAGACGGGGCGCATGTTAATATAATAATAATATTTATTATATAAATTATTTTAATTTATAGTATTTATTTCTATGGCCATTTCATTTTTCATTGTGTAACAGGGTCAGAAAGGAGCTTCCACTTGCTGTATTTCATTTTGTTTATGAGCCTTTAATTATATTTAAGCTGTACTCTCCACCCATTGACTGGTGCTGTGAGGCGAACTGGTTCCGGCTGGGTCATTAAGATTTGCGCCAGCTGAGAGAATGGTTGTGGTGGGTGAGTGCTTCCCAGAAAATGTTTTCATTAATTTTATCTTAATTTGGGGGGGTTAACATCAACATGTATTTTGTTTTGTCATGTATGAAAGTGTATTTTTTTGCTCTCTTCTCAAGCTACCATTTTTTATGTGTAGTAATGTTTGATTTAACGTTCATCCTCATTATACAACATGCATGAGCATGACTATTGGGACTGACCACCGCTTTCAATGTTTTTAAACTGGTACAGACTTTATATTTTAAATAATATGTGTAATTATTGTATACCTGACCTATATTGTTCATACATAAAGAGTAAGATTTGCAACAGCCAAGAAAGTGGTTGTGGAGGAAAATGAATATTGGGACTGACCACCGCTTTTCAATGTGTTTAAACAGAATAAAATCCACCGAAGGCGTGAGATGATGTCAGTCGAGTGCATTAATCAACACAACGCAGAAACAACCCCATTCCAATTACATCAATATACATATATATATTATGGTACATGTAATTATGCAACTCTTAGTATTAGGTATATTAGCGAATATTAAATCATAAAGGCAGAGGAAAGGAGCACACTTCATTCATGATGAAATTAGGCACAGAATAGAGGTCACCCTGTTTCACCAAGGTCCACTCATTTGGAGATTTCTGGCCTCGCCCCTGCCATGAGCAGTCACTTGGAGCCCCACTGTAAACACAAACACAACACAAAGAGTCCCTATAACTGCCTTCACTCTGACAATGTGCAACTTTAAGCTCTCTGCCAACTACCTGATTGAGGTGGTGGGTGCCAGCAGAAGAGCTTAAGTACAGGTTTCAGAAAGGTTTACCACTTACAGTATATCTTATTACAGAGGGTTTTTCCCCCTAGTTATAACTAGCATTTT
Organism: Xyrauchen texanus; assembly: GCF_025860055.1. Taxonomy (NCBI): domain Eukaryota; kingdom Metazoa; phylum Chordata; class Actinopteri; order Cypriniformes; family Catostomidae; genus Xyrauchen; species Xyrauchen texanus. Next base: position 28,053,661 of record NC_068285.1, on the reverse strand, counting down.
CAAGCAGATTGCTTTCATATCCTCTAGATATTAAAGTAATAGTTCACACACACACACACACACACAAAAATTTCATTATTTACTAATGTTGATCCAGACAAGCCAGATTTTTTTTATTCTGCAATTGAACATACGTAAATGGGATGTTGAGTAAATTATACATTTTTGGCTGAACTATCCATTAAAGGTATTGTCTGAATTCCACATTTCAATAAAAGTAGGCTTTGGTTAAAGGGTCTGTAGTTACATATTAGAGCTTTATTTGACCTATTCTAATGATTTTGTTGTTTGATGGCATGTGGCAACAGTTTGTGGCAGTTCTGTCACAATATCTTTTGCTGTAATGTACAGTGCCCTCTGCAGGCAATTTGTAACCCTCAATAACTTTTTCACTTCATTTGCACATAATTTGCACATTAGAGCCAACACACACACAAAAATAGCAAATACTCACAAACAAATATATGTGTAAATGTGTAAATATATTGCAAATAGTTTCTGTTTTGGGTATTTGACATGAGTGACACAAATGCAGTCACATAGACTCACGTTACTCCTAGTAAATCTAAACACCAGTTAAAATGTGCAAAGCACATATAAATTTGTAGCAGACAGATGCATGCTAATTAATCACTCAAACTAATGTGTCATACCCCAACAGGCTGTTTTCCCTGTGCTCTTCCTCTTGATATGGCAAATAAAAGGCCTGTTTGCCACACAGCTAGGCATTTTGTCAAACAAATATAATAAAAACAAGCTAATGATGTGTAAATTGTTTATAACGTTCTGTGCAATGAGCAGCCCTAGTGTATACTGTACATGCATGCGTGCATGCGGGTGAGAGTGTGTGTGTGTGTGTGTGTGTGTGTGAGCGTGTATTTATCACTTTGTGGGGACCAAATGTCCCCATAAGGACAGTAAAACCTGAAATTTTTGACCTTGTGGGGACATTTTGTCGGTCCCCATGAGGAAAACAGCTTATAAATCATACTAAATTATGTTTTTTGAAAATGTAAAAATGCAGAAAGTTTTCTGTGAGAGTTAGGTTTAGGGGTAGGGTTAGGTTTAGGGGATAGAATATAAAGTTTGTACAGTATAAAAACCATTATGTCTATGGAAAGTCCCCATAAAACATGGAAACACTACTGTGTGTGTGTGTGTGTGTGTGTGTGTGTGTGTGTGTGTGTGTGTGTGTGTGTGTGTGTGTGTGTGAGCGTGTATTTATCACTTTGTGGGGACCAAATGTCCCCATAAGGATAGTAAAACCCGAAATTTTTGACCTTGTGGGGACATTTTGTCGGTCCCCATGAGGAAAACAGCTTATAAATCATACTAAATTATGTTTTTTGAAAATGTAAAAATGCAGAATGTTTTCTGTGAGGGTTAGGTTTAGGGGTAGACTTAGGTTTAGGGTGATAGAATATAAAGTTTGTACGGTATAAAAACCATTATGTCTATGGAAAGTCCCCATAAAACATGGAAACACAACATGTGTGTGTGTGACACAATCAGGAGGAAATTAATATGAGTATTTCACAGCACACATTGACTAGAGCCAAACAGTGATTTGTGGGCCTGTGATGAATGAAGGGCAGTTCATATCGTTTGTGTGTATTTCCCTATGAAGTGCAGTGTTGGGTGACATAACTCATTATAATATTGCGTAACTTAGTAGTAATTTAATTAATTAAAATATATTTTTATGGAAAGTAAAGCGTTACATTACTTCTGCATTTGCTTTTTTCACACAGCCTCTTTCTCTTCTGCTACAAATAAGCCATGCATTCCATACAAGAGACATTACAGGTCATGCTAGCTACTGTACAACACTCATGACAAAACATCATATTAAACAAACAGATATTTATACAGTAAGTATTCATGTCATATTTAAAATAAAGAATCAATAAAATGAATATGCATGATTTGTTTTTCCATCAACATGGCAGTCAATATGAATTATGAAGTATAACCACTGTCTTACCTAAAGCAGCAAAGTCCAATACTTGAACCTGCATCATATTCTGGCATTATCTATGGGCACATCACCAGATGACAGAGTCAACTTGAGATGTTTTTTAAAAGTCAGGATAAAATTCAGTGGGGAATGCAGCCAAACTTGTTCAAGGAATAAGTCTGATGAATACATGTATATTTTTCACTTAAGTCATCTGTGCACGCTTTGAGTTGATCCATCGTGCATATAGATGCCACAAATTCGCATGTTGATACAACTTGAATGGAATAATTATTAAAGTTACCAAAATGTCATAAAAACGGTTTGTTTCATGAATCAAACTACTTATGTATTATTTAAAAAAATTTTAGATTATTTTTAAAAACTAAGACATTTTCTCTGCATACACAATCGATGTAAAACGTTGCAGTTTGGCTGCATAAGTCAGTGAATTGAGTGAGTATTTCACCACGTGTATCATGTCGTGGCCAGTGAAAGACTGGTCTTATAATCCCTCTGCCTAAATGCATTTACTGATTTTTTAATGAAGCATGTATTATGCATGAATCAGTCATATTACGCTAAAACACTAAATGCTTATGAACATTAGAGATGTCTGTATCTAAAAGGTGATTGGCTCTTTTACCTGCAAGGCTGGGCTTCCTTTCGACATCCATTGACTGTTGGGGGCTAGAGCTTCTTTGTTGGGCGTACCAGTTTCTCCCATTAATTTCAATACTAGTGAGTTGTCTCTGCCAAATAGTCTCTGGCCTCACACCCAATAGAACTGCAATGCCCATCATGCACTACGTCTCCTCCAAAAAGGAGGGTGTATGTTAGTATACTTTTACCATTGTGGTTCACTAAATAATAAACACTTCAAAACGAGAAAAACTAGATAATATATGTAGGATTATGGCATTAAACTGTTCAGGTGCTCTAATCTGATTGGACAAGTGGCATTCCAAGAGAGATGATATTTAGTATAACAGCACTTGATCTCAGTTTGTTTCATTCCGCTTGTCTGTGTTTCTCTGGGTGATTATATGAACAAGGTAAATACATGTTTGTATGACAACCATTAGTGCTTAGTGGTGTTACTAATGCATGCAAAGACATTGGCTGGTCTGTGTAAAGGGAGATGTTGCAAATTGAACACACACACGTTGCCTTTCCAGCTGATAGCACCGCAGCCAGCAGTTCAGGCAGTCTGCAGTCTCATTCGTAAGGGGAAAGCACCTGCTGGGCTGTCAAACATCAGCCAAATGGAAGCATTACCAACCATAATCCAACACAGCAAGCCAATTCATCGTACTGCTGAATCCTCTGACAGACATACAATACATTCTCATGCTTATAAACAAATACATATTCTTATTTCATTTTAACTAGGGTGTGACATTTATTCTGGGGTTACCAAATATACAGTATATATATATATAGTTTATTTGAGGTGCTGAAACACTGTAAGTGCATTTAGAACTTTGTTCTGAAATATAGTTATAAGTATTAATCAACTTATGTATTAATACTTTTGAGACAGCAAGATGTTTTTTTTTCTTTCTGTGAAACAAAATGCTTATACTTTATAATGCTTAATTGTTTAAAATAACCCCTTCAGAAAAAGTGCACAATTTCCTGTTAATTTCAATCAAAAGTGGCATTTCATGGCATCTTAAATATTCTAAAAACAAATGAATCGCCATTGTGAAAAGATCAGATAATGTGAGCCCACTTTGAGCATTCTTTGGAACAAATCTTAAAAAAACAATATGTTTTATGGGGGCCATTAGCCACTGCAACAAGGGGTTTTTTACCCCAAATATCACGTATTGAACAATTCATGAAAAACTGATTGAATCACCTTGAACAAAACTCAAAATTGCAAATAAGTATTTTATCTCAAAATAAATGTGATATTTTTTTTTTTTTTTTTTTGCAATTCTCAATAGATAATGTGCAATATTTTGAAAAACATATGAAATATTTGATCAAACTAAGGCAAAATCAACCTTTATAAATTGCACATGATGACCTCATGGATCAGATAGTAGATAGTGACAAACTGGTGTTTAGGAAAGCACTATTGTAGTTTTTGTTGATTTTTGGTGTTTTGTATGAAAATTTAATTAAAAGTGTTTTTGACACAGGGGGCCTTTAGCCCCATTGTACCCTACTTTCTAAGAAATGTATGATTAACATTTGAACATCTCCCATTGACCCACATTGATAGAATATTTAGAATTTAAAATATAATAACATCATCATAATATTTGCATTCTGATTTATGATTGGTGTTGCCTATATGTTGAAAACAATAGTTTTAAAAGCTGTAAAAATAGAAAAGTGACTCTGATGCAGCATATATGTGGAACCAAAGTTAAAAACCTTAACAACCTAAAATAGTTAGCCTTCTAAGACACAAGAATGACTGCTGTGAGCATTTTCCATTTCCCTTTTTGATTTGAACTAGTTGCACCTAATAAACATGCTTTTTTTCTAGAGCAAATATGAAGGTAATTTCACAGTTTTATATAAACCAGTGAATGATCATTTCAGTTTTTCATGTCTCTGATAGCAAATATAATGTTTGAACCCCCCCAAAAATAATTGAAATTGAAATGAAATTTCTTGACAAAATTCACCATGCAAGAGATGGATTTCTCTCCAGGAAAAGAGAAAAAGAGAATTCATGTAGTTACCTGTCATAGACACAGCAACACTGTTGAAGGGAATTCAATATGCACCCATGACACTTCTGGCCTAATGTGATGGAAATTAGTGTTTGTTTTTGGTAGGTAGAGGGGGAGGTTCGTTACTTTTTGTGCGCATATAGTTTAGAGGTGTGTTGGTGCTGGAGAAATTGCGTCTTATTGTTCATTATGACCATAAAAGAAAAGGAAGGCATGGGAAGATGTTTCGCTTCATAGACCAACAACATTGCTTGTGAAAAATATCTTTCTTGATTCTCTCTCTCTCTCTCTCTCTCTCTCTCTCTCTGGAGGAGTTGGAGAGTGGTGGAGGTAGTGGTGAGAAAAGATGTTTAATTTATGACTAATTCTATTTTCCACACTGTTTTTCTCTAGGACCTGTTAGCCCTGAAAAATCGGTGTTTAGTAGAGCAATAATAAAGTAGCTGCTAATTTTAGTTTGTGTTTAGTGTTTGTTGGCCGTTTGATTCCCGGTTGAGTGTGGGAATTGTGTTGCTCCCAAGTGAGCGTGCATTGCCTCTTTCATCCGCCATAGGATCAAGTGAGTGCCAGAGCAGTGTGTAACAGTGGAGGAAGTTTTGGTGGTGGTAGGGGAACAAATTGGATGTGAAAATATTTCATCAGCATCGAGGATGAATAAAGCAGTGGTAGAGTTTCTTAAGGATGAATCTTTAGTCGCTTGAGTAATTGAGAGTGGATTAGTGTTTAATGGAACTTTTCATCAAGTTTTCCCACTGGCTGTTTTAACATTGAAAGTTACGATTTCCAATGTTCTACCATTCATGATGATATCATTGAGCGAGAACTTACTCGCTTTGGTAGAATTGAACTCCGATCAAAGCCATACTGTTGGGATGCAGGAATTTGAAATAGAATCAAGTTATGACATTCAACAACAAGTGTTTATGTTTTTGAAGGAGCCTACTTTGGATCAGTCTTTTCATGTTTGGGATGAAGGTAAGTCATTTCTGGTTTACGCTACTATGGGAAGTATGAAAAGTTTTAAGTGTGGTGACATTGGGCACATTCAGTTTGCTTGCCCATATTAAGCTCAGGTGAGCAGGGTAACACAGAGATCGACATGAAGGTGAAACGTAAAGAGGAGGGAACAGTGAATAAAACAGGCAACAATAGTTGAGAGTATGAGTGAGGTAAGACATTAGAATGTAAATGAAGTTGATGAACAGGATAAAGTGTTGGAAATGGAGGCGAGACTACTGAGGTACAGAATACTGTTGAAGGAGATGGGTTGAGTGTTAAAATCAAGTACATTAACACATACAGTAACATGATGAATAGTGTTAGCTTATCTGCCAAATCAAAAATACTAACAGCTGAGGTACTGGATGATGACAGACAGGCAGAAATAAGAGACGAAGACACACTTTTGCAGATATCAGTTGTCTCGGAAAACGGTTCTCAGGCTGCAGAAGGATAATTTTATTCCCTCCATGTGATCAATGATTTTTTTAGATGAAACGTTTGCTAAAACTGTAGATATTTATTTTCCTGCTGTAGATAAATTTGTAGCATCAGTAATAATATTGCAGCGTAATTTTGGACTTGATGAAATGAATGAGAAAGAGCAGTTCCGTTTTAAAAAAGATTCTGACTAAATTAAGTAAGTGTAAGTGTTTATCTTCAAATAAGTGAACAAAATGGGTCAGTTGCACTGGGTGTCTTCTCTTTTCTTTCAACTTCTGTTCTTTATTTGTACCTTTCTCTTTATATAAGCTTATAAAAGAGCAGTGTTGTCTGAGTTTATGAAAGTTAGGAATATGGATATAGTGATGTTACAAGAAACACATTATGACAGCTCTAATGAGATAGAATTAGGTATGTGGTGGGAGGGGAAGTATGCAATCAGTCATGGTTCAAATGTTAGTGCTGGGGTAAGGGTTGCAATTTTATTCTCAGAAAGATTAACTGTTGATATTTTAAATGTGGAAGAGGTAGGGACTGGGAGGACACTAACTGTTAAGGTAGAAGTGGAAGGCATAAAGTATTTGTTTATAAATGTTTATGCACCAAATAATGGATCAGAGCGGGTTTCGCTGCTTTAAAAATGTAAGAACTCTATTCAACAAACTGATGATAATACTGTATCTGTGTAGCCATGACTGGAGACTGGAGAAATGGAGAAGAACCTTGTTTTCAGTCGGTATTATGCTTTCTAATATAATTAAAGAGAGTGACATGAATGATGTTTGGAAAAGTAGAAATAATGGGATAAGACAATATACATGGTTAAAAGTGAGTTGTCAATATAGTTAATAGTGTCAGATTAGACAGGAAATATTTGAGCAGGAGTTTTAATAATAGAGTAATAAATGCTGACATTCTTCCTAAAGATTTTTCTAATCACCAAATGGTAACTATTGACATAAACAAAGCTATGTCTGTAAAGTCACATTACTATTCCCACTTTAAAGCAAAATTGTTAAATGACAAATATTTTTGTGAGAGGATTGCATGGTTGTGGGAAGACTGGAGGTTAAACAATTATAATTATGGCGGGAAGTTGGGAAAATAAAAAAAAAAGAAAATTCTTTTTTTTTTTTTTATTATGTTTATCAAATGTCATCCAAAGTTAAAGATACAGTTAAAAAGTTACATGATGAAATATGTGAACTGAAAAAAGTGTTGATAGTTAATGAAGAAGGGAATAAATAAGTGCTGAACTAAATAAAAAAGTCTAGAACTTAAACAAATCTTGCAAGAACAAATTAAAGGTGCAAAGTGGATAAGGTCCAAAATATGTTCAATTAAGGAAATGTATGCTCTAAGTGTTCATTTTCTATTTATTTTTTATTTGGAAAGTGTGGTTCAGAACAAACCAATGCTTAATTTGAAGCGCCCTAATGGAACAATAGATAGATAGATAGATAGATAGTTGGTCTTTATTTTCCTAGAGGGAAATTTGTTTTCACCAGTCTGCCCTACAAACAAAAAACATGAGATACCCACATTACATCATATGACATATAAAATAAATTCCCCTGCCCCAACACGTGTACATGCATAAATGATCAGTGCTATCGAGTTAATTTGTTCAGAACAGCAATGGCTGATGGGACAAAACAGCTGCCAAAACGAGCTCATTTCCATCTTACAGTCCTGTTTCTGCTACCGGAGGGTAGCAGTGTAAAAAATTGATTCAGAGGGTGATCAGTGTCATTTGCTATCACGTTCGCAAGACCTGCGGTGGCTCTAAAAGGCAAACATGATTTTGGAGGCAATTTGTGTTATCTTAGTGAGTTTGTTTTTGTTGGAAATAGTTAACATTGTGAAGAAACAAGGGGAGCATTGCAACAAGATGGATCAAATTATTCTGTAATAAAGCAGCAGCAGAAGTTGGGGGGCGGCTGTTCCTCCGCATCTAATCGGCCGGGCTCTTCGTCCCCCGGCAGATGGCCGCGGCTGCTCTGTCCCCCGGCAGATGACCGCGGCTGCTCCGTTGGGGTGAATGGTGGCGAGAACTCTACTACGACGTATCCCCCCTCCTTCCCGGATTTCGTCACCAGTGTAACGCAATTTAATGTAAAGGTGGAGGCGAGAACCGGCTTGACGACGTAAAAAATATTTTAATGATAAACTTAAACAAAAGACAAACACACACACATGACGGACATATCCGTTAATGATCTCTCTCTTCTGCACCATCCTCCGCAGTTGCCCTTTATCCCTCTCGGAGGCTTGATTAGCCTGATAAGGGACCGGGTGTGTAGAATCACGACCCGGCCCCGCCCTCTGCCCTGCCACAGTGTGCAAAATGAAGTTGGCCAATGGTCAGCTGAAGGGCTTCCACAGTTATCGGGGAGTTAAGGTGGAGTAGTGATTGTTTTAAAGTCTTTGGAGTGTTTTTAGGTAATCCAAAGTTTCAGGAAAATAATTGGGAGGGTGTGCTGGAGAAGGTGATTGCCCAATTGTCTAAGTGGAAATGGCTGTTATCACAACTGTCTTATAGGGGTAAGATTTTGGTTACAAATACCTAAGTTTCATATACTAACTTAGTAACTTAACTTATCAATATCTTAGTTAGTTCCTTCACTTTGTAGCACAGACTGATTATAATGAAGTCTCCGTGTAACATGGTCACAAGTATACAGAAAAGATTGATTGATTATTTTTTAGAATGGGCAACACATAATTCATCCTGCAAAGCTCTTCTTGCCTAATTATGAGGGAGGAAAAGGACTAGTGGATGTAATGAATTCAAGCTTTTTGGTTTCAAGCAATCCAGAAACTTTTTTAGAACTGATTTCACATGGACTAAGACAGCTAGTGTGATGTTGTGAAGAGTGGGAAGATTAAATTATGATTCACAGCTTTTTTGGATACAACATCAAAACATTGAACTGATCGAGAGCACCCCTTTTTATCGTTCCATGTTATAAGCATGGATGAGGACTTTTAATGTGACACGAGATTTTGAAGTTTCTACACAATGGATGTAGGAGGATCCTCTGTTTCACAACCCAGTGATGTATGGAATATTGTTGTCCTAAGTCGGTGTGCAAGCCAATATGTTAAGGAGTGTTGACATAAGGAAGATAAGAAACATAAGGAACACTGATGGCTGGAGGCCTGTAGATGCGATAATGGGCATAACTGGACTACAGTCCTCAAGATTTGCATCAAGATTTTTAGAAGAAGTCCATTCAGCATTACCTGGTCATTATTGGGATGTGATAGAGGGGAAAATCTTGAATGTTAAGACAAATGTTGCTTATCCAAATTTGTGGATCATACATAAATTCGATGAGGAAGAAGATAACATGGAGGAATATTCATCTAGAAAGAACATTGAGGCTTTCTGGCCATGGACATTTGATGAAATAACTAAAAAGGTTCTGTACTGCTTTTGCATCAAAGTGATTCATCAAGAGAAAAAAAAAAAAAGAACGGAAAATATTAAAGTGTTCAACTTGGTTTGGACCAGATTTTCCCCCTGAGACATCAGTGGAGATCCCTGTATAAGCCTCCAGTAGAATATAACTGCAAATCTAAATTGGAAGCTAATTCACAGGATAATAGCTAGAAACAGACATGTGGCTAATTTTAATCCAGCAGTGAGAGGGGTGTGTATATTTTGTGGACAGGAGGAGACAGTGGAACATTTGTTCTTGGAATATGCACAATTAGAAGAGCTTTTTAGGTTATTGAGAAGGTGGTCTCGGTGAACAGTATTCTGAAAGTATTTTTATTGGAGGGGTAAAATATAGAGCCTAAAAAAAGACAATACTTTGTCTGCTGAATTATGTTTTGTGAACAGCTAAACTAACAATCTTGAAAACCAAGAGAAACAAAGAACTGGGAACAGATGGAGTAGATCCAGAGAGGGGATTAATTCAAGGCCAGATTTACCACAGGGGCCGATTGGGCCGGTGCCCTGGGGCCTCTGACCTGTAGGGGGCCTTCAAGACCCCACTAACTGTGTGGCCTCATCCTTTTTTTTTATTTTCTTTTTTTATTAAATTAAAATAAAATGAATTAATGAGTGTGTGTTTGTATGTATGTGTGTTAACAATAATTTATTTGCACACAAAAAAGTATCATGATCAGTTATTTGGCTGTGTCGGCTGTGTCTGATGATGACGAGTCAGGTTACCGCGGAAACTGTTGATAGCGGCAAGACTGGCGGTAGAAGATAGTGTGAAAAATAGAGAATCGAGGACATCGAAAAAACAAACACCATGGATAAAAAACGGTGGAGCAGTGGAGCCACAAAATGGAAAGCTAAAAGGGAGAAGGATAGCAGAAAGGATTTAATTAGGAGAAATATTCCAACCATCTCCACTTTTTTTAAAAGTTGGCTCGATGCAAATAAAGAGATTGGCGGCACCTGCGGTAATGCTAGAGAAGTGGAGTTTAGCACAACATCCAGCCTTGCCATTTCAGATGAACCTGAGCATCAGCACCAGCACGACAAGACAGAGATTTTGTGCCCAGGGGCCTCTGCTTTCTAAATCCGTGCCTGGATTAATTGCAAATTGATTGAGAATTGAATTTGCTTATTATGAATTGGTTGGAGATTTGACAACTTTTAAAGAAAGTTAGTGTTTTGAAGAAGTATTATGTGTTTACGAAGAATTTATCATTTATATTTGTAAGATTATGGAATTTATAAAAATTGCAATTGATGTGTCGTTATTATTGCTGATTTGTTTTATATGAGGATTTAATATGTTTGAAAAACGTTGGTGTTGATTGTATGAATAAAGGTGATTTAAATCTCTCTATTCCCTCTCTCTCTCTCTCTCTCTCTCTCTCTCCCTCTCTCACTCTTTGTAATGGCTGTGTGAGTCTCACTCAATATTTCTCATTCTTATTAACTGCATGGGAGCAATTTATTTTCCTCTCAGGCAATGGAGGTGGCTGGGAATGTGGGAGACTCTGTTTGACGCTGATAAGCCCACACTCACATACAAGCCTACAGGAGACACCAGATTTACCAGGAAGACAATGTCCACTAGGTCACATACATACACTTGTACGCACACATAGGAGTGGAGTAATTTACTGCACTAACATAGATAAAGTTAAACTGATAAAAAGATGATCGTGTTTATAGTAGCCAAACATACCTAATATATTAATGATTTAGATTGTGCATCAAGATCATAATCATACACATATGACAAAATGTTACATGAAAATAAAGTAATTATGCAAATTAGGTAACAGTGAATATGCGTCCACAAAATTTATGCTGAACGTAATTTGCACGTTGCAGTGCCTGATCTTGTTTTTCACGTTTTTGCATACTTTGCAAAAAATCCAGGCCCCTGAATCATTTCTTTAAAGCTGCACTACGGATTAATTTTTTGGTCAAATATGAACAAAATGTCATTATTGATTGATTTTAAAAATAATTTCCTTGCCACAATTCACTACAGTAAGCCTACCAAAATGATTTGTATTTTAAGCTGTTGAGTCGGATTTGATGCAAAATTGCAGGCTTTTGTCATTTATTGTTGCGTCATTACGTCATATCTGTAAACACAGAAAATAAGAGCCAATAAATAAGTGTCACTTGTTGTGGTTGGGCAAACTACGCTTTTCAGTTCAGTCAGTCACACAGTTAAGGACAGCATCGCTGCAGTCTGGATGGATATTTATCTGTTAACTGTTTGGCAAAGTTGTTTACTTGCTGTAATGCTTGGATTTGATGTCTGGTATGGTTATTGAAGCTTACAGTATATTGCTTGTCATGCTTTTATGAATCGATCATTTCCCATGTTTAACCGATCATGATCTACATTCGTCCGGTTAATTTCCTGTAACATGTTTACTAATATTAATTACTTATTTTATAAAATAGCTGTAGTTTCCTTGTTCCCTAATAGTGTGTTTGTGTATGTGCCACTGTTCCCTTTCATAGGAACTCCATGTTGCGTGATGACGCAATGGGGAAAGCATGGAAGCATCACGTGGTCTAATGCCCTTATACAATCACAACAATTAATTGGCTGATGGCACTTAAGCTTAATATATGAGATATATGTAATGGGCTCCTTATAAGCATCAGCCCACAGCACCATCCCTCAGATTTTCGTTCAGTGCACAAATTTGCCTAAGCCTGTGTTGTTTCTAGCAACTTAAGTCAAAGCGAGGAAGATTATTTCTCCCTTTTTGATTGGCAACGTGAGGATCCCATTCTGAATGCTAGAGCCCCATCAATAAGAAAACTATATATGTTTAAGTGATGAATTTTCACCTCCTGGTGTTCAGCGTGAAATGTACAGTAGATCCAGTTCATCACCTTGTTGGGGTTCCTCTTTTGTAAATCGCTTTGGATAAAAGCATCTGCCAAATGAATAAATGTAAAATGTAAATGTATTGGTAGACATTCTCTTGTCTCTGGTTTTATGCGCGGAGTGCGCAGGCTTAGACCTTTTCGCCCTGTTCCCCTTGATAGGATTTATCTGTGGTGTTAGAGGCATTCTCGGGTGCTCCGTTTGAGCCCTTGGCATCAGTTTCTGATACGTTTTTGACTCTTAAAACTACCCTGTTTTGGCATTGGCTTAATTTTAGAGGGTTGATGATTTGCATGCCCTATCAATCAGTCCTTTGAGTATGGATTTTGTGCTAGGGTTATCAAAGTTTTTGTTGAGACCTCGTTTGGGGTATTTGCCAAAAGTAATCTCCACAAATAGCACAAATTATTAATTATTAGTGAGTCTTTCTCTCCTCCTCCATTTTTATCGGATGAGAGTGAAAGGTTGCAAATGCTGTGCCCTGACAGGGCTTTGCGGGATTATGTTGACCACACTAGCCAGTGGCCCAAGTAAGAGCAGCTGTTTTTATGATTTGGTGGCAGCAACAGAGGTGTTTCAGTCTCTAAGCAGAGTCTTGTTGGCTTGTTGATGCAATTCCGTGTGCTTATGAGGCATGCAGCTTGCTTTCGTCTTTGGCTATTCAGGCTCATTCTACGAGGAGCGTGGCATCCTCGTGGGCTAGAGGTATGTCCTTGGAGGACATTTGTATGGTGGCAGGGTGTTCCTCTTCACATACTTTTGTCAGATTTTGTAATCTTGATGAGAGTTTGACTCCTGCTTCCCAGGTTCTCTCAGTTGGAACAGGAGTAAAGTCATAGTTTTATATTTTTAAGCTTGCTTGTGCGCCACTGTATGCTTGCCACACAGGCTTAGACAGTTTGCAGCTACTGTTCACATGGAGTGATTGTATATCTTTCTCCATTGCGTCATCGCACAGCATGGAGTTCCTACGAAAGGGAACATTCCTGTTACTTACATAACCTTGGTTCCCTGAGTGGGAATGCGATGCTGCGTAGCTCATCAGCTAGATGGCACTCTGGGCTGGCACTTATAAGGAGCCAATGACGTAGCTCCTTAGGGGGCGTCTCGTAAGCATCATCAGCCAATTAATTGCCATGATTGTATAAGGGTTTAAGACCACGTGATCACTGATGTACTTCCAGTCATTTGCATCATATATAACTGAGAAAAGTAAATAAATTATTATATACAGTATATAATATATAAATGTCTTTTCATTTATCACTTTGACATTAAAGATTTTAGCCAGCAGGTAGCGACAAAATACCGTGGAGACAAAAGTCTGTCATTGAAATGATCTCCTTAATCAGAGAAAAGTAATTCCATTTTCACTGCTTAGTTATAGTGACTAGCATTGAGGAAGTTTCAGAGCTGAAAAAAATTTAATGATATTCCTCCCTAGTTGCTTGTTTGTGTTTATGTCTAGGAGCCGAGCAAAGCAGCAGGTTGATAAGAGAGAAAAACGACAGTGCGCACTGTGGCGTCAGGAGCACAGAGACGTCTATAAACTAAAAGAAGCACTGCACTGTCGGAATATGACAGCCAATCCATCAGGGAAATGGAAGCTCTGTCTACTGCATCAAGGAGAGAGTGGCCAGAACTTTTATAAATAGTCACACATTTTTAAGGGAAATTGAAAGTTGTCTGACATATGCTTTCCACTCTTTCTGTTGATCATCCAAGTAGCCGTGTTGGCTGAATATGATTGAAACATCAAAGCATACAAAGTAGCAAGTTTAAAGGCTACATTGAATGAAGTGCTAGCCAGGGCACAGTTGTATGATTTTATTCATTGCCTCATGTCTTTGTGATAGACCATAAGAGGCTGAGATTCAATTATACTAATGGAACAGTGAGAGGAAAGAGGCCTTTTTACACATTTTTTAAGCAGTACTGGTCAAGACAAAAGAGGAAGGGGCATGATTAGGGTCTAGAGCAGTGGTTCTCAACAGGTGGGATGCGATCCAGAAATTGATTACTTATCTGTCCTGAAAGGTTCATGGACAAATGCTACGCAAAATTCAAATAATAAAATTAAAACTTATCGTGCATAATTAGAATAGAAAAATAAATAGGCTTATCAACTTTTAACTTTTGGCGCAAGAAGCTATGGCTAAACTTGACAGTTGTTAATACATATAGATTGCTTGACATCCCCTCGATCTTGAAATCTATGAACAAACTATGCAATTTTAAAGCAACTATCACCCAGACTACATTAAATACAGATTCACTGGAACTGATGATAAGCATGTTTGTGCTGAAAACTATTGTTAGCCAACTATGGTCGCAAGTTCCATCATTACCAACATAGTTACAAAACCCACTTTCATATATGTAAAACAAATGTTCAGTATGATTCCTTTTGCAGAAGTCTTTCAATTAATGTTTGTAAGGGGAAACATAGCTCAGGGTAGGCAATTACACACAATGTTTATTAACATAAATTATGTCAGTCAGAAGAAATAATTGAAAATACAGTAACCATACTGTATTTTTTTATAATTATTTGTTGTATTCTGAAATAAATGTTCTTTAACTTCTGCTCCTGCATGATGATGTGGGTTAAGAGGATCATCATCATCAGCAGCAGCATCATCTTCGTCATCATCAGCACCAGCACATGCCCTCTTCCTCCTCAGGTAGTTGAAAATGTTCCCTGACTGCAATGTTGTTGAGAATTCAAGTAACCACTACAACAGCACAGGTTTTGGAGCGGTTTAGCTTCAAGCCGCCACTGGACTTGCTGATGCAGCGAAAATTTTGTTTCCACACACTTATTGCCCTCTCCACTATAGAGCATGCCCTTCCATGGGCCTAATTGACCCTGTTCTCTGCAATGGTGGCTGGATGCTGCACAGATGTCAAGAGGTATGGGTGAAGCGGTTATCCACTGTCTCCCAGCAGCCAGCTGTCACCCAATTGCTGAATTCGCCAACCTGAAAGTGTCATGTGTGTTTTCAGGCCATTTTGCTACAACGTCAGTGAAAATCCTCAGGTGATCACACACTACTTGAACAGTAATGGCTGGATAGCACTTCCTGCAAATGTACAAGGGCTCATTCACCACATGACTTGCCACTGGGATAAGGGTGCCATCAATGATGCCAATCACTCTGGGGATGTTGGCAATATTATGGAACCGTTGATTGGCCAGCTGGATTTCTTGAGGAGGAAGCCTGCATGGTGTTCATAAGCTGAAACAACAAAGGTGTTAATGCTCTAACAGCCTTGCTGATGAAGACTTGCTGAGCCACAGGCCATCACCTACCACCTCCATAAAAATTCCCACATCATTATATCACAGTGCAGCCAAGAACTGCATTGCTGGACTTCAAATCTTCAACTACTGGATGAATACCATGTGCATTAGAAAAGCACTAACACAAAACATGTTGCAAAATGACAGAATATTTTTGAAAAGCAAGTTAAAAATTGTATATTTGTTGCCATGCAACACCACACAGCTTCACCAGAGCCCAATTTGCCAGACCCAGTTTGTATCTTTCACTACATATGTATTTAATTCTATATCTCTCATTGTGTCAAGAATAAACGTGGCATTCTTATTGGTTTTTGAAGAGTGTGCATAGGTATGTGCTCAAGTGCAGTAAAGTGAGGTGAGAGGTAAACCCCACTATTGCAGCTAAATGCTGCAACAGGTCGCAATGAAAACAAACACACGAGCAATTGAGGAAATGTGAAAATAAAGGGAAACATTGAAGAACAGAAAATGGCAAAGTAGTCCTCAGATGCCATGTTCGTGATTACACAGCAGTGTCGTGGGAAAATATTGTTGCTATGGAACTGCTTATTGCCTAGTAATCTGTTTGCATCTGTAGTAAAGAGTACGACACTTACAAAGCGCATATAAATGTAAATGTCTATTTCATGTCTTAAGCAGCATCTCATAATAAATGGCTTTCTGACCATGTAAATGAGATGTTACAATTGTATACATTCGATCTCTGCAGAAGTTAATACTCCACCCCCTGCATAACGTCATTAACGACACTGCCAGCTTGTTGAACCAAAGTGGTTTTAACCATGGATATGGGACATAGCTACTAGGGTTTCGGGAAACAGTCGTGACTAGCTAGTTAGTTTCTCTAACGATGCATCATACTATGGTGGTCCAGTCATTGTACGGGAAACGCACCCCACAATGTGTTTATTACTGTGAATTATTGTCTGCTAAGTGAATGAAACCATAAAAATTCAAGAAACATTTTGTCATATGTCAATCTTCATTTTTAGCCCATGCCATTTTACTATTATTGCATATTTTTGGGCTTGGGTTGTATTGTTGGTTTGTAGCTAGATTAACAAATTTCAATATTTGATTTTAAGTAAATTTCTGTTCACATTTCGATGATAAACAAATCTGGTACTTAGATGGGTCCTGAAGCAAAACCAGTGGAGAATGGTCTAAAGACACTAGAGAGAGAGAAGAGAGATGATGTAATGGGAGGTAAGTTTCATCATTTTGTCAAGAGACATCCACCAATGTTTTTACATCAGACATGAATCCTCAAATTCAATCAAAACTTCCATGGAGAACATGAGGGCTTTGCATTTTTATATATATTTAAAAAAAAATGAAAATTATCATTCAGGATACAAAAATGAAACACATGTGACTTCAAAGAGGAAACGAAGTGTATCTAATTCCAAGAATAGCAGAGTGAAATAGGCAGGAGAGGGATTCGATTAAAGCTGACTATCTTCTTATAGAGAAATCTCACGCAGACGGTTGAGATTGCTCATTGAAGAGAACAATCCTGAGGCTCTGAACAGAAGATGTTACATGGATGTGTGGTCATCCTTTCATCTTTGCATGGAAAAAGAAAATGGGCAGCAAGACCTATGCTATTAACCTCATCAAAACTGGCATGGCCTCAAAGTCAAACATTATGCATTATGGCCCGAGGAATATTTCCCACTGTTCTATTTGGACATCAGACACAGATATCTATATGCAAAGGGTTGACAAAAAAGAAGAATCCACATGTTAAAAAAAAAAAAAACAAAGTTTAAATTTGAAGTAACTGCTGGTTGTTTCAAAAGTATTTGCAAAGAAGAGTCACATTAGGCTGATTGCCAATTAGCAGGAGTTAGATAAAGAGGCCTGAAAACTAGCACCATCGTGTGGGAGTGATAAGTCCAACGATTGCCCTGCATGGTCTTAAAAAAGTTGAGGAATATGGTACCATTTTACTCATTTGAGTGCAGATGATGCTGCAAATGTTGTCATAGTGTTCCTTGTTTTCTGGATAATAATGCAAAACAAATTCAAGAGAGCTTATATTAATCCAAGAGTGAAGTCAAATTCTGTGGAACATCCTAGGTCTCAGATTCCCATCTCCTTCATTCAAGAATGGTGCTTCTTGGGGCCTGGGTAGCACAGCGAGTATTGATGCTGACTAGCACCCCTGGAGCCATGAATTCAAATCCAGGGCATGCTGAGTGACTCCAGCCAGGTCTCATAAGCAACCAAATTGGCCCGGTTGCTAGGGAGGGTAGAGTCACATGAGGTAACCTCCTCGTGGTTGCTATAATGTGTGGTGAGTTGTCAGTAGATGCCGCAGAGAATAGCTTGAAGCCACAAACTCAACAAGCCACATGATAAGATGTGTGGATTGACTGGGATTCGTCCTCCACCACCTGGATTGATGCGAGTCACAATGCCACCATGAGGATTTAGAGCAGAAAAGGGGAGACAAAAAGAATGGTGCTATTTAATAGCAGTTTAGATTTTTTTATTTTTTTATGTATTTCTTTAAAATATTTTGAAGGACTTAAGCTGTTCTGATTGTAATAGACAAAGTAAGTTTGACTAGAATATGGTAGGAGAAATTCTGAACAATCCAAAGGGCAAATTTTGAGTCTGTAACTAAAACATTTAACAATTTCTGCCTGACTAGAAAAAAAAAATCAAAGTATTTTTATCATCTACAAGTAATGGTCAAAATTGATTAAACACTTTTTGATAGGCCAAACCTTTCTTGTATAACACATTAACACAGAGAGATAATAAAGCTTTATCTTGGCAATGCTTTGTTATATTGAAATTAACTTGGTATGTATTAGTCATCATTGCCAATGATACCAATTTTGCCTTGGTCGACCATACTATCCATTTGTCCTTTTGCATCTAATTAAAACCCACTTTTTCTAACTCCTTTTACAGCTTTCATCGGATCCTCCCCAAACTTGGGTCAGCTCATCTTCAGACCATGCTGGCAAAAAAAACTATTAAGAGCTTTTTGTTAGACTACACCATTCTAGTGTAACTTAGCACTGAATTTGATGGCAAGATGCCAAGAAGGAACCAGAGCTAGCTTTATTGCTATTTTTCACCAACCACACACAAAATGCTAACAACTAAACTGTACAGTCAACATTCACACTTAAAACTTATTTTCCAAATGCTAATTTAATTGACACTCTCAACTTAGAAGGTCTGGGCTTAAAGAAAATCCTAACTATACTGTTACTGTATAAAATAGTGGTTAAGATGTCCTGCTATTTAATAATACTACTGATGCTGTGAAACATGTTTAAGGATTCCTGTGTTTTGGCTGGATATGCTTAATAGTTTCAACAGTTTTTACAAGAATATTTCCAAACTTTTATAAGCTCATTTATTACAAGCATTTCAATTTCCAATTCAATGGAGTATTTTGAATTGGAATGGATTGTCACTCTCCAAAGGAGTAAATAATCATATCTAAAATGATGGTAAAATTAGTGCAGGCTTGCACACGCAGGGTGACATTATATAACACTGAGATAAAATCTCCACACAGGGACAATGTGTTTGTAATCAAATTCACTCGATTTCAGCCACACGCTCCAGTGAAAGAGCTCACACAGAAAAAGCATTGGGAACTTCAGCAAAGATAAACAGCGGCCAACGTGGTATGATTTACACCATACGAATGGGTAAATATTTCAATTTAAATGCAAAACATTAAACTGGCGGAGGTAGTAGATCAGTGTGAGCATTCCATTACATACATCTTTAGGGTTCATAAATAATAGCCAGTGCAATTATTCATCTTCAAATGAGGCTTTAAAACTGATGAAGCACAGTATGTCTTTATAGTAATGTTTTTATTTCCGAAACCTTGTATTATTCTTGTTCTTAATGCAATTGCTTCTGTCTTTTTCCTCAGTGAGCTAACACATATCTGCAGAAGTACAGCTTCTCAAGATCTCGATGTAGCTCATCTGTACTTGAGTGGGGTCTCTTGATTGACTGCCAATATCTCCATGACCATTTACATGAATATCTTGACATAAAAGTAGATGTTTGTGTTAGTTACTGAATATTGCTGTATACTTATCTAACATTGCGATGAAAGGTTTGTACTAATGGTTTGCGGCTGGAATATTTCAGGCTGGAATAGCTGTATATCCGTAATTATGCACTCAAAAAACATATTTTAGTCTATTTTTAAGATTTACACATTTACATTTTATTACAACATTAAATCAAATTTAATTGTGCAATGTTTAACAAAATTAAACTAAATAACCTAATATACATACATATATACATACATATATATATATATATATATATATATATATATATATATACATATATATATATATATATATATATATATATATATATATATATATATATATAAGGTGTTGGAGTGATGGCTGCTAGAAATGGGCCTGTCTTGATTTGATCAAAAATTACTTTTTCAAAAAGTGACTGTGCTGTTTTTTACATCAGTAATGTCATCAGTAATGTCCCGTACAGTACTACTATACAAAGTGTAGTACTTTGGGAAATCTGCAAAATCGGTACATTATTCCAAACTTTTGGCAGCCATTGTGTGTGTGTATATATATATATATATATATCGTGGTCACTGCCCCCTGAGCAGGCTCTCAACAGACTCGACGGCTGCTTTCTTCAGAGCCGTCGCCATGCAACACCCGCGGCCCCGCCGCTCCCTTCCTGCCGGAACTCCACACTCAAGGGCTACTCCTCCATCCCCCCGGTCGAGGATTCGGTAGCAGCACACCTTTGCCCGCCCTCCGCGAGATGGCGGTCTAAGCCAGTGCTCCCGTCTAAGGCCTGCAGAGCGACTTCCGCCTATGTTGGCCGCGCCTATTCCGCCGCCGGCCAAGCCGCATCTGCTCTGCACTCCACGGCCGTCTTACAGATCCTCCAAGCGGACCTTCTTCGGGAGTGGGATGAGAAAGGCAGGCACCCAGAGGCTGTTACCGATCTAAGAAGCGCGACGGACCTCGCCCTTCGCGCCACCAAAGCTGCAGCCCAAGCTCTAGGGAAGTGCATGGCCTCGCTGACTGTGACCGAGAGACATCTTTGGCTAACGCTAGCCGACATGGGAGAAGCAGAGCGCTCCACGTTCCTCAACGCACCGCTCTCTCCGACCGGTCTCTTCGGCTCCGCGGTGAGTGGCATTGTTGACCGCTTTTCAGAAGTCCAGAAAGCCACCCAAGCCATGAACCTCTTCCTACCTCTTCCTGCCGCTAGCTCCTCTGCAGGCCGCCCACGTGACCAGCCTCCTGCACGAGCCTCTTCACAGCGCCCAGCTCAACAAAGTCAGACTTCTCAGTGTCGACAGGGCGACCGCCCTCGATCGCGCTCAGACAGCCGCCGCGGGCCTCGGTCTAAGGTTACGCTGAAACCTGAGCAACCGAAGTCCTCCTAGCCTTGTTGAAAAAACGACGGCTCAGTCCCGCCACGGCCGGACCACGGTCAAAGCTTCGCCCCCTGTCAGTCCCCCTCTCTCAGGCTACTACAGTGGTGGATTCAGCAGCCAACAAGCCGGTGATACTGCCCGCTTGCCTGCACTCAAACGCTGTTTTCACGGCGAGCCAAAGAAATCTTGTAAAGAGCAAACATGCCTTATGTGTAGAAAATGTGCCCACAATCCAGTGTTCACCCCTACACACAAGCATTACACTTCCCATGTTCCTATTAGAGCCCACTCACATAAAGCGGACACAGCCCGCTCGAGTGTTAGAGTCAATAAATGCGCCCACGAATCTGTGCGCGCGCCCCTTCTCTGGCCGCTCTGTCACACGACCAGCCTTATGTGTAGAAAATGTGCCCACAATCCAGTGTTCACCTCTACACACAAGCATTACACTTCCTGTGTCCCGATCAGAGCCCACTCACATAAAGCGGACACAACCCTCTCGAGTGTTAGAGTCAATAAACGCGCTCACGAATACGTGCGCGCGCCCATTCTCTGCCCGCTCTGTCACACAGCCAGCAAACACTTCTCTGTATGTAAGTCCCGTGCCCGTGACTATGCTCGCGCATCACTTAACAGATGTGACTCTTTCCCCATTCACCTCAATCGGGAAGTCACTCACAGAACAGCCTGTCCCTGCTGTCTGCGAGCAGTCATGCATAAGCACAGTAAGCGCGCTCACACATTCTGTTCAGCGCACTGTGTGCGGCAATCAGGGCGATTTGGCCATTCACCTTCTAGCGTTACGCTTCAAAGCATGGGAAGCAATCCCAGGGATATCCAAATGGGTGTTAAGCACAATAAAACAGGGCTATTTGCTACAGTTCGATCGCCGCCCTCCCCGCTTCAGAGCGCGGCTCGAAACTATTGTGAACACGGAAGCAGCCTGCATTCTTCGTTCAGAAATAGCAAACCTTCTGTGCAAAAGGGCCATAGAGAAAGTGCCGCCTTTGCTGAGCGAGTCGGGTTTTACAGCCGTTATTTTCTTGTTCCCAAGAAAACGGCGGCCTCAGACCAATATTAGATCTCAGGGGTTTGAACAAGGTGCTTGCAAAAAGACCGTTCAAAATGCTTACAATCAGGAAACTCCTCGCGCATACGCGCCAGGGTGACTGGTTTATCTCTCTCGATCTGAAAGATGCCTACTTTCAGATTCAGATAAATCCCCGTCACAGGCCATTCTTGAGATTCGCCTTCGACGGCCAGGTTTATCAATACACCGTCCTTCCGTTTGGCCTGTCTTTAGCACCCCGTACTTTCACAAAGTGCATGGATGTGGCGCTCACACCCCTGCGGAGTCAGGGCTTGCGAATTCTGAACTATTTGGACGACTGGCTGATTATGGCACAGTCACATACGGAGCTTCTGTCTCACAGAACAGTTCTCCTCAGCCATCTGAACAGTTTGGGTCTTGCAGTCAATTGGACCAAGAGCTCACTACAGCCCAGTCAGGCAATTTCCTTCCTTGGAATAGAACTAAACTCCGTGGCAATGACGGCTCGCTTATCTACACAGCGCGCGCGCCGTGTTCAGCGACTAGCCGCGTCCTTTGAGATGAACAGCCTCACGCCTCTGAAAACATTTCAGAGAGTGCTAGGTTACATGGCCTCAGCCGCAGCAGTACTTCAGCTGGGTTTACTGCGCATGCGCCCGCTTCAGCATTGGCTAAACACCCGCGCGTCTCCCTGGGCTTGGGCCACAGGCCGCCAGCCGATCAAGGTGACTCAGACCTGTATTTCAGCTCTGCAGCCCTGGACAGTGGCCGAATGGTATCAGCGGGGAGTGACGATGGGAGCTGTATCTCACCGAAAAGTCATCTCGACAGACGCGTCCAACACGGGTTGGGGCGCGGTCTGCGAGGGCTCTCCGGTTTTTGGCCTATGGTCAGTTCAGGAAAAGCTCCTTCACATAAATTGTCTGGAAATGATAGCGGTCGAGTAAGCGCTATGCGCTTTCTCCCGGTCATTCAGGGTCACCACGTCCTGGTCCGTTCGGACAACAGATCTGTGGTATCCTACCTAAACCGTCAGGGCGGTGTCAGATCCAGGAACCTCTTCCATCTGACGAAACGCATTCTGAGTTGGTCCCAGTGCCACCTGCGCTCGCTGAGGGCGACGCACGTGCCAGGCCACCTGAACGACGGCCCAGACAGACTGTCCAGAGACAATATTCCTCCAGGGAAATGGTCCCTGCACGCTCAAACAGTCCAGAAGTTATGGCGCATATTCGGCAGAGCAGAGATAGACCTTTTGCGTCAGAAGAGAACTCTCACTGCCCAATATTTTTCTCGAAAAGCGAGGACGCGCTGGCCCAGGACTGGCCCAACCACCCGCTTTACGCCTTCCCTCCCGTCTCGCTATTGCCACAGGTAATGCAGAGGATCAGGGAAACGCGTCACTCGGTGCTCCTCATAGCCCCGCGTTGGGAGAATCAGACATGGTTCCCGGAGCTTACGCAGCTGTCACTGACAGCGCGTGGCCCATCCCAGTGAGAGCAGATCTCCTCTCTCAAGCTCGCGGCACGATCTGGCATCCCCACCCAGAGCGCTGGGCGCTGCACGCGTGGGTGATCAACGACTACCCGTCGCTCTGCCAGAAGGGGTAATAAACACCATCATACACGCTAGAGCCCCTTCCACGAGAAGACTCTATGCGTCAAAATGGTCTGTGTTTT
Organism: Xyrauchen texanus; assembly: GCF_025860055.1. Lineage (NCBI taxonomy): Eukaryota > Metazoa > Chordata > Actinopteri > Cypriniformes > Catostomidae > Xyrauchen > Xyrauchen texanus. The sequence goes on along the minus strand of NC_068285.1, from coordinate 28,029,771 downwards.
CAAAATAGTGCACCGACAGAGACCTGGACCCACGGACATGTGGGGTGTCGTCGCTGCTTGTGTTTTTACAAGAGCTGATGGATAAGGGCAGATCCCCATCCACGCTCAAAGTGTATGTGGCGGCCGTCGCGGCGTTCGCTGAACCCCTGCACGGCCAGTCACTGGGAAAAAACGAGCTGGTCATCCGCTTCCTCAAGGGAGCTAGAAGGATGAACCCCCCGCGCCCCCCATCGGTTCCTATCTGGGATCTTTCTATATTTCTCGAAACTATGAAAGCCCCCCCTTTCGAACCGCTTCAATCCGTGGATTTGAAATACCTTTCACTCAAAACCGTTTTTCTGACTGCCCTGTCATCAGTCAAATGTGTATGAGACCTTCACGCGCTGTCTGTCAGCGCTGCGTGTCTTGAGTTTGGACCAAGTGACTCCAAGGTCATTTTAAAGCCTAGACACGGCTATGTTCCCAAGGTGATCGGTACTCCTTTCAGAGCACAGGTCATTTCCCTATCGGCGCTGCCAGCATCCGATAGCGAATGCGACGCCAATCTCCTTTGCCCAGTCAGAGCACTGAGATTGTATACTGCGCGCTCCGCCTCTTTCAGACGCTCTGAGCAGCTTTTCGTTTCGTTCGGAGGGCGCACCAAAGGTCTCGCCGCCTCGAAACAGACACTGTTGTAAGGTATGGCGGAGGATCAGTGCCTTAACAGATTCCCGAACAAACAAGAACTTACTGTTAAAAACCCCCCTAATTACTGAAATAGCGCCAACCAGCCTCCACAAGCACAATAAACGTATTGACAAAGAGACAATGAACTATTGACAGAGAACCGCATGTGACATCCGCATGCTCACCACGTGCTTATCGTGTGGACAGGAAGGGGGAAACTTTGAACGTAAAAATGTGTGTGTGTGTGTGTTTTTCAGTTAAACACAGAACTGCATATTGCTAATGAAATACGTGTAATCCCTGTATGTTGTGTATTTCTGAGGTATATCAAACTCGTTAGAACTGTTTCGTTGTGTGTTTTAAACTCTGAGGCCTCATATTTAATAGCCTCAGTGTATATTCCCTTATTAAGTGTACTAAATATACCTTTCTTGGTATCAAATTAAACCTTACGATTTGTCCGAGCTGAATTCGAATATAAGATCTCTGTAGAATGATATTACGTGATGTTTTACTATCTTTTGAGTCATTCAGCCCAAAATCTCTTACCGTCATAAACCCAGCCAGAAACATGCAAATGAGCCGTGACGGAACAAAGGAATCATTCTCCTGCCCAGAGTAAGGGAGACTTTTACGACCTCCCAAGGAATGTTCAGAGAAGTGCTGACCCTCCCTTCATTCTCTTACTGAGAAAGAGAAATGAACCCTGTTAATCCTATATATATATTCTATATATCCATGTGATAAATATTGACATGTATCTAATGTGCCATCTCACATTTTCCCTTAAATGTGCTTGATCTATGTTTTCTTGCAAACTAATGGGTTAATGTTTCAGACTTTGCATACTATGGTTAACCAAAATCATATGTGTGGCATATTTGGTCTCTATAACTTGGTATTTTGAAGATTGAAATGACTGTGTACATGATATGTCGATAACAACAACACATTAGTATTACCAGTATGTTTCCTATTTTCTTTCTTGCACATGCAATGGGCAATTTTACAACAAAGAGCAATAAACCAAATTCCCGCCTAGAACTCAAACCCTTCTTATTGGTCGAGCCAATGAGAGGTGGGACCTGTTTCCCGAGGGTATAAAATTGCTGCGCCCACTTCCTTAGCCCTCTCTCTTATCTTCGCTCTTCTTAGCTCTCTTCCTCGCTCACTCTTAGCCTCTCTTGCTTCCTGCCTCTCTTGCCCTCTGAGCCTTGTGCTCTCTCACTCTCTCGCTGAATGATGCCACACTAGAAGGCCCCAAGGACTCCCAAGCGTGCGCCAGGCTACCTACGGCCTTGACTGCCCATTCACCAAGATCCTCTGACTCTCACTGGTTCTCTCTCTCATCAAGACAACATCATCAAAGATCAACTGGAGCCTCAACAAATTGCATCAGGACAGTTTAATTCAAATGGGACATGCAAGTATCAAACTTAGTCTCATTATTTGATACATTAAGTATCCTTAACCCCTTTCTAAAAAGGGCGTGTCAGAACTAATATGATGGTTTGCTCAGGCTGTTGATCTGCTGAACTTCAAACAATGCTATAACTTCTTGCCTTCCTGTATTCTGCTTCAGCCCTCTTTCCCTTGGTAAACTGTATGAATGTATGTATATGTATGTTAGAGTAGTTTAAATGTTTAGTCTAGTTAATAAAGTCTTGTTCATGTCACATGTAAAGTTGTCTGTGTCTCAAGCTCATATCTAAAGTCACTAATCATAGATTTTGACTACTTGCTCTTAATACTTAGTAAGAAAGACATTTCCTTGCCCCGAAATGTACATTTCTATTAATTAATTAATTAATAACCAAAATTGAGTGTTCACGGATGAACCGAGTATTTGGTTGTAATGTTAATGTAGCTACATCAAGTTAACCCGATTAACTGATCCAAATATTCATAATTGATTATAACAAGTTATGATTGATTATTAATATTTCATAGAGCTGATTCGCTACCTAATGGTGGAAGAATATAGAGCTGATTCGCTACATAATGGTGGAGAATGACGCGGCATGATTAAACAAAGGTTATGAGCTTTAACCACTGTCAACTTAAAAGTGTGCATTGAATAATTCCGGTCAGAATAGGACATGACATGCTAAACGGCATTTGCTTCACTAGTTGCTGGCTTGTTTGGATGCGGATAAAGTGATGGCTTGAATTGACATCTCTACTGTAATTGAAAGAGTCTTAACACATTTAAGCATATTTTCAAAAGGTATCAGTGTACTGAGTAATATGATTTTAGCTGAAGAAACCCTAATTTCAGTATTAAAGTGTAAGTCTGTTTTGATGAAGGAATCTCAGCTCAGCTGCATGTAAACTGTACCAGAATTGATTGCTTAACCTGTTTCTGATGAAGAAATCTCAGTACAGTGTTATATAAATGTAGATTTGGGCGATGCTCCCTTTTCACAGTATAAAGGCCTTACAAATTATAGTTAGATTGATGTCCTTCATCTAAACTTTATCTGTGCATCTAAAAGGCTTAGCTTCCTGGTGATCAAAACTGTGTTTCACTCACTGAAACTCTGAAGTGCATTGGTTCCCATGACAACGACTTGTCACAGGAAGTGCTCACTCCAGATAGCACATGTGTTTCCTTCCGACGCCATTTTGTAAACAAACCAGCCTAGGTGGCTAAGCTAACCCAACTTAGCAGCCCCTTAGCTTAGGCTAAGCTAACTAATAGCTTCAACAGTTAGCTGCTAGCATAATTTACATGAAGCCTTTATCTACAGCTTGTGTGCATGCAGAGTGAAGTGATCTAAACCATTTTCCTTTAACCCCATTTCTGGTTTCTGAATTCTCACTTTCTCTTTCCTTAACTTTAATTCTTCTCATCTATCTTCACCTGCACCTTTCAGGTGCATCCCTTACTGAACGCTGTTCAGCTAAATTTGCAGTTACTTTGTTAATTAAATCTAAAAACTTAATTACATGTAAACTGTTTAGATAGAGAATAATTTTTATAGTTATTGGGAACTTTCAATGGCACGCTGACTAAACTTTATAGAGGGACAAACACATTGTGTGGTCTTGAACACGCAACAGCTGTGACCAACTATAGAATGATGTCCAAAGCAAATCTAATTGTTAATCATAAGTGCTATTGATTATTCCCAATACAAGGTTATTCTGCTATTTTAATCACTTCTTCAAGTCTTTTTATTATTTTTACTAATAATAGAAGTCAGCTATTCATTTTCCCATTTAACCCTCTTGGTCTAGTGTGGTTTTATTTCCCCATAAAACTGCAAAAGTAACTAGACATACTTTTCTTCTCGATTTTGTGTTTATTTGCAACAAGTTGCTTAAATTTTATGAGCCAGCTACACTAGTAATCTAGACGATTTCTATGGCATAATTTTGAGCACCACTAATAGACACAATCTAATAGGAAAGCTCTTTTCTTCCTCTTTCTTTCTCCTCTTCATGTGTTCAAAGATCAAGCCTGTTGTATGCTATCAGTAAGTGCTGATAAATAATTTGACCCAAAGTAACATCTTAAGTCATTTATTAAATCTAGGCTTACACTCTTTTAGCAAAGCCACTCAGATCCACATAAATCTGAGCACCCTGCTATTTGCAGCTAAGATAGTAATAATCAGGAACACATTTCAATTGTTAACCACACCTAGCAAAACCTAGCTGTACATTATACACCTTGCTGTCTCACTTTGCCTTTAGCTCCAAATTCTGTTTGATCTTGCATTAGTCTCTTGCCCTTACTCTCACCAGAAGTGTGCCAAAATGTTGCAGATGCTTAGCCTAACTGCCCAGATGGCAGGCCAAAAGGACTGGCTAGGTGTTTTGAGGAACACCCTTTATCCATGGCTGCTGACGACCTTCAGCAACACAACAAAAAGCAACTGGAAAACGAGGGAAAAGAACTAATGACAGACGACTCAAACCAGAGGTATGAGCACAAATATCTGACTGAGGTTATCGTCCTGGCCCACAACCTCACAGGTTTGAAACAGGAGGTAAACAACCTCCAACGCCAGATCACTGAGTCCCAAACGGAGCTGACACATGCTAAAAACCGCATAGACCAGCTAGAGATGGAGGCTCAGGACAGACACAAGGACCCTGGCAGAAGGGAGTCACAGGAGGTAATCCACAGACTTCAAACGGCTCTGACAGCTGCTAAACAACAAGAGCAGTTGGAAAAGACAGCCAGAGAGCACCTGGAAAAGGTACTCTTTCACAAAGATTCAATGTTAAAAACAGCAAATTCTGAACTCTTGGACAAAGATGCCAGAATCATGGCCTGTGAAGGTCAACTGAATGTGTCCAGAGCTGAAGTTAAAGTGCTGACTCAGCAGCTGGAAAACACCAAAGATGAACTTGACATGGTCCAACGAGAACTGAGACACTCTTACCTGCTGCAAAAGGAACCACAGCAGGAGAGACATCTCACTCCCCCACTTGCAATCAGCAGAGAAACCTCGCCCAGCCAAGCACAGATTTACAAAGGGGGAGACAAACCCCACTGCTTAACACGCCATCGGATAGTTTCCTGAAAGCTCCTGCAGCCGCGGAAGGAAAAGGATTGATTCAGACCGAATCTTGAAATGACACGTGTAGCGACACTCAAAGACCTCAACCGAATGGCCAGACATATCCCTGCATTTACACCAGAGCTTGCAGGAGACCACGACGCCCACGCTTACCTGCGAGACATTGACTTTCACCTGCAGTCTTTGATGAGTGTGAACCATCAAGATAGACTCCATCTGATCTGGATCACGCCCAGCCCAGAGTTGCGATGCTTTCTGGCTCGACAGCCAGAAAACATCCAGTCTAACTACCAGCAGCTGAAACAAGCCATCATAAGGGAATTCTCAGAGTCTAAAACGGACTGATCGCTGCCCTAGACACCAAACAGGGTCGGCATGAATCTCCCTATGTTTACTACCACAGACTCAGACGAGCTTACTCGAGCTCGCGAACATACCTGGGATGGAGGAGGACACCAGCTTCAAGAGCCTTTTCCTCCGAAACCTCCATCCTATGGTAAGTCACCATTTAGGCATTATGGCCTGCCCCCACACAATGCCTATCCAACAACTGCGTGACCTGACACAGAAGGCCTTTAACAAACACAAGGCCTCACCCAGCAAACACCACAGGACGTCCCACAGCAGTCTACAACAACATCCTCCTGTACACCTTTCAAACAGGTGCCAAACAGAGGCTGCACAAAGACAGCTAGAAACGCCTGTTACTGAGTTACAACAGCTGCTAGCACTAGCAAAAGAGCTCCTGGAACAGAACTCCCCTGAGGAGTACTGGGAAGAACAAACCTCTGACTCTTGCCCAACACCACTCAGGCAAGCTCAAGTCAGCACTGCTGCCAGAGCAGAGTAACACTGCAGACTTCAGACACCTGGTGACCGGGTGCCGAACCAAGGGCGAACGGCCACCTGCTGCCCTTTTGCTACCAGTACTAGGTGACACACTGTCAAGGCACCTGCTGCCTCTGCACCTGCTGCAGAGACCTGGATTTGGCTACTGTCTACATCACCCACCGTGGAACAACCACCTGCTACAAAACCCTCATGATTCACCTGCCATCCGCCATTGTGATGATTGTCGTCCGATGATGTCTCCAACAGGGACACCACCTGGCGAAAAAGGGGGACTGTAAGGTATGGCGGAGGATCAGTGCCTTAACAGATTCCCTAACAAACAAGAACTTACTGTTAAAAACCCCTAATTACTGAAATAGCGCCAACCAGCCTCCACAAGCACAATAAATGTACTGACAAAGAGACAATGAACTATTGACAGAGAACCGCATGTGACATCCGCGATGCTCACCACGTGCTTATCGTGGTGGACAGGAAGGGGAAACTTTGAACGTAAAAATGTGTGTGTGTGTGTGTTTTTCAGTTAAACACAGAACTGCATATTGCTAATGAAATACGTGTAATCCCTGTATGTTGTGTATTTCTGAGGTATATCAAACTCGTTAGAACTGTTTCGTTGTGTGTTTTAAACTCTGAGGCCTCATATTTAATAGCCTCAGTGTATATTCCCTTATTAAGTGTACTAAATATACCTTTCTTGGTATCAAATTAAACCTTACGATTTGTCCGAGCTGAATTCGAATATAAGATCTCTGTAGAATGATATTACGCGATGTTTTACTATCTTTTGAGTCATTCAGCCCAAAATCTCTTACCGTCATAAACCCAGCCAGAAACATGCAAATGAGCCGTGACGAACAAAGGAATCATTCTCCTGCCCAGAGTAAGGGAGACTTTTACGACCTCCCAAGGAATGTTCAGAGAAGTGCTGACCCTCCCTTCATTCTCTTACTGAGAAAGAGAAATGAACCCTGTTAATCCTATATATATATTCTATATATCCATGTGATAAATATTGACATGTATCTAATGTGCCATCTCACATTTTCCCTTAAATGTGCTTGATCTATGTTTTCTTGCAAACTAATGGGTTAATGTTTCAGACTTTGCATACTATGGTTAACCAAAATCATATGTGTGGCATATTTGGTCTCTATAACTTGGTATTTTGAAGATTGAAATGACTGTGTACATGATATGTCGATAACAACAACCCATTAGTATTACCAGTATGTTTCCTATTTTCTTTCTTGCACATGCAATGGGCAATTTTACAACAAAGAGCAATAAACCAAATTCCCGCCTAGAACTCAAACCCTTCTTATTGGTCGAGCCAATGAGAGGTGGGACCTGTTTCCCGAGGGTATAAAATTGCTGCGCCCACTTCCTTAGCCCTCTCTCTTATCTTCGCTCTTCTTAGCTCTCTTCCTCGCTCACTCTTAGCCTCTCTTGCTTCCTGCCTCTCTTGCCCTCTGAGCCTTGTGCTCTCTCACTCTCTCGCTGAATGATGCCACACTAGAAGGCCCCAAGGACTCCCAAGCGCATGCCAGGCTACCTACGGCCTTGACTGCCCATTCACCAAGATCCTCTGACTCTCACTGGTTCTCTCTCTCATCAAGACAACATCATCAAAGATCAACTGGAGCCTCAACAAATTGCATCAGGACAGTTTAATTCAAATGGGACATGCAAGTATCAAACTTAGTCTCATTATTTGATACATTAAGTATCCTTAACCCCTTTCTAAAAAGGGCGTGTCAGAACTAATATGATGGTTTGCTCAGGCTGTTGATCTGCTGAACTTCAAACAATGCTATAACTTCTTGCCTTCCTGTATTCTGCTTCAGCCCTCTTTCCCTTGGTAAACTGTATGAATGTATGTATATGTATGTTAGAGTAGTTTAAATGTTTAGTCTAGTTAATAAAGTCTTGTTCATGTCACATGTAAAGTTGTCTGTGTCTCAAGCTCATATCTAAAGTCACTAATCATAGATTTTGACTACTTGCTCTTAATACTTAGTAAGAAAGACATTTCCCTTGCCCCGAAATGTACATTTCTATTAATTAATTAATTAATAACCAAAATTGAGTGTTCACGGATGAACCGAGTATTTGGTTGAAATGTTAATGTAGCTACATCAAGTTAACCCGAATAACTGATCCAAATATTCATAATTGATTATAACAAGTTATGATTGATTATTAATATTTCATAGAGCTGATTCGCTACCTAATGGTGGAAGAATATAGAGCTGATTCGCTACACTGTCTAGATGGATAGTGGACGCTATTGCTGCCGCATACGCGTCAAAAGACCTGCCATGCCCGTTGGGCATTAGGGCTCACTCCACTAGAGGCATGGCCTCATCGTGGGCATGGTCCAGCGGGATTTCCATTCACGACATATGTGTGGCAGCGGGCTGGGCTTCCCCCTCCACCTTTGTCAGATTTTACAATCTGGAAGTGCCCGCCCTGCAGGCAAAACTACTAGCGGTTTAATACGCTACAGCTCCCCAGGTGAGCTGCACTGATGGGACTCATTCCACACAGACCGGCACCGCCGCTCTGTCGCTCCTTCCCACTATGTGCTTATGTATTACACACACACTGGCCCGCACTCTTGCCGGCCAAATATTATTTCCCCACTCACAAGGGCTCCCCGGGTCCCCCACCCCGGGGCTCATGCAGTGGATGCTTGAGCGCGACGGCGTTGACAATGGGTTCCCGTAAGCGTAAGCTAGCTTACGCAATACGAGAGAACCTCTCGTAAGAGAACGAATCGGTTACCTAACGTAACCTCGGTTCTCTCTAGATGAGGGAACGAGTATTGCGTAGCCGGCCGCGCTCGTGCCACGAGTGACTTTCGCTTCATTCAATGAAAACCAGGGTTCAGCCTACGAACTACGCTTATATGCACTCTAGCCACGCCCATTTTGGCGGGCTTTGATGCAGTAAGCACGCGGACGCCTCTCATTGGACGCGAGTTCACCCAAGTTCCTCTATAGGCTGCAGCAGTTGCCGCAGAGCAACCAATGAGCTCGCTTGCTAGCCCGCTCAAGGTCTGCAGTTGCTGCACTGCGTTGACAAATGATACAAAATTAAGGATAATTTTTTGGCTTCAATATCTCAGAAAAGATGAATCTTTCCCGTAGCGTAAGCTAGCTTACGCAATACTCGTTCCCTCATCTAGAGAGAACCGAGGTTACGTTAGGCAACCGATTCGTTTCTGATTAAATAAGGGGTCAGGTCAAACTAATCCTGAGAAGAAGAAAAAAAGTCAACATTTTTGTAAAGTTCTACTGTATTAAAAGTTAGATACCACAATAGAATCCATCACAATTATGCATTTTGAACACACTGACAGAAATGGGCTGCCACAGAATCATTTTCATCTTGGCTAATATGAAGCATTCCCATTTCATTTCATTCATTGGCAATATCAGATGTCATCTACAATGGAAAATGCTGGTAATGGAATGGTGACAGTGATGATGATGCTTATGATGATATCCCAAAATAATTTTGATGCCAAGGGATAAAAACTGTGTCTTTCCAGCACAATACAGTGCCATTTGTCATCAGGCAAGGACAGTCGTAATCATACCTTGTGTGTGCCTTTCCCCATCAATCTTCCACTTGCTGTGTATCAGGATAAATCTAGGCTCATTTATTTTAATCGTCTCCTGTTTGCTAAATTGGCAAAGTCAATGGAGGACAACAGAAACAAACCTTTCTCTCACAACAAGCCAAAACAGGCATTCCCCACTCTCATAACCTTGTTATTGTTACTCTTCAAAACATATATTTGCTTTTAAAATCTGTAATTTTTTCAACATTGATTCATCTGACATCTAATTACATGTAGGATTTGTATTTAGTGAAATATTATTGTTCTAGTAACTTTTTCTTTAATCCAGTTGTTCACAAGTTATGAATTATTAAATATATTTATTGAACTACAAGACAGGCACAACTTTTTTAATAAAAATAAATAAATCAAATTGTGGACAATTTCAAATCAAATTAAATATATTGTATTTCATTATACAAATGTAGGCAACCATTTGTGACAAAATAAATTAGTCCAGTAAATACATTTAGCAGAGGGCTCACTGTTCCCTTTGTGTGAGGCATGGAATAATCTAATTTACAAACAGCCCCTAACAATATCATACATATATAGACTTTAAAAGGCTACAGACAACAATGGAAGAAGGGAGAGATTTGAATTTAGGGAGATTAATGTGAGGATAGAAAATTACAGGAAATCAAAGTGATAATCAAATCAAACATATGTGCATTCTATCTTACTTTGCAATTGCCTCTAGTAAAACACTGTGATGCCTGATTCCACTGTATAATTACTGTATCAGCATCAAAGTGACTAAAACTGCCTTAACATTGACACTGTAGTTTTAGAGGTGGAGCCCACAGCTGTATGACATTAGTTATAGTTTTGACATGTTCGATTTAATCATAAAAGCATCTCAGGTTACTTGACTGTAACCCTTGTTCCCTGATAAAAGCGGAATGAGATGCTGTGCTGAGTTAGCGCTTTGGGAACAACTTTAGGTGTGAACGGCTGTGAATATGTGTGCAACACGTCAATGAACATTGACCGGAAATTATAGTCTCAGCCGGTGACATCATTGAATGCACCTGTAGCAGGGCTATAAATAGATGCGTCACAGGTGCATCGTCAGGTATTTTATCTGAAGAGCAGTCCTGGGCATCCCAGTGCGACAATGAAGCACATCATCTCGTTCCGCTTTTATCAGGGAACAAGGGTTACAGTCAAGTAACCCAAGATGTTCCCTTTCAAAAAGCTACACTTATGATGCTGCGCTGAGTTAGTGCTTTGGGAACGAGAATACCCACACCGCCGCACTGTGGATGTCCGGACCCCTTAAGGTTGTGTAGTGTGCTCACAAGAGCACGAGAGGTCTCAGACATGAGCTTGTGATGTCGACTCAAGGACATAAGAGCCCGGAGAGGCATGAACATCCAAACTATAAAATCAAATGAATGTGTGCGGAGAGGACCAGCCTGCCGCATCACAAACGTGCTGCAGAGGGACACCTCTAGCCAAGGCTTTAGAGGTAGGCGACTCCTCTGGTAGAGTGAGCCCTTATAGCTACTGGCAAAGCTTGACCACGTGCCTCGTAGGCCAGGGCAATAGCGTCCCTCACCCAATGATACATAGTCTGCTTGGTGGCGGCCACCCCCCTGTTGCGGCCCCCATGGCAAACAAATAGTTGCCCTGATTACGCCACTAGCTAGTGCGGTGGACATAAGTCTGAAAGGCACAGACTGGACAAAGTCTGTGAAGTCTTTCCTGCTCCAGCGTTGTAAATGGCAGGGTGCAGAAGGCTTTGAGAGTGACCAGATGTAAGCTCGAGAAAGGAACCTTAGGCAGGTAGTCAGGGTGAGGGTGCAAAATTGCTTTAGCCATTCCTGTGGCAAAATCTAAGCAGGCTGAGACAGAGCCTATAGATCCCTAATTCCTTTTAGAGAGGTGATTGCTATAAGAAAAACCATCCTGAGAGTCAGAAGTTTATCAGACGCTGACTCTAGAGGTTCGAAGGGGGTCTCAACCAGACCCTCAAGGACTATTGCGAAGTCCCACGAAGGCGTCCTGGTCCTAGCAGGAGGCCTCAGTCGCAGAGCTCCACGAATGAAGCGAGCGAGTAGAGGATGTCCCCCCAACGGCACCCTGTCAATCAAGGCATGGCAAGCCGAATTGGCGGCCACATAGACCCTGAGAGTGGCGGGGCATGTGCCTGCTGACAATTTTTCCTGCAGAAAGTCCAGAACTGAAGCAATCTGGCAGTTAATTGGATCTGCATTATGTACACTGCTCCATCTTTCAAAGACACCCCATTTATTGGCGTAACTTCTTCTAGTAGTGGGAGCCCTAGCACCAAGGCGAGCAGTTGAGGAGAGACATTGTCTCAGAGAACCATACCCTGTTCGGCCAGCGCGGCGCTATCAGTAAGAGCTGATAGCTTGCTGGCGAACTCTGGCCAAGACTGCCGGGAGCAGAGAAACTGGGGGGAAAGCATACAGGCGCATTCTGGGCCATGCATGTGCCATCACGTCCAGACTCAGTGAGCTGGATGACTCAGAGAGAAGTAGAGGGGACATTGCGCTGTCTGTTGGGAGGCGAAGAGGTCCACTTCTGCTCTTGTAAAATCTCAATCAGAATTGTTCCACTACCTCGGGGTGGAGTTTCCACTCCCCCGTCGGTATTTTCTGTCTGGACAGTAAATCTGCTCCCATTCAGGCATCCAGGGATACAAGCTGCTCTGATTAACAGGAGCTTGCACTGGGCCCAAAGGAGAATCGAAGGCTTCCTCGTGACTTTTTGCCTCCTGGAACCTAGTGATAACTATATTCATAGCATCACCACATAAGCCAGAAGGTGAAACCGGGGCATAGAGAAGGAAAGTTTTGTCCTTGTCTCTGATGCCCGATAGGTTAAGCCATAAGTGTCTCTCCGAGCTGACTAAAGCAGACATAGCCAATGGCGCAGGCCGTCTGCTTGGTCGTGCAGAGAGACAGTTCCGTGGCTCGACGAAGCTCAGAGAAAGACTCTTCGTCGACCGTGGTGCCCGCACTCATGTCCTTCAACAGATTAGCCTAGTGCGCCTGTAACACTGTCATAGTGTGCAGGGCAGCACCAGCCTGACCTGCTGCCTGATAAGCCTTCCCCACAAGCGTGGAGGTGGTCCTGCACAGCTTTGTGGGGAGAGTGGGTCTCTTTAGCGATGATGCCGAGCCAGGCAAGAGATAACCTGCAAGTGTCTCTTCTACTGGCAGCATCACTGAATGCCCCCGAGCCTCAGCACCCACGATAGTCGAATATGTCAACGTCGAGGGCACGAAGACACGGGAAGTATAAGGATTCCTCCATGAATGAGAATGCTCGTTATGGAGGTCATAGAAGAAATGATGGGACTGATATAGCGTTCCCTTCCCTTTTTTCAATGTATTTATTTCATTTTTATAATTTGTTTTATTTTTTGGCCACCAGACAGAAATCTGTCTTCTAGTTTGGAGCATTTGGGGGGGGACTCTTGTTCGCGTGGCCAGTCTAACTATAGTTTTGCCACAGCCCGAGTAACCACCTCCTCAGCTGCTTTATTATTGTGTGTGGAATTTACAGAGGTTCAGCGTCCCGCTCGTGAACCGAAGAGGCACGGAGGCACACTTCAAGCTTACGAGAAGTATCAGTTGGATCTTGGGAGCGAGCGAGCGATAGGGACGGACTCGTCTCTCGCTCCTCAGCCAGATCTATGCGAGAGCCCCACGATGAAAGAGTGGGCGCTGGCTCTTGGAAGTAAGCGAGATGAGTGTGAAGCATTTTGACTGTAAACAGATCGCAATGCCAGCACCCGCCCTGCCGCAATGCAAGAGCAGCATGCTCTTCCCCAAACACACAAAACAAAACCGTTGCTTTGTTTATCAGACATTCTTTCTTCTTTTTTTTTAAAGAAAAGAGAAAGAGAAAGGTTTCTGCGCACTGCCTAACAATTCTAACTCCTAACAGAGGAAAGTAGAAAGTTTCTGACAGGCTCATGAAGCACACACACACACAGAGTGATCTGAAGACAAAAGATCAATGCACCTGTGATGCATCTATTTATAGCCCTGCTACAGGTGGATCCAATGATGTCACCGGCAGAGGCTATAGGGGAATTATCACACTACGTCACACTGACGTCACGCAGGTGCAACTGCGCATGTTGGATGCAGAAGCTGGCCGCTGAAACAAACCCGGGAAAATGTCGTGTTGTGCAGTGGGTTGCCAGAATCGAAAATCTGTAAACAAAGGTCTGAGGTTTTACCGAATACCATCAACTCACACTCCTTTTAACGCCAACCGCAGACGTCTTTGGTTACAAGCCCTCAGAAGAATCGACTGGAACGACAACCTAATTAAAAACGCCCGACTCTGCAGTTCTCACTTCATATCAGGTAAGTTGCGCTAAATCACCCACATCACTCGATTTAGTTTATAACAAAAACTCTGATGTATTAAGTACACTTATCTAACAATAGAATAACGAACAATGTATGAGTTTGAGACTAGCTAGCTTAAATTACTAGCTAACTTAACGTTACCTTTGTTCAGTTGCGTTACGTTGTCTTGCTAGGTAGTTAACCTGACAGTTTGCTAGCTAGTCTAGTATCTAGCAAGTGTACCTAGTATTTGGCTAATAACGCGGTTATAGCGAACTCAGACTAAATTTAACTGTAACACTAACAGACCTAACTGTTTGTACAGGAGAGGTGTCCATGGACTTCAGTAGTCCTGACTTTGTCCCGTCTGTTTTTTCCTACTCAACCCAGTGTGAAATAAACAAAGGCGATGCAAAACTTGAGAGGTAAATATTGTCACTTTCACCTCATTTAGTTGCTCACTGGGATCACATCATTACTCACCATCCATTCTCTGGCCACTGAATGCTTGGCCATTTCGTTTCATCGTTTGACCATTGACAAGGCTCTATGGCAAACGGATCTGTAAGACGTATCCCACTCATTAAGGTAAGCTTAGTTGAATAACAGTTCTTATCGCTGGGTGACAAGCTGTTGTAGTACGCGGAGAACATTTTAAATATGTACCATCTAATCAATATAAAATGTAATGTTGATATCTAACTACTATGTATAACGTAACGTATTATTTTGCTAGCTAACTCCTCTCCCGCGCTCTCTCTTCTGCAACCATGTTGCGCGCGCATCCTGAATGTTTACAAACATATAATTGGCCTATAAATTCCGGTCAATGTTCATTGATGTGTTGCACACATATTCACAGCTGGCCACACCTAAAGTTGTTCCCAAATTGCTAACTCAGCGCAGCATCATAAGTGTAGCTTTTTGATAGGGAACTGTAATGTAAAGATGTTACTTATATTGTGCTCTTTTTATATGAGTGTTTAATAAACACCTTTAATTTGTATCCAAATGACAAATCAATCATAAAAAAAATAAAAAAACACAGTACACACTGTAGGAATAAAAACCTATTAATCAACAACTTGCGATTCTGTAAAATGTTCAGCTTGTATTTCCAAAAATGAAACAATTTCTGCAAGCAAGCTAAACAACATATTTACATAAAGTATTGTATTAAAATTATTTATTATATATGTAATTAATATTTAGATGGTAAAATATTACTCCAGTCTTTTTCACTTTCTTAATTATTGTCTTGTTTTCCCATATAAATGTAAAAAACACCTTTAAACAATATACATTTACATAAAAAGCAAAAATCCACAAGATAATATGACTTGTTTCTGATTTCTTCATGAAGGGGAAATTGGCAATTTTTTAGTTAACAAAGTTAGGGAGGTTAAAAAACGTATACAAACTTAAGATATACAGTCCTGAAAACCAGTCTTATTGCCTTACACACATTTGCTTCTCATGTAAATGTGTCTTGTTTTAAGGTTGCTTAGACATTTTTGCTTAGAACATTTATTTAATTTTAGTTTTTTTATTAATATTTATAGAGTGGAGCGAGCACTTGAACTGCATCATTGTGCGTAGTGATGAGCCGGTTGTTATGGTTTCCCATTCCTACTCCATGAGCTAAACGTCAGCAGAGTGTGTATACGTAATACGCCATCCTGACGACGTATTACACAGAACATGAACTGAGGAGGCGTTCGTAGTACCATTGTCCAAGCTACCCAAACGCGAAAATCCCACAAAGTGAGTAATTCCCGCTGTTACAGAATACATTTTGAAAGAGAAAATATAGCACAACATACTCGCCATCAGAATTTGCAAAGCAAGTTGTGAAATAACAGAGTACACGGGAACAAATAGCGCGAGGCTACTGCTGCTTTAGCTCGCGTGCTAACTGTAGTGAAGTTCCTGTCTCCATTATTCAGTTTTACAAACATAATATTACACACGCCAAAGACATGTTAGAAATATTAGAAATGTACAATATTGTGTTAGATTAGAGAACACAGTGCCTATTCCCTTTTAGAAATTGGCTTCTTTAACCTGCTCAATAACATTAACGATCTGTGTGTCAAAACCGAGAGTTGTGCTTACCTAATATTTTGGGGCATCGTAAACGCGTTCAGCATGATCAGAAACATAGTCGGTTCCGAGTCACCAGGGCTGAGAGTGTAAGCTGAACGGTTTCTCAATTAATTCCTTTATTATTCTTAGCAATGCTGTCTAGGTAGGCAGCTCAATAGAGGATTTGAGACACAAACACAGCCGCAATTTGGCCCTTGCAGCATCTAGGGCTGTGCTATAATAAGAAAACTGCCAACATAATTCTTAGCCAGTATAGGTATTGATTTAATCTAAACTTAGTTTATCTAGAAAGTCATTGTATATCAAACAATTTGTGTGTATATTCATAAACCCCTGCGGATATAGACGCGTCCTCTAGTGGTTCATGCTCAGCAGCGCAGCTATGGGAAATAATTTATTCATTACAATTCAACTAGCAAAGTTTTTCAAAATTATCGCTTGCCCTATGTTGGCTATAGATGCAGTACACTTGAAGTACATCACAGACCAAAGGAATAATTAGCGACCTATCTGAATCATCTTGGCGAAAGTAGCAGTGGATGTTTGATTCTACCATATATAGCCTCTCCAAGATTTTAAATGAAGCACAATAACTGTCACCTAACTAACGCTTTTTTATGTGTAAATAGAAAAGATAGAAGACCGTTCATCAACATGCCGAGGCCAGTTATGGTCTTAAGCTGGTGCATACCTGGTTGATGGATGAAGCTGAGCTACAGCTGTGGCCAAAATTAGGCAGTGACATACATTTTGTGTTTTGCTAATTTTTCTGCTTCATTTGTTGTGGTGTTGATTCACATTGTTTATAGATTATTGTGCAGAGTGATCAGATGCATTTTAAATAATTACAAAAAGCTTAACTGGCCAAAAAAATTTGCTTTATCACAAAACCCAAATTTCACAGTTTTTGGGACTGGCACAAAATGACCAACTAACATCATTTCACGAATCATATTAGCAACACCTGGGAAAGTGTGAACGAGTACTAGTCAGATGAAAGCACTCTATCATTCTTATTTGATTATAAGAGCAGAATGTTTGCTATAAAAGAGGGAAGAAGTGCTTCCAATCATTGTGTTCTTGTTCTCAATGGTTACCTCTAAATAAAGACATGCTGCTTTGCATCAAAATGGCCTCACATGCAAGGAAATTTCTGCAAAGAATATTGCACCTGACAGAGCCATTTACCGGATCATCAAGAACTTCAAGAAGAGAGGTTCAACTGCAGTGAAGAAGGCTTCAGGATGTCCCAGAGTGTCCAGCAGGCACCAGGACCATATCCTTCTGAGGAGTCAGCTACGGAATCATGTCACCACCAGTGCAGAGCTTGCTCAATATTGGCAGCAGGTTGGTGTGAGTGCATCTGCATGCACAGTGACACCCGTTTCACACATACTCCGTGTGCAGTATGTGGTGCGTATTGCGGTATTGCGGTGTGTATATGGTACAGGAGCCGCACGCGCTATAGTGCTTTCACATATGCTGCATTTGCAGTGCGCTACTGATCCGCAGTTTCTGTGTGCCACAAAATAAAAATGTGTAAGTAATTTTGATTTTAAATCCAAATGTCAACTTTGACATTAAGACATTGAAACAGTATGAAAATTAATTTTAATCATTGTGATTCTTTGTTTTACTTGTAGTTCGAGTTGTTGACAGAAGAAAAGCTATCGCGCTATATCTGTTGCTTAGAAGGAGAAGAATGAGACGCATTTGGGTTCACTCTGTCTTTTTTTAGTGTAAAAAAATCATATATAATGGCATTTTGCAACTTTTGGGACTATAATCATACTTTTTTGTTTTTCTTGACCCTGTAACACATTAACTGTAATTATGCGTATATGATGAAATTATTACAGTTTCTTGTCAATCTATGTCTATTTTAATGTGAACAATGCGCTGCCACTTTAATTCAGTGCGGTGCAGCACAGCAAAAATAGACTCGGTGTGAAATGATCGCTGCACTGCTGTATACGCACCGCAACTGGAACGGATCGACGGACTGCATCCGCGTGCAGTTTGAAAGCTCTAACCTGTTAACATGGGTACGGAAAAAAATACGCACCGCAAACGGAGTATGTGTGAAACGGCCGTAAGGCGAAGACCTGGTGTCAACAAGGGCAGCAAAGAAGCCATTTCTCTCATAGAAAAACATCAAGGACAGACTGAAATTCTGCAGGAAGTACAAGTATTGGACAACAGAAGACTAGTGCAAAGTTATTTTCTCTGATGAAGCCCCCTTCTGACTGTTTGGGATATCTGGAAAATCGAAAGTCTGGAGAAGAAAAGGTGAACGCTACCATGAGTCCTGTGTCATGTACACAGGACTCAACAGTGAAGCATCCTGAGACCATCCATGTGTTGGATTGCTTTTCATCCAAGGGAGTGGGCCCTCTCACAATTCTGCCCAAAAACACTGCCATGAATAAAGAATGGTATCAAAACGTCCTGCAAGAGCAACTTCTCCCAACGATCCAGGAGCAATTTGGTGATGATCTGTGCATTTTCCAGCATGATGGAGCACCATGTCACAAGGCTAGAGTGTAATGAAGTGGCTCGGAGATCATTAGATTGAAATATTGGATCCGTGGCCAGGCAACTCCCCGGATCTTAATCCCATAGAGAACCTGTGGTCAATCCTCAAAAGAAGAGTGGACAAGCAGAAGCCCACAAATTGTGATCAACTCTTAGCACTAATAAGGCAAGAATGGATTTGGCCCAATAGCTGATATCCAGCATGCCAGAGTGAATTTCAGAGGTTATGAAGAACAAGGGTAAACACTGTAAATATTGACTCTTAGTATATATATTGTAATGTTTTTGCCAATAAAAGCCTCTAAAACGTATGAAATGCTTATCATTGTATTCCAGTATACCATAGAAACATGTGAAATACCGAAGCAGCAAAATTTAGCAAAACACAATTTATGTCTCTGCCAATACTTTTGGCCATGGCTGTACAATGACGCTGTGTACAATTGTAATGGGAATACTACTGCTGTCTTTTATATCAGCCTCCATGTTGCTAACCGGTCACGTTAATTTGGAGCACGTGCAGCTGATCAGATTGGGAGCAGCATTAAGACAATCGCTATGAATTATTTTTCTCTTATTCAGCTTTTGGTGGATTTACAATATATATATAACTATAGCATTTGCAATATTTTTGGCAAAATCTCGATTTCTCGAAATCAAGAAAAAAGAAATACTACATCGTGTCAAAGCAAATTTGAATTAATTGGAAAAACCACCCAACCCTAGCAGAATAATTTGTAATTAATTTTAAATAGTGCATGTACACTGCCAAATATATTCATAACATATTGCGCCACAAATGTGAAGACGGTGTTTACAATCTTATTAAATGATTACACATAATTACTCATTTATTTGTCACTGGAAGTTTCTTTTGTCTTCTCCCTTGCATTGTTGTTGTTTTTTTTAAAGACCAAAAATAAAACTTAGGAATAACCAGTAAAAATAATGCCAATGAAATAAACACTCTATAAAAAGCCAAACAAAACTCCCATCAGATGTAGCGATAACTAACAGTCCCAAATCCACAGTTACTGCTATGAAAATATGTACATTAATCAAAAACAAGATCAATTTGTTCTTAGTGAATTTGATGGTATCAATTATTACATCCAGGCAAGGGTGTAGCCAGGAAATAACTTTTGTGTGGGCCTCAATAAAAATTGATGGGCCAAGTTTTTGCCTAAATATTTCTTGCCTTATGTTCATTAACAACAAACAAGTGGCACATTTAAACAGTTCTTTCACACTTCCAGAAATCATAAATTATGAATTTTTTGAAACTTTTATATTTTAAGTCAAAGAATAATCTCTAATATTCTGGGTTGGCCTGGGTCTAATTTGGGTTGTCCCATGTCCACACTTGGCTACACCTCTGCACCTAGCATATTAGAATCATTAGATTATTCTTCTAATTGTTATAAATTATTGTCTCTTTCTTTTCTAACCACATTTCAATGTGCTTTTATTTATTGAAATTGTGCTGTCTAGATTTGGTTGCTGCTTTCTTGACCAGGGTTCACTTGTAAAATAAATCTAAATATCATTGGGATCCACTTGGTTAAACAAACTTTTAATAGTTATAACAGAGTGTTATTTCTTTCTTTAGTGGACAGGGGGTCAAAGAGGCGGCAGGTGAAGCCTTTGGCTGATTCTCTGTTGGATGCTCTGGACTATGACAGCTCAGATGACAGTGATTTTGAAGTAGGAGATGCATCAGGTGATCACTTTCATTTTTCTCATAACTCTTTCTTTTCCTAGTGCTTGTAATGGGATTGTGGATCCTGTCAAACACGGCATTCTTCTTCATCTACAAATGATGATGGTGGTGGTAGCAGGTTCCATACAGTTAGAATATTAAAAATATAACTGATAGTTACTGTTAGAACATTTATTTATGCTGCAGTACGTAATTTTATACTCGCCTCCTGCTTTGATTTTCTCTCCTGTCATGGAAACAGCTGCTAAAGTTGAGATGAGACCTTAATCACCAAATGTGTCACTATTTTTGCCTGCCTGTTGATAAGACCTCCTGTAATGCATTTCTAACACTGGAGTCTCACTGGTATCTGCTCTATATCACCATGACAGACTGGAGGTTAACGCAAAGCTATCCCTTCAAGGCGCTGTCAGCAAAGTTCAGAATTATCAGACAGCTGATAATGAATTTCTATCACTTTGACCCATTTGGGTTGTGAAGTTGTACTGTATGTGAAATTATCTGGTCAGAAATAAAATTTTACGAAAATATGCTGTCACATAATTTTGATTGTACAATGCATCATAGTCACGGGCTGTATAAAACTGTATAGATATATCACAAATGTATTTATTACCAAACACACCTGCGTGGTTCATGGTAATTTCCAATTTCTTCTATTTAAACATTTTCAAAGCATTTGTTCCTAATGTACTACTAATTCACTTGTCTTGAAGACATACTGTAGGTTTTCTGTTTATGCTACATGCCAGAATGAGTTTATGCATGTTTAAAATAAGCCCATGCTGCCAATAATTATTTGGCGTTCAACACACAGCAAGTCAATGGAAATGGATTTTATGTACTGAAAGACTGATACCAAAATGTCTTATAAACAGAGATGAACATAAAATCGTCACAATACCTGGCTTGGTAGAGTATCACCAGTGTATATATTTTTTGGTCTCTGAATAGCCGACTACAGAATATATCCATTAATTGTCAAAGTTTATGTATATAATTTCAAATTTAACCTGTCTTTTAGGCTCAGAGGGCACCGGCAATGGGAGTGACGAGGAGGGCTCAAAGGACAGTGCTGCAGGATCTGAGAGCGACTCAGATGCCATTGGCTCAGCCGACGAAGAGGGCATAGATGAGGAAGAGACCAAAGATTTAAATGAAGACACTGAAGATGAGAAAGCCAAAGAACAGTCTTTCTTAGAGGAAACCAGCAGCAAAGAAACAGGGGGATCATCCAGGAACCGCAAGAAAGGAGAGAAAGCCTTGGACACTGAACCAGACGGGAGTGGTACTGCCGAGGAGGGCCCGGCAGAGCCTAAAAAATGGAACTTGCGTCGAAACCGGCCAATGCTGGACTTCACTACGATGGAAGAGCTAAACGAAATTGATGATTATGACAGTGAGGATGATAATGACTGGAGGCCCACTGGAAAAAAGAAAGGCAAGACATCTGGTAAAGAGAAAGGAGGAAGTGAGGAAGAGGAGGATGGCAGTAGAAATGAAGATGACAATGAGGATGATGAGAATGAGACCAGTAGCAGTGATGATAGTGAGGAAGAAAAGAATCCAAAGAGGAAGGCAGGCAAGGACACAGGTGCATTTGATGAAGAGGAGACCAATGACAGCCACAGCACATCCCATGGGAAGGGCAATGAGGTAAGATCTCCTCTGGTAATGCATTTAAAAACATCCATCCATCCATTCATCTTTTTCAGTTGCATTTTCCTCAATTATAAATGGTGATTTGTAACTCCATAAAAGTTTATTATTGAATTAACTTTATTCATTACAATATAATGTTGGTCATTATGAGATGCTGGAAAACCCATTGAACAAAAAGCAACAACGGTCTCAATGAAAAGTGGTTGGTCATTGTAATCTACCAATGGCGGGTGACAAAATGCTTATGGTTGAATGAGCGCAGTCCACATTAATGAGAGTTGCACGGTTGTTTTTTCATCATCTGTGCAATGAACAGTATGATTAGAATTAATGTAAATTTTTTTACTTTTTGATCACCAACTGTCTGTAAATAACAGAAAGGATATTAAAAGAGGTGCCTGGATCTTGTCTTTGGACACTACAATACATGATGATATGGATTTACTTGATTGTACAAATATTTATTGTACACGTTCTCAAATTCAAATCTTTTTCGCCAATCCAAAAATCTGGATATTTACTAGCCAGATGCGAATAACAGACATATTTTAATCACATAGTGCATATTTGGTTGCAATGTAGAGGGCTGTTATGAGTCACCCCATGGCTTTCTGTAGAAAATTAATTGCGCTAAAAAATGTTTTTTAACCATTTAATAGTTATCTTCATTTGAACAGTCCCAATATTGATCATTTAGGCTACTCTACACAATTTTGGCACAGAGACTTTCACTATGTGTTGAAAGTAAAAGTTTGGTTTGATTCGTTCCATGTAATGTGTGTCCAAAGTCGCGATCCACTCTCTCCATTTGCCATTGAAAGATTTCACCTTTAATACACTTTCTGTTCTTTACAGTCACTTGACAAACATACTGACTCCCCAAAACTTTCTCTCTTTCTCTCTCTGATTCCCTGTCACGTAGAGCTTGCCAAAATAAGTTGCTTTTGCATTATTTCTGCATTGAAAATAACCTGTTCTCGTGGTCACAAGGCTTTCTCTCTCTCTCCTCGCACTCTCACAAATGAAAAAACATGCATTCATACAGAAATAGAGAAGCAGCGTTTATATCTGTCAATGAGTTGCTGATGGCATCCTAACTCTTATCTGTTATGCCACAATCAAAATGAAAGAAACGGTTGTGAAGATCGATGTATATATAATACAGGAGAGACACCAAAAGGCTATATTAGTGTTATATTTGATGAGCTGACCTACAGATTTCTTCTCCATCCTGGTGGTCTTGGACTGATTGTTTTGGTGCGGATCTGAGTGTGATTGCCGTGTTCATATATGCCTATACGATCCGAACCAAGGGAGAAAATGCACCAGGTTGTGCGATTCATGGAGTAACTTTACCTTGTGAAAGTGCGTGATTGTGTATTTACTGTTGTGCTTCACTTAAGTCATTTTAGTGAAGGAAAAAAGGCAGGAAAAACGCTTTGTGATAGAATCACTATCGATTATAATCAGTGTTTGTGATGCAGCTGAGTGCGATGAAAACATTCAGATCAGCTTGATGTCTTGTCAGTTCCTCAGAAAAAGAAGAATTTCATTAGTCAGTTGGACTGAAACACAAATTCAACTTTTTCAACCCAACACGTTAATTCGGACCTTAACTGGCCTCTGTGTTGTACACATGCTCTGAAAGTCAGAGGTCTCTTCAAATATTCAAACACACATTGTGTCATGTATACTTGGAAAGATAGAAAACTTTAGCTTGATTACAATAAAGATTCTGCTTATTTAGCATTTTTTGGAAGTGTTATTTATATAAATGGCTGCTCTGTCCATTTGCAATGTTTTTTCCAAAAGTTCAGTTGAATTAAAAGGCGAGAACTCTAACTCCCAGATGTGATTGTATTGTGCATATTTGAATACACAATCAAAAGGATAATCCGGTGAATGGCTCATACACCATCAGATTGTTGATGCAAAAGAGCAGTCCTTGTGAATTGGCTTATCTGAGAACTTTATTGGATTAACTAGTCTTCTAATCACAGAGATGGAATTAAAGCTGGTGCTTTTGAAAGGCTTTATGTTTTTCTGTCTATTATTTTTTTTCACTAATCTGAGACCCTTTTCTGCAAAAATGACAAGTTTGGTTGAGGACACTAGTCCTAGATCAGTGTAACACCCCCAACTGGAGTTGGATTGCTAAATTATCCCTTGCTTCCTCAGGACTCCCTCTTGGAGCGGCCCCAGACATGGAGCTCCCAGAGGATGGAGCACATACTTATCTGCTGTGTGTGTCTGGGAGACAACAGCGAAGATGCAGATGAGATCATCCAGTGTGACAACTGTGGCGTGACTGTGCATGAAGGTAAAATAAAAAAATTCTTCTACTCTACACCAAAGACTGCTCAAAAATTTACCTCCAATTTTTGCACAAAGTTTTGAAAGATATTGAATGCATTTCAACATTAAATTCCACCATTCCTGGCGCTAAGCCTGCTCACTGTCATAAACTTCACAAAATGTTATCATTTGACACCTTGGACATCATAAGTGCCCATTGTGCCCAAATCCTTGCTTTTTCTTTTCTCTGTGGAATACAACACGAGATGTTAGGCGGAATGCTAGCGTCACTCATCATTCACTTTCATTTAATCTTTTTTTACATACAATGAAAGTGAACAGAGACTGAGGCTAACATTCTTTCTAACGTCTTCTTTCATGGACATGGGTTTGGAACAACATAAAGGCAAGTAAATGATGACAGAATTTTCATTTTTGGGTCAACTATCCCTTTAAGGTAGGCAGTTTTCATTGAGATAAAAAAAAAATCTCAGACAACATTCAGCTTTTTTCTGAATTTGTTTTGAAATACCACTTATAGTATATGCGTATAGTATGGCGTACACTAGATTGCATTATCAAGCCAGACTGATAAACACTGAAAGGAGAGTGATCTTCATCATGCCACTTTATTAGGTAATTGTGACTGTGACTCATTGGAAACAAAATCAATTGCTTTTTAAACCTTCCTTTACTGATGGCCATTTTTTTCAGACAGGCCTGCTTAATACCATCCAAGCAGCCTGGATCAATATGTCACCACTAATTTTCAATTACTCACTGATTTCTTTCTTTCTTTGTTTACCGCTTGTTTTTGTGCTGATGTTCTGCTGATTTGCAGAAGCCTCAGACGTAGATCTACATGCACAAAAATATTGTGTTGGAAACACTTCTCCTTGAATCAATTGAGATTAGAATTTGAGCATCAATTGAAGAGATTTATTGAGGTTAGTATACATATAAACACCAAAAAAAAAGAAACGTCCTCTCACTTTCAAATGCTTTTATTTTCAGCAAACTTAACATGTGTAAATATTTGTATGAACATCAAAAGATTAAAAACTAAGATATAAACTGAACAAGTTTCACAGACGTGTGACTAACAGGGTGGGGGTATCTGGTAACAGTCAGTATCTTGTGTGGCCACCAGCTGCTTTAAGTACTGCAGTGCATCATCTCCTCATGGACTGCACCAGATTTGGCAGTTCTTGCTGTGAGCTGTTAACCCACTCTTCCACCAAGGTACTTGTAAGTTCCCAGACATTTCTGGGGTGGAATGGCCTTAGCCCTCACCCTCCGATCCAACAGGTCCCAGACATGCTCAATGGGATTGAGATCCGGGCTCTTCGCTGGCCATGGCAGAACTCTGTCATTCCTATCTTGCTGGAAATCATGCACAGAACGAGCAGTATGGCTGGTGGTATTGTCATGCTGGAAGGCCATGTCTGGATGATCCTGCAGGAAGGGGTATCTCAGGATTTATGATGAACAATCACCTTGGAAAAGAATACATAATTCTGTGAAAACTCTATAAATGAACATACATAGCAAATGAACCACGGCAAATAAAAAGTTTACATACCTCCTGCAAGAACTCAAGCACTGAGGCCAGTTCTGAAGTGTAGTGGATGTTGAAACAGTAGTATCTACCAAACATCAGACATTTAGCGGAGATGGAATTAGGGATGTCGTCATTCATAATCTTGTGGTCCACACTCGGCATGAATCGAACAGCAGCATAGCATGAGAGTCCTGTGGGGAAAAAAATTATGTAATATAAACATATACACACATTTATTAAGCTCTGGAGTGCTGTAATCACAAAACTTGTACTTACCACACACAACAGGTAGGTTTAGTAACACTACATCCTTAGCAATTCATGTCTCTTCCACATAATGAAAGAGGAGCTCTTCTTTCTCATCAAAATATGAAAGGAGAAGAATCTTCTGAGCACACATTCCTCTGTCCTCTCATAACTTGTAGTTTTGTGACTGCCTGTAATACTCGCGTGTTCTTGATTGCGCAAACTTTCCTCAAAGACCACCAGCCTTTTACCTTTTCTGTCAGTGCTACCCAGAAAAGTGTCTTTAAGTGGTATGCCTGTGAGCTCTTGAAAGTGGACTTCCATGCCACTCTCCTTGAACAAAAAAATGAGCCACTCTTCAGTGAGGGTTTCGATGTCATTTCCTTCATTGATATCTTTTCATTGACTGTAGTACGTGGAACCTTCACCTCTTCTTGATTCCAGTCAGTTTTTTGTGAGAGACTCTTCATCTGCTCATTTTTCAACTGCTGACTTTCAGCAGTTTCACTAAGGCAGTGGTGGCTCAGCGGTTAAGGCTCTGAGTTACTGACAAGAAGGTCAGGGGTTCAAGCCCCAACACCACCAAGACACCACTTGAGCAAGGCCCTTGAACCTATCTGCTCCAGGGGCGCCGTGTCACGGCTGACCCTGTGCTCTGACCCCAGCTTAGCTGGGATATGTGAAACATAAATAATTTCACCATGTATATGCAGAAATGTATGTATAATGTATGACAATTGATCAATTTATTTATTTTATCCATACGTACCTTGAACTGCATCTCTTTTTTTCAGCTGGGAGTTCCTCAGTGTTGCATTCATCTGAATTGTGAACAAGTTTTTTTTATTTTCTGTGTGCTGGAACTTCTCGCATTTTCAACTCGGGCCTGAAATTGCTTGACCAAGGAGTCGTATCCAGGACCAATCACAGTTTCTTCGTTCACATCTTGCAAAGACTTTGGATACTTTGTAGAAATCCTTTTAGCAATTTCTGTTAAATTTTCCAAATAAATTCTTATTTGGACAGGCACAAACTTTCATTGCTTCTGTAATAACAATCCTCACCATTTCCCTGCGCAAGCAAGGACTTGGGCTTTTCTGTCTCTCAAGTGCCTGCATTAATTCATCAGGAAACTTCCATGGGATTTCAAAGCTGTCAATCCAGTTCACAGTAGAGGATGAGCAGGCAGAACTCTGGGACAGGGAAGATGCTGGAGATGAACAGACTGATGCTAGAGATGAACAGACTGGTTGGATCAGGGCTTCTGAACTTTGCGCCGTAAATAAAATAAAATAAAGTTGTGTCACAAGTATATACTTAGTTGGAACGGGTACAGTTCACCCAAAATGAAAATTCTGTCATAATATACTTACCCTCATGTCATTCCAAACTAGGTCCTGCAGGTAATTTGGAATTACAAGAGAATGGCTAAATTACAGACAATTTTATTTTCAGAAGAATTATTCTTTTAACTGTTTTGACTGAATTTACCACACTGTGAAAATAAAATGAAAAATAGGCAAGGCAAGGCAAGTTTATTTATATAGCACATTTCATACACAATGGTAATTCAAAGTGCTTTACATAGAAGAGATTAAAATAAGAATAAAAAAATAAGAATAATTGAAACAGTTTAGAATAAAATAAAATAAAATACAGTACAAATAAAGTTTTATAATTAAAATGTGACATTATTTAATATTAGATGTTTCAGACCATTAAAATAGTTAATTGAAAAATAAAAATGATTTAATTATTTGCTCAGTCTCAAACACAAATAAAGGTTTTTAGAAGATCTGACCTCTTTCAGTACATAAAATGCAAGTAAAACGGTCCAAAATGCACATTTAGGCAGCATAAAATAAATACACATGACTCCAGTGGTTCAATTTATGTTTTTAAAGTAATATGATTGCTTTGGGAGAGAAACAGATCACTGTTTCAGTCCTTTTTTACTATCAGTCTTTACTTCGACAAAAATGAGCTAACTTTTGGTCTGTTCATCCAAAACAAGTTGGATCACTTCAATTACATTTATTAAATCAGTGGAGTCCTTTGGATTACTTTACTGATCCGTGTTGAATTTTTATTTTTTTCGAGCTTCAAAGTGTTGCTACCCATTTACTTGCATATTAGGTTACAATATATATGAGATATTCTTCTAAAACTCTTAATTTGTGTTCTGCAGAAAACAAAGTAATACACTAGCATGGCATGGCATAAGGATGAGCAAATGAAAAGAGAATTTTCTTTTAGGGTTGAACTACCGGTATTCTTTTAAGGTCTTAGTAATTGAAAAAAATACATGGACATACAAGTCTCCTTCAAAGCCGAAATAAATGTTCTGGCTTGCATGGGCCTTAGTACAGCAACCAGATCGGATTCCTTAAGAAATTTGAAATCTTATGTTTTTTCCATTCTAAGCAGTTTTAAGGTGTCCTCAAGAGTAAGTTGTGACTGGGAGGTCTGGTAATGCAGCAGCACTTGTAATATTTAGAATGTTCATCCCTGATTCATTCATCTCTGAACATAAACAACAGGAAAAATTAACATGATTAAACCACCTGTATGAAAAACAGGTCCTGGTCCATGCTTCAATGGAATCACTAGTTTCTCATTTATCATTATTCCGCTTTGGTTTTTCAATTCATAAAAATGGTACTCAGGAATGAACAGGAATTTTCTCAGCAGAAATGAACAACTTCATCTTTTATCAGAATAAGTGTAAGGTCTCCAAACTCCATTGAGTCTACATTCTCTGTCACAAGGAACTGGACTTATCTGTATAATGTACCTCTGTACATTACTTCTGCTGGGACTTTGTTATTGTTCTCTGTGAAACCAAACTGCCTCACTGCATTTTTGACTGAATCACCATACAGCTCTATGTAAAACACTGTGCTATCTTTAACTTGTAAAGTTAGATGGCACATTGACCCTTCTGACAGATAAGCCGGGATCATTTGATGTCTTTCAGAGAGAGTGAGGCAGAGGTTTACCTAGCAAATCTTTTAAAGTAACTGCGCTTACTTTCAAAGTGCATTGTCCACAATCTGATCATAGGGCCAAACTTTAAAGTCAGTGCAGGGTAATGTCACAAGTAATAGTGTCTGCGTTTTAGTTTATATCCGGGAAATAGACATATTCTACTAGCAAGGTATTCCTGGATGAGCACATCAAGGTAAGCTACCTGTGTTAATTAAACAATCTGTGCACAAATAATCTCAACAATGTTAATTTAAGGAATTAAAAACTGAATCGAATTTTATACCTTCAACGTTTTGTCGTTCCTCAGACTGTAAAAGTTGTACTGCAGAGTTGTAACTTGCAGCAATGCATTCGGGACCAAATGCATTTGGATCCGCCTGAAAATCACTTCTTGGTATTCGGCAATATCTGCAGAAATATTCAGAAATGCTCTGTGGGACCCCAAATTGTCACCTGCAATACACAAAACAGCTCCTTTTAACTGTTTTTTAATATATTGTCAGTTTTTACCATATATTTTAAGGAAATATATACTATTACAATTACGGACAGTTTTTACAGTGTAATATAACATCAGTGATGGAGTTGGTCCATTGACAGCTGGCTACCAAGCATACACACAAACCTCCCCCGTTAGTGCCAGCTCACTGAAACAAGCTACCGCATAACCTAGCACCACTGAATCAGAGGGCAGCCTTGAAACATCTAAGAATAATTTACCATGCCAGTAACAGTGTTGCAGTGTCAGCTCTCACAACCACACACTCCCAGATTCATAGATGCATGCAGTCTCTCACTCTCATGTACGAATGAAATGGAAAAAATTAAATGTACTTGGGCCTAAACAGGACCGCAGAATCTGCTATGAAAACACCATTACTTCAGGAGATGTTTGAAACATTATTCTCTCTTTCTCGTTTGTTAAAGAGGTTGTGCCACGTCAATGCTTGTCGTTTAAAAAAAGAAGGCCCAAGGGGCTGCTTTTACCTGTTTTGTTTTTCATGGGTTTCTCAAGGCTACCTGTTTTTCCTGAATAGAACAACAGTGATTCTTTATAGTCTAAAGCTGAGACTGCACACATTGATGTAAATCATTTAATTGGCTGATACCTTGAAGACAGCAATAGAATTGTAGAAGTTAGGAAGTATTGTGAGTTTCAAAATAACTAGGGGATAGGTATGCCCTTACATAATATTTTTTGATGGTTTAGTACAACAACAATAAAAAAAAATTCTTTAGGGATTAAATCCAAATCCATCTCTAACCAACCAGGTTACATTACTTTAAAGGAATGTTTCTGGTTCAATATAAGTTAAGCTCGATCTACAGTATTTTTTGGCATAATATTGAAATTTACTACAGAAAATATTTTTGACTTGCCCCTCTTTTAAAGCAAAATTTGTACTGTAGTTTCAGTAAAACACTTAAACCAGACCAACATTACAAAGCGCTCAAAAGCAAAGCATTAAACTTGTTAAAACTCGTTAAAATGCTTAAATTATTCAGTAAAGCCCTGTTTATATTTCAAAGCTTAAAAGTACATCAGCTCCTGTGGGTGAAGTTTGTTCCATGTAAATGGTGTTTTACGTATAGACTGCTATGTCACGTCCCTTTCTGGCAACCTTGAATTATTTATAATATATCTAAATTATATAGTGAATATAACATTTACTGGAATAAGCAGCTTTGCTTGCGTTACATTATCATGACAAAGTTGAAAGATTGGATATAATTTGAATAAAACTAGATCACATTGTCTCATGTTAAAGGAATGTTCTATGTTCAATACAAGTTCAGCTCAATCGACAGCATTTGTGGCATGATGTTGATTACCACATCAATGTACCGGTTGCGCCAGTGCGAATCTTTCCGCTTGCACATGGACGTTCCTTGCTCTCCCTCAAAACTGGATGCATGCTCTAACATTTACAGTACTCTGAGTCTGTTCAAGACTTTTAAAACATGTATGTATGTATGTGTGTGTATGTGTGTATATATATATACTGTATATATTACTTTCACACATACATATACATATATGTGTAAATATACACATACATACATACATATATGTGTATGTGTGTGTATATGTGTATATATATATATATACACACACACACACACACACACACACATAACAGGTGTTTAAAAAGTCGGGCACTTCTCATGCACCTTAGTCTAGCTGATCCTGATAACTAAAGCTACATGGGGTTACATAACACTCTTTTCTTATTATCAGATGTACAATATCGGTTTCTTTGCCCACTCTAACCTTTTCTTTTGATTTTTCTGTTTCAAAAGTAATTTTTTCCTTTGCAATTCTTCCCATAAGGCCTGCACCCCTGAGTCTTCTCTTTACTGTTGTACATGCAACTGGTGTTAAGCAGGTAGCATTCAATGAAGCGGTTAGCTGAGGACATGTGAGGTGTCACTTTCTCAAACTAGAGACTCTCTAGCTCCATCAGGTTGGATGGTGAGCATCGGTGCACAGCCATTTTCAGATCTCTCCAGAGATGTTCAATGGGTTCAAGTCTGGGCTCTGCTGGGCCACTCAAGGACATTCACAGAGTTGTCCCATAGCCACTCCTTTGTTATCTTGGCTGTGTGCGTAGGGTCATTGTCCTGTTGAACCTTCACCCCAGATTGAGGTCCAGAGCGCTCTGGCGCAGGTTTTCATCAAGGATGTCTCTGTACATTGCTGCATTCATGTACAAAGATGGAAGCAGCTTTAATAAACATGTGGCATGTAACGTAGAAATCAATAATATGAGCGGATGCCATGACTTACCACAATTGTTTGTACATACAGATACAAATACATATCTTAACCAAAACCAACTAAGCTTCAGTACAGCATTCGTCCTCCACAGTTGTAAACAACGCTACTCTTCCGGGTGTGTCGCATGTGCATCAGTTATTATGTGAACATGCCAATGCAATTGCATCACAGATGCATACTGCTGCTGACCGGAAGCGATGCTCATAGTTAAAAAGTACTTAAATATGTATATTATTTGTACTAAAAATGATCGTGTAACTTTAGAAGACATGAATTTAGCCACTTGAGTCGTATATATGATGTTCATGCAGACTGTCTGTTCTTTTTGGAGCTTCTAAGGTCTGATCACCATCCACATTTAGGGACCTGCTGAGATATTTGTGTATTTTTCTTCAAATGTTTTCTGCTGAAGAAAGTCTCTCGGATCTGGGATATCATGAGGGTGAGTAATTTTCATTTTTGGGTGAACTAACACTAACTTGTGTTGAACCCAGAACATTCCTTTTAATTGAACAAATATCATCAATTTCCTATACACCACATCAGGATGGGTAATATCAGCTGCTTCCAAAGGGTAGGACCGCTGTTTCAGAGCAAAATTATTGACCCGGCTAGTTGCTTACCACCTGCTTGTACCAGCTGTTCAATGGTGCCACAAGTCCCAGTGGGAGAGGGCATGATTTGTCCAGAAGGTGGGCCGGCCCTCACAGCTGACTGTGTCAGAAACGCTCACTTGAATTTTTGCGCTAGTTTGAAAAAGTGACCTTTAAACAAGTGCAACTGAGAAGTGCTCAGTTATGTAGTGTGCATAAAGGCGAAAGTAAGGCCTATGGTGGCTCCTGGACCAGACTCGGCTGCCATTCACGTAAATTATTTTGGATCTGGCTGCTTTTGCCAAAGTCTAATTCAAATTTGAGACAAGAATCTGGTTTCAGCATACTGAAGCTGTAGTTAAAAATGGAATGTCATGGCTCAAGCTTTGGGGATCATGGATGTCCACAGAAACAAAGAATTTAGATTCTAGTCTTGCTATTTACAGAGAGAAAGCTCAAGTGGCAGTTTTACTTAAAGTTGCAGTATTTGAATAACACCACTTGGCTGCAGGATTTGGAAATGTTCTTGGGAAAGAGCCAGGAAAAAAGGGAATGATAAAGTAATAGGGGCATTGGGAGCTGCACCGAACATAACAGACATGCTGTCATACTTCTATGTGCACAAGTGTCTCACAGCTTGATTCTGAAGCTCAGCAGTCTGAAGAGGTTCTGACCTCACATATGGCCCCGCTCAAACTCTAAAGGGAAAGACTCTATCAGAGAAAAGCGCAGGAGACTTTTTGCTGATCAGAGCACAGTGGAAGAACTCTTTGTTTCCAGAGCTGCACACCATTTCCATCTGAGCCCAAACCAGCACTCACACACATTTCTATTGATTAGCATCTTACTCTCACACTCAATTTGTATGTTTGTCATTATCCAAGATTAACCAAGAAGTGGTAAAAGAGACACTCCCCACAATAGCTGCTTGATCTGGCCTGCTAAGGCTATTCTGGGTAATTATGAATCCCTTTGGCTGCCTCCAACTTGTTTGTTAGTTTGATGTCTTTTAGAAGTCCATTAAAACTAAAAAGAGGAATTTTACTGGCTGTTGTAATGGTCGGCACTGTCATTCAGTGGAGTAAGTTTATTAAATCCGTACCACATAGAATCACATCGTTCAGTAATGGCTTTGCACTCATTAGAACACCAATTACCATGTTGCCGGTATTGATTTTAGTAAGACCCTAATGAGTTCTGGATGGTAAAGTTAATTATTTCCCCAAACATGTGCAGTTAATTTAAGTTGGTAACTTGCTTGAATGTTTTATTTTGTTTTGTTTTTTTGTCCACAGAGATATATATTCATTTTGTTTTTTTACATTTATTTATTTGGCAGACACATTTATCCAAAGCGACTTACAAAAGAGGAATACATTATAACTGAATCATCTTAAGGAGACTGTATTACAAAGTTTCACTAGCATCAGAATAGTAGTATTCAAGTCAGATTAAAGCGAATCAAGATTTTGTATTTTTTTTAATTGACAGGCTAAGTGCTCATGAGAAATATGTATTTTTAGGAGGTAGGAAGTAAGTTAGTTTTTAATGTTTTTATGTTTTAGCCTTTGGAAATGAATGGGCAGGGCTGGGCTACAAAAAAACACATTTATTTTCAGGAGCCTGTCAAACTAACTGATGAGCACATATGTGCTTGTGTACTTGCACACATAAAGTCCTTTGACATGTGTACACACACCCACACACATATGCACACACACATACCCTTTGGTTTCCTAGGCAAGCTCTGAAATTTAATATGATTTTTATCAATGCAGCAAAGTGTCAGAGGTTGCCTGGGAATCCAATGGGGGTGAGTGTGTGTCCTCAGACATGTGCACACACACATCTGTCCGGTCATTTCCTGGTCAAAAATACCAGACATTAGGAATGAATTAATGTAATTACAAAAAATAGAAAACACATGCTGTCTTCAAACATAAGCATGCACACCCTTTGAGTCTTTGACATCCCAGGCAACTTCTAAAAATGTATTACCTCCTTAGGAACAAAAGAAAATTAGACAAATTATAATGACAATGTTTTGTGAACTATCACATTTACTCATTCTCACACACGCACGCACATATACTGGACTACTGTAACGCTCTCATTGCAGGCCTCCCTGCATGTGCAATTAGACCTCTGCAAATTATCCAGAATACAGCATCACGCCTGGTCTTTAATGACCAAAGAGAGCACATGTTACACCACTCCTTGTCTCTCTCCACTGGCTACCGGTTGATGCACGTATCAAATTCAAGGCTCTGATGCTGGCATACCAAACATTCACTGGGTCTGCTCCAACATACATAAAATAATTTCTGCAGATCTACACGCCCACTAGAAGCCTGCAGTCGGCTAAGGAACGTGCCTTGTACCAACACAGAGGCACCAAAACACTTTCTCGGACTTTCAGCTTCATCATACCACTTTGGTGGAATGACCTTCCCAACTCCATCTTTGAAGCAGACTCACTATCTGTCTTCAAAAAATGGCTTAAAACGCATCTTTTCCAAGAGCACTTAACTAGTCGTTAAAATTGTTTTGTTTTGAATACTATTCTGCTGCTAGCGTAACTTTGTAATATGGCACTTTTGTACCACTGTCTCCTTAAGATGATTCGCTTATGTTTTCCTCTTTTGTAAGTCGCTTTCGTCTGCCAAATGAATAAATGTAAATGTAAATATACAACCTTTTGATATCCCAAGCAACTTCTGAACTAACCTTGACCCCACAGGAACAAAGGAAAGATCATATAACATTGTGTTTTGGAACTTTTACATTCTCAGAAAGAGTAAGAACAATGTTTTCTAATATGTAGAGGCTTTCCCTTGTTATAATTACTAGAAATCAAAACACACTTTAACGCAAAAATGTAATTGCATTAGGTAATTTAGGCCTATTGTCAATAAATTCCAAAAAGAGTTACAAAACCTGTACAAAACTAGTTTCTAGAAATCAAGTCCAAATGCAACATTTAATGATGACATATGAATCATGTGAGATTCATAAACAATTTAAATGTGCTGGTCATTTTTACCTGGGAACACAAGGATTGGTAGCTAATGAGGAAGGTTTAAAGGGTAGTTTACCCAAAAATGAAAATTCTCTCATTTACTCATCTTCATGCGATCTCAGATGTGTATGAATTTCTTTCTTCAGCAGAACACAAACAAATAATTTTAGGAGAATATATCAGCTCTGTTGGTCCATACAATGCAAGTGAATGATGATCAGACCTTTTTGTAGCTGCAAAAATCATGTAAAGGAAACAGAAGAAATCCATAAAAATCCTGTGGTTAAACACATATCTTCAAAAGCAATATAGTAGATGGGGGTGACAGACAAATCAAAGTTTAACTCCTTTTTTCACTCTAAATCTCCACTATCACTGTTACATCTGAAAGTCACATGTGTCTGTTTAGATGACTTTCACGTCTGAAAGTGAAAGTTGAAGTAGCAATTTCGAGTAAAAAAGGACTTCAATATTGTTCTGTTTCTTACCTTGACCTACTATGTTTGCTTTAAACATATGGATATAAACACTGGAGTCATATGTTTAAAGCAAACATATGACTCCAGTGTTTATAAACATATGGATATAAACACTGGAGTCATATGGATAACTTTTATGTTTCCTTTTTTTTTTTTTTTCAGCTTTAAATATCTAATCATCATTCACTTGCTTTGTATGGACCTACAGAGCTGAGATATTTTTATAAAAAATCTTCATTTTTGTTTGTGTTCAGCAAAAGAGTCATACACATCTGTGATTGCATGACGGTAAATTCAAACTTAAATTTTTGGTGAAACTTCCTTTTTAATACAGTATCAAAATGTAATTGAATTGATGTCAGAGCACATTTTTACATAATTAGTGCTAGTTTAACTTGGTGCTTTTTGAGCCCAATGTTTTGGGTGGATAGACTCGCCAGATTGAGGTTTGGTCAAGTGCAAACCTGACAAAACTAAATGCATGGGGACTAGTCCACCTTGTGTTTTTCAGCTGTCTTTTGTAATGTTTGTGTTTTTCTTTTTATATCACTGTTATTTGGTAGGACAAGATAGATTTTGTTTTGGGAACCCCTGAAAGGTTTTCTGTGTCAAACAGCCTCAATATTATGAATCTGCTTCTCATCACAAGTTAACAACAGTGTTCCTTGAAGGTATTTGCAATGCAGACTTCCAGAGTTTTACATGATGTACTAAAACCACTTTGCACATGTCTATTTTCACACTAGTGCACCTGGCTGAAGAGCTCACATTATCCCTTCATACAGATGGGTAATTGCTAAATTAGTTTCGTTCAGGTTTAGCTCAAGGTTAAAAACATGTTTCTGCCTTGCTCTATCTGGTCTTTCAGTCCTCAATCTATCAGCAATGCTCCATTGCTTCCTCTTCGAGTTTAGTGTTTTCTTTTAAGGAGGATTGTACTCCATCAGAATGAGCCTGTAAAAAACAAAATAAACTGTGGTTGGACACTCTTCATGGTGGTCAAATTATCTGTCCCTGTCTAATTTAGACATTCTTGGAAAGAATAAACTATGAAGTGTACCAGCCACAGTAGTGAAACTACTGTGATCCTATTACTTACCTTACTCTTGTGTTCTTGAGCAAGGTGCTTAACCCCAGGTTAGTCAATGGAAATTGTTTCCTCAAAGAGTGAACTGTAGGTTGACTGAATAAAAACACAAGGTTGTTGGTGTCATTATGAAATTTTGCAAATGAATGGAAAAAGACTGTTTTCATTTCATGGAGGAAATTGTATGTACTTTGGTGTGTTTGTTTTTTTTAATATGGGGAAGGGATGTGTTTGAAAGCAACATGCCAGAGTAGTAAAACCACTTTTGACATTCATTGACTATCGCAACAATACATTTCAGCACTGCAGAATAAAATCAATTTATCAAGCAAATTCAAGCCTTTGTTCTTAATAAGGTAGCATGCTGTATGACAGTTATTATTGCATCACATTGGTTTGTATCCCCAAACAAAACCAGTGTCACTGAATTAAACAAGTATACTTAAAAATGTTATCTGGTTTGATGGAATCTAATTTTTTCCCCTGCATATGGTTTGTTTTGTTATTTATTTTCACTCACCCCTTAATGAGGAAATTATTTATTCCACGCATTGCTGGTAATGAAAATGATTGTATTGTTTTGTGAGAGAGTGTAGGTTTTCTAAAAGACCTTTTTCAGTTAGCTGTGAATCAGTTTGGTTGATTTACATCAAGGCAGTTGCCATTTGTAGCTTTTACCTCATTTCTATTTCTCTCTCACTTTTCCTTCTCTCTTTATCTCTCTCATCTGCCAGGTCTGTGGGCTCTAATTGGCCCTCTTCATCTAGTCCTCAATTCTGTTGTTCCTCTCTGTGGTCTTGCTTTGCATTCTGACTTGGGTGTAATATATGAATAAATATTAATCTACTTAATCTTGAATGAAAATAGTAACATTTAGTGAAGAAACGGGATAAGCGTAATTAAAATGCATCACTTCTATGATCGTTTACTCATAAATCAGTTTACAGTTTAAGACTGAGACAGTCAAATGTCTTTAACTTTCATGAAATAGATGTTGTGTTTGTTTTTCTTGTCAGAAGTCTGCGAGTGGGGTTTACTTGGAAAAAAAACCTCTTAGGAAACAAAAAATTGCTAGTAAATTTAACGGACCACATTTTCAAATAAAGTTTACATACAATTCTGGTGGCTTTAATTAGAAATTCTCAAGTAAATTTTACTTTGGTAAATTTTACCTCCTTTGTTTTTTTTTTTTTTTTTTGTAGTACATTTTACCCAAGCCGTGTAGCACTGAATTAAGCCATGCTTATAGTAAAATGTACTTGCATTTCAATTTATTTTTTACTAACAAGTCCTATTTATCTTTTTGAAATACTGGAGTAATATTTACTTAACTTTTAATAATATTTTTAACATTACTAGTATTAATTTGTGAAGTATTAATACTGATTCTGTTAAATAATATCTGAGCAAAAGCAAATAACATGAATTGATAGACAAGATTCTACATAAAACATATTTTAAATTCATTTTTAAAATTGTTTAAAAAACACTAACATTAAATGCATCTGGATCTGTCTGCCTTCCCTTCTCCCCATCTCTTTAGTTCTGTCTCTTTTTCTCTATAATATTTAAAGTAAAACTTTTCAGAACACACTTGCTGCACAAAGTAGAAAATACAAAGTGTATTTATTAAGTGTCAAAGTGCACATCTAGCAGACATGCATTACTAGTTTTCTGTGCAAAGAATAAACTTGGGAAAAACATAGAAATTTTGAAACATTTCTTCTGCAACATTGCAAATGTGCTTCTCAGCTTTGGAGGATATCTTAAGTTCATGGAGTAAATTAACCCCATGAGTAGAAGACACACTTTTGTGAGATTTTTACATTCAACCAGCACTTAAGTTCCCTCAATCACAAAGATCATGTCGGCTGGAGTGACACCTTCTTCTGCTGCAGTGCTGCCCAGTACACTGATCTTCATCACATGCTCAGCGAAGCTATCTTTGAACATATCTTTGCTGACATCCTGTCAAGTACACAAATCAGTATGAAGGTCAAAATACTTTCCAATATGTTGCGTGATTTCTTTCATTATGCGTGACGTGATTCAGTGGGTGGACTTTAAAAGTCTATTTAACAGTCCCCACAGACAACCTGTTCAGAATGTACACAACTATTTTTGAAATCATAGAAGATCTAGGAATAAATGTAAAAAGTACCTGGTAGTCCTCAGCTGATTCTCTAAGGAAGAAAATGAGGCAGCAGAGAACAGCATCTCACCTACCTTCTTGTTGCTGTTAAAAACATAATCGGTTGAAGTCATCACTAACTGTGTGCTCCTACATATATCTACAGAGACCAGAATCAACTCGCAAGAATGAACACAAACGTTTAAACAACTAAAATACGAACACATAACTAATCTAAACAAAAACATACACACAAAATCACTCATACATGGGAAAGGGAAAAGTGGAAATAAAATGAAACAGAATAGGGGAGGTGCAGTTATGGAAACATTTATCTTGACCATCTGAGAGAACCATCAAGTTTTTAATTTAAAAGCATCTTTGTTACAAAGGGGTTTTCATCTTATACTAAAATTATGTTCAGTTAGTTTCATGGTACGATACTTGCAATGCCTTGGTAGATGAGAAAGCACATTGATGCAGTCGCAGGAGAAATGATTGTTCCTTGAGTCGATGGTGTTGAAGTTGAAACCAATTTCTTCCGCATTGAATGAAGAAATGATGATGAAGTGTGATGTTCATTGACTATGGTAGAAGTTACAAATGGCTTGAGGTGTTGAGGCCTGCCGGTCTGCGACCTCATTGTCAGCACGACCGGGAGCAGAGGGAAGAAAGTCAGGGGAAAAAGAGTGAGTAAGATGCGGGACGTGTCTTTTAACTTCTGATGGAGGTCTCTCCCTCTCATATATATATATATATATATATATATATATATATATACAGTGCATCGAGTATTCACAGCTTCACTTTTCCACATTTGTTATGTTACAGCCTTATTCTCAAAATTCTACAAACAATACCCCATAATGACAATGTGAAAAAGTTTGTTTGAAATCTTTGCAAATTTATTACAAATAAAAATAAAATAAAAAAAATCACATTTGCCAATGCCATAACACTCAAAATTGAGCTCAGGTACATCCTGTTTCCACTGATCATCCTTGAGATGTTTCTACAACTTGATTTGAGTCCACCTGTGGTAAATTCAGTTGATTGGACATGATTTGGAAAGGCACACACCTATCTATATAAGGTCCCACAGTTAACAGTGCATATCAGAGCACAAAACCAAGCCATGAAGTCCAAGGAATTGTCTGTAGACCTCTGAGACAGGATTGTATCGAGGCAGAGATCTGGGGAATGGTACAGAACATTTCTACAGCATTGAATGTCCCAATGAGCACAGTGGCTTCCATCATCCGTAAATGGAAGTTTGGAACCACCAGGACTCTTCCTAGAGCTGGCTGCCTGACCAAACTTAGCAATCGGGGGAGAAGGGCCTTAGTCAGGGAGGTGACCAAGAAAACCCGATGGTCACTCTGACAGAGCTACAGTTTTTCTCTGTGGAGAGAGGAAAACCTTCCAGAAGAACAACCATCTCTGCAGAACTCCAATCAGGCCTGTATGGTAGAGTGGCCAGATGGAAGCCACTCCTCAGTAAAAGGCACATGACAGCCCATCTGGAGTTTGCTAAAAGGCACCTGAAGGACTCTCAGACTATGAGAAACAAAATTCTCTGTTCTGATGAAACAAAAATTGAACTCTTTGGCCTGAATGGCAAGGATCATGTCTGGAAAAACCAGGCACCACTCATCACCTGGTCAATGCCATCCATACAGTGATGCATGGTGGTGGCATCATCATGCTGTGGAGATGTTTTTCAGCGGCAGGAACTGGGAGAGTTGTCATGGATCAAGGGAAAGATGAATGCAGCAATGTACAGAGACATCCTTGATGAAAACCTGCTCCAGAGTGTTCTGGACCTCAGACTGGGGCGAAGGTTCATCTTTCAACAATGACCCTAAGCACACAGCCAAGATAACAAAGGATTGGCTACGGGACAGCCAGAGCCCAGACTTGAACTCGATTGAACATCTCTGGAGAGATGACGGAAAATGGCTGTGCACCAATGCTCCCCATACAACCTGATGGAGCTTGAGAGGTCCTGCAAAGAAGAATGGGAGAAACTGTCCAAAAATAGATGTGCCAAGCTTGTAGCATCATACACAAAAAGACTTGAGGCTCTAATTGGTGCCAAAGATGCTTCAACAAAGTATTGAGCAAAGGCTGTGAATACTTATGTACATGACATTTTCTCGTTTTGTATTTTAAATAAATTTGCAAAGATTTCAAACAAACTTTTTTCACATTGTCATTATGGGGTATTGTTTGTAGAATTTTAAGGAAAATAATGAATTTAATAAATTTTGGAATAAGGCTGTAATATAACAAATGTTCAAAAAATTGAAGTGCTGTGAATACTTTCCGGAAGCACTGTATATTTCATACTGATACAGTATTGCTGAAACTTCAATAATCATACACTTAAAAGAAGAGGCAAATATGGTGCTTCAATGAAGCCAGTGTAAGCAGTCAGGTGATAGAAATCAACCATTTCTCTCTGCTCAAGTAATTGCATGTTGCCTGTGTACTCATTGTACCATGTGCTTAGTCGCCTGACAACAAACGAAAATAATCTGTAACACCTCAACAAAGTCTGGCAAGGCTGCATTTGATCCATGACATTCCAGGTGCATTGTTGGTGCCCAAAAAGCACACATTGTATTCAACATGTACCACTGTGGTGATGCTTCAAATCTAACCGTCTACAAGGTTGCCAAATACCAAATTCTGAAATGAGCTTGTGTTTGTGCTTGAGAAAGTGGTGTTTGAGGAGGAGCTTTTCAAGAGGAAAAAACTTCTAGAAATCTGTGTCGGTGCTCAGAAATCTTACTGCCAAGGGAGCAAATGCTCTCTTCTGTATGAATTGGGGACATTACAAGGTCCACTATGTCTTTTAAGTTCATTAACATCTGCCATACTGCATCATCCTCAGATACTTTTAAACCTATTATGAGACGGAAAAGATGCAAGAAGCACCAGTTTTCATGTGCATTCCTTCCTACAGAAATTCTTGTGGCAATATTTACAGGAATCACATGTGGACAATTTGTTCTGTCACTCATCTTGTAAGGGAACTGACAAATGCAATTGTTGAGAATTCTTTTTTCTTGAGGAAGGCATGTGATGACAATGCCAGTTCTACTGGAACAGCACCCTCAAGAAGGTCATGTAAAACATCTGTGGGTTAACCAGATGTTACATCAAAATGATGTAGCTTTTCTGAAAGTGCACAAAGGTTTTTCACACCATAGCAAGGCGTGCGAGTATGACTTGTCAAAGTTGTCTGAACATGTAAGGTATTTATCTCTCCACTGATAAAGTCCAGATCTTCTGTTTTCTGAAATTCAGATTGCTCTCCAAAACAAAACTGGCAGACACCACAGCTTTTCCTGCACATGATCTTGTGAAATTGTGACGCTTTCAACAAATCCTGCCACAGAATGAGCTCCCAAATGTTCAGCCACCACTCTCAACACTGTGCCTTTGACTTTCCCTTAACTTGGAATAACAATACCATCTTTCTCCATGCTTTGAAGATATGTTAACAGTGGCTTTAAAACTTTCTGAAATCCAAATTTCTTTGTCATCTGCCTAAATAAATAGATGCCAATGTGGATCGTGACTGTGCTAGACTGTTTCCTAGCACCCAGTCGACAACAGTGACTGTGTAATTTGCAGGATGTTCCATGGGTATTACACACTTCGAAGTCATCAATGTACAGAATAAGACTTAGTCTCTCATCATTTACTGAGGAAAAACACATTTTTCTGAAAGTTAGATTCATCATGACTGTTATTGGGATGCACATCCAGATTTTCTTTCAGTAACTAGGGCCTTTTCTTGAATATTGTTCAAGACTTGCAACAAAGACTGCAATATGAATCTACATATGAAGTTATGACTCTTTAATGTGGACTCAACAACATCTTTCAACACTGGACCAGATTCAGAGCAGAATATGAATTGAAGCTCATCTACACTTTGATCAATGCACTTGTTTGGCACATCGAAAGTACCGTATATACCCGAATATAAGACGACACTGAATATAAGACGACCCCCCCATTTTCCAGACATATTTTGGGGAAAAAAATAGATTTTTGTGGAAAAAATCTGGTTTTCAACAGAAAATAATTTTATTTGAAAATTCTAGTGATAATTCATTGGAAAAAACATTTTAACACCATTCATTAAATATTTGAATTAATTTGTCAAAAAAAATAAAGTGCACTCTGTCAATGAGTTCAGAAATTAATGAATGAGTGACAAAAATGAATAACTTTTTCACAAAAATGCAATAATTATGTAGGCCTATGTATGTATGTAATTGTCGTACTGTGAAGATAAATAGAAAATAACCATCTGCTTTTAATCAAACACATCTGACATTAAAGTCTTGAAACAAACCAAACTGTGGGGTTGCAATAAGAACAGCAGTGCAAATGGGCCTTTATGCTGCACATTAAACTAGGCCTATTCCTCACAGAGATCCCCTGCCTCGCTATGCTCACTGTAGTTGTCATCACTATCATGATGCTCCACGAG
Organism: Xyrauchen texanus; assembly: GCF_025860055.1. NCBI lineage: Eukaryota > Metazoa > Chordata > Actinopteri > Cypriniformes > Catostomidae > Xyrauchen > Xyrauchen texanus. The sequence continues at coordinate 27,986,048 of NC_068285.1, read as the reverse complement.
CCCCTCCCACAGAATGTCATCCTCGCTCCCATCAAGGGCATTTGATATGCAGCATTTCTTAAATCCATGAATGATGCTCTCCTGGCTTATGGCATCCCATGCTTGGAGGATCCAAGTACAGAGCTGATGCACTGCTGGCTTCTTAATATTTCCAGTAGGCATCAGTGAGTGATCGCCTGACAGGAGCCACTCAGTGTACCTCTTGCGCAGATTATCCTTGAATGGCTTATTGACGACTACATCCAATACCTGTAGCTGGCTTGTCACCCCCCCCCCCCCCGGTATGATCACTAGATCGGCGTTCATTTTCCACAACTGAGTTTTGACGGGCTCCGTCAAGTGTCCGCGGAATGCATCCAAAACGAGCATATTTCTCTTCTTATGAAGCGCGCCGCCTGCCCCACACTACCTTGAGTCAGTCCACTACCAGGTCAGTGTCCATCCAGCCCTTTTCCTGGGCACGTACGATAATGCTAGCTGGCATCGTCTCCTTTGGCATTGTCTTGCGTTTCAAAATCACATACGGGGGGAGTTTGGTCCCATCAGCGAGACACGCCAACATTACAGTGATTCGGTTTTTTTCATTTCCAGTAGATCGCACAATAACTTAATTGTTCCCTTTCTTGGCAACAGTGACAGATGTTGGCATGTCAAAAAACACTGGTGTTTGGTCAGCATTCCCTATCTGATCCAGGGGGTATGAGTGAGTTTTCCTCAGTTTAAGCACATATCGCTGAAAAGACAGCAACTTCTCAGAGGGCAGGCGCTGGGCCAGACTTGTTCTACGACGCAGTGTCAGCCCTTTGTGCCGCATCATTCGTGTACACCACCCAGTGATAGCTTTGAATTCATTTGTCGGTATGTTCATCTCCAGAGCCCTCAGCCGAATGATTTCTCTTGTGATTGGCATCGCATCCCGACGTTTTTCTATCACATATTCATAGAGTCTATCATCAAGTTCTGCAAACTTGCCACTTTGAGGTCCACGGAAAGCTTTCCTTTGGCTGTTGGTATTTTTTAGTCATTCTTTTTGTGCTCGCCACCTTCGAACGTTGCATTCTGTAACTCCAAATTTTGTGGCAGCTTTGCAATTATTAGATGATTCCGCCTCATTCACGACCATAAGTTTAAAGTTGGCGTCATAACCGTTTCGAACGTGTTGGTTTATTTGACCAACTTTTGAAGCGCGTTTCTCAAGATGATCTCTTGATTTCTCCATGGCGGCACTTTACTGTTTATTTAATTCATAACACTGTCACTAATTAGCCTATCGTGTTGGCGCCCTCTACTGTTTCCCCCTGCTTTCTCCCTTTCCCCCCGTGATTTTGTCTATATCGCAAATATAATCCCCATTTTTCAGCCTATTTTTAGGACAAAAACCTCGTCTTATGTTCGGGTATATACGATACTCTCCAACTTCAGAAAAAGGTGGCCAAACTTCTCCTTTGTAACTTCAGACAAATCCTCTGGTGCTTCTACCAAAGGTTTAGTGTCATCCTCAGAGACCACCAGATCATAATGAAAAACATTGATTTGGATATTATTTCAAGACTTCAGTTTTTGAAGCTTCAAGGGAGTTTTGACTGCTTTTCCTGTGCTTATGAGTAGTAAAGTTTGAATAAATGTTTGTCCTGAATGTGCACTTTTTGAATACACATGTTACTACCTCATACCTCCTCAGATGGCTGCTAATGTGCTCTAAAACTGCCTCTTTGAAGCAAAGGAAGTCGAACTACACAGCAAACAGCTAAATGAAAGGATTTCCCAAGGTGCAATCGATTCTGTGTGGTATCTGTACAAATGGATTCGAAGGGCATTAAATGTTTTAAATGAACAAGGGCAATCATAAAGACAAGGGATCGATTGACTGCAGCCAACATTTCCATGTTTGAGCCTTAAGTGCTTTAATAGTTCAAGTCTTATGTTTGATTCAAAGCAAAAAAAAAAAAATGTAAACACCCATCACCTAGGGGGAAAGAATATATTTATAGAGAGTCTGTCTGTCTGTCTGGTGAGTATGAGAATAAGCTACTTTAGCCAAATGGTGAATCCTCAGTCTGTGGAATGGATATAAATTGTTGTGCAGCTATTCCTGCCAAAACAATGCACACACTTTTTGAATGCATAAAATGGATTTTCAGGTTTTGTTTAATTATATTGTAAGAAATAGACTTCATTGATCCAGTGCTGTTTTTGTTTTCTGTCTTCCAAAGCATCCCGTTATTGTATTACTGAGTAAGTAAATCTCTTCAAAAGATTCAGCCTGCGCGCAAACTGTCCAAATTAATCTGACTGAATTGAGATGCATGTATGTATGTTTGTATGACATTCCGAACACAACTTGTGTTCCGTGGAGGGTGCCACTACAGAGAAGGGTGCACAATTTGTTTGGTAATGACACACGGATGATTGGCACCCACAAGCGATGGCTCCATGTGGTCAAATTAATTGTTGTACTTGTCAGTTATTCATGTGCATGAAGAAGAGCCTTGTTTGCAAATGTTACCATTAAACAAATGGATAATGTTTGAAAGCGCCGCAGCAGGGCACACTAGGACTGTAGAAAGTTAAATAAAGGTGGTCGCACACCCAACGCGTCTGGTGGACTACAGAGACGCGTACAGTTGTTTCAAAATTTGAAACAACTGTTTTCAATGAAGGTACACACACCGCCACCACCGCCGCCTCTCAGAGTCAAGTAATTTTTATTTGTATAGCACCTATCACAACACACATCAATTTAAAGCAGCATTACAGAAGATCAAACTGTAATATCTATAATGTCTTAGAATCATCATTGTGTAGTTTGATAATACTATTGTGAATTGTGTTTAAAAATAAGTAATTAAATAATAATTGTATTTATAACCCCAGTGAGCCAGCCGAAGGCGACTGTGGCAAGGAACACAAAACTCCATAAGATGTTGGTTAATAGAGAAAAATAACTTTGGCAGAAACCAGACTCAATGTGGGGGCCAGTTCCCATCTGGCTAAATTAATTAATTAATTAGGAATTAATTGATAGTCTATGTATTCCATTTCAAGAGTGTAGTCCATCATTAGACCAAGGTGATGCTGGTAGAGATCAGTTAGGTGCATCCCAGTTCAACCGGTAATTTCGGTGAGGTCTACCCTAATGGGATATGAAGTATCCCATGTCTTATGGTTGGAGGTTTGCATCAGTTCATCCTCTGAAGTCCATTGTAATAGACTCAAGTGATGTTTGGCTTGCACCGGCTGCTATTAGTCGTCATCACACAGCGACACATAGCAGTGGAGTCCAACACGAAGCAGGAATGGAGCTGGATCCAGCCGGTTTTGGTGACCTCAGGATAGGAGTTTTGAGGTTGAGACAGGGAAACAAATAAAATAATATTAGCATAGATGCCATTCAATTCATTGCAGAGTTATAGATCACATTCAATGTTTCTGATTTCTGGTTCCGGCAGACCCAACTAAAGCAGCCTAATTTGAGTTGAAGGATAAATTAGTTGTATTCCTGGCTTGTCTTTAGTCTAGACGTAAACTGAGTGAGTGTGTCTGCATCTCGAACAGTGTTATAGAGACTTTTCCATAGTTTAGGAGCCAAATATGAAAAGGATCTACCTCTTTTTGTGGATTTTGATATTCTAGGAACTATTAACAGGCCAGAATTGTATGAGCGTAATGAATGTGATGGAGTGTAGCATAGTAGAAGGTCACTTAAGTACTGCAGAGCTAGACCATTCAAAGCTTTGTACGTAGTTAACATAATTTTAAAATGAATAAGAAATTTAACAGGTAGCCAATGTAACAATTATAAAATGGGGCTAATATGATCATATTTCGTGGTTCTCATCAGCACTCTGGCTGTTTATTTATTGATTTTGCTGGACAACCTCCCAGTAGTGCATTACAATAATCTAGTCTTGACGTCATGAACGCATTAATTTGTTTTTCAGCATCAGCAACAGAGAGCACGTGTCGAAATTTAGCAATATTTCTTAGGTGGCAGAATGCTGTTCTACAAACAATGGTAATTTGATTTTCAAAGGACAGATTGGTAGCCATATAAAAGTTATTCGCTGTTGAAGGCGATGTAACAGTACATCCATCGAGAGTCAAATTATTAAATATTTTTGTGTCTTATTTTTAGAGGTTTTTGGTCCAATAATTAGTACCTCTGTTTTATCGGAATTGAGTAAAAGGAAATTTCTGGCCACCCAATCTTTTATTTCATTGATACACTCTGCTAATTTGGAGTCATTTACAAATAGTGCTTTGTTAGAAAGAGATCAAATGTTTTGTAGCCCTTTCTTTATATGATGTTTATCTTTACGTTGTTTGTTTTGTTCAAGTTGGACCTTAATCAAATTATTGTAATTATTTATAGAGGGTTTTTTGTTTGGTAGTTCGGGGAACAGACACAGTCTCTATATGATATCTAGGTGATACAGTCTCTGTGTTGTAGTTTATGTGACCTGTGTGTCGTCTCAAGGCAGCTAGCAGACGTTCGGTTTAAACAGTTTGTCTGCTTCCTGACCAAGGCCCCAGTTAGTGAATTACTATCAATATTAAGACTATGAGCCTAATTACTAGAGAGAAGAGCAGCACCTTCCCTGGAGGGATGGAGTATGTCTCTCTTTAGCAGGTTAGTTCTTTCCAACTCTTCCAATTGTCTGTAAATCCTATTCTATTCCCCAGACACCACTGAGACATCCAGCCATTCAGTTACACTAATCTTAAACCTCTTCACCACGACGAGCAGGGAGGGGGCCATAACATATTACATTGTCTGTCATTGTTTTTGCAAATTCACACACCACTTTAACATTATCTCTAGTGATTTCCGACTAGCGAAGCCAGACATCATTAGTGCTGACATGAATTAATCATTTTAGAAAATCTACGTTTAGCATTAGCCAGCACTTGTAAATGATATCTGATGTCAGACGCTCTGGCACACAAAATGCATTTAAAAATAGTGGCTGGAGTCTCTATTTCCAGGTTCCTTAAAATAGAATCAACAATAACAAGGGCTCTTTCAACATGATTCTCAGTGGGTGCATCACTGAGTGGGGAAAATCATTTGGAACAGGAATGGGAGAGTGGTGTCGCTTTGATGAGCGACTATGTCGCATAGACGTCATACAAATGCCCTGCTGCGGGGGCTCTACAGCTGGAACCTGTGTGTGTTACTAGCTGTAATACCCGCATCCGAAATGGTATCTACCGGCTTCTCTTACTCTCTGTCCCCCACTAGTGTTCGGATGTTTGTCTCTAACTGATTAATCTTCTCCAACAGCCTGACTAATTCTTACATTTATCACATGTGAATCCCTCACTGCTGATGGAAGAGGCTATTGTAAACATGTGATATGCAATGCAGGAAGAAATAACATGAACGGATGCCTTGACTTAACGCAGTTTTTTGTTGTTGTTGGTTGTTCCTGAGCAGTGAGGGTTTGAGATCAACGTGAATCCCACACACAATTGTTTGTTGTTATGGTTGTTCTTTATAAGCGGTGCTTTCAGTTTGTTGCAATAATCAGTGTAACACATGAGAAAAACGGGTGCGCGCTGTAAAATGCACACAGTTTAATCATGATAACAGAATAATGTGTGGGGAAACCCGATGCATGCTAAAAAAATGGCAGATGATATGGATTAAAGGCGAAAAACAGATAAGCGATAATTAATAAAAAAAGCTAGCAGGCTACAAACATAGACTTGAGCTAGGTGCCAGCAGCAACAGGTACAATACACACAGATGAAACCGTAGAAAAGCGGAAAAACCTGAAACATGCGGTAAAATGACAAAATGACGAACTTATGATCCATCCATCCATCCATCCATCCATCTTCAACCGCTTATCCGAAGTCGGGTCGCGGGGGCAGCTGCTCCAGCAGGGGGCCCCAGACTTCCCTATCCCGAGCCACATTAACCAACACTGACTGGGGGACCCCGAGGCGTTCCCAGGCCATTGTGGAGATGTAATCTCTCCACCTAGTCCTGGGTCTTCCCCGAGGCCTCCTCCCAGCTGGACGTGCCTGAAACACCTCCCTAGGGAGGTGGCCAGGGGGCATCCTTACCAGATGCCCAAACCACCTCAACTGACTCCTTTCAACGCAAAGGAGCAGCGGCTCTACTCCGAGCTCCTCACGGATGACTGAGCTCCTCACCCTATCTCTAAGGGCGAAGCCCACCACCCTTCTGAGGAAGCCCATTTCGGCCTCTTGTACTCGCGACCTAGTTCTTTCGGTCATGACCCAACCTTCATGACCATAGGTGAGGGTAGGAACAAAAATTGACCGGTAGATCGAGAGCTTTGCCTTTCGGCTCAGCTCTCTTTTCGTGACAACGGTGCGATAGAGCGAGTGCAATACCGCCCCCGCTGCCCCGATTCTCCGGCCAACCTCCCACTCCATTGTCCCCTCACTCGTGAACAAGACCCCGAGGTACTTGAACTCCTTCACTTGGGGCAAAACCTCATTCCGTACCTGGAGTACGCACTCCATCGGTTTCCTGCTGAGAACCATGGCCTCAGATTTAGAGGTGCTAATCCTCATCCCAGCTGCTTCACACTCGACTGCCAAGCGATCCAGTGAGAGCTGAAGGTCACGGACCGATGATGACATGAAGACAACATCATCTGCAAAAAGCAGCGATGAGATCCCCAGCCCACCGAACCGCACACCTTCCCCACCCCGACTGTGCCTCGATATCCTGTCCATGAATATCACAAACAGGATTGGTGACAAAGCGCAGCCTTGGCGGAGACCAACCCCCACATGGAATGAACTCGACTTCATGCCGAGGACCCGGACACAGCTCTCGCTTTGGACGTGCAGGGATTGGATCGCCCTAAGAAGGATCCCCCACCCCGTACTCCGCAGCACCTCCCACAGTATCTCCCGGGGACCCGGTCATACGCCTTCTCCAGATCCACAAAACACATGTAGACCGGATGGGCATACTCCCAGGCCCCCTCCAGGATCCTTGCGAGAGTAAAGATCTGGTCCGTCGTTCCACGTCCAGGACCGAAAACCGCATTGTTCCTCTTCAATCCGAGGTTCGACAATCGGCCGAACCCTCCTCTCCAGCACCTTGGAGTAAACTTTACCAGGGAGGCTGAGAAGTGTGATACCCCTGTAGTTGGCACACACTCTCTGATCCCCCTTTTGAAGAGGGAACCACCACCCGTTCTGCCACTCCTTAGGCACTGTCCCAGATTTCCACGCCAATGTTGAAGAGGCGTGTCATCCATGACACCCCTCCACATCCAAAGCTTTCAGCATTTCTGGTCGGATCTCATCAATCCCCGGGGCTTTGCCACTGCAGAGTTGTTTGACTACCTCAGTGACCTCCCCAGGGAAATAGAATCTGATCCCCATCATCCTCCGGCTCTGCCTCTACCATAGAGGGCGTGTTGGGATTTAGGAGTTCTTCAAAGTGTTCCTTCCACCGCCCAATAACCTCCTCAGTTGAGGTCAACAGCATCCCATCTTTGCTGTATACAGCTTGAATGGTTCCCCGTTTCCCCCTCCTAAGGTGGCGGACAGTTTTCCAGAAGCACTTTGGTGCGGACCGAAAGTCCTTCTCCATGGCTTCTCTGAACTTTTCCCACACCCACTGCTTTGCCTCCCTCACGGCCGAGGCCGCAGCCCTTCGGGCCTGTCGGTACCTTGCAACTGCCTCCGGAGACCTCCGGGACAACAAATCCCGGAAGGCCTCTTTCTTCAGTCGGACGGCTTCCCTGACCACCAGTGTCCACCACGGTGTTCGAGGGTTACCACCCCTTGCGGCACCTAAAACCTTGAGGCCACAGCTTTCCACTGCGGCTCGGCAATGGAAGCTTTGAACATTGCCCACTCGGTTCAATGTCCTCAACCTCCGCAGGGATGCCTGAAAAGCTCCGCCGGAGGTGTGATTTGAAGATCTCATGGACAGGGACCTCCTCCAAACGTTCCCAGTTCACCCAGCACTACTCGCTTTGGCTTCCCAGGTCTGTCCAGAGTCTTTCCCCACCCCTGACCCAACTCACCACCAGATGGTGATCGGTTGACAGCTCTGCCCCTCTCTTTACCCGAGTGTCCAAAACATATGGCCTCAGATCCGACGACACGATTACAAAATCGATCATCGACCTTCGGCCTAGGGTGCTCTGGTACCACGCACACTTATGAGCATCCTTATGTTCGAACATGGTGTTTGTTATAGATAATCCATGACTAGCACAGAAGTCTAATAACAAACATCCACTTGAGTTCAGATCAGGGAGGCCGTTCCTCCCAATCACGCCTTTCCAGGTGTCCCTGTCATTTCCCACTTGTGCGTTGAAGTCACCCAGCATCACTATGGAGTCCCCTACTGGGGCCCTATTCAGGACTCCATTCAGGGTCTCCAAGAAGGCCGAATACTCTGAACTGCTGTTCAGTGCATATGCACAGACAACGGTCAGAGTTTTCCCCCACAACCCGTGAGGCGTAGGGAGGCGACCCTCTCGTCCACCGGGTAAACTCCAACGTAGTGGCGCTCAGCCGGGGACTCGTGAGTATCCCCACACCCGCCCGTCGCCTCACACCCTGGGAAACTCCAGAGAAGAATAGAGTCCATCCCCTATCCAGGAGTACGGATCCAGAGCCAAAACTGTGCATCGATGTAAGCCCCACCAGATCCAACTGGTAACGCTCCACCTCCCTCACTAGTTCCGGCTCCTTCCCCCCCAGTGAGGTGACATTCCACGTCCCCAGAGCAAGCCTTTGCTGCCCGGGTCTGGTCCGTCGTGGCCCACGGCCTTCACTGCCGCCCATATGACAGCGCACCCGACTCCTGCGGTTCCTCCAATGGGTGGTGGGCCCAAGGGATGCTAACTTATGAGAATAAGAATAATCAATTCTTATGTGAAGTTGGCGGTGCCTAGCTAAGAATCTGGAGGCTGCTCAAATTTCTGATGTGCCCTGTGTTTGATACCTGTGCTGTGTCCTACGCATCTTGTCTGTTGTGCAACTGCCTTAAGTCAGCAAACGTAACTAAATGGCTTTGTAAGCAAATATGTTTTCTCAAATTGTGACCACTTATCTCAGTTGAAAGAGATAAATGAAGGTGAAGAGATAAATTCGCTGAGATTTTCGTTGGACAACTTGCCTGCTCAACCGTCTCTTTCTGAGCACCAATAGTGATGTCAAAGCACATGCACATAACTGCTGTTACCTGGTTGTGTAGCCTATATTTTTCTTGCATTTGGCAGTTTCAATTGCCAGTTGCATCACTACATCAATGTATTAGATAAAAACATATTGTAACTATTACTTCAAATTTACATATTTATCTGAACCTAAAAATATACAAAGAAACGCCAAATAACAAACTGAATGTTTGTAGAAAGACCATCACAGTATTCAATTGTAGAAAGTACCCTAATTTTGACTCTTTTTACAAGCTATTTATTTTTTAATGTAGGTCAATCTTTTACTAATTTAGTTGTTAAAGTCGGCTAGTCTAAAAAGTAAGAAACCCTCAGAAAACAGTAAAAAATCATTGTGTTTATGCAACCTATTTAAAATACTTAATCTATTCCAACAGTGAAATCCAACACTAAATTTAGCTGAAAAGGGGCATTTATCTGAAACGTGCTTTGCATTAAGATCATTGTACATTAAATGTAGTACATGACACTGGAGGTGTGAATCTTCACTGGCTTCATTATTTGAATCAATTATGATTCAATTCAATTATGAATCAATTATGATTCAAATGGTAGCAATTCGATTATAAAAAAAAAAATTATTGATGCATCTTGTTGTCCAATTTATTTATTTTTCAATTTCATCACAATTTCTATTTTCCTTTATTTTTCTTTCCCCTTTCAGCTTTTTATATTCTGTTTTCAAAAATCAGAATGAGTCACATTACATAAACTGACCTTTTACATTCAGTACAAGCTGTGAACAAAACATGGAATATCCACAAGATTAAATAAATGGTTTATAGTTTAGGAAAGTATCACACGTTTTCACATAGTTTCTTTTAAAACTTTAAAAAAAAATTGTTATTGATTCTTTATCAAAACACACTGAATACTATTAAATACTTCAACTGATTATGTTTTTTTATTTAACATATATATATATGCATAGCAGAACTAAACATAGCAAAACTAATGTTACCCACCTATCAAGCAGAAAATGAGCAACCTCCGTCTTCAGGCCTTTCAGCTCTTATAGGACCGTTGGAAAGGCTTTCCGATGTTTATGCTGCTCCTAGCCCTTGCCTGATCATACCCCTTCTTTTTCATTTTATATTCATCTGACCTTTTTCTTTTGGGCTCTTTCTCGACCAACACTCCTGCTTGGAGTTCAGCAAGTTAGCATTAACTTGATTTATCATCCCTCTTCTTCTTCTCATAAACTTCCCTCTCATCTCCCCTCCCCTTCCCCCCATCCTGTTCATGAGCATGAACCGCCCTCTTCTGCTGGTTCGCTAGAATAGTGTTGTGTGGATCGGTCCGATCCACTTTATTTTCCCATTTACAGAGCCAGATCTGTGTACAAACACCACCTTTTTTTTTAGTGCACACACAGAATGGACAGCTAGCAGACTGTGAAGAGATATCTGCAGAATTTGAAAGTGTATTGAGTTAAAATGACTTACTACTCCTTTAACTATAACAATTAATTTCACACAAGTTTAACACTATGGCTTTGAGGCGCTACTAAGACATCACTCTGTTTGTTTGAGTGGCACACCCAGCTCAACATGGCAACATTGACTCAACTAATAGTGTGAGTTTGGTTCTGGACAATCTATTTGTACAACGAATTGAAGATGGGGGAATATTTCTAGAATTTTTATTTCTATTGTTTTTTTATGCTAGTGGCACAAAGAAAAACGTATACAACCAATCTAAACCAATTAGTTTTTAACCAGTCATCAATGCTCTTCATCTAGCGGAGTTCTCCGAGGTAAAGAATTTCAGGGATGTGCGCAAACAGTAGAAAAATCACCAAACGAACACCTTAGCAGAACAAAAACGTTAGTGTATTCTGTCATAATTTTTGGGCAAACTACAAGTAGACTTTGCCTAGTATGTGTATATTTGCCTTTTAGCTTTTACTCTTTCAACCCATCCTGAACCATCTTTCGTTAGCGTTCCCCTTGATTTTGTCAACACCCTTCCCCAGGTCTCACTTAAACTGCTAAACTTGTAATATCTGACAAGGATAATCTTCCCCCGAAGGATTATGAAGCTCTCCCGTAGTCATCATTTTTTTCCAGCTTAGCTCATATTAGCCAGCACCCTGTGGCTTAGCAGGTCCAGCTTTGTATCTGAGTTCAATAGGAACATCAGAGATTATACCAACAAACTGATCAATGGAAGCTCCAGCCCCTTGGTTCAAAGCCCAGTCAGTATTAAGCACCCAACTGTTGCCAGCAGTGTTCCCGTAATACCTTTCTTTAAGAAAATATACATCAGGCTGGGCTGCGTAATGATACCTATTTACCCCTTGGTTCAAAATGACTGTGAGATGAGGGTTCAAAAAGCTTCTTATTTTCCCCCACTCTTCACGTGCAGTAAAGTTGCATGTTTCCTTTGGGAAAAAAAAGTGACCTGGCCAACCATGCTCACAAAAATAATCGGCTACAGCTCAACGTTTTATTTCACATTTAGCAAAAATTCTAAACCCCATTTTGTCATTTACTCACCCCCATGTTCAAACTTAAATTTTTTTTATTCCATGGAACACAAAAGACTATCATTTTAATGTACCCTTTCAGCTTGCTTATTTTAGATATTCAACCTACAAGGTCTCTCTGCTCTGGTGATCAGCTGTGTCTGTCAGTTACTTGATCTCGTATTTCCGTATTTATTTTCACTAGCTTTTAATTAATTGCATTATAAATTGAACTAGGTCAATTTTATCTTATTCTTGTTTTAATGGTTTTAAATGTTTTTTGCATTCTTAAGCTGTATTTATGTGATTTTTTTTTTTTTTTTTAACTCCATGTACAGCACTTTGGTAGCCAGTGTGGTTTTTGAAAGTGCTGTATAAATAAAATTGAGTTGAGTTGAGATATTCATATCTACCATACTCAAGTTCTACACTGCCATTTTTATCACAATAAACCAAGAAGTTTGGTCTGTTTGTTAGAGCTCTGACAGGAACGGATGCTTAAGTATTCTCTGCACATTTCGCTGTTTGGGTCTTTTGTGGCGAGTATGCAAAGGACCTGAACTTTTATTTGCTTGTCTTTCTCTACATTTCCCCAGTGTCTGGGGAAAGTTATCTCTGCAGTGGTGAGAAGCTGATTGCCACCCTTATTTGCGGCATGGAGCACTTTTGCCAAGTGTAATCGCCGTCATGGTAACCTGATCAGCACAGTAATTGTCTTGGCAACCTGAGGAAATTAAGGGGACATCATTAATATGCTTCCATTGGCCCGATGCTTCCATCTTTGAATTGTGATGCTACCGTTTGATCAAATGGCCTTTTTGTTAGTTTTGTAGGAAAAAGTTTACCATAGGATGAGAATCTTAAACATTTGCAGGTAAAGATGCAGTGTTTTCTGCTCTACTTGCATTGTTCTTTTGGCACTCTGCTGAGTCATAATGCAACATTGCCATAACTCCCCTAAAGATTTAAATTTTCCCACTACAACGAGGATGTTAATATTTCCTTTTATTTTGGGGCTTTTGCACTTTTTTGTTGAGGGAGAGAGAGAAGTGGGAACGGGATGAAAAAATTGCTCGTATCAGACTCAAACCTTAATCAAACCCGGGTCTCTCACACAAGCACCACTGCTCAAAATGATGAAGTACCCACAGTCCACACTGACAACAAGGCCAGGAATCTGATCTCTTAAGGATGAAATGTCAAAATATAGGCCTAGTTTGAGAATATGGATTATTCTATTGGATTTTTTATGTAATAGATTAATTTTCCCATTTCTTAATATCATAGTATCTAAATATATAAACAGAAATGATCCCAACAGAAAAACTTTGCAATTAAACTGTCAGATGAAATTCTCAATTTTCTATTCTTTTTTTTCCTCCCAAGGTTGCTATGGTGTTGATGGTGAAAGTGACTCAATCATGAGCTCTGCCTCTGAGAACTCAACAGAACCTTGGTTTTGTGATGCTTGCAAGAATGGCGTCACACCCAGCTGTGAACTTTGCCCGAGTCAGGATGGAATCTTCAAGGAGACTGATGCTGGGAGGTGGGCTTCACTTGTGCTCTATTACATTTTATCATCATTAGTAGACTCATTAAGCAATGGTCATAAACCCGTAAGACTTATGTTCTCCTATTGAACATAGAAGGAGAATGTTAGCCTCGTTTTAAAATCGTTTTACCCGACAATGAAAGTAAATGGTAACTGTGGTTTTCATTGGGTATAACATTTTCTTTTGTGTTCCATGAAAGAAAGTCATACAGGTTTGGACAATAGGGTGAGTAGATAATGACAGTGTTTTCATTTTTGGGTGAAATATGACTTTTAATGTTTGATTTTCTTGTTTAACTCTTGTACTGTATATTTGAAGTTGTATAGTGGACTTTGAGCTAAGGTGCTATGTTTGTGAAATACATAGAGACAAGGCAGAGAGGGATAGGTATGTGCAGGATGGGCCTGGAAAAAGTAAAGGAGAATGAAAGTGGTGGATTTGGCTAGGAGAGAGGAATAGGGCTGAGAGAGAGAGAGAGAGAGCGAGAGAGAGGTGTCTGAAGTGTGAAGACTCAAGCCCCGTTATCACTGATAGTGCTCCTCAGCCTACCTGCACCCAAATTTACTACTTCACTAGAGCATGAAAAACACAGCAAATTAAAGTATGGCGCGTGCGCTCACCAGAGATGGATATCTTTATATTGGACTGCGCATTCTCCTTCCCAAAGTCTGCATATGAAATTCTGTCACAGCACATAGTCAAGTTACAGTACATTTGAACCTGCAATTGAGGATTTCCTGCTCTGAAATGTTAAAGGTACCAGAGACTTTGAATAAATCTATTGTGAATAGCAGTATTTTTAAGGATACTGTTACTATTAACTAGATACTGCTTATGTCCTTTCAATATTTGACCCCTTAATTAACTTCATTTCCAATTATAAGTTCTGTTATTCAGCTCATGAATGAAAGTAACCAAGGAACTGTTCCTAAACTCTAATTTAATTGTGTAATTAAAGATTTGTAAGTTAGCAGACTGTTCTGTGATAAAAGTATTTAACTTGACTCCATGTTCTGTCAAAGGTGGGTGCACGTGGTGTGTGCCCTTTATGTTCCAGGGGTCGCTTTCGGAGATATCGACAAACTGCGGCCAGTAACACTCACAGAAATGAACTACTCAAAGTATGGAGCCAAGGCAAGTGTGAACAGTTATAATACATTTTATAACTCATTAACTCATAACTAGCACATAACACATTGTAACGCACCTATAGAATAAAAGAAAACTTACATTAAGAATACCTATTATCCTAATATTAACCAAATTACTTTTAATTAAAGATGTGTATTTAAATAAAATCTATAAATATTGATTCTAGGAAGCATTTTTTGGGGTCATCTTGAGGCAATATTTACGAATGAACGAATGAAATTGGCTTTATGAGAAAAAAATGTGAAATGCTGTCTGTTGTCTCTGAGCTAAGGGTGACTAAAATGGTCGCAAATGTGACCAAAAATAATTGATTGCAACAATAATTTTAAATCTAGTCGCCACTGGCATTCATATGCGGTTTCGTCAGATAGAGTTATTGAATACGTTTTTAGAATGCGCACAACCAGTGTGTGTCATGGCGCTTTTCAACCGTTTGTTTCTGACGAGCTCTCTGCACCGCACGCAACAGCAAACCCAGTGCAAGAGAGTCGTGAACAAATTACTCTTTTGCAATGAATCTTTTTCATGAATTACCCGAAAAGATCTGAGGGTTTGAAATCAGGAGTTCAGGTTTGCAGTTTGAATCAGATTCACTTTCTCAGCGAATCATCCGTCAGTGTGTTCACAACTGGAACTGCAGACATTTCAAAATAAGAATAGCATGTGTCGTCTTTATAATTAAAAGGCCCGTACTGTGTACTACTTTTTTTTTCTTCTAGTAATTATTAATTGGGATTGGAGTAGCACAATAAATTGCATCATTAATTTTGCACCCTTATAGTCGCTGTGTCTGGGGCCATCCGGTAACATTAAAGAAAGACACTATTTTAAACAATTAAAATGTTATATATATCAAGCTTTTTGCACTTTTGAGGGACTTGCACATAACTATTACACAAGGTGCAAACATTCATTGATGGTCAAGAAGAAATCACACTACTACATGCATACTATTCTTTATATAATAAATATTTGTAATTTAGATTCTGAAGAGCAGTACTAAATAAAATACATATATTTTATTTCTTATATTTGTATAAATTCTAAAAGATGTGTGAACACTGTGTGTGTGTGATCAGCTGGCTGACTTTTCTTTGGCTTTCTATCTTGTTTCTTAACAGCAATCTAAATCGAGAAAATATTTGATTTGGCCACTAAAAACAGACATTTGGCTCCTTAATGTTTCAGTTTAGGAGCCGATGGCCAATTTGATTGCTTAGGAGACTTGGCTGGAGTCACTCAGCATGCCCTGGGATTTGAACTCCAGGGGTTGTATCCAGTGTCTATACCGCTGAGCTACCCAGGCCCCACATTGTCCAGCTTATTTTAAATATACAACTATAGAGTAAATGACTGTGGGATTGTTAGAATGGTGTTCAAAGACTTTTCTATATCCAAGCTAAGTCTCCTTTCTGTTTACCTTGCTTGACTTTGTGAAAATAGCAATAACCTCAAATCATTAGTATGAAAGTAATGAAACCTGATGTCAGCATATCCAAGAAAATGTCTGTGTTCTTTTCCAAATCATGATTGTGAAGCCCTATCCAAAGCTATTAGGCAATTAACACCCTGATGTTGATGGAAATAAATAAGCAGTCAAACTGCTTAAGTTATCAGGGTTCAGGCCTCATAAAGCTGGTCGGGCCACTAGTTCAGATTTATAGTGGTCCAGCCAACAATTATTAGCCAACAAGTAATTTTAGCAGCATTTTTTTTATATTGTAAAAAAATAAATTTACAATAAATGTATTTTAAGTTAGTGTTACTTTGACTGTTTAGTAAAATCAGATATGGTGGTCTGCTGGAAAAATATGGCATATTGTGCAGCATTCAACTGATGCTTTAAATTATCATGTTTCAAGTCATTCTTGAAATTTTGACAATACCACATCGACGTCAACCAGCTTGACATATTTATTAATCAGCGAATATCACAAACAAATTTTGAAGTTTGGAAAACATAAAAACTTGATCTATCAAAATATTATATATATACACTCACCTAAAGGATTATTAGGAACACCTGTTCAATTTCTCATTAATGCAAATATCTAATCAACCAATCACATGGCAGTTGCTTCAATGCATTTAGGGGTGTGGTCCTGGTCAAGACAATCTCCTGAACTCCAAACTGAATGTCAGAATGGGAAAGAAAGGTGATTTAAGCAATTTTGAGCATGGCATGGTTGTTGGTGCCAGACGGGCCGGTCTGAGTATTTCACAATCTGCTCAGTTACTGGGATTTTCACGCACAACCATTTCTAGGGTTTACAAAGAATGGTGTGAAAAGGGAAAAACATCCAGTATGCGGCAGTCCTGTGGGCGAAAATGCCTTGATGCTAGAGGTCAGAGGAGAATGGGCCGACTGATTCAAGCTGATAGAAGAGCAACCCACCGGGTACCACTC
Source organism: Xyrauchen texanus (assembly GCF_025860055.1). Lineage (NCBI taxonomy): Eukaryota > Metazoa > Chordata > Actinopteri > Cypriniformes > Catostomidae > Xyrauchen > Xyrauchen texanus. Next base: position 27,969,281 of record NC_068285.1, on the reverse strand, counting down.
ATCTCCACTACAAATAGGAAAAAGAGGCTACAATTTGCAAGAACTCACCAAAATTGGACAGTTGAAGACTGGAAAAATGTTGCCTGGTCTGATGAGTCTCGATTTCTGTTGAGACATTCAGATGGTAGAGTCAGAATTTGGCGTAAACAGAATGAGAACATGGAACCATCATGCCTTGTTACCACTGTGCAGGCTGGTGGTGGTGGTGTAATGGTGTGGGGGATGTTTTCTTGACACACTTTAGGCCCCTTAGTGCCAATTGGACATCGTTTAAATGCCACGGCCTGCCTGAGCATTGTTTCTGACCATGTCCATCCCTTTATGGCCACCATGTACCCATCCTTTGATGGCTACTTCCAACGGATAATGCACCATGTCACAAAGCTCAAATCATTTCAAATTGGTTTCTTGAACATGACAATGAGTTCATTGTACTAAAATGGCCCCCACAGTCACCAGATCTCAACCCAATAGAGCATCTTTGGGATGTGGTGGAATGGGAGCTTCGTGCCCTGGATGTGCATCCCACAAATCTCCATCAACTGCAAGATGCTATCCTATCAATATGGGCCAACATTTCTAAAGAATGCTTTCAGCACCTTGTTGAATCAATGCCACGTAGAATTAAGGCAGTTCTGAAGGCGAAAGGGGGTCAAACACAGTATTAGTATGGTGTTCCTAATAATCCTTTAGGTGAGTGTATATATATATATATATATATATATATATATATATATATATATATATATTTTTTTTTTACAAATATAATAATTCAGATTATTAAAATAAATTACATTGTTGAAGTAGACAAGTAAAGCATAGATTAAGCAAAACAAAAAGTGGATATACAAGGCAATTCATAACTTTTTTCCATGTTATTGAACATAAGCCTATCATTGGCCTACAGTCCGCAGCAATCAGCTTTGCAACTGAACTCGTCAATCTGTCATAAAATAAGACATATAATAAGGGCTTTTCTAAGTAAGTGTCTATGTACACATGTGTCAGACAGACATCTGACATTGCATCATAAACACTTTTAGGTCACTGTGTCAAGTAAAAGTTTGAAACTTAAAAAAAACACATCTCAAAAACCCAGCATTTGGAACTGCACTTCATTCAACTGTGTTTGAATGCCAAATCACATCCTCGTCTTGTGCTATCTGCTATCAGTAGGTGTGGTATGTTGTCTGTACAGCTGGGGTTGTGCTAACTGCCCCCTGCTGACCATGATTTGTAAAAACATGAAGGTTATCATTCCTTATTTATATTTGATTAATGTAAAAAAATTTAATGAAATATTTTTTATATTTTAGAATTTATATATATATAAAATTTGAAGCGCTGTGAATACTTTCCGGATGCACTGTGTGTATATATATATATATATAGATTTCGACATTTTGTTATGTTACAGCCTTATTCCAAAATTTATTAAATTCATTATTTTCCTCAAAATTCTACAAACAATACCCCTTAATGACAACGTGAAAGAAATTTGTTTTAAATCTTTGCAAATGTATAAAAAAAAAAAAAAAAATGTATAAAAATAAAAAAAAAACACATGTACATAAGTATTCACAGCCTTTGCTCAATACTTTGTTGAAGCACCTTTGGCACCAATTAGAGCCTCAAGTCTTTTTGTGTATGATGCTACAAGCTGGGCACATCTATTTTTGGGCAGTTTCTCCCATTATTCTTGGCAGGACCGCTCAAGCTCCATCAGGTTGGATGGGAAGTGTCGGTGGACAGCCATTTTCAGGATCTCTCCAGAGATGTTCAATCGGGTTCAAGTCTGGGCTCTGGCTGGGCCACTCAAGGACATTCACAGAGCTGTCCCGTAGCCACTCTTTGTTATCTTGGCTGTGTGCTTAGGGTCATTGTCCTGTTGGGAGATGGACCTTCACCCCAGTCTGAGGTCCAGAACGCTCTGTAGCAGGTTTTCATCAAGGATGTCTCTGTTCATTGCTGAATTCATCTTTCCCTCGATCCTGACTACTCTCCCAGTTCCTGCCGCTGAAAAACATCCCCACAACATGACGCTGCCACCACCATGCTTCACGGTAGGGATGGTATTGGCCAGGTGATGAGCGGTGCCTGGTTTCCTCCAGACATCACGCTTGCCATTCAGGCCAAAAGATTAAATCTTTGTTTCATCAGACCAGAGAATTTGTTTCTCATGGTCTGAGAGTCCTTCAGGTGCCTTTTGGCAAACTCCAGGCGGGCTGTCATGTGCCTTTTACTGAGGAGTGACTTCCGTCTGGCCACATACAGGCCTGATTGGTAGAGTTCTGCAGAGATGGTTGTTCTTCTGGAAGGTTCTCCTCTCTCCACAGAGAAATGCTGGAGCTCTGTCAGAGTGACCATCGGGTTCTTGGTCACCTCCCTGACTAAGGCCCTTTTCCCCGATCGCTCAGTTTGGCCGGGCGGCCAGCTCAAGGAAGAGTCCTGGTGGTTCCAAACTTCTATTTACAGATGATGGAGGCCAGAAATTTTTATTTTCCCTTCCCCAGATCTGTGCCTCGATACAATCCTGTCTCGGAGGTCTGCAGACAATTCCTTGGACTACATGGCTCGGTTTGTGCTCTGACAATGCACTGTTAACTGCAGGACCTTATATAGACAGGTGTGTGCCTTTCCAAATCATGTCCAATCAACTGAATTTACCACAAGTGGACTCCAATCAAGTTGCACAAACATCTCAAGGATGATCAGTGGAAACAGGATGCACCTGAGCTCAATTTTGAGTGTCATGTCTCAAGGCTTTGAATTGTTATGTTCATGTGATTTTTATTTTTTATTTTTAATACATTTGCAAAATTAAAAAAAAACTTCTTTCAAGTTGTCGTTATGGGGTGTTGTTTGTAGAATTTTGAGGAAAATAATGAATTTGATGAAAAATATGAATATAATTAACACATTAAATTGACAACCCTAAAAAAAAAAAAACTTGACTTATCAACTACTGTAAAATGTTATTACAAAATAGCACTGGCCTAAAGGGCAAGTGAAAATTCCATCAGCTATCCCAAAACTCTTACACTAGCCCCAATCCTTTAGGCCATCCTTGTTGCTTAGCCTTCGGATTACCTTTCTGCAAATGTTTGGTTGTGTGATTCTGCAATTCACTGATCAGACATGTACCCATGGTATCGTTATGACCTTTTTAGTTTTGTTTTGCAGGAGTGCAGCTTGTGTGAAGATGCACGTTTTGCCCGCACCGGCGTCTGCATCAGCTGTGATGCTGGAATGTGCCGCTCGTTCTTCCATGTTACGTGTGCTCAGAGGGAAGGGCTGCTCTCCGAGGCTGCTGCTGAAGAGGTCAGTGGTGTGATCATGTTATGTAGTCATCCTCTTTGAGCTGCACTTATGCTGTCTTAACAGATCATTCGTAGTCTTGCAATACCAGCTTTCTAATGCATAGTGTTCCTTCCTTCTGTGCTTTATAATTGGGCAGTCTCATTGCATACATTATGACCAAAATTTATGTGAAAAAAACAACTCATCCATCTAATGTAAAAGTTGTCAAATATGATCTGGTCTACCAAAACACTGAAAATGTTAATATACAATGCCAGGCCGATTAATTGGCTGATATATGGTATTGGTTGGTAACCGCTTCCTTTTGTCATTAAACAGTTAACTCCCCTTTGTCAGTTCCACACTCTACTGACAGCTTTTTCGATTATTTATATTATTCATTAGACAATTCATAAAATGGATATACTTTTGATATGAAACATATCAAATGTGTTTTTTTTTTTCATGTATCAAGTTAAAGTAGAATGAGCTCATTTAGTTATGGTAAGCTTGATAATGGTCTCAAACCTGTGAACAGACATTTGCTGTGTTGCTTCATTCTAAATCATCATCTATCTAATAAAAGCTTTTTGTGAGATCAGTGTCTGTTGCCCCAGGAGTCTGTGTCTTACCCCACTATATGAGCAATCTTACTATTATAATAGCAGTTAAGCTGCTCTGAGCTTGTCAATGTATCTTAACTTTTCTGAATGGTCTTGTCTTGCTGTATACCTGCACCAGTGCTTGGCTTCAAGGCATGTGAGGATTCACACCAGGGTTAATGAGATGGTTCACCTAAAAAGTATTGTTCTCATTCCCAGCACACCGTCCATGATCTCGAACCATGGAAAGATCTTCCTTTGGGCACCACTTTGCTCATTGTGCGTCTTAACGAATTTGTGATGTGTCCGCAAATGTTTTCACTGAGATGCAGGTGCGTGATGTCACACAAATATGTCGGCACTCAGAGATGTACAAAGTTAGTGATAAACATTCACTTTTATTAAATTATATCAATCAACGAGTCAAAGTTCTTACATTACAAGATATTAAATCTCGTTTCACAAACGTTTGTGGAGATTAGTGTACAAAACACGGTAAATTAAACTCTCTTTTGATGATCGTACACCTGTAGCACAATGCTAGCATAGCAGCGTTGTTTATCAGTTGGGTTGCTAGGAAGCAGTCAAATGTAAGTCAATAGGGTTCAACACTTTCAAGCTCTGAAAAGGACATAAAGGCAGCATTTAAGTAATCTATACTACTTTACTGGTGTTATATGCTTCTGAAGCAATACGATCGCTGTAAGTTCTTATTAACAATTTATTAAAGTCGTTCACAGCCGTGTTTAATTAAATGGGTTTCCAGTATATAATTGTTCCCTTGAATATGGCATTAGTAATATACACTAGGCTTGTTCTCTTTAATTTTCTCATATCCAGTGCCTTTTGTGTTTTCAGTGCCTCATTAGGATCCCATTTCATCATTTCATGTTTACATGTTTTCCGCATGTATGCTTGAATTGAAAATCTGTGAGTTTATCACAAAAATAAGCACAGGATAGAGGTCTATGAGCATAAGGTCAGCCAGTCGAACAAAATCCCAGCCCAGGATGTGGTGTTCACAGATCATCAGCTTCGTGGCTTAAATATGCAGTCCATATTGAAGAACCATATGATGGTGGCGTTCAGAGCAGATAAATACTGCCGAAAAGTGCCTACTCATGGCAATCCACTTAATCCAGTCAGCTGTGCAAAGGGCCTCATATCAACAGGTGAGTGGGCTGATAGCATCCACCCAGACACCTTAAGCCTAAACTATTCTGTGGATGATGGAAAATGGCTGTGCTTCCAAGCCCCCGAGGGAGGAGGCGCAATGTGTATTTGTGTGTGTGTGTGTGTGTGTGTGTGTGTGTGTGTGTGTGTGTTTGTAAAATGGAAATTTAAGCTTTGAGCTTATTTAATATGGGTTTAAATGTTTTGTTTAGCTTTAAGACTAACTCAAATTCATTTTCAATTTTTCCTTTCAATTTAGTTTAGTTTTTACAGTATTCATTCTGACTGTTAATTTTTGTTCAGTTTTAGTTTATTCAGTTTTTTTTATTTATTTTTATTAATTGTAGTTTTCTTACATTTCTAAAATTTCTTACATTTGTTGCACAAGTCATATGGACTACTTTTATGACACCTTAGGGTCCCTTTTTATGCTTTAAAGTGAGTCATTATCAACTGCTAATCTAATGAAATGGCAGACCAGAATGTTTGTTAAACCATCTCCTTTTGGGTTCCTCATAAGAAAGAAAGTTATATAAGTTTTGAATGACATGAGGTGTGAATACATTTTTACAGAAATTTAGTTTCTTGGTAAACAATTCCTTTAACGACTCGAAGGAGAATTTTGCTGCTAATATCTCAGCTGCAGAGATGTGAAACTGCTGAAACAGTATAGCATCACATTGTTCTAAAGCTCCCTCCCTCCTGTAAAAGGCTTTTTCTGAGAAAGGCAGACCTGCGTTTCCCTTCCATTCCTGGAAAATTCCCACCAGCCTTACATCAGTCATTGTCCCCTACCCCTCCCAGCTTCAACTCCCTCAGTCTCTGCAAAATGTACTTGTCCTTTAAAAGGGAGGGGTATATTTATAGGCTTTTTATGGGCAACTATTTTTCCACATCTATCGGAGAATGCACAGACACTGATGTTCTATAAAAACCTGGAATGCTAGGCATCATTATTACACCAGCCAGAAAGTGAAAGCCTGTATTTCAGAAATACTCCCATATCCTCCTATAATGAAATCATACATTATAATTACAGGCAAAAGAGTGCACAAGAACACCAAATGAGATCTAGTGCAATTGTGATGTGGAGACAACAATGAGCTGAGAAGATTCAGAGAACATCTGAATCAAATTAGCCAGAGATTGTGTTCAAGGCTTGAACCCTTTTGCAACCTCTATGCCATGTAAAAAGTAGATTTGTTAATAAAAAGTAGATTTGTTAATATATATTGTATTCCAAAGTGAAGTTTATTTGGTTATCCTGTTTGACCACATCGGCTTCTATACAACATAACTTTATATTACTTAAATAGAACAGACATATGCATTTGTGTGACTTTAATTTGTAATCTGTAATTTCTACATCAATATCAGCATCAAACGGAATTGCAAATATAATGTTTGCCAGAAACTCTACCCTTCTGTCATGGTCAGACAAACAGATTGTCTCACTGAATGCTCATGTCATTGGTTAGGCCAATGCTGCTATGTCAGTTTGGATGCTCAGACCAATAGAACAGAAACCAACCTAAGAATGGATTACATATAGTTGTTTCTGCATATTAAACTCAGATACGAGAAACATTTTACATCTAAAAAATAACACAATTAACCTTTTAATCAATGGACAGAAAAAATATCTCAGTTTCATTCATTTGCATTCAGGTTCATTAATTGAATTTTTTTGAGGGAGAGCCAAATGAAAAATGTGATGCCCAGGTTGACAGTCATCCAAGCAATCATTAATGTGGAATCTTTTTTTTTTTTTTTTTTTTGCCACTCTACCAGCTTTGAGATGATGTCAACACTAACACTTGACTGTCAACATAGATTGCTGACTTGAACTTATTATCGGGATGATCCCTCTGGAGCAACCATAGGTTAAATGCCTTACTCGAGGCCAAAATCGGGTTGACTTATGGTTTGTTTCTTTTAAGGACCATGTCAGCAACCTGACCAGCCCAGAGCTTAACCACTACACCACACCACTTCCATTATACATGTTTTTATTTTTAGAATCATTGATGACAAGTCTCTGAATTGATAGCTGACCTGTCCTTTTTGTGTTTAATCATTCAAGGATTAAATATTTAATTTGGGTATTGGGTATCTGTGTTGGGTCTTATGTGCTCAGATAGGAGACAAAGGCAGACCTACACACAATCATTAAGACTGACTAGGGCCTGTAGGAACACTCAAAGCCTGATAAAACAAAAACAGTGCCAAAATCAAACAAAGGGAGTCCAAACAGACTAGATCCCATCAAGCCTTGCTTACTTTACACCTAGGTGTGAAATTCTGAAGGATCAAACACTCAACTCCTATTGGATGAAATGCATGACAGAACGTGTCCCTCAACCAAGATGTCATTGAGGGTATAAACCCTGGAGATTCTTCCTAAGCCTTGCTTTCAATGACAGTATTCACAGCATCTAGTTGCAGCCCTGCTGCTCCCATGTGTAGACTCGCTGCCCAAGGAAGTACATACCTGAACTTTGGCCATTATATCTCCATCTCGCTGGATGAGTCAAGATTCTTTGTGATCCACCGAGCATGCTAACGAATCCGAAGTAGACTGCTGAGCAATCCGTGTCTCACCCATTTGTCTGCAGAATTGAAGAAAGAAGAATTCTCTTCCTCCTTCAACTGAGTTGACTTCGCTGATTTCTCTGCCAACCCGCTGAGAATCAGTCGCCGTACCACCAGCCAACAGAGACGAGGAAACAACCTTCTGTCATCACCCAAGCCTTGAGGAACCAAGTCGGAGTCAAACGAAGGACAAACACACATTTTACCTGCATCCTCACGTGACTCAAGGTTTATGTCTGGGCAGAGATAGATTATTATTGTGTGTTATTCTTGTTTATTAAGGTTTTTGCTTGCACAGTTTACGGACCGCCAAGTCTGATCATTGCTGCTAATAATACTCAAGGTATTTCTGTAACTTACTGTTACGATGGATTACGTTGTGTTGTGACAGATTACATGCCATTCACCGCATCTCTGAGTAATAAAACTAACGGTTGCCATCTCTCCCACGATTGGTGTGTTGCCCTGTTCTCTCTCTCTCTCTTGTACTTACGTACACACACTCAACCCAACACAAACATACCTGCATACATTTGGCGAATGGATAACTTGGTGATAGAGCACAGCTTTGTCCCTAAGTTATCTTACCAGCGGAGACACGTCTTAAACGTGCAGGCGGCATTAACCAGTCCTTCCGGCCACATTCACGGCCATATTCTCTGGCCGGAAACCTTGTATGAAGCACTCTCCATGAGAGCCATGCCTGCCATTTTGTGCTCTCCTTCTCTCTTTACACACATACACACACACACCTCTACCCTCCTCTCATTTATTATAGGCTTATTTGTTACCATATCTAATCATTTTACGGTTTAGTGCATAGTTGGAAGTTTATCGACTGCATTGTATTGATTTTTTATTGATATTACTGCATCAATAAACTTTGTTACACTTTAAAGATACATTTTTTGGTATTGTTCTGCATGCACCTGTCCCAAGGGCTGGCAGGGGATGCCAGTGCTCTGATTCAAGCCTTCATCGTTTCCCTTTTTAATGTCGATGTTCTCTAGACATCGACTCTCCTAAGAGAGCTTTCCTATATTGAGACAGCTGTACTGTCTGGTTATTAGTCCCTAAATCCAGGGTGGTGCCCCAGCAATATTAATAATTTTTTATATTCTATTGATTTTGATAATTGATAGTTATATTTGATGATTGTTGATTAGAATGATTAATAAGCTAATGGTGATTTCTGATCAATTGATCTTTGATAATTATTGCTAATAACCAAACTCACTCCAGAACGAAGCCCCAGCACTGTATATGAAGCATGATCCATTTATTTACCCACAGGACATTGCCGATCCATTCTTTGCCTACTGCAAGCAGCATGCAGACCGTTTTGACAGGAAATGGAAAAGGAAGAACTACCTGGCACTGCAGTCCTACTGCAAAGTGTCCTTGCGAGAGAGAGAAAAGCAAGTCACACCTGAAGCTCAGGTCAGAGCCAACAGTCTATCCTAAAGTCTACACTATTCTTTGTAGTCTTTTTTGGAAGCATGTCTCTTTTTGTGTCTCTAATTTAGACGGTGAATATTGGAGTGAAGTGTGGTTCACATTGTAGCTTATTCTGCCTAAAAATTGCCCTCAGTTCATTTTTATAATTTGACATTTACTGTAGGTTCAGGTAAATCTGAAATTTATAATACCAACATAGTGGTAACTTTTTCAAATTATAGTGTAGCATTATTTGCAAAATGTTGCATAGAGCAACAAGGAATTTGTTGATGTATTGTATGTTGACTTGGTCATCAGATTTTCGATCCATCTAAACTTTATAATTACTGACTATTTAATGGGTGAAACTCTGCAAAGAAGCAGAATATGCAGTCAGTCTCATTTGAATATATTTGAAGGATTTGACGCCATGAAGTGTTCATTGTTGTTGCCTGGTTACTACTAAAATTCAGTGAGCCCTGAATCCTGTAGCAGCCAGCTGATCAGATCTGAGACCGCTTTCATAATTATTTTATGTGCTATATGTATTAGACATTACATGAACAGTCTGTTGGCATGCTGTGTGAGATGGAGACCAGTTAGTTGTTAGTTGTTATAAACATTTATTTCTTTAATTGGACAGGTCTATCATTTGCTCTTAGCTGTATTTTAACATTAATCTCCCGTAAACAACATCTTTTGCTGGTTGTCCAACTATATGCTGACATTCATTCTTGAATATCTGTAATTTCCTGCTCTATAGGCTCGAATCAACACACGACTCCAGCAGTACAGGGCGAAGGCAGAGCTGTCTCGAAACACTCGACCGCAGGCATGGGTGCCCCGAGAGAAGCTTCCCCGTCCACTCACTTCCAGTGCTTCAGCCATCCGTAAGCTGATGCGTAAAGCCGAGCTCATGGGTATCAGCACGGACATCTTCCCTGTGGACACGTCTGATACCAGCGCAAGCATGGATGGCCGCCGTAAACATAAACAGCCCGCCCTCACTGCAGACTTTGTTAACTACTACCTGGGTATGAGTTTAGAAATTTGTAGTTTATATTGAAAAATCTACATTTCTTAACCCACTTCTGATATTTGTTCGACATTTCAGCCAAAAATGAAACAATAGTTTTGCAAACATGAAAATTCTGTTATTATTAACTCTGTTTATACAGTATATTTCACTGTCCGATGAAAAACATGTATCTCCACTTTTGGCAATTTTGAATTTTTACCATAGAGGGAATGCGCTGAAAGAGCTCTTCCTAATGTTTGAATTGTGCATCGAAATTACCAATAAAAATGTGTTTTATTATGTTTTATCAGACTTCTGTTTAATAAGTATCTCCATGAGGCCTTGAGAAGTGTCCATCAAAACCGCATATGTTCTGCCCTTATGTTTTGAAGAGCGTCAACTAATGTACTTCATCTGTCTGGCTGAATTGTAGTGAAGAAATTGCCTACATCGTGTTAGCTCTGTGATTTGCCTGACAACCAAAGCCATTCATGAATGTGCAATATCAGGTGGTTTTAAAAGGTAGACAATACAAGCTATTTAGGTTGCTAGATCTTCTCAAAACCGCTAGTGAAAGCTAATTTTGACCTGGAAAACGTGTCTCTAAATCAAACTGTCCACTCAACAACCAGACTAGAATCCCTAGTCATTAAACTGATCTAAAATAGTAAGTGAAAGCAGATTATATCCATTAATATATTCTCTAGCAAACAATAACCTACCAACTGATTTCTTGGAACACAAACGGTTACGCTAGAGTCTGCAACTGAACATGCGCCATTGGAACCCTTGATAAGAAAACAGTGTATGTACACGTTTGCTAAAACAAAATCCATGTAAGTCCAATTCAAATATCAACAAGTTCACTATCATTATAATATCATTAAAATGATATAATTCTATTTATGGTGCTAAAGTTGAATATGTTATTTTTTTATTCATTTTGTATATTGTTTATGAGAAAGTTTTTCCATGCTCTTGAAATATCGTTTTATTTTTGGAGATACATGCTTTTCATCAGACGATATGCAGTTATTTCAACAACAGAGAACAAAAAAATATTAGAACAACAAGTACAATTTTGAAGAATTTCAACCCAGCTCTTTTCCATACAATAGTTGACCATGTCGTTCAAACTCTTAAAAGGAACTGAAATTCAAGACATCATTCACTAATAATTTTCCCCTCTAGTAAGCTGCTCGAGAACCACTGCTACTGAATCATTGTTTCAATTAGTTGAATTTTAGAACTGAATTGGTCTGATTTGTGAACGGATTGTTTTGTCTAGTTCTTGAAAAGAACTGGATCAAAAGAACAATTAATTCACAAATGATCCAGTTGCAGTGGTTCTCTATTCAATAGCTCGCTGGAGGGAAAGATAATCAGTTTGGAATTGGTTTGAAACTACATAAGGACGAGTATTTTTGTGTGAACTGTCCCTTTTGTAATGTCTAAGGCTTGCTGTCCCTGACACACTTGAATCTTACCGCAGAGCAGCAGGCAGTATCAACCAGTGAGTGCAAGACATACATCCCACTCTGTAGCCTTGCAGTTAGGCACTTGCCCTCCAAATGAGTGATGCTAAGAGCAGATGTTTGGAGTAACCTTGGGCACACACTCCATTAGGTTCCAGCAGGAGTCCTATCCTCTATCAGTCCACTTTCTCTCCCTGTCTTTCACCCAGAATTTCTCTTTTTTCTTACTTTCTCCCTCAGTCTTTATTTGATATACATTTTGCTGTACACAGATAGGAATCTCAGTATCGATTTGTTCATGTCTTTTGTCATTCAGAGCGGAACATGAGGATGATTCAGATCCAGGACAACATCGTGGAACAGAAGAACCTCAAAGACAATCTGGAGAGCGAGCAGGAGAAGCTGCACATGGATTACAATAAGGTTCGTCTACTGTCGACACTCCAGGCTCTTAGAAGCATCTGTTTTGAACATTAGCGCTACTCCGTAGCAGATTTGTTTTCACCATCGGTGCTTAAGCAGTCATGCACACCAGGAAATAACAACACACTGCTGGAGTTGTATATCATGTACGTGTGGAAAAGCTCCTACACAACTACTAAATAACACCAATTATGCTGCAATCTTTCCATTTACTACGCAACTGTGAAATGTCTTTTCAAGCTACATTGTGCGAGGCCAACTGCGGAGAGGAAAAATAGCAGTGATCCTGTATAGCAACAATGTAAGAGTTGCATTCTGTGCTGCATTCTTTATTTGCCTCCTTCCCTCACTACTTCAAATCATGATCTCTTGAAGTAGATTTGGGTAGATTTGGGCAAATGAGGAATAGAATGAAAGCAAAGAGAGGAAGTTGGAAGATTTAATGTGGCATCCAATCTTTCTGCAGCGCATGTATTAAGCATTATTAATGGAGTGTGTGGTGTTAATTACAGCACTCAACATGCATTAGCATGACACCGGCCTCAGAAAGAGATGCTGTGGCAATTAGCATTAGCTGAAAGCTCACTGCCTATCCACAAAAGTTGTGTTGAAGTCAGTGGTTTTGTGACATTGATTGTGTTAGTCATTTTAAAATTACGTCTAATAATACGGAATTATATGGCGTTACATTGTTTTTTTTTTTTTGCTGTTTTCAACATTCAGTTTTTAGGTCCAAACCTGAGCTTGTTTGTATCCCTTCTCCCTGAATTGTTGCGGCATGTTTGCGCTATTAATCCAAGGACTGCCATGACTGCTGCCTCAAAAAATAAAAAGTGCAGTTTGCTTCTCATTTATTCAAGTTTTTGCACCTTCGGTCTAATTGCCAAAGTGTAAATACATAATACACAAAGGACAGGACTTATGTGTTTGTGCCATGGATGCATTGCAAGAAATGCACGCTGTTCACTGAATGGAATATTTATGGAGACATGCAGCTATCAGTGTTCTCATGGTCATGAGAAACCTGAACATATTAGGGAATTTTTTAAATGGTGATTTTCAGGCCTGTAAAATTATAGGGCTGTCAATCAATTAAAATTTTACTTCATTATTTCCTGAGAATGGCCCCCACATAGATAAATCATTAAAAAATATGTATAATGCATAATAATCAATATAATGTACACTGATCTAGCACAAAATTACAACCACTGACAGGCGAAGTGAATAACAAGAGGTGAGATCTATTAGGCAGCAATTGAACAGACAGTTCTTGAATTTTATGTGTTGGAAGCAGAAAAAATGGGCAAGCGTAAGGATCAGAGTGACTCTGACAAGGGTCAAATTGTGATGGCTAGATGACTGGGTCAGAGCATCTGCAGGTCTTGTGGGTTGTTACCAGTATGCAGTGTTTAGTACCTACCAAAAGTGGTCCAAGGAAGGACAACCAGTAAACTGGCAACAGGGTCATGGGCGCCCAAGACTCACTGATGTGCGTTGGGAGCGAAGGCTATCCCGTCTGTTCCAAAAATTACATTATTGTGGCAGATAAAGCATTGATTGACAATACAGAAAATAGCATATGAACTTCAGTATATTGTTTGTTATATTCTCATATCATTGAACAAGCCTACAGTTGACAGTAATCTGTTTTGCATTGAGTTTCCTCTATGTGTCCAGTTTTCACCGTACTCGTTCTTGTATTCCCTCTGCACTATTTTTAATTGTTGGTCTAGTTACATGTGTGTACCTCATACAGATGCGTTTGGAGTGTCTCACTGGTATTCAGTGTCATAAATTGTGAATGTTTAGGATGTTGTTAAAAATAATAAGTTAAACATTTTAGAAACTTTTAAAATTACATCTAAAGAATCCTGTATTCTGGTTTGCTTCACCCATCTGTTGTGCTTTCTCCCAAGTGAGCGGTTCTCATTCTTTGCCTGCGCTGTATCAATGCAACTCGTAAAACCAGATATTCTACAAGCTTGAATTGCTCATATGGTAGTAGAATCTGAACTTTTATTGCAGAATATATATACGCGTCAGGGGGCATGATTAATTGTGTGAATTTTTTTTAATACGCTATTTTTTATATAATTATTAACACTAAATGAATACGATAATTTGACAGCCCTAGTATATTAATATAGTGGATATTATTATTTTTTTATAGTTATGCTCAGCTCTAAAATATTAAATTGGTTAGACATTGATTTTTGGAAGTCTAGTCTGTTAAATTATTCTTTTTTTTAAATACGTATCCATCACAAATAAGTTAATAAAAAAAAAATTTGTAATTGGTCAAAAGGTATGGAAATCCAAGAAATGCAATATTATACAACCACATATAAATTAAAAGTCATCAATAGTGGTTTATTTGGGAAAATTAGGCCAGATTGCTTTCATACCAGTTGCAAACCATTTTTAGAATCCACATATGATGTACTCAAAGTGACTCCCAAGTGTGTGCGGTACCTTGGTACACACCTGAGTTTGGAAAACAGCTTTCACACAGACCAAACAATCCCTGGCTTCACATGAACTCGTGTTTGCACCAAAAGCTATAAAGTGAAAAGGTCCTTAGAATCATCCTACACATTTGCGATCAAATGTATGTCCATATATGTTTTTAATTCTGTCTAATATATATGTATTTAAACCTTGTAATTAATCAAATATTTGTAAAATCAATTGATTAATAATATAAAACAAGATAAATATTTAATGTGTTAGACCCCTCAGAGCCCAAAGTATTAATCTGGAGTGTTTGTGGAGAATAGCTGGTTCTAAATGTTAGCTCTCCACATAGAAGCCTCATCTTCAGAGACAGCAGAGATAAGAGGCTGCTTTCTGTAGTTTCATCTCACACACCCATAGTAACTTCACCTCTCTACTTTTTCCTCTCATCATAATCTTTATCAAATGCCTGCCTGATGATTATCTACTGTCTGGAGCTGAGAGTGGCCCCTGCATGGCAAAATGCCACCGCTGTGTGCGTGTGCATGTGCATGTTAGAGAGATGTAGACGAAAAAAGTGTAATGTCATCTTCGTGTTTTTTATGGTTTGCTTGGACTCTGAATCTTTTAAAGGAATAGTTCACCTTGTTACGTAATAGTCGGCCATTATTTATTCACCCTTATGTTGTTCCAAACCTGTATGGCTTTCTTTCTTCCACATACATTTTGAGATTATCCTGGCCACTGTTTTCCAAATAATGAAAGTGAATGAGGGCTGGGGCGGTCAAGCTTCAAGTTTACAAACACCATAAAAGTGGTCCATACAATTTGTTCACTATATTCCAAGTCTTCTGTAGACATGTAGGAGCAAGTGACCTGTAAACAGCTGTGAGTGAATGGAACCCAAAACCTGATCAGTCTGATTCATAAATGAGTCATTCAGACCAGTTTTGTGAACTGAAGAAATTTATTAATTGACAAACGAACAATTTGTAAATCACACTACTGCTCTCATAAACTCTCATGAGAACTGTGGCAAATGTCAATATTTTCCATTAATAACTGAACACTTAAATTTAGGTCTGTCCTTCAAACAATCTCCATTGTGTAACTTTGAAGACTTGAAATATAGCTATTACTAAAACTATGAAAATGTTTATTCATCTTAATATTTTTGTGTGTTGTTCATTGTTCGTCTAAAATCAACATATTTTTTTTTTTGTTCTCAGTATGTAAATGCATTGACCATTCAAATAATTATAGGTTTGTTTGTGCCTATTTGCTGGTACTTGTGTGCATGTGTGTGTGTGTGAGAGCTGCCCAACTTGTCCTTGTCTTATCTTATCTCCCGCCTTGCTGCGGTTTTATCTGTCACAGCTGTGTGAGTCTCTGGAGGACCTGCAGAATATCAATGGCCAGCTGAGGACCGAGGGCCAAGCCATATGGAGCATGATGGGGGGGATCCTTGGACAGGTATGGCTTTCCTTCATCTGCCTCATCCCTCTCTCCCCTGTCCATTTTTATTCCCATCTCTACCCCATCCCATCCTTGATCCAGCTGTACGCCTCATCTATCAAAGCTCCAATGAGCTTAGAGTCCTCCCAGAATCAACCTCTGATTCAAAGCACCTTCCTAGGATAGATGGTAGATGGTAGATGGTGGCATGTACCCATTACATGGGACTTCTACTGGCATTGAAAACACCAGCGCATAAGTGATTGGCGCTGCTCTTTTTACACACACACACACACTTGCGGCTATTTTTTGCCTTTACACAGTGCGCAATATTTGAGCGCTACTCACAAACAACATCTCAGATGTAGTTGCTCAAAAGTTCGTTCACTTATAATATGCATTTAGAATGGCTTAGAGGTGCATTTTTACCAGAATTTGAATAAGAAGCAAATTAAACTACTGTGAACTTGCCTACAAACAGACACACTTACAGGACTTCCTGGAGAGTTTAGAACGTAAAAATAAAAGCGTGAGGGTTTAAAAGTTAAAGCTACACGATAGAGATATATTACTCTCTACTACTATTATAATATAATATTTAAGTTTAATGGGTTCTAAAGAGTAATTGTGTGAAAAAAGGACTGATATCTTACAACTAAATTGAACAAAAAAAAAAAGAGAAAAAAATTTAAACGGCTTCTGTTCTACTGATGACTTACAGTGGGTACGGAAAGTATTCAGACCCCCTTAAATTTTTCACTCTTTGTTATATTGCAGCCATTTGCTAAAATCATTTAAGTTAATTTTTTTCCTCATTATTGTACACACAGCACCCCATATTGACAGAAAAACACAGAATTGTTGACATTTTTGCACATTTATTAAAAAAAAATAACTGAAATATCACATGGTCCTAAGTATTCAGACCCTTTGCTGTGACACTCATATATTTAACTCAGGTGCTGTCCATTTCTTCTGATTATCCTTGAGATGGTTCTGCACCTTCAATTGAGTCCAGCTGTGTTTGATTATACTGATTGGACTTGATTAGGAAAGCCACACACCTATCTATATAAGACCTTACAGCTCACAGTGCATGTCAGAGCAAATGAGAATCATGAGGTCAAAGGAACTGCCTGAAGAGCTCAGAGACAGAATTGTGGCAAGGCACAGATCTGGCCAAGGTTACAAAAAAAATTTCTGCTGCCCTTAAGGTTCATAAGAGCACAGTGGCCTCCATAATCCTTAAATGGAAGACGTTTGGGGCGACCAGAACCCTTCCTAGAGCTGGCCGTCCGGCCAAACTGAGCTATCGGGGGAGAAGAGCCTTGGTGAGAGAGGTAAAGAAGAACCCAAAGATCACTGTGGCTGAGCTCCAGAGATGCAGTCGGGAGATGGGAGAAAGTTGTAGTAAGGTGGCCCGACGGAAGCCTCTCCTCAGTGCAAGACACATGAAAGCCCGCATGGAGGACTCCAAGATGGTGATAAATAAGATTCTCTGGTCTGATGAGACCAAGATAGAACTTTTTGGCCTTAATTCTAAGCGTTATGTGTGGAGAAAACCAGGCACTGCTCATCACCTGTCCAATACAGTCTCAACAGTGAAGCATGGTGGTGGCAGCATCATGCTGTGGGGGTGTTTTTCAGCTGCAGGGACAGGACGACTGGTTGCAATCGAGAGAAAGATGAATGCGGCCAAGTACAGGGATATCCTGGACGAAAACCTTCTCCAGAGTGCTCTGGACCTCAGACTGGGCCGAAGGTTCATCTTCCAACAAGACAATGACCCTAAGCACACCGCTAAAATAACGAAAGAGTGGCTTCACAACAACTCCGTGACTGTTCTTGAATGGCCAGCCAGAGCCCTGACTTAAACCCAATTGAGCATCTCTGGAGAGACCTGAAAATGGCTGTCCACCAACGTTTACCATCCAACCTGACAGAACTGGAGAGGATCTGCAAGGAGGAATGGCAGAGGATACCCAAATCCAGATGTGAAAAACTTGTTGCATCTTTCCCAAAAAGACTCATGGCTGTATTAGATCAAAAGGGTGCTTCTACTAAATACTGAACAAAGGGTCTGAATACTTAGGACCATGTGATATTTCAGTTTTTCTTTTTTAATAAATGTGCAAAAATGTCAACAATTCTGTGTTTTTCTGTCAATATGGGGTGCTGTGTGTACAATAATGAGGAAAAAAAATTAACTTAAATGATTTTAGCAAATGGCTGCAATATAACAAAGAGTGAAAAATTTAAGGGGGTCTGAATACTTTCCGTACCCACTGTATACTGGAATTACGGTTAATTGTGGAATTACTGCTACATTATCATGTATACTTGTTAACAATAAAGATTTACTTAAGCTATACATTTATATTGAAATAATGTGTAGTTAGAAGTTTATGTTTCTTTACATATTAAAGAGCACACCCAATTAGTTCCACACAATATGTAAAGGTATTCTAAATTGATTATGCAAAAAACACTGGTATCGGATTGGTATCGGCTTATACAGAGATGTTCGATATCGGAATTGGATCG
Organism: Xyrauchen texanus; assembly: GCF_025860055.1. NCBI lineage: Eukaryota > Metazoa > Chordata > Actinopteri > Cypriniformes > Catostomidae > Xyrauchen > Xyrauchen texanus. Next base: position 27,950,805 of record NC_068285.1, on the reverse strand, counting down.
GAAGAGAAATAGTGGTATCGGTGCATCCCTAATTTTTACAGGTATGAGAGAAGTGAAGCGGGCATTTTTCAACACATTCTAATTAATCCACCTTGCATGGCACTCAAGTTCCCATTGAGATTAATTGAAAATGCCCACCTTGCTTCACACACCAGTGGACACGTACCATCACTGTACTTTTAGGATGTGCAGTTGATTCAAGTGTGTACCTCCTGAAAATGTATATATGCCAATTTATTAGTGAAGTCTCAGGAAGTGAAAATCTACTGTATATATGTCTCTATCTGTCTGTCTATACTTAACATGTTAAAGTGCAAATTAGTGTTAGTAAAAAAAAAAAAGGTAAAAAATTACAACCATTAATCACTCCCCCAGACCATAATAAGGAATATTCACCTTCATGTTTTTATGTCAAATGTTTATTTATGCGATTATATGTGATTATTTACAAATTAATTTGATTAATTAATCAGCGCATCTTGTAATTAAAATGTTTAATACATGGACGTTTTTTATATATAGTTTATATATTTACAGCTCTTATATATATATATATATATATATATATATATATATATATATATATATATATATATATATATATATATATATATATATATAATTTCAATGGTCATTTACACCACACCAAATAATTTTGCCCCTAATATATATAGATTTGTGTGTGTGTGTGTGTTTAATTTAGTAAAGTAGTGTATTTGTTTACCAAGTCAACAAAAGTGTCAGTGAAAACCGTGGTTGAAATAAATCAATCAATTGGCAATTGATGTTAAAAAAAAGAAAATTCAAGGCAAATCACCTTTGGTGAGATGTAGATTATATAAATGTAAGCGTGTAGTATTGTGCGCTCCAGTCTACTAAAAAACATTTTTTAACAATGTGACTACTTTCAGTACTCAGAGACTGTCATGTGGATCTAGCAGTTGGAGTTTATTGTTAGCAAAATCCTCTTTAACTTCATAGTGGAAAGACTTTAAAGAGAGCAAAAAATCTCCCTGGATTTTTTGCACCTGTGTAATGAGCTGTGATTGAAAGAAATCTAGATTGTAGGCAGCACCCCACAGGGTAGACAGCGTCGAGGTAATTCTCTTCGCTGTAATGGGCCTCCTGTTTGCAAAATTCTTTCATTTGTGCTAACTGATTGACCTGTCATTGGGCATGCACTCAGCCCTGACTCTGTAGCTAAAAGCCACCAACCTCTCCCCTGCTCACTATGGCAACCACATTACCAAGGTGCGTCGCCATGGGTGACGGTCACTTAATAAGTGCGAAAATGTGAAGGTCTGAAATGTTCTGTAGCTCTCCCTTTTTGTTTAAATAACAGTCTGTACTTTGAATGCCATTTAGCAGGACATGCTCCGAATCAGAAATGTCATTGGTAACAGCAACTTTGTATAGAATTGTAAGGATACTGGTGTTAAAATATTTAAACACTTAAAAGTTTGTCAAAGTCTTTTTGTTAGAGCTAAATGTTGCTCAGTTTTATGCAGATTATGAATGCATATGTGGAGATGTGAATTAATGTAGCAGTAAAAACCTGACAGGCTGCAAGGCCACACACACACACATATTAGTTACGGAGTAAGGTTGTCACTGGAATTTGATAAGATACCTATCCTGAATGAAGATGGGACATCTTAAAGAGATAATTCACCCAAAACTGAAAAGTCTTTCATCATTCACTCACTCTTCATGTCTGAGAAACAGAAGATTTCATACTGCGGTCACTTCATGTTATTGAAAAATATGCAGTTAAAGTTAATGGTGACTAAAGTAAACATTCTGCTTAGTCATATGGGTTTGGAACAACATGTGGGTAAGTAAATGATGACAATGTTTATATTTGATGGACCTTAAATGTGCGTTGTTGCTCTTTTTGTCTTTGTGATTTCGACATAAATGAGTGGAAGCATAGAGGGTGAATTATCCCTTTGACGGACTCCACTCTTCTATTTGCAAACCTAAAACTATACAATGATCAGAACTATAGCTCACATTGTGATCTCGCATGTTTTTGCTGCTTTTGATACAGTAACCAAACATTTAGAAAGCTCTATTTGTATGCAACCATGTGCACTTGTGTAAAACTTAATTTGTACCAAATAACCCGGCTTAGAGAGTGTGTAAGATGGTTAAATAAAAGGTTCTCTTAAAATGTCCTCTCGGCAGATAAATGCGGCAATAATGGAGCGAGGAGGTAGGAGGAGGCAAGGAGAGTGGAGTGGTCTGGAAAAGAGAGAGCCAGTGAATCTGCAATGATGGTCATAAATCACATAATTAGAAAACATGTGCTACTTAAGTAGCAACATCAGTCAAGGCGCCCCGCTCCTTTGTGTCATCTATCTACTACATTTTCATTCCCTATCAGTCATTGGTGTCTGCACGTAACCCTCAAAATATTGATGTTCTCAAGAGAGACTCCTGTCTCTCGTGCCACCCAGGGTGAGGAAGAACTCAACAGAGCAATTTGAAACAGGGTGGAGGGATGGAACAATAAAAATCTTAGGTAGTGCATGAATCGTTTCACCCTCTCAAACATTTTAGGCCTATTTGACCAAATGCTATCTTTTAATTAAGCTTTCGTCTTGTTAAATGGTGAAGCATGTCATGTGTGTGCCATTAGCTTCACCAAACAGAATGAGCTAAGTTGATGGCCATTAAAAAAAAAAATGTCTTCCATTGGTCAAACAAACAGATAGTTCCAACTCAAACACAATGCTGTTGGTTGAGCCAATGTTGCTTTGTTGGGCCAGTTGGGATTCTAAAACAAGATCAATGATGTGATGGTGCTACAGTGTTTGGACTTTTCGTGAGAACCATCCCAACTGGCATACTTTTAATTGTCTCTGCAAATTAAGATGGGACAGGAGAAAGTATTTTAGCAAAAGATAAATACAAATAAAATACAAAATTATCCACTTTAGCTTCAGAAGCTTATTTATAAATATCAGCTCAGGTTGTTTTAATATGGCCACCTTCATGTGCGGAAAACAGTACGTTATTATGGACTCCCCTGGCAAAGCCTTTCTTTTGCAAATTTTGTCAAATATGTGACCCCTCCCAGGTACCATTGGGATCTCCACAGTCTTTGCAAGACAGCAAAGTCTATCTGGCTCCCTCAGCAGATGGCCAGCCACCTGATAAGCAGTTTGTGAAACACTTTGCTCTTTTTTTGTTGTTCTTAGGCAAACACCTTTCTTCTCCAAATAGATAATCCCAGTGAAATTATGTAGATTAGACAGTCCTCCTGAGTTTGTAGGGTCTGGAGTCTGGCATCTCCTCGTTCGGCTCTCCTCTGGCCTGCTCTAATCCCTGTGGTGCAGTGGAGAGGGACCATCACCAGGGGCATACTGAACTGAGCACACTCAGATTAGAGGGGCTCTAGTGAGAAGTCACTCTGTGTTGCTGTGCCACCGGTTTCTACTAGATCATTTTTCTAATGAACCCAGACAGAAAAGATGCAGCACTGATGTATAGACAGAAAGTAGAGAAGCTCTGTTTTTTCTTTCCCCGAACACTGCCTTCTGTCTTCTGCCTTTTTGCACCTTTTTAATGTAAAAATTACAACCTATGCAATGCCACTGAAAACCAAAGTGACACATTTCAGAGAAATACAAAATAAAAAACTTAATTACTTAATTGCATAAATGTACACACTCTTTTATAAATGTGTATTTGGCTGTGTTCAGAATCAACCAGTCATCAAGCTCATGTGAAATAGTACACCCCTGTCTTCACCTGAAGTGACTCAGCTAAATCTCAGCTGTTCTTTTAGGATTTTTCTTACATATTCTTGGTTCTACTACAAGTGCCATGGGCCACAAAGAGCTTACAAATCATCAATGGAGTCTCATTGTTCAAAGGTATTGCTCAGGTGAGGGCTTCAAAGAAATTTCCAAGGCATTAGATATGACATGGAACACAGTAAAGAGAGTCATCAATGAGTGGAGATAGTATGGCACAACAGTGACATTATCAAGAACAGGATGTTCCTCCAAATGAGAAGACGAAGAGAAAACTGGTCAGGGAGGCTGTCAAGAGGCCTACTGCAACATTAAAGGAGCTGCAGCTCTTTCTGGCAAGTACTGGTTGCTCCCTACATATAATACATCTCCCGTATTCTTCATCTGTCTGGGCTATGGGGCAGGGTGGCAAGACCAAGCCTTTTCTGATGAAAGTAAACATCCAAGCCTGGCAAAAACCTATATCCAGTCTCCCAAACCATGTGGAAAAATGTTTATGATCTGATGAGACCAAGATTGAAAATTTTGCCCAAATTTGTAAAAAAGTTTTTGCAAATAAATAACACAGCACATCAGCAAAAGAACACCATACCCACGGTGAAGCATGGTGGTGGCGGCACTGGGGCTTTAGTGAAGGGGGAGGAAATCATGAATAGCTCAAAGTACCAGTCAATTTTGGCCCAGAACCTTCCGACATCTGCTAGAAAGCTGAAAATGAAGAGATTAATTTTCACCTGTCAGCATGAGAATGATCTAAAGAGCACATCCAAATCAACAAAGAATGGCTTCAGCAAAAAAAGATTAATATTTTGGAATGGCCCAGCCAGAGCCCAGACCTGAATTCTATTGAAAATCTGTGGGGGGGACCTGAAAAGGGCCATGAGAAGAGTCAAGTCAAGATGTGCCAAGCTAATATCCAAACAGACAGAATGCTGTAATAAAATCAAAGGGTGCTTCAACGAAGTATTCGTTCAGGGATGTGTGCACTTGTGCAGTTATGTTATTCCAACACTTTGGTTTTCAGTGGCATTACATATGTTGTAATTTTTATATTAAAGGAGCTAAAAGTCTGTTAGGATTCATCTTTGTTTCATTTTTGACATCACAAAAACCTGCTGTTTTAACAAGGGTGTATAGAATAGTGTGTGTGTATATATATATATATATATGTGTGTGTGTATGTGATATCTATATTGAAATTAGATTACGTAATTAAATACTGGGAAGGTTTAGTGCAGAGGGTTTCTCTTGTATCATAGGAGAAAAACAGACATTAACTTTGATATTAAAGTTTTCTCGAAGCTTTTCTGTACCAGTAGTGACAACAAAGGAATTGTAAAAATAATCATTGGTGGTTTTCGAACAGGATTCACCTTTTTTTTTTTGGGACAAAAAGGTATTCACCAGAACATTCTAGCAGCCTGTGACAGCCATAATTTAGGCTGCATACGATTTATTCACTTTATATTTGGACATAAATAAATGAAAGGACACTGTAACACTGGTTTGGTTTACCATCTTTATTTGCCATTATACAGAGTCAGTGCACAGACAAACAGGAAATGGAAATCTAAGGGGTGAATGGAAAATACCAAATGATAATTTCTGAAAGACATTTGAAATGTTGAGTAAATGTGATTTTGTCTAACAGAATGCCTTTGCATGAACTAAAATTATATCCATGGCTCTGATGTTTGTTCCAGGACATGTGTTGTTAGTCTTTGTGTAATTTTGTGTTTTGTCTTTCACTCTTCTTATTTTATGATGCTGGCCAAATCCTTTAAATTCAGTGTGTGCCTTGTTTAGGTAGTCTTTTTGTTACTTAGTTTGAAGTGTCTAGTCTTGATCATGATTGATGTGAGTTGTCCTCTGAAATGTTTAAGAGGCTTCAGCAAATGCAACTTTTGAAACTTGGAATACTTTTGTAATATTGTTTTTCTTTCTTCCATCTTACCTGAATGGCATTTTTTGCTAAATATTTGACTTTCATTATTATTTTTTACTTCTCACAAATGGAAATGTTGGACTTAATCCTTATTATTGCTTTAGCGAGTCCTAATTAAAGAGACTGTCACTGACCACCTCATTCTGTCCCTTGTGAATTCTGATAGCAGATCAATCACACTGGCACATAGCAACATGCTAGAAACCATTAAATATGCAGAAGCAACCCATCATCCTGGCAGTGGATTTTGCACAGGAAAACAGTTTTCAGAAGATCTTGTTTGATATTATGCTTGTTTGTTTGCTCATCATATAGTTTGTGTCTGTTTGAAGTGTGGTTCAATTTCAGTGCTGTCTTTATTTGTAGAAATTGAACTCTCCTTCAGTCCTGAAGGCTCCCAAAGAGAGAAAGCCAAGTAAGAAAGAGGGAGAATCACCTGGAAAGTCATCGAACCTCCCAGCTGTACTCTACAGGTCAGCTTGCAGCCCTAGTCTAAGCTATATATGATATCAACAGGTGCCAACCATCAGTCACTACACCTGTGCAGTGGTATTTTAATTTAGTTTTTTAACATTGAAATGTTCCCATGGTAGGTGGCATCATTGACCTGTAGTAGTTGTAAATATTTTGCATTGAAAGACAGAGAAATGTCTAAGATATCTTGCCTTATAATGTCTTACAAAGCATTGTTTAAGGTTGAATGCTGTAAATAAAAATAGTTTTATGTTCTGTGCAGCTGTGGAATCTGTAAGAAAAATCAAGACCAGCATCTTTTACTGTTGTGTGATACCTGTAAACTGCACTACCACCTGGGATGCCTAGATCCACCTCTCACACGCATGCCGAAGAAGACCAAAAACAGCTACTGGTGAGAGCTTTTAGATTTAAGTATTTGGCTAATGCGTTTGTCCAAAGTGACTTACTGTGCTTTGAATGTATTTATTTTATTAGTTCATGCATTCCCATGGATTGAAACCATGACCTTGGTATTGTTTGTGCCATGATCTACCAGTTGAGCTATAGGAACACTCCAGGACTGGAGAGCGAGACTGAAAGGAATGATTCAATTATAATTGGAAAATGTGATCAAAGTTACAAAGTCTAAGAGTAATGTTCCATTTGCAGTGCTTCAAAAGTCCCTGTGTTAACTCTCATAAGGTTATACTAACTGTCATTTTGAAAATGTATGTAGAGCTCTGCAGTTTGTGTGCGTGAGCGTTTCTGTGTTTTGTTTATTTGTCAAGCTGAGCCCAGTGCTTTCGCTGCTGATTCGAGTAATTCATTTAATCCATGAATAAGAAAGCGTGATGTTGTTCCGCGCTGCTGGATGGAAATTAGAAAGCATTTCAAAGATAAAATTGTGCGGGGGGCCAAGTCATACCTAATTACTGGCAACTGCTTGCCCCTGAGAAAGTAATACTGTATAATCAAAAAGCTTTTGCTCTCAATAAAGAATCCAGCTATTCCTTTAGTTTCAATTCTATGTATTGTTTGTGTGGCATATTTATCAACTTTTTTGGAGTTGGAATGAATGCCACACATCAGCTTCAGATGGAAAACATTGACAAGGCCATGAAAGGCCACTTCTCATCTCAAAGATTGCTCAGGATAGACAAATCAATAAGGTCAAATGAAAGCAAAAGAATACCTGACTCCTTGTCTTTTTCGTACTTTTCCAGGCAATGCTCTGAGTGTGACCAGGCCAGCAGTGATGAGGCGGACATCGCCATGGAGACACTTCCAGATGGAACCAAAAGGTCCAGGAGGCAGATCAAGGGACCAATCAAATTTATCCCTCAAGAAATGAGCCCAGAGCCCAAAAAGCTCCTATTGAGAGGGACTGTAAGTATATGATCATGAGATCACAAGTTAATTGATGATAACATTTTTGCAAAGCCTGCATTGCACTGTAGCAGTTTCACAAAACAATCTGTGATGAAATGTGCCACCCAAACTTATTTCAAATTATTAAAGACCCCTGGAAATAAAAATGTAAGTTTTTCTGCTTTTAGTCTATATCTATTAGCCTTAAGGTCACCAATATCTAGTGTACTTCTAAACATCGACACAATACGTTTTCAGAACATATAAGCATTTCAAATCTGCAGTCTCTCTCTTCCTGGGAAAGAGACTCAAGAAACCTTGTCTAATCAAATGCTTTCTTGAACTGAAATGCACCCTCCCCCAACATCTGTTCAGCGTGCCTGGCTGTGTTCTAAGTGGTGCTGATCATGCCTTCACAGGGATCTTCGAAGGGAGCACAATCCATGCAGTAGGGTTTTTCCAAACAAATTTTCCAATAAGAATCACTTTTCTGACTGACTGTTATCACCTTTCAGCCATCTGAAGCTTTCACAGTGGAATATAATTGTCTTTGAAGGGAATAGAGCATAGGGATGATCACTTCTGAATGGGACATGGCAACGCGGGAGCTGGATGCAAGGAAAGTTGCTCAAGTTTATTAATGTATTTTTTCTGCAGCCGGAGGGATGTTCAGCTTGAGTTAGTGTTCTTTATTCTTTATGCTTAGTGTATTGTGATTCAGACCATGGATATATTATCTTTTATTAGCTTGTTTCTTATTCATCTGTATTGGAACTGGCTCCAGACGTATTTTTTTGATAAAGATTGTGATGTGCTGTTTGTTTTTGGGCTGGCTATCCTGCTGTCCTGTATTGAGATCGCTTCTCAAGTTTCCCCTGGTAAGTGGCTCTTACATGAACAGCATGGTGGAAAAGGGAATATGTGTGTGTGGGGCAGTAAATTAAAGCCTATTAGCTATCTTTAAAAATGGGACAAATCCTTCAACGTCTCTTCCTACCCCACTTCCTGTTTCAGTAGAAAAATATGGCAAAACACCTAATCGAACTGCACTCATCAAAGCACTTTAAAGTTACTTTCACACTGGCAATTTTGTTCGAAACAGAGCACAGTTCGTATGAGAAGTAGGTAATGTGTAAGTTGCTTTGCGGACCGCAGTACGGAACTCGAGACTACGTGTAGGAGGTGGTCTGAGCTCTGTTGCAATGGAACTGTGGCACAGTTCGCATTAGTGAGGAAACAACTTATACTTTGGTCCACACTTGTTCAGGACGTAAATGACTTGGTCGTGCGTTTTTGCCAATTTAAGCAAGATAACATTAGTTGCCCAAAAACAAACACACATGTGCACCATGAATGACAGGGAAGCGTTATGGGACACAGAAGAGGTGAGGTGCCTTCTATATATGTGCGAGAGTGAGCGTGCACCCATGTGTGCCCTCAAAAAATATATTTTGTGAGCATCCAAGATAGTTGCCTTCTCTTGGACATGTGAGTTATGGCAGGGAACACACAGAGTCGCTAGTTTCGTTCACTCTGGTGTGCATAATTACACAAATGGAATACAAAAAAAAATATATATATAGCAACGTGCGCTGTTTTTTCTATCATGTTTTCATTTGTGATGACGCAATTTGATGACAGAAAAGCTCTGGGGTTCGACAGAATCATATGAGATCAACACTCTGGGGGGCACCTGGAACAATCGCACCCAGATTCGGACCGTAGCAAACTTTTTAAAAATTTTACGACCCGTTCTAATAACAAACAGTTTACCCCACTCATGCTGCTCCATCAAAACTGATATAAGCTTGCAGTTCGGCTTCTAACTTGGCTCAAGGGACTATAGTCTAAACTAGGCCAGTTTGTCCCTCGGTCCAGCTCTTTGATCTGTAGTTAGACTGTAGCTGTTGTATTGGGTGAAACAGTCATTCATTAACTTTTAAATTTATTTTTTTGCTCCTCACTTAAAATAGATTATTGACCTGTTCTTTAGTATCTGGAGCATTCACAAAGGTTCTCATTGAGAGACGCAAGGTCATGGCAGCAAGATTTGTGGATTCCTTAACAACTGACAACCTAAACACTTATCTTCAATTGTTTTATAAAATCACCTTGAAACTAAGATACAGCTTAACAAAAGCCATCATTCAAACCCCATTTTAAGAGCAGAATGCCTCCCTATACTGACTTCAGTGTTTCAGTTTTATTGAAACATTATTTATTTCTCCATTGAACAACCAGCCTTAAGCATATTTTACCTCTGGCTGTACAAGCACCACATTGAGGTGTGAAGGAAGGTGTGTGTGTGTGTGTGTGTGTGTGTGTGTGTGTGTGTGTGTGTGTGTGTGTGTGTGTGTGTGTGTGTGTGTGTGTGTGTGTGTGTGTGTGTGTGTGTGTGTGTGTGTGTGTGTGTGTGTTCCCAGACTTGAAATAGGGCTTGTCTTTCAAACTCTCCATGGCTTCTACTTAAAACTGTACAGCATTCTCTGATCTTGCGATAGCACTCCGGCAGCCCGGCTCCCTTAAGGAAGACAAAAGATATCCATCGGAGTTAAGACAAGCTTCTCCAGTCCTTGTTCATTTTGTCTTTTTCAACCTTTTGTTTTAAGTAAAAACTAAATAATAAAAGAAAGCAAAGAAATGATGTGTAAGTCATTTTAGTTTGCTGTTTGAGTGTGTGCTTGCTTATGAGTGGCAGGATTAATGTGTTTTCCCTTTACTGTCTCCGAGATGCATGACCAGAAGTGAGGCGAAGCCTTCAGCAGAGAACAGCTGGATTAAAAGGCTTTTATTTTTCGCTCTCTTCTGTAGATCTGGCTAAACTCAGCCAGAGGAAGATGCTTCATTGCAGAATTTATCTTCACTTGCACTCCAGAGTGTGGCAAAGGCTGAAAGGAGCCCTGCCTTGCATCTTTAATGCTCTTAACCAGCAGTGGTCACCATGGCAAGCCCTTGTAAAGCTGTGTTCTGATTTATCACGGCCGCTAATCGACCTCCCGCCATCCCTCTGTTCAGGAGTCAGTAGTGTTCACCCACAGCACTGCTCGCTGATGTGCTGCGCTGTTACAATGCCTCTGAATACTGGCCCTACAACTCATATGGCTCTCATAACTGACACACATTTAGATTTTGTCAAGACTTTTTATTTGACTTGAAAAGCTTTATAAATTATTTGAAAGGCTGAGGGCACTTTGCATGGAGATTTTGCTGTAAATACTGGTGTTTGTGATCACAAGCATCTCTATTAATTTATGTTTTAAAAATTTAAATAACCTATTTAATGTACTTATAAGTTTAAATTTAAATGTAATTTCGATACAATTTTCACTTTGCTGGACATAAAATGCGCTAGAAATTGTATAGACTTTGAAAGGGGAATTCATATGTAGTCCAGATGAAACATTTGTAGTTAAGGTGGGCTCTTTTGTATTTAAGTCCACACTAATACTTTTTTGTTTGAAAACACATCTGTAAAGCGGTTTATGGGCAAGGAGGCGGCGAGAACCGGCTTGGCAATATAAATAATAGTTTAATGGTAAACTGAATCAAAAACACAAACAACACAGAGCAGCTCCATGTCATTCTCCCTCTCTCGAACCGTCGTCACCAGCCACCTTTATCCCTCGCACGCCCGCATCAGGCTGATTGGGGACCGGGTGTGCATTGTTCCACCCCGGCTCCGCCCTCTTCCACTCTACAGCATCTTTTTCTCTCCGTTTTGGCCTTCTGTCCACACTGAGATGGCGCTTTTGTCCGCGAAAACTGAGCTTTTCCACTTAGGAGTGCGTTTTCAAAAAGCTCAGTTTTCACGGACAAAAGCGCCATCTCAGTGTGCACAAAAATTTTGAAAACGCCTGTAACACACTTTGTTCGGGCAATGGAGTCGTCAGGAGACAGCGAAGCAGGTTTGAGGTCAGTTTTAGTTTCTCTTTCATACAAACGGTGGTAACCGTCAAAAACTCAAAGGACACACACATACACAATGTCAGGCTTCAGGATTCTCTCTCCCTCTCTGGGCACTTGGCATTCCTTTTATGTCTCGCTCCACATCACTATAACAAGACATAGGTGTTAGGGTTAATTACAAACCAGGTGGCAAGCCTTACCGCTCTCTCTCTCTCGCAGACCGATGCCGTTTTCACGTTGTAGTGTGGACTGTGAAAACTGATGCTTTGGAAAACGATGACACTTTTTTGTCATGTGATCTATCCAACCAAAACAATCAAGTTGGCGGCCTGTGTTATAGTGGCGCTGTTGTGCCTGATACTCACTTTGATAGCGTTGTTAAAAAATAAATGTCACTTTGTAAAACCTTCATATTGCATTCCTTCAAAGGCAAAGGGAATTTTACTCGGAATTGGTGTCCGGCGACGGAACACAAGGACAATTGCGTTTCAGACCGTACATGCAATGGGGATTTTCGGCATGCGCAGTGACACGATTTAAGCGTTTTCATACGTTTCAGTGTAGATGAGCAACTTTTGGAAAACGTTAGTGTGGACGGAGAGCTTTTTGAAACGAAAACAGCATTTTCAAATGTATCCGGATTAATGTAGACGTAGCCAAAGTAACCACTCTAATCGGCTAGTTCATAACTACCTAGCAACACCTTAACAACCATTCGGACACCTTAGCAACCACATTGCAACACCATTATCCAGTCTGAAAAAAACGTTCTCAACCACTTAATGCCCTGGCATCGAGCTATTTGCTAACTCGACTCAATTCTTTAGAGAATGTAAAAACTAGTGATTGTTTTTGTGTTTGCTTTTCATTACTACCACTTTTTGAGTATTATTTTACTAGAATTGTAAGCTATTAGCTTTCTTTCAATTACAGCAGGAGGGGTACACTGTTACGGTGCCTTTGTATGCACCAGTAGTTTTTCCAATCCTGTGAAAATTGATTCAATGTTGTTTAAAGATGCAGTAATGTGAGGTTTTTAATTAAAAAGTTGGATTTAGCCGAGTCATCTTAACTGTCCTATTCTGAGTGCAGACATTTATTTGTGTCAGACTTTCACCCTCTTTACTGTATTTTACCATTGCATTTAGAATGGATTTTAGGTTTTGGCACAGGCTCTAATCTGATCTAGCCTTTAATAGATTACCTTAATCGAGTCTGCTGTAATGAATGAATAATGAAATAAACGAGTGCCTTTCTTTGGTGCCACCATCAAGGGAGAAGTGGCAGAGGCATTTAAGTGCCAATTGGCAGTGTGGAAGCAGTTAGCATTTATAATGATAAGTGTTCCATCTGCTGTGTGGTGGCAAGCCAAGGGCGACAGATGGAATTTCTTTTCACAATCTGTTTAAATATGTTGTCGTTTTTTTCTTTCCCTTTTTAAAAAGCCCCAGCTTGGCACAGTCATATCACCATTTTTATTAAGGTGGCAATGTTAGATTTGATTTGCTCATCACATTTATTTGTTTTTTTTGTATTATTATTTTTTGGGCACTGATGGAGATGAAGAGTTGATCTGCCAATGGTAGACAAGAAAAATTATAATACAACATGTCTCTGAGTGAAAAAGCAGAGAGCGCAGTGGAGAATGAATTTAGATACTCGATCTCGCTTTATGGCACACAAAAATCCAATTTAACAATCAGGGGTGACCCAATTGCTGAATGGCCTTATATTTGGAAAGAGAGGGGCTGTGGTTTGGGCTTTGGTCTGGGCTCTAAACAAAGGGATTGAATCCCTCTATGTTACAAGGGGGAGAACTATTGAATGAGAGATTTGGATTAGAGGGAAGCACCACTGTTGACATCTGTAGCAGCTACAGTGAGCTGCAAGTCACCAGCTGCTCTATATGAGCTGTTTACTCATGGAGAGTGTAAACTTTGTTCTGTTCAGCTTAGTGCCACAGGGTTTGAACAGCATCACATTACCATACAATCCACTTTACTGGATTTTTAGGAGCGGCTTTTCAAATCTAATTTTATATGTTTTTATTAAAGCCCTGAAGTGCACTGTGTGTGTGTATATGTATGTGTATATATATGTGTGTGTGTATATATATATATATATATATATATATATATATATATATATATATATATGTGTCAACAAATCGTTATTATGACTCAAGTTATTTCAAACAAAGTGAGTTATTGTTTTGGATGCCGTGTCTAACACATCCAAACTCGATCTCTACCATTGTTGTCAATGTAGCTGTTAATGCTGCAAGCACCTTATGCGTCACATTGCAATACACTTTCAGTCTCAGTTTCTGTTTTTGACATGTTTTAGTGGTATTTTTTTCCATTTAAATTTTCCCTGTCCATCTGAAAATCTTTTTTTTTGTTTGGTTTGGATTGATTTATACAGAATTAGTCAAACAGATTTATTATGCTACTAAAGGGCAACACATGTAAATAATATTTTGTTTGTAACCATATGTTCGTTCAGTTGTAACTTGTATAATGTATACAATTGTTTTGCTATTTTAAAAATGGAAATAAAGCCTTATTTCTTATATTTTTCGTTTTTAATTTTTTTATTTATTATTATTATTCTTTCAATTAGAATTCTATAAGAATCTTGAATCTGAAAGCAACTAGTAATAAGTATCTATTTTGTGTTTTATTGTATTTTTTTTAAGTAAAATTTGCATTATTATGAGACCACTTAATGTAATTTTCCCTAATCCAGAGAACCAGAGGCCAGAAGAGAAAACGAACATCCATCTGCGAGGAGGAGAAGATTGAGGTGAGCTTTGACTTCCTCTTCTCACCCCACACTTCTTTAAAGCTGTCTATCTCACTCATTTACCTTTAATGTTTAGAGAGTGTGATGAAAGGAGACAGCTTGTGTATGTTTACACAGCAATATCAGTACTCTCCACTCACCAGCCTCATTCAAACACATGGCGCTCGCTTCTAATAGCTTGTGTTTCCATAGGAACCATCAGCACGAGAGCGAAGACAGAGGCAGTCTACTATGCAGAAAAAGCCCAAAGCCGATGACATGCGGACCGAGTGCGCCACCTGCAAGGGCCCGGGTGACAATGAAAACCTAGTGAGGTGGGTAAGCCCATGTGCTGGGTGTCTCTGAGCATCTGTGCGTGTGAGAGTGTGTTTGATTTGGGAGGGAGGTTATATTCTCATCATGATTAAAGTTCAGGCTTCATTTTAGGGACTCTGCCATGCATGTGTGAGTGGGAGACAGCACCTACTCCACAGGGCCCTCTCTATTTGGCTGCCACATATATTTGCTCACTTGGTTTGGCAGTAATGAGCTGTCTGATTTACTGTCAGCATTTGGCCTCCGGTATAAGGCTTTGGTTTCCTCAAACAGGATTATTTTAATGTAAGCAGATCCCGACCAATTGTCCTGTCTTTGTTCCTTCGTTAACACCTCCTCGTCATAATTTTCAATGCCATAACATTGTTATGTCTGTGCTAAAATATATGCAAACATTGGCTAAGAGACTTATAATTGACGCTCACATACTAGAAATCACAAAGAGTCACCACTTCTGTCACGAGAAGCTGTTTTGGGTAATTAGAGTGACATATTAGGTTGAGTGAAAGTTACTGTATTCCAGACAATCTTTAAAGCTTTTACAATGCATTGAAACAGTATTAGGAGATATACTTTACCAGTCCAAAGTTTGGACACATTTGTCCTAACTTATGTTTCTTATGATCTTAAAACTTTTTATCAAAAGGCTTATTCTTAAATGTTTGCAGTTAGTTTGAAGACAAATATCAGTGGTGTCTACGTATGAATTTCTTTAGGATTTCTTTTCTAGGAAATGGCATTTTCTAACTAATGGTCAGTGAAGGAAGAGCAGCCAACAAGTGGCCAGCATACATACTTCAATACTCTTAATGCTGGTTGAGATAAAGCCTAGAGTGTGCAGAGCTGTTAAAAAGGAAAAGGGTGGCTACTTTAAAGAATCTAAAATATAAGAGTTTTGATTATTATTGGTCGCTACCAGTGTCAGAAATTAACTTATATACTTTTTTGTATATTTTTATTTTTTTGCCTAACCATAAAAAACACTGTGTCATCCATTTGTCAAATACTACTGAATACTAAATACTGAAGTCCTTAATAATTTTTTTTATGATAAATTCTTCATATGAATAATTAAAATAATTACAAATGCAAAATACAGATATTCATTTTTTGCCTCCACATTTTGAGTTTATGTATCATTTTTGTCCCTTTAGATGGATTTTTTGCATGAAGCCCTGGTTTATTTCTAGCCATGGTTAATACATAATTCCTGTACTTCCATTTGTCTTATTACATAGTTATGATGACTTTATTATCTCTCTAATATGTGGAAAATGTTCAACGTATAGAGAGCAGTTACGTCAAAAATGTTTTACTTTTTTGTATTGTTGTATTGTTGTTATGCAGCGTTTAACAACATCATGCTAAATCTGGTAGCTTGAGCTGGTATATGGCCTCAGCTGTAGTGTGAGGTGTGTTGCCCTGACTCTTTCTATCTTTGCATTGAACAGGTTGTGAGAGCCGGGCACCACCTCCTCCCCCCTTCCCTAGAAAAGGACAGATGAGAGAGAGAGACAGGGAGAAAGAGAGAGCGAGAAGCAAATTAACTCGTTTGAAGAGTGGCGTTTCGGGTCGAGGAGTCGCCGCAGATGGCCACCTCTGACCGCCACCTTCGACCGTCCTCTGCCCAAAGCAGACCACGCCATGGACTTGATCATGGTTAAATGATGGTCCGACTATCATATGTGGATTCTTTATAAAAATAAAATAAAAAATTCAATTTGCGTTTGCAAAGGGGAAAATCACCCCTCATTGGATATTATAGAAGGCCTTTATATGGATTCTATGTGAGGATTATCAGTTAGCCAGTTTGGAGGCACATACACACCTATAGGGCTGCTAAACGGTTCTTTCTGGAATACGTCAACAGTGACACTGGTTTGGGGATCATGTACTGTAATTGCACTGTGGATTAAGCCGGATCTCAGATTTAGAGCCTTTTCACCATTTTTGCATTTTTGCTGTCTTCAGGCCTTGTTCATTTTGGGCCTCCAGTACTGGCTTTTTGTTTTCAGAGAATTTTTCCTCTGTTTCTTTCACACTGGCTGTACAATAGTTTACACCCTCTGTCTGAACTAACTTCTGATCACATGACCTAATCAACTGTGTTGACTGAGTCAAATGTGGTTCTGAAAGCTAATTGTGTCTTCTGTTTTTATTGCTTTTTGTTATGAATGCTCCTAATGGTCTTAGTGCTACTGTTTCTTTGCTGTCTTTTGCTTGTGTTGTGTAAATTATATGGTGAATAGTTATTAGATAGTAGAAATTAGAATAAGTAGAATCCTTTTTTTTTTTTTTAAGTATTGGACGTTTCTACTAGTTGTGGTAGCGGTATTATAGCTCAGTATAGCTTAATATGATAATATCTGTACTTGCACTGTAGTTCTTAATGTAGCATCACTAATAATAGCGTGAATCTCATGAAAACATGTCCGGGTTACCACCAAATTAAAATAAAAAATAGGAAACTCTATTTAGTATAAAGAAAATGTAGCTGCTTTTAGGAGCATTTCGATTTTTTGCTTTGTGACTTAATTTACGACAGTTTAGCACATTTTCTTTACCGTTATTGGTCACTACTTTTTACTTTTGAGTGTAAAGTCACTTTATTCTCATTGATGACAAGTTTAATTCTCACTACTGTAATGTAGTCATTTTTAAAAAATTTAAATGTACATAAATTTAGGGCAATATATATATTTTTTTAATTAATATTACATCTAAAATATATGAATAGTCTTTTTTTTTTTGCATTAAAGTAATGACAGTTATTTATTTTGTTTTTCATTTCATTAATTAAACTATAAGCCTTTTATTTATATATATATATATATATGTGTATGTGTCACAATACAAAAAATCTTAGGCTTCATTTTCTTTCAAATAAAATTTCAAATGTTCTCGTTCTAATTTTGGGGAGAAATACAACCTGGACATGTTCCTGACAGGTTTCATGAGATTTACCCAATAAGACAAGTTGTAGAATGCTAAAACTCGTTCATTAATTGTGAAAGTTGGCTGTTTTGGTATTTTGGCTTGACAGTAACTGTATATTTTGCAATGGCAAAAAGACATCCTTACACATTCTCGAAACTCCTTATAGCATCTGAACCCCCAAACCCTCCTTGTCATTCCCTCATACCACAGTGGATTGCTCTATTGACAGCCTTGCTGCCTAATTCCATGGCAGGATGTCTGGCAGATGACATCTGATGCCCCAAATTTACCACTCTGGCGATACCCTGTGGATCCTGTCTTCATGCCATGGGGAACAGCCTTGCCCCTCACTCCCACTCAAACTGCTTGCACGCACTGGTGCAGACACAACACTTCCTTCACTGGGATTTACACATCTCTCCACTCTGGATGACTTCAGCTGCCCTTTAACCTCTTACCCTCCCTGTATCTTTAGCCAGAGATTTATCTTTCTTCTCTACTGCGGTCTTGTCTCGCTTACAGCATACTGTAAGTGTTTGTCAGGGCACATACTGCATCTGCTTTGCCGAGATAATGCTGCAAGATGGAGCCTGTTAGATTACAGGTTGCCTGCTGTCGTGTGATGTTAGCTTACCAAAGTATAGAGATCTTTTGCCTTTTTTTATGTGTTTCTGGCATAAGCCGTGCTGCCATTTTTGTTCCAAATTGTTTGGAATGGAAACATTTATTTGTACTTGAATATTTTTAATTGAACTCTTTATGATTTGTTTTTATTTATTTAATGTAAATATGTGACATTTTAATTTATTTTTTAGATATGCTTCTTGTGACTTAAGATGAGATTATGTCCTGTGAATATGCAGTATGTTCATTGCCATGCTTCTTTTTGGATAAGTGTGCTTTTAAGACAGACGTTTGTGTTATGTAAGCCTTAATAAACATTTGACTTTTTCAACTCATTGCCATCGTGATGAATGAGTCTCAGTTCTGCCAGTTAATGGATTGTTCAGGTTGAAGCAAGAGTCTAACAGCTACGTTGTATCGTTTTTAACTAGAGATGCTTCAGTGTCTGACTCCAACAGCCATAGTCAGCCACAGCCTAGTCTCACAGAGGCAGACTTTAGTGTAAAGGCATTAATCTAGTGCACTTTTCAACATATTCTTTCTAAGAATGACCCACTTAGACAGGGAAAACCATCAGACCAACATGTAAAGTGAGCAATAACAGTTAATTTTGTTTTTATGTGCCATTTATGGCATATTAACCTGAAATTAATGATACCACAATAATAGACCAATGTGCAGTCTGCGCTGAATGGCTGTACAGACAACATTTACATTAAACATTTTTATGCATTTGGCAGATGCATTTATCCAAAGCGACTTACAGTACACTTATTTCAGGGACAATCCCCCCCGGAGCAACCTGGAGTTAAGGACACACTGGTGGTGGCAATGGTGGCAATCTTCTGATTACCACTTCTGTACTGTAGCTTACTACACCGGAGAAACACTGGAGAAAATAGCAGCAAATGTGTGTAGATTTTGATCAGAATTTCTGTCTGCCCAAATGTAATAAGTGCAGACTATTTCACAAACATAACTCAGAAAACAAAGTGAAATATGCAGTTCTTCTTGTTTCTAGATATACAGTAGTTAATTTACCAAGTACAGGCAGGAAACTGAATGGCGCAAGATGTTAGTTTTTTTTTTTCCCCTTGTTATCTGTTAGTCAATCAGCTCGCTCACATGTGATATGTCAAGCCAATCGGCTCACATAGTGTAAGCTGGTATAGGTCTTTTGATGTATAATCAGCATTTAAACTTGCTAATTTTCCAAGTAAGCTGGTTACACGGCAAATGTTTTTACTGAAACCCTCCACCTTCCCAGCTCCACAGGTCTATATATGCTACATGGTGATTGTATTTATGTCTTATTGTGCAGCAGAATGTCATACAGGCTTTATGCAGCATGTCTTGTGTTTTTCTAATTGTGCAGCAGCATGTCCACATGCTTAACTCAGTATGTATGTTCTAGCAATAACAAGTCTCTGTATTGCTTTGCAGCAACAGCAGTGGCAGATATAGTCCACCAAGACCAATATTCTATTAGTATGTCAATCCCACATTAACATGCTAAGTCTTTCTGAAAGTTTTCATGACTCCACTCAAACAAAACTCTGAATGTCTAAAAGCACTTTTCCACCATCATACCGAATGATGCCACTAACCTCTTAAACTTTGGCAAATCCAGTAATTATTTCTTCCTCAGAAGTGCACTTATTTGTATCAATCAGATACCATTGCTTTTTTTCCTGGTATAGTGATAACTTGTGCACCCTGATTTGTTTGCTACAGCAGGCTGTTACCCCCCACACACACACACCCCACTACACATTACAAAAAGCCCAGTGTGTCTGCTGGTAAGTGAATAGGATTTGTGCTTGTATGACGGCAACAAGAACAAGCTGCAGATCTGTGGAGGCAACAAACATGAGTCGGCCGAACATAGCTCTGAACCTCTTATTTTGCACCAGATAGATAGAATCAGTTCAGCTGGACAAGCAGTGCGGCTAAGTTCCGGTTTGAAACCAGGGAAGGAAATGAGGGGGAGGAGAATGATCTGGAAGAGCAGTAACCTTTCTGATGATGAGCGCCTTCCCTATTACAGTCCTGATGCAGGATCTAGGGAGATGATTTAATGGCGGCATTTTGATTTTGCTGACTTCACATTTTTTTTCTTACGTTCACACTCCCCACCACCATTAAAGAGAAATTCCAAGCTCTAGGACTGCAGAGTGTGTGAAGACTGGCCAAGCAGCTAAAAACGATTTCAAAATGGCTTCTATAATGTGTTTTGTCCTTCTCTGTTTACTACAGCATTTGAGTGTACTGTATATGATTCTGAATTCAGCACCTCCCCCTTCTTTGTGTAATTGTTAGATGACTTGCACAGCCCAGAGGTGCCTAACTAATTAGCAAAAGCCTGGTAGAACGCTGTGTACTGCATCTGTTGGTGCCAAAACAGACTGTCTGGAAAGGGTCCAGAGTGGAGTCAAGGTACTGTAGGGTGTTGTGGCAGGATTTAAAGGCATAGAACACCCAAAAATAATAAATAATGTAATTATGTATTCATCCTCATGTTGTTTCAAACCCATATATATATATATTTCATATTGACCTTGTTTGTCAAGCTCTAAAAAGGACAAAAGCATCATAAAAGCACCAGAAGTAGTCAATATGACTGGCGTGCTGCATTCGAAGTCTTCTGAAGACATCTTATAGCTTTGTTTCAGAACAGAAATTTAAGTTGTTCTCCACTGCTAATATTCCCATCCAGTGTGCTTTTAACAGCTGCGACCGGTGCTGTTGAGTTGAACTCCAGATCTGGGTCAGTCTGACTCGTAAATGGATCAACTGGTTTATTAAAAAGAACTGACTCAAAATAATGATTTGTTCATGAATCAGACTGATCACAATTCCAAGTTATTTCAGTGGAACACAAAAGCAGAAATTTACGCTCCTCTTTTCCATACAGTGATATTTCATAGTGACCTTGTCTGTAAAGCTCCAAAAATTTAAAAAAGCATTATAAAAGTAGTCCATGCAACTTGTGTGCTATACCCCACGTCTTCTGAAGACATTTGATAGCTTGATAGACAGAAGTTTGTTGATGGATAATCTTCCCCTTCAGTGATTTGTTTACTTAAGAGCTGTTGTGATCAGATCATTAGTAAGTCTGAGTTGAATTCAAGAACAGGATCAATTTGATTTATGAACCTGATCAACCAATTTATTGAAATAAAAGGCTTAAAATAATGATTTGATCCAGATATTGCGGTTAGCTCGCTAATTCAACGATTCAAGTCGAATCTGGTTGATCCAATTGAAAGAGCGATTTGTTCAAAAATCAGACACACCTGGATCTGGTGGTCAGCCTGCTGATTCAATTATCTGGTTGAATTCGGCTGAAACTAGATTTGGTTGAAGAAATATATGTTCATAAATCTGATCTATATAGGTCTTGATTCTACATGAGGGTTAGTAAATATGACAGAACTTTATTTAATTAAAATGGATAAACTTCCCTTTAACAGCTGATTTGGAATCAGCCCCCTTTTAAACAGTTTAACCTCCAACATTTTAGGCCAGATAACAGAACTTAACCTCAATCAGCTCTCACCTGGAATGCACAGAGGCAGTTAAAATACTGAATTTGGGACACCATGGCCCCCTGCTGTCTACTTGGAGAAATGCACTGCCGTCCCGCAGGTGGCTAATTCTTCTTAAAGTTAGTGCCCCACATTCCCATCCTGGCTTTAACTAAGAGAGTAAATGAGTGAGCTGTGTGGTAATGAGATAATAAAGAGGAGTTACTCTGTCAGGGCATCTGTCTGGTGTTCCAATTTTCACTGTAAGCCCCCTTATTGCTTCTCCTCCTTGTAATACAAAGGCCTCTTAATGATGCCATTCCCACCTCAACAGTAAATCAAAAAGAGGGAGGCTCACAAAGGCTGTTAATCCACTCCCTCAATAGAGGGGGATTCACAAAAAGCCACAGGGGCACTTTGTCACAGCCGGCAGTCAATGGCAGAGTGTCTTGTGCTATACTGATCCCTATCACGTGGTCGCTCCCCAAGTAATTGTACTGGACCCAAGTGATAAATTTGCTGTGATTGACCCGTCTATATGGGTTGAGAGTACTGGGCCTAAAGATTTGCAAAGTGTCTTTTTGGTAAAACGCTTCCTAGTAAGCCCTGGAAACATTGTGGATCCTGGTAAATAACAGACTGAACACACTATCCATTTAGCATGAGTTGGTAGAGAGTTTTGTTGTTGAAATCAGTCTATGCCTACTAAAATATGAATCAGTGGTCCTCAGTGGCACATGTAAACTCCAGTTTCCGGGTGAAATGTCCACAGAGTGTCACCAAAAGCAAGTAGTATTTTTAGTTGTAAATGATGTAACATAGTCAACAGCATATTTTATTAACCCGAACTCCACCACTTAACCTAACTATCTGTGTAGAAAAATAATAAAATTTTAGAGTAGAAATACAATCACAGAATTGTGCTCAACATTATGTATGTGACCACAATTACTTCCTAGTTTCCTTGTGAAAACTACGTGTCTTAGAGGTTGCGCTAGAAGTAAATGTGATAATTGTTTCAAAAACGTCTTATGGGGAATGATGCTTGTCAGTAATTTGCTGAAAAGGACTGATTAAAGGGTACATTAACTTTTGGAAGCAACATGTCAATTTTCTTTGTGATACTTTTGGAAAAGCTGTTAGAATGTGGGGTTCAATTGCTCTATCGAATTTAAGTATTAATTGTCTCCGTTTGCTTAGAGAAAACATTGTGTTCAGTGGAAGTATTTCTTTGAATGTCTGCAGGTTTACAATGTTGTTTTTTGGGTGCACAATCATTAGTTCATTAGCTAGCTATTAATCGTAGCTGTCGGATTTGCGTTTCCACCACCAAAGCATTTTTTAAGGTCAGTTTGGAAATTGCTCTCACTCAGAGGAAACTAATCCACAAAAGAGCCAGTCAAAATTGCCATGCAGATTAATCCCTTAGCATAAAACCTAATTAATTACAATCTTCAAACAATTACAAAGTAATCCTGCCTTTATTTTGGCATTAAAGGGGCATTTTAGCTATAGCTTATCTGAAGTATAGCAATGTTTTTTTGTTAGTTTTGTTATAATGTACTTTGTTCTTTGTTCTCGAATGAGATGAAAGACATTTTGCTAGATCCTCATGGGGTTTGTAATTAGTGGTGTTTGCTAAGGTAAGCATCACAATTACTATTGCTCATACTTTTAAACATACCCTTAACCGTAAGTACTAACTTGTGGAACTAGTCCTACATTATTTGTATTACAGACATGAATGATACCTCAAATTGTGCAGTTTGATATGGAGTGGTGTGCTATTATTTTTTCCTGGTGCAGGAGTCCAGCCATATCTAGGGACTAGAATGTCAGACTTAGGGTGGGTTTTTTATTGCTCTTTAACTCTTTTACATTCCAGGAACGTGTCTATTCAACCCTAATGGCTAGAATAAAAAATTATTATAATTGAAATATGATTCCTTGAGTCAACCCCTACAAAATGTATACCTCCGGTTTAATTTCATCGCTATTGGTTTTTTTTTCGCCATTTAGAATTTTTTAAAACCTACTTTTTCGAACTTAGACCGTTAGTCCGATTGGCACAAAATTTGGTATACATCATCTACAGGCCACCTTACTACAGATACTTAACAAAACTTTTTCCACATAGACAAGAGAACACTCTGAGGTAACATGCAGCGTTTCTTTCATTTTCTATGCTAGAGGGCACTATAACTTAAGAAAATAATAATTGTGCAACTGTGCTCAAAGCAGTTGAATTAACTCCAGAACCGTATAGGATAAAAATACAGTACTGTGCAAAAGTTTTAGGTACTTGTGAAAAATTTTGCATAGTGAGGATAATAATAACAAATAGTTTTCATTTATCTCTTAATGTCATACAAAGTCCAGAAAACTTAAAAATCTCAAATCAATATTCGGTGTAACCACATTTGCCTTTAAAAATGCACCAATTCTCCTATGTACACATGGACACAGTTTTTCTTGGTTGTTGGCAAATAGTTCCAAGCTTCTTGGAGTTTATTGCCACAGTTATATCTATTTAGGCTGTCTCAATGTAAGTAATCTCAGACTGATATGATGTTCAGTGGGGGGCTTTGTGGGGGCCATGGCATCTGTTGCAGGGCTCCCTGTTCTTCTATTCTAATCTTTTCTGTTTGTAAAAGTAATGTTTGGGACTCTAACATTTATATTTACCATTGACACACTAAAACTGAAGATATAAATAACCATCTTAAGACAAATGCTTTTGTGAAAAATCTTATGTGCCTAAGATGTTACAGTACTGGTTATATATATATATATATATATATATATATATATATATATATATATTCTGTAAATCCATCAGTGCCTCCAAATCATGTGGTCATATGAATTTCCATTTCAGAAAAAAACACTTCTGCCGTTTAGATTTTTTTGAAACGCCTACTTTTTAGAATTCGCCCCTGGCTGTTTGCCCGATTTGCACAAAACTTTGTATTCATTATCTACAGATATTCCTGACAATAAGTTATCAAAAGAATTTGGTAAATCGTTCAGAAGATATTAGCCAATAGGTTTTTGTTTATGGCCTATTATGACTAATTGACCCATATCTTGTGAGCACATATTTTAAACATAAGAAAGATTTGAATACATGCACAAAAGAACATTCTGAGGTAACATGCAAAATTTCATAAATTTGGCATGGCTGTAAAATAAGAAATACCTAATTTCTCATCTGTATTTAAGAAAACAGTCGGCGAGTGAAAATCGGGCCTAAAATCGTTTAGTGTAAACTCGCCATTAGGGTTCCACAGTATCTTTCCTCTGTGCTTTGCCCCCGATAATTGCCGCTTGTGGACATATTTAAAAACGTATTTGTGTATGTAGAAAATAATTAACATCAAGGTTTATAAATGCCGTAAAACTACATTTCATACTGAATTTCATTAACTAATGTTAACATACACAAACTTATTTGAAAGTGTTACCATTTGTTCTAAAGAATACCTTTTCTATTTTGCATTCAAAAAGTTTAATAATTATGTTTATTCTACTTTTTATCCTGCTTTTATTTATTATGTTGGTGAATTTGCCTTCAACAGTACCATTGTTTCCATTCAAATTGTAATGCCAATTAAGGCACTGAATTTAGACCGATCATCTTAAACAAAGCAAATTTTCATCATGATTTATTTTTTTTGCTGTGCCCTTTGCTTCACTAGTTGAATTTTCCATTCAGGCCTAAGTGTTCGTGATGATGGTGATTGCTAGTAAGTCTCTTTAAAATGCAAGATGATTGCAGTAGTAATCATAAAACTCTGTGCACATCATCTGTGAGCCCATTTTAATTACATATATCCTTTACTTATATCCAGGGGAATTTATAATTTTACAATATGGTATTAAAGCCCCTTTGAATAAACATTTGAGATATCTGTCTAATCACCGGTTGTGTAGACGAAGGCCCCTGTCCTGAACCAGGCCGCCTGGCTCAGGCTTTAAAGGGAATGTCATGCTGAAATAGAGTTCTAAGTAAAAGGATGAGAAGAGACCAAGCAAAAGAGCCACCAGGCTTTTACCCAGCGTCGAGAATCGAGGGAGATGATGGTAGGAGGGAGTCTGAGCAAGCCAGGGGGTCTCTTAGAACTGCTCTTAGAGATTAAACAGTAGATGAAAGGGGATACGCATCACTAGCTGAGAGCAACATGTGTCACAGACAAAAGCAATCAATCGTGTTTTTCCCCTCACCTCACATCCCAAGAAGATTACATCAATCAATAGACTCTCTTATGAGTGATTGGATTCCATCCAAGATTGGAAGAGAGAGTTGGAGGGGAGGAGAGGGATGAGCAGCTCAATTTTCCCAATGATTAAAGCGGACCTAAATTGCTTTGATAACATCAAGGACTTTTTGACGGGGCCCATAAGGGCAGTGTGTAGAGCAGATAGCAGTCTGCGCCTGCGTGTTACATGAACCATGAAGAAACTGGTATGACATGGCAACTCATAGCGCAGAGAAACTTCAGAGTCTCCTTATGCAATATGCTGGTGGTTGGGAGGGGCTGGTGCATTCACAAAATAGATGGCATCATGAGGAAGGAAAATTATGTAGATATATTGAAGCAACATCTCAAGACATAAGCCAGGAAGTTAAAGTTTGGTCGCAAATAGGTTTTCCAAATGGAAAATGACCCCAAGCATACCAGCAAAATGGCTTAAGGACAACAAAGTCAAGGTATTGGTGTGAACATCACAAAGCCCTGACCTCCATCCGATTGAAAATTTGTGGGCAGAACTGAAAAAAGTGTGTGCAAGCAAGGAGGCCTACAAACCTGACTCAGTTACACCAGTTCTGTCTGGAGGAATGGGACAAAATTCCTGGTGAGGACCTTGTGGAGTGCTACCCAAAATGTGACCCAAGTTAAACAATGTAAAGGCAATGCTACCAAATACTAAAAAAGTGTATGTAAACTTCTGACCCGCTGGGAATGTGATGAAAGAAATAAAAGCTGAAATAAACCATTCTCTCTACTATTATTCTGACATTTCAAATTTTTAAAATAAAGTAGTGATCCTAACTGACCTAATACAAGGAATATTTGCTACGATTAAATGTCAGGAATTGTGAAAAACTGAGTTTAAATGTGTTTGGCATTTTAGGTGTATGTAAACTACCGACTTCAACTATATATTTATACAGTACTATGCAAAAGTCTTTTGTTTCACAAAAACATTTGTCTTATATCTGCTAATTTAGTGTGTCAATAAGAAATATACATTTTATACTCCCAAACATTCCTTTTGCAAATAGAAAAGAATGGAAGAACAGGGTGCCCTGTAACAGATGACATTGCCCTCACAAAGCCCCCCACTGAACATCGAGTCAGTCTGGGATTACATGAAGAGACAGAAGTAATTGAGAAAGCCTAAATAAATACACAATAAATACATGTACAACAGTTAATTCCGGTCCTCAAATCTGATTGGATGCGAGACATTCCATGAGCACTGATGGTCTGACACCATCAGCACTCCGACGCTTCACTGTCTGTATCACTTCTCTTGTGTTCGCGCCGTTCGAAACTAAAGTGTAAGAGCTGTGCAGATGTGGTAAGAGCTACGTTTTGTCTTTTTTTACATTTATTTATTTTTAAATTTTATATGTTAGCCAGCAGGTGGTGGCAAAAGATAATTTTTGGGTGTAATGTGAGCCAGTTAGGTGACGTGAAGTGAATAAGCTTAAGCCAGTTTTTACATACAGAACTCCCATGATCACTCGTATTACTACTACACTACTAAAGCTAGGAAATAGCTTTAAATGGTTTTAAAAGAACAACTTCATCATTACGGCTCATCACAGCTGAAAAACAGACTGATTAATTACACAAACTGAAGGCGCTTACCTCTTACCGGACTTTCCACATTAGAGTGGACACACTGTTTAAAATGGTGGCAGACATTACGGTTTCTATAGTGAAAGACTCTTGCGCACCAGCTACCGTGAAATAGGGAGAAATACCCCCACTTGGATGGCTACTTTTCCACTGAGAAAGCTGATCTTCATAAAGCTGACAGCATCTCTGCTTGGAAGTGGCAACAGGTGATCACACACTCAGTCTCTCTCTTTCTCTTTCTCTCTCTCTCTCTCTCACACACACACACACACACACACACACACACACACACACATATAACTTGTTCAAATAACTTGTTAGAAACAGCACAAGCTGTAATACTATTTCTGAAGCAACATTTTTTAATTACTAACCAAGGCTTGGACGCATCATTTGGTTTGAACCAGCAATGGCAGATTCTGATCCACTGCATAATAAAGTAGTTCCATGCACAAATGTGTTTTTATGACCTTGCTCAGTTTTTCCCATTTTTTTACTTGTTCATTGAACTGTTGTATATAGCAAAATCACACTCGCAATCATGCTATATGGCCCTAAATCAGCACTGCTGTGATTACCTACGGCACTACGGATTTACAGAAGTGCTGATATAGGGCTATATAGTACTCTTTTCCATGTGATATTGCTTAAATATGTACACACATTTTCATCAGCCATTACTCCAACACCTTATCCTTGAGTTATCATGCTAAATAGCTAATTTGGTACAAGAAAATGTAATTATATCAAGCACAGCTGAAAGCTGTTTGGTTAGTTAAATGAAGCTTAACATTGTATTTGTTTGTTTTTGAGTTGCCACCATATGCAATACACTGGCATGTCTTAAGGTCAATATTAGGTAAAAAATGGCATAAAAGAAACGGCTTTCTCTAGAAACTCAACAGCTCATCATTGTTTTGAGGAATGAAGGCTATACAATGCCTGAAATTGCCAAAACGAATGAAGATTTCATGCGAAGGTGTACACTACAGTCTTCAAAGACAAAGGACAACTGCATCTAACAAGGACAGAAAGAGATGCGGAAGGCCAGATGCACAACTAAACAAGAGGATAAGTACATCAGAGTCTCTAGTTTGAGAAATAGACACCTCACATGTCCTCAGCTGACAGCTTCATTAAATTCTTCCTGTTCAACACCAGTTTCATGTACAACAGTAAAGAGAAGATATTCTTCATATGAGAAGAATTGCAAAGAAAAAGAAAAAGACAAAGCTCCTTTTAAACAGAAAAACTAAAAGTAAAGGTTAGAGTGGGCAAAAAAACAAAGACATTGGACAACAGATAATTGTAATAGAGTGTTATGGATCTTAAACCTATTGAGTTTATTTTGGGAT
Organism: Xyrauchen texanus; assembly: GCF_025860055.1. NCBI lineage: Eukaryota > Metazoa > Chordata > Actinopteri > Cypriniformes > Catostomidae > Xyrauchen > Xyrauchen texanus. The sequence goes on along the minus strand of NC_068285.1, from coordinate 27,921,936 downwards.
CAGCTAGACTGTAAGGTGCGTGAGAAGTGCCCAAAAAGACATCTATGGCAAGTGCTACAGGAAGCATCTGGTGAAATGACACCTGAGTAACTAGACAAACTGACAGCTAGAATGCCAAGGATCTCTAAAGCTGTCATTGTTGCACATGGAGGATTTTTTGATGAGAACTCTTAGAAGTTTAAAAAAAAAAAAAAAAAAAATGTAAATAGTAATTTTTCAAGTTATTAATGTCCTGTCTATACATTGTGATCAGTAGAATGCCACGTTGGTGAATAAAAGTAAACATTTCTTTCCATAAGAGCAAAATTTGTACATTATTCCAAACTTTTGGTCCGAAAGTTGATCAATTTCTCAGTCTTAGGAATTACTTTTATGCTTACTCATGTGATTTTTGGAAATAATAATTTCTGGTCACCATTCACTTGCACTGTATGGACCAACAGAATCTAGATATTCTTCTAAAAATCTTCATCTGTGTTCAGCAGAAGAAAGAAAATCACACACATCTGGGATGCCAGGAGGGTGAGAGAAATGATGAGAGAAAATGTATTTTTGGTCAACTATGCCTTTGACTTGTATTGAAACCATTCTATTCCTTTGAAGTAAATTATTTTCATAAAGTCATGACTTGATTGAACTGGCCAAATGTAGTCATGTGAAATACGTACTTTCATTTCTTTTTTTTTAATCTAAAATAATTTTACCTCACGGAGGCAGACTTGACACTAGGCAAAGGTGGGCAACCGCCTAGGAACCCTAAAAGCTAAGGGCCCCATAAAATACAAAATATATATTTTTTATTATTATTAATGCAAAATAACATATGCTGAAACTTGAAATATCGCTGTTATCACACCAATATGATTAATATTGCTGTTATTTTCAGCACCGTCAATGGAAGCAACCTGCTCAGATCAAGCCTGAAATGAATATTCCAAGGTTTTACACAATTACTCAAGTTCATGGAGGTAACTGGCAAGGAAGTCTCAAGTGTTCCAACTTCAGCACATGGCCATGCTTTCAGGGTTGAGGTAATGTTACCTCTGCGCTGCGCTCTGGTCACACAGCCGTGTTCTAGATCCGCAAACCACAAGTTTATGGACTGCATGTAAAAAAGAGCGGTAGAGGTGATCACTTGAATATTCTTGAGGTATTATTCTTTTTTTTTTAAAATCTTTGTGTCTAGATGCTTTACTTCTAGAAGATGGGTTTTAGTAGTGTGAGCTTATAACTGGGAAACACTGGATTCAGTATTTTTCTCTAATGGGATGAGTTCCTCTTGCCTATTCAGATTAGTGCTATATTTATAAAGCACCACAATGAATATGTTAATAAAACATGTATTTAAAATCAAAGAAATAGTGTTTTAATTACAAATCAGGGAATAAGAAACTAGGCCTTCATATTCTGTGGTGTGTTGGAGTTTTAGAAATTGAAATCATTTATCTTAAAGCTACTCTAACTTTTTTGTTAAAAGATTACAAAATGTTATTAATGAGAGAGTTCCAAACCATGTCTTTACCCAAATACACTTTGATAAACCTATAATAACGAATTATATTTTATAGCTGTACGGATGGATTTTGTGGAAAATTGCATACATACGTCATTCGCCCATGCGTGTTGACGTCATATCCATGCACAGAGAAAATAAGCTTGTGCTACTGTTGCGCTTGTGTGGGAGTAGCTGAAGCTGAAAGATTGTTGTCACAATGAACGAGAAAAACTGACCATGGATCATTCAAAACCGCAAACATCTGGGGAATCACCGTTTGTATAAACAGAGTCCGTAATAAAACCCAAATGAACATCGGCTTGGATTTTCAGAGGTGGCGACAAATGAAAGGATTTAAAAGTGACCAAGAGACGGCTTTTTCTTTACTCAACAGTTAAGATATGTTATTGATATGGTTTATGTATAGTTGTGTGTGTGTGTAGTGAAATACAATATTTATACTGTAATCAGTGCAGAACGTTTCACTTGCTAGCACAGGTGTGTATTTATCTTTATAACGAAAATAACTTGTATAAATAAATCCTTTAGTCCTAGGCTTGCCAACTGGTTAGTAACAATAACAATCTATAAATTAGTTACTACAGTGGTCTATTTGTTCAGAATATCCTGCAGTTATAAAAACTTTACAATGCTTGACCTTATCAAACTAGCAGTCGTTATGTCTTATATTAATGAATGTTTGCAACTTAATTTATTTCAAAACATCAGTGTTTCCAATATGTCAAAACAACTTCATAAGATATGGCACTTACCTGCTCAGATGGCATGCTTTCGGATATCCTTCTTTTCCATTCTTTCGTTATGTATTTGTCCATTTGCTCTAAGATATCCTATATTCATGTGTACATAGAGGAGCAGAGCCGAACCACAACCAAAACTATGTTCTTCCGCAAGATGAATGCAGTTTTATTTTTAAACCACTAGAGGGCCAAAAGTTACATAGTGTAGTTTTAACATGAGTATTAATGGTTATAAAACATGTAATTATATCAACATTTGTTATGGATAGGGGTTTAATTAAAATGTGAGTGATTATTTATTATGCTTTTTAATGAAAGTTGGCAGAAAATCCATTCTGATTGGCTGGCTGCTATAGGCAACTCTTGTGAGAAGAGACAGACTCATCTGGTAGCCAAGTTTTGTTTAAAATGCACCAGGCTGCTACAATGAGCACATCTGAAAAAGAACTAGAAATAACTTTTGTATTAGATTTGCTAAAGATTGCAATTTTATGTTATTGAAAGAAATTAAAGAATGTTGTTGAAGAAAATTGTGTGATTAAGTGATTATTTGAATGAGCTACCACTTTTTTTTTTTTTTTTTTTTCTTCTTTCATGGCATACCACAATTAATAATAAAATAATAACAATGAAGAGGGCCCCATTCCTGTACTTTGCCTAGAGCCCCTAAATCACTTAATCCGCCCCTGGTACATCATTATCAAAGACACAATTTTTCTTGGAAGTTGCTTTAAAATCCACTCATGTCCAGCTCATGTCTCCTTTTGAATGGATGCTTCTTCTCATAAGGGTCTTGATAGAAATATAATGTAGAGTTTGATCATAGGCCTATTGATGGAGGAAACTTATGATGTTTTTCTGGTATGAGAGTGTGTCCGCTTAATTATAAATCAAATGGTTTCCCCTGTATCAAGATGTCAGAACAACATTTCATTATTGCAGTTCAAAATTCACTATTGCTTTGAACAGAGCAGCAGTGATGCATTATGTATTTTCTGTTGACAATACACACTATTGAATAAACAAAATGTCTTGTAAAAGGAAGTGTTTACACAAAGGGTAGAAATATATTTGTTCTCAGTAGTCAGTAAGAAAGCAAACCCATTATAATAGATCTCTTTGTCACACATGAAAGTGGGAAAGTAAAAAATAAAAGTTCATTTGGAAGGTTACTTCCTGTTGATCTGCCAATGATGATTGGGTATTGTCATTTGAATTCCAATTAAGTAATTATATGGCTGTCTGTCAGCTTGGGTCTGTATCACTGAGCAGTGTTTTAATTCAAAGATATTAAACTGTGATACACAACAAATGTTACAAAAGGTTAATTAAGGCTAAATAATTAAAGAGTAAATGGTGTATCGGGGCACGCCCCACTAATAAAATTCAAGCCTTCCATGGCTGTCGCAGGTCTTAAACATTCCCTCCACAGAAAACTAATGAGTATCTCACTCGTTCTTTATTTGCCCGAGTGGGAGATTCATACGAAATCAATCGGCAACTGTGTGCAGCAATAGCCGCGTCCTCATTCGCGCAGCACACACAAACTCTTGGTCATTTGTCTTCTTTTTGCAAGGAAGACTGGGGTGATTTAAATTCCCCTTTACTGTACAGATATGCCTGCTCAGCCCCGTGTGTGTTTGTGTTTGTTAGTGATAGGTTGTTCATGAACGATTTGTTCATTTTGAAAAATCTTTTATGTGACTCAGAAGAATGAGTAGTTTCAGAGAGTGATTCGTTCATTTCGGGTTGGATGTGCATTTGCATTGCTCAACCTCCGCATAGGTGCTGTAAGTTCACTTTTGAACTTTGGTCCGAATCGTTCGTTCTTTTGTCATGTGACTGCCGTATATGCCATGCATTGCTTACACAGGAAACAGAAATTATTATTTCACCTCTTGAGTCATCTGGTGTGCCTTTGTGTGTTTGTAATCATAACTTGTCTGCACATCTGCCTGCGCAAAATAACTGGACTTGAGGATAGATTTGTAATTACAGTCGGCATTTTGCTTGTTGATTTTATATCAGCTGCACGTTTGCTTGATATTGCAACAATGGAAATTCTAAGACAAGAATCAATACTAGTGTTGGTTTGATCAAACAAACACTTTGCATGGAAAACACTTTATTTTCCTTTTTTATTGTTTTTGTGTTATGCATATTACAATTTAGTGAACTGATACACTAATAACAAAACATAATTATAAGTGACTCGGCAAAAAAATCACCCGGTGTATATATATTTAGTTTGGAAATGTTACTTAGTTATTAAAGGGGAAAGTTCTCCCAAAAAAGAAAATTCTGTCTCATTTAATCACCCTCATGTTGTTCCAAAACCGTATTCCTTTTTTTTTCTATTTTACACAAAAGGAAATGTTTAGCAGGTAGTCTCATTAACTATTTACTTCCATTGTACGCACAAAAAAAACAAAAAAAAAACACGAGGGTGATTTTAATTTTTTGGGGTGAAATATATCTTTTAGTAGTAAGGACTATCTTCATAGTTGTAAGGATTCTCTATCAAAAAAAATTGTCACAGAAAATGTTGCATGTAAGACTTGCTATGACTATACTGACTATATTAAACATAGCTTTAAGTAGTTCTAAAACCACAAGTGTAATGTTTTCTTATGGAAGACTGGCTCTTGTTAGCTGGCTGTCTTACTGAAATAGTTTTATTTATTTATGTTGAAATAAAAGAGAAGGGTATTAGTTCTCGTTAACTCTTCCACTAACGAGTGAAAGGCAACCTTTATGGCGAGGTAGTATAATAGGATGTGAGCAAACTGAAGGGTATTTTTCATTTTTTCATTTTTTTCCTTTACCCTCTCTCTCTCACTACAGAGGAGGATCATGTAAAAGAGGCAGCTTTAAGTTGACAGTCTGTCACCGTGGGCAAGCCATTTTCTCATTGCTCTGTCACAATAAATATATTGATAAGAAACATGAAGAAACCGAGCATACCGAGGCACAAACAGTGTGCAAGATAGAGGCAGACCCTGATATAGTGCACAATGTTCCAATGTTTACCCCCAAAAGAAACCCTTAGTGCAGCCTCCACTCATTTTTTGGAAACAGTGTCCACTTTATATTTTCAGTGAATTTTTTGATGAAGAGGTCATAAATATCTTGTGTGCAATCACAAATATGAATGTGGTGAGAAATATGGAGAGGGATTGGAAATTCACATGGGTTGATATATGCTCTATGGGTTATAGAACTGGCAAAAAATAAGGGACTTTTGGAGGAAGAAGACTCCATTTCATGTCCCCTTTCCTGCCACCGTGATGTCCAGAGATAATTTCCTGAACATCTACAATCTGCATATCAGTGATCCAATGGAAGATGCAGAGAATGATAAGATATATGGGGCACAGAGGAGTATGACTATCTCCACAGAGTAAAACCATTCTTGGACATTATGAGGAACAGGTGCATGTCTATTTACCACCCTAAACAGCACATTTCTGTGTATGAGAGTGTGGTTGCCACTAAAGCCAGGATTTCCTTCAAGCAATATATGAAAGCCAAGCCCACCATGTGGGGCATAAAACTCTTTGTAATGGCTGATGTCAACGGCTACACCATTGACTTTCAAATGTATATCGGGAAGTCAGAATTTACATTGGAGAAAAGCCTGTCTTTTAATGTCACATCACTGGTGAACAGAGACTACCTGGGCTCAGGTAGGAATAGCTTCAGGTTTTAAAGGGTTAAATGAGCTTATGAAATTACAGGCTAAGTTGCTAAATACTAAATAGTTGATGAAATGTCAAAAAGTATTTTGACACCACCTAATTAACAAGTTTTGTTTCTCAATGAATTCCAGTTAATACAAACTATAATGCTGTACTATACTATATACTATAACTATACAATGGCATTTTAGGGCATTGTGTACTTCCAACTATATGGCGACAGTTTGGGGAGTGCCTTTTTCAATTCTAGCATGCCCCAGTGCACAAAGCGAGGTCCTTAAATAATTGTTTACCGAGTCTGGTGTGGAAGAGCTTGACAGGCCTGCACCACGCCCAGACCCCATTTAACAAGTGAGTTAGAATGCCAACATCAATATTTGACCAAACTGATGCTCTTGTGTCTGAAAATACCAGCTTGAATTTTGAGTCACGATAACCCATGCACCCGAATTATGCACATTTATTTTAATAACTGAACCATCCAAACTGATAAGTTACACTTTTGTCTTCTTGAGGTCCTAGACTAGTGTTGATCCAGTGGGAATTCTTAATTGTGTTTGTCTTTGACTGCCCTGTTGGAGCTCCGACAAGCTCAGGGGAAATAGTGGGTTGGCATGGTAACCACAGGTAATAATAGTCTCATTCCCTTTCACAAAGGCACCTTGAAGGGCTCCCTTAGGACTTCAGAAGTTTTTTCTGGTTGCTTAGTCAGAAACAGACCGATGCATGTGCAGCCTTGCGTTATGTTACTCTGTTGAATATGAGGAGGTGGCATTATTGTTATCTTTCATTTTAAAAGATGCTTTTGATATCGTGTAAACCTGCCAAACATCAGTCTATGCTACATGTTTGTGGGTCTTCTTTTACTTTAAGGAAGAGTTCACTCACAAATAAAAATTGCTGTTTACTCACCTTTATGTTGTTCCTATGCATTTGTTGTTTTAAAGTGTCACTATGCAGTTCTTCGCGTACATTGACAATTCATAAGGACCAGGGACTCTCAAGCTCCAAAAAGTGCAAATACACACCATAAAAGTAGTCCATATGACCTTTGTGCTATATTCTAAGTGTTCTGAAGTCATACAATAGATTTCTGTGAGAAACAAACCGAAATTCAAGTCATCATTAACTGATAAAATGTACCCCTACTTAAGCTCACGTCTGCATCATGATTTATATATGGCGCGTCTACGCCACTGACAACAAACAGCATTACTATTTTTTAACCATTTTAACCATACCCTTTTTAACCTTGTGTGACACTGTGTCCCAATCTGTGGATGTTGTATTTTGGTTTGCTATACACAACAAATAATTTTCATTAATTTAAACCGACCGAATACTGTTTGCAAAACACTCTAGTCTGTCATTTAAGGGTTAAACTTCTGCCGCACTGAGTCACGTGACAACAGTATGGAGTCAATTTCAGTGAAGCACTTCTACGGGTGCAGAACCAGCACTTTGCCTCTGGTAAGAAACATTTTTGTGTTTTTTCATTGAAACTTGTTTGGGTATAAGAGTAGTTTCTAGTTTCGTTTGATGTGCAGCTTTAAAAAAATCATAACAATTTTGCACATCAGCGCTCATATAAACATGATGTCCACATATGTGGATTTTGGGACATTATTCCCTCAAAAATATTTAAATCAAAAACATGTTAGTTATTTTGAATAACTTTCAATGTTAACACATCTGTGGGTCATTTCACTTCATTTTAATATAAATTAAACTGTTCTGTGACCTGTGCAGACAGAGATCACACTGGAGGTTAAGTCATTCACTAAATAGGAAGCAAGGGACATCTATAGCTTTCTATGCAGCTAAGTGCATTCACTCCTAACATCCAATCAAAAGTTCAGTTTTAGGCTGCAGATGAAGTTTGGAACACTCTACATATTTGGCAGACATGGGACAATGGTATTCAGTACACAGATTCAGAATTTATAATGCTAAAATGTATCTTAACATGGTTGACAGTGATTGGAGAATTCTGGCCATTAATTTGAATAAGAATTATTTATTCAGATTTACAGAAAATCAGCTGTAATATCTGTAACATCTCAAAAACATAAATAGCCAACACTCCTAGAAACATAAAAAACTATTTGAAGAAAAAAAATCTGACTTTCTACAGCTTGTTATTATTAAATATTTCATAACTTAGTCCCACTGACATACATTTTTAGGAAAACAATTTTCTCTAGAATGTTATTTTTATTTTTTTGCTTATTAGTTGCTACTTGTTACAAATCAAAAAGGGAAATGGAAAATGCACATAGCAGTCACGCTCGGGTCTCAGGAGGTTATGGATGCTGAAGTAGGCTAAAAATGATTTTCTGGTGAAGGGGAAACATAGCAGTGAATAATGACTTAAATATGAGTCTGTTCATCACACAAACCTATAATATGGCTTTAGAAGACTTGACATATTTTATATTAAAGTCTTATGGATTACTTTTATTCTCCTTTATATGGTGCTTTCTTGGTGTGTTTTGTCCTTTTTGGAGCTGGACAGCCGCTGGTCACTATGAACTTTGTCAATATGGCAAGAATTGCTTTTTGTGTGTGAACTAATTCTTTAATAATTTCAGTTAATATAGCAGAGAACAGCACTGCTTTTGGTCTTTTCTCAGTAATATTCAGTAATATTGGCCAGAAAACTATTAATGTGATTGGGTTAGCCTTTTCCTGCTATATAACAGTTGTGTTGTCAGAAGGTGTGCTTGTGTCTTGAGCATAAGGCTATATGCTCATTAGCACTGAGCCACATCCCATCCAGTCCTTTTAATTAGCATTTGAAGTAATTGATGGGCCTGAGTTTGAAAAGGGCTTCAACGTCACACAGCATTGGGTTCATTTACACAAAGAACAACCCTGCCTTGCAAAAGTCCCTTTTGAAGTTTCCACTCCGCCGCCTGACTGAAAAAAGATGGCGTCTGCCCGTCTCCCTCTTTTTTCTCTCCCACTCTCCCCCATCCTGCGGACTCACTGATAAGACAGGGGTGCCTCTCCATCCCGTAATGAAGACGAGGATGGGAAAAGAGCCTATTGACCTTGCCGGCTCTTATCGGCTTTATCTGATTTACATTGCCAAATCAGAATCTATTCTATTGATTACAAAATAATTAGTTAATTATGGACAGGTAGGAGAGGGGAGAGCTGGACAGCAGGGTGAAGGGCATGTGAGTCTTGAGCAATTGCAGCTCAGGAATGTGAAATGAGAACTTCTTACAGTAATCTTATAAATAAAATAGGTTGGTATTTTACTATTTAAACTTAAAGGGAAAAAAATGATAATATATTTCAGATTACTTGTGTGCTATATTCCATGCAAGTCCTCTGAAGTCATGCAATAGCTTTGTGTGAGGAACAGACATAAATTTAAGCCATTATTCACTGATAATCTTCCCCTCCAGTGAGCTGTTGACTCGACAATCGCTCTGACTGGATAATTGAGTTAATGAGCTTTGAATGAATCATTCAGTATGATTCATGAACCAGATCAACTCTGAACTAATATGGTTCATGAGTTTAATTCACTGACTTTGAATTGCAGTAGTTGCAGAAGTTTCAGGTTAAAGGAATATTGTGGCCACTTACAATGGATGTGAATCGGGCCAATCCATAAACATTAAAATACTCACTGTTTTAAAAGTATATCCACAAGACTTAAACAATATGCATGTTAACATTATTTTAGTATGATAAAACAGCTTACTAACCTTTTCTGTGTAAGGTTATGTCCAGTTTTACAACTTCATTAGTATAATGATGTAACGCTGTAAATTCTAAATCCCTAATATGACCGTTTAATTAAAAAAACACGTTGATTTTAACAACTTTATAGCTCAAATAATACACAATTTTAACAGAATAATCCATTTAAGTAATATGAAAAAATTTGAATATTCAGATTTCTGCCTTTAAATCCTCCAAAATCTGGCCCCATTTATTTCCATTGTAAGGGCCTCACTGGCCACGTACACAGTGCAACTAAATTTGGTTGTCAGTTCACCTTTTAGTGCTTAATCCTGTTCTGTATACACACACACAGTTCAGTAAAATACAGGAGTAACAACCACATTCTAAAACCATATTAACTCTAGGTAATGGTAACCTCATTTTCAAAAATTCCACGCAGTGTGTATGGAACCTAACTACTCGTTGTTAATGATGTGATTAATGGCGTGTGTGAGATGTGTCCGTCTTCTCCTGGTTTAAATCTCACTTCCAGAGGTATGTGTCTTCATTCACATATTGCAGGTTGTCTGTCTCTTCAGTAGATTCTCTCATCTGCCATGCAGTCTCGGGGTAACCTGGACATTACAGTTCAGAGTGCGTTCACTGTTTAACAACAGCTGTTTAGATGTGCATTGCCAAAAAAACACCTGTTTCTGTTGACAGCAGTTAACTAAACATTGTCAGATGATAATTCATCTCTAGTGGATAATCTCTTTGCTCAAATACTGCAAACAAAAAATGGGTTAAACTAGCGGCATTCATGTTTCACAGGTTTGAGACGCTGCAGCGTTGCTATGGCTACACTTGTGAATAATCACATCTGCGGTCAGTCAGTCCTGTATTCTGTACACATATAAAGCCTATTTTTTTCTTTCTTTAAAGAGCCCATATTATGCTCATTTACAGGTTCATAATTTTATTTTGGGGGTCTACTAGAATAGGTTTACATGCTTTTATGTTAAAAAAACATATTATTTTTAGTCACGTGATGCCATGCGAGGATCGGACGTGTGAACGACGAGCTCTAAGCAATTTTATAGTTTTAATACTTTTTATGACATAAACCGTTGAGATTCAATATATTCTGTACTATGTTCAAGGAGGAACAAAATGTAAAAGAATTCAAAATCCTCGGGCTCTGGAGACATTAAAACATTGACATTGACACTTATATGCTCAAGCTGACACCCCCGATCAGGCCTCAAGCCAGGGAGTCGATTTAATTAGAGAGATTCGGGAAATGCGGCGGGAGATGCTGAACATGTCGGCTATGCTGACGAAGGTCGTTGCTGACTTGGAGGATCTTACTGTGATACGTCGATCGATCACCACCATGGAAGCGAAATGTACTAATATGGTTACAAGAGTGGGGGATGTCGAGAAACGGATCGATTACCTTGAGTCATCGGAGAAGGGAAATATCTGCTAATCAGCTAGCGACCAAGGTGGGTTTGGAGCATGTCTGGGAGAAGTTGGAGGAAATGGAAAACCGTAGCTGACGGAATAATGTCCATATCGTGGGAGTGGAGGGACAGGATATGGTGGAATTCCTGGGTGGGCTCTTTTAATGCAAAAGATCGCTTTTGCATTGATATTCCTGGCCAAATTGAGAATAGATGCTAAGGATGGCCGTAAAACATTTACATGTCCATAGCAAGTGATGTCCTTCATAAAGAATCCCAGATTACATTTCAGTAAATTGCATAGGCCGATTGACAAAGGTGGGCTATGCTTACCCAAGATTTTGTTTTATTATTATGCATTCGCTCATTGGTCACGTCCACCTGAGAGAGAGCTCTTCCCTGGTTTTGTATTGAATAGGAATTTCTTGCCCCTTTCGCATTGCAAAGCCTTTCTGTCAAACGAATAGGAGAAGTTAAGTTATCTCGCATTTGCACACGGTATAGACAAACGTGTCCAGAGTGTTTAATTCAGACATTTATTTAAATGTTGCTTTGAGTATGTGGCTGAACCCAAAATTATTTATTAATAAGTACTCTTTCTGCTGGACAGAGTGGATTGTGTGGGATGTTAATACACTCGGTGACCTATATAAGAGTGGAGTGTTGAGATCCTTTGAAAATACAGTTCAACATTTTGGGATCCACAGGTCTCAATTATTTAGGTATTTACAGCTGCGCCACATGGTTTGTACTATTTTTAGGACTAGCATACACCCCACAAAAGTGGCAGATACACTGGGACTGGTCATTACTGCTTTTGGAAAAGGTCATGAGGCATCAGTAAATTACTCCCTGCTAATTTAGAGTCTGGGGGATGGAGCTTCAACATCTCTCATGAGATTATGGGAGAAAGATTTAAACTTGGTATTGGAGGAGGGAGTGTGGGCTAGGATAAAAAAACATCAAGTCTACATCTAGAGATGCAAGGGTGCACCTTATGCAATTTAAGATTTTACATTGATTCTTTTGGAACCCTATAGATTGTATAGGCTTGGTCTTAAATACACACCCAACTGCTCGCAATGCCAATCAGAAGATGGGGACACAAACCATGATTTTGGTGGTGTGTTAAGATCCAACATTTTTGGTTGAGGGTTCAGAGTTTTATGTGTGATGTATTGGACACTCAAATTTCATTTTGCCCAGACTCTGTATTATAGGCGATGGGGGTGGTCAATAATATAGGGGATAAATGTGTAAAATTTGGGTCCTAGTCAGTGTTATGATAAGCAGGCAGGTCATCCTTAGGGGATGGAAGTCGGCTAGATTTCAGGAGTGGTGCATAGAGATGGGCAGGGTGGCAGCATTTGAAGAAATGTCATATAGAAGGCAGGGAAACTTGGAGTTATTTAATAAAAATGGGGCAGCTATTTGGCATTGTTGGAAGGCTCTCGGGGAGGAAGTGGAGAGAGATATGTAGTTTTATGTGTGTGTAATTAATATTTTTTATTTATATATATATATATATATTTTTTTTGTTTGTTTGTTTTGTGTGTATTCTCAAGTGGGACCACAGGGATATTTGTTGAGGTTCAGGGTTGGGGACTGGGAGGGCGAAAGGGAACAATGGAGGTTAAAAGTCGATTTGGTGTGTATATATGTTTGCTTTTCTGTGTCGTGTCTGAATCAATAAAAAGTGTTTATCAGAAAAAACACATTATTCTTCTCGTACTGTACATTGCCGCAGCACCTCTTTTCACCCTCTTTCTAAAACACTTTGTTGTAGCTCCTGTCTCTTTAAAGCCCCCCTTTCCAAAAAGCCCTGTCTGATCTGATTGGTCAGCTGACCCAGTCTGTTGTGATTGGTCAACTGCTAAGAGTGTGTGTCGAAAATGTAAAGCCCTTACACACAGTTTTAGCTCCCGAGGCTTCCTGAGCTGCTCATTCCTGAGGTGGGCATTATGCAAATGTGTTACATAGTGACGTAGCTATGTCACAGAAGAAATGGCTGGACTGCAAACCAGGCATTTCAGGCAGTACAGAAGTAGTGTTTTCTATGGGAGATAGTAACTCCCTTTGGTGTGGACTTTGTAACTTTGCAGACCTTTTACTTGCACAAACAGCTATAGTACACACTGAAGGAAAAAAACATTGGTAAAATCCCAAAAAGCATAATAGAGCCTCTTTAAAGAAAAGGGGGGATGAGTCGAAATTAGATTTTGTGGTAAATCTGGAATTTTCCTTGAACAGCTCACTGGAAGGCAATTTTATCAGTGAATCATTACTTTAACTTTGGTCTGTTCCTCACAAAAGCAATCATATGAATTCAGAACACTTTGAATATTGCATATAAGTCATATGGACAACTTTCATATTATTATTTTTTCATGTCTTTTTAGAACTTAAAGGACATGTTCACTACATTTATGCATTTGGCAGACGCTTTTATCCAAAGCGATTTACAGTGCAATTATTACAGGGACAATCCCCCCCCAGATCAACTTGGAGTTAAGTGCCTTGCTCAAGGGCACAATGGTGGTGGCCATGGGGATCGAACCAAGGACCTTCTGATTAACAGCCCTGTGCTTTAGCCACTACGCCACCACCACTCCTCTATGAAGTGCCATTGCATAGAAAAGTTAGATTGTTAAAAAAGCAAATAATTACAGCATGTAGGTTTAGAACATCATCAGGGTAAGTAACAACTGAATTAAAATGTGTGGGTTACCGTTTTAACATTTTAGACACTGTTTTGAAATGGAACAACTCAATCGAAGGAAGATGGTGGTCTTTTATGTTTTACTTAAAAAACTGATTTTTGCCAATGATGGTTGAGCAGAACTATAACTAAGGACAGAATCTCAGTCTCTTTCTTGACACCTTGACTCTGGAATAAAAATCCTATAGAGATTTATCGACAGGATGAGCTGAAACTCATTTCAGCTGGACCAATCGAGCAGCGTGTTTTATGATGGCTGTACAAGGCCGTGTGAGAGGTTGTGTGCCAATGTGTTTTGAATCTATTAAGCATCTGTTACCTGACAGCAAATGGCTCTGTCACCATCTATCATACCTGCTTGTTTAGGGCCATGCTGGCCTCTTGGGCAGGGTATAAGCTGTTTGTGTGTTTGTGTGTGCGTATGTGCTTGTGTGCGTGTGTGTGTGTGGTCACACGGCAGCCACATTTTATTGTATTCTCGCTGCTAATGCGCTTTCTGTTTTCCTCACAGGTGTGATGAGTGTCTGCTATGTTACCACTTTGGCTGTCTGGACCCTCCCTTGAAAAAGTCACCCAAAAAAACAGGCTATGGATGGATTTGTCAGGAATGTGACACCTCTTCATCAAAGGTGAGAGTAAACTGATATGTAGACAGGACTTCAATGAAAATTCCCCTATGGGGTTGCTACAGCTATATTCTTGCCTTCATCCAGTATTCTATTTTGGATGATTGGTTGTCCTAAAAATTGTAGGCTTTATTCAGATTGTTGGTTTACATTGATAACTGCATAAGTACTAGCCTTGGGATCTATGCCTTTTCACACATCAATAATCAGAACATTTTCCTGATGATCAATGATCTATATCGGCTTTTTTTTTTCTAGATATAAATATGGCTACTTGTTCCATTTTGTCTCTTAACAAATATGTCTCAATATAATGTCAGTAAAGTGTGAGCGGCAGGCTACAATTTCATTTACTCTAGAATGTTTCTGAAAAAGGAACTCTCCACCACGTTAAACGGCTTCATATATCCAGCTATTAGAGGTCTTCACAGGTCCACCTGAACTCGAGGACCCGGGACCCGTACGGGTTTGGGTCCATATTTTAACCGGTCAGCCGGGTCCGGGTCGGGTCCCATTCTTGTACTTCGGGTCCTGGGTCTGTTTAACATATGCAGTGATGTGATGACTTTACAAATTGATGATTGGTGCTTTAATTCAAATTAGTAATGCTAACGTCACCAGCCGTGGCACTGAACGAGCAATCGTTACTATAGTTCAAAAGGGCAAATAGTGTAAGTTATCTTATTATGCGACATAAAAAAAAAACTGCAAAGCTGCAAAGTCGTGTTTGTCATCCGCCACTCTGACAGCAAGTGGACTTTTGGACAGCTGAAATAATGAGTGGCTTATACGTGATCTTTCAATCAGCAAGAAAGGAACAACATGGATGTTATTATACCAACTTTCTTGGCAAGGAGAATGGATTTTATGCGTCACGGTCAGGTACAGGAGAGAAGGCTACTAACGTTGCATTAGGTAAGACACAAAGTTTTATATTCACAACTTGTAAATTAACTTTTTAATAGCGATTTGCTGTGGGATTTGTGCCGATCGGGTTCAGTCGGGTCTGCATGTCCTGGCCGGGTCCGTGATGAGATTTCAAATAATAGATGGGTCTGAGTCGTTTCCGGGTAGTACATTTATGGCATTTCTTGGTTCTGCACGGGTCTGGGTCCAGGTCCAAACTTTCAAATAATAGACGGTCTGGGTCTGTTCAGGATAGCACATTTCCGGGTATCTTCGGGTTGGGGCACACATTTGTGGACCTGTGAAGACCTCTACCAACTATAAACATAGCTACATAATTGTTTGCTTTTTGTGTGGAGAATCAATTGAAAAAAAATTCCCTAGGGTTCAAAGCTTCAGCAATTGAAGGTTGTACATGTTTGTTGCCTTTTGCTGCACATACTTGCCATTTGCCATAATATCTGTTCATATGGGATATTGGCCAGCACCATCAACCCAGAATCTGGATTCACTCCAAACGTAGCTTCTTTTGATTTTTCCCCAACACTCTCCAATTTGTTTTTATGCCATAACATAACATTACCACAACGAAACACCATGTGAAACACCAGCTGCACAAATGTAGGTGTGACAGAGGTGACGATAATTTAAGTATTAAGTACAGTAAATGTTATATCACCTCCTTGTGATCTCCCAAAGCTATTACTCCAGACTACATTGAATGGAAGGCCAAATATCTGTGAATTGGAAAGCACAAAAATTAGGCTAATGTAATATATCAATGCTTCAAAAACATAGCGAGAAAATAACTTGCTGAACAATAATTAATGTATCAATATTTTATGACATTCCTTATGTACTGTATTTTTTTCTAGTTTTGAAATAATATCTTTGCCCCCTCTTAATTTTTGACACTTTTTATTGTGGAAATATTAGAGAGAGGAAATAATGGGTATACAGTTTAAGGGAGAAATACAGTACTTTGCAAAGGTTTTAGGCACTTGGGTATACACATTTTAGAAACATATTGTATTGTGAGGATGTCTTCAAAAATAATGCAAAATTAATTTATCAATTAACACCATTCAAAGTCCTGTAAAAAATAAAAAAAATAATAATAATTTAAATCAGTATTTGGTTTGACTATCTTTGCACCAATTCTCCTAGGTATGCCTGGACACAGCTTTTCTTGGTTGTTGGCAGATAGGATGTCCCAAGCTTCTTGGAGAACTTGCCACAGTTTATCTATCTCATTGCAATTGCTTTTGTCTCTTCATGTAATCTCAGACTGACTCAATGAAGTTAAGATCCAGACTCTGTTGGGGCCATACCATCTGTTGTAGGGTTCCTTGTTCTTTTTATATTCAATTCTATTTACTAAGGGAATGTTGAAATCTAAAATCGATTTTTCCTACTCGTACACTAAAAGCATAATATATAAAATATCCATTTTAAGATAATTTTATTAGATTTTTTAATTTTTTGTGAAAAAGATAATGCGCCTAAGACTTTTGCGCAGTACTGTAAGACTGGAAAATATTGCAAGCAGAATTTAAACTTGCATCGCCTGCATGAACACCGTGGCTCAGTGTTTCAAAGCACATGCATTAGCCACTAGGCCACAGCTTATACAAAAATCAAATCAATCAAAAATGCTCTTTGCCTGGGTTCAGGTTGTGGTATTCTTTTTGAGGGTGGATTATTAGTGAGCGATTTTTAGTGAAAAACGTACATTTATCATATTTCCATGATCGCTCTTTATCACACCACAACAATTTATGTTGTATCTGCTTGATTTTCATAAAAAAAAAAATAGCCAAATACAACAAAACAAATTTTTCATTCGTGCATATAAACCGAGATTATAGCTTCAATATTTGTTTTGTACATGTGGGTGGGAATTTTCAGATTGCTTTTGCAGATAGATTCTAATTATTTTAATGAACATTAATATTTCTTAGAAAAACTTCGGACTACTGCATGTTTATTGCAATCTCTTCAAGCAATGGACACCTGGATGGGACAACCAATGAACTCACCAACTCGCTTTTGTCACTGCGGGATGGGATGGCAGTGCTTTTGTTATTTTTATAAGGAAAATTATGAATTGGGATGATGTGCACAGATCTAACTGTAACTAAATGTACTTTGTGATCTGGTCGTTGTTGTTATTATTAATGATAATTAAATCAAGACAATAATTGCAGGGGAAACATAAGTTGAAATATAAATGTTCACTGGATGTGAATAAGCCTCGCAGGACAAGGACACAAAATGACCTAGGATTTTTTGAGGGAAGGATCTCAGCCCGTATTGTTCATGTATTATTATTTATTTTATTCTGTCTTTCAATTTTTTTCATCACTCATAGTTACACCTTTTGCTTTCCAGTCTTTATTCTGCAAGTGTGAAGTTCATTGTTGTGGCGCGAGTTGCACGTAGTTCTTCGCTTACCGCCTATCCGATACCTGCTCGTCGTTCCACTCCACTGATGAAATAAAATGCAAGTAAACACACTCTGTTTCTGATTGAATTTCGCTGTCATGCAGTTGCATTTTTCTTGATTGCTCTCTTAATTACGGATAAAAGCAAAGTGGCTGGTGTTTGAAGTTGCAAAAGCAATCAGATGCCACCAGCTGAGTAAGACGGCCACTGTTTTAATTCCCAGATATCTTCTCCAAGCCTCAGGAACTCAGGACTCAGAGCCACCACACATCTCAGCATGCCTCCAAACATGACAGCGGTTACTTCTAAAGCAAAGTTGATCCTCATTGTTGGCTTAGGCTTTTCCGTGCACTTATTTTTTTAAATCTTTGCAAAATGACAAGTGCATTTGTGTTCTCCCAGACGTTTAATTTCTATCTCTTTTTAAATTACAGTGCAATCAAAGGTGGTATATGTCATCTTGGAAACATAATTAAGTTAATAAATGCATTTGCTTTAAAATGTATCTTTAAATGGACAGTCCAGCTAGCGAGACTCTAGCAGCATATGGGGGTTAATTGATGTTTGCTGAAGAGAAAGAAAATATGAAAAATGATGGTGGTCTGACTACGTGGCGGAAACTGTAATATGGAATTATTGCCTATGACTATAATTAAAAGGTTAAAGCAGAGAGCGTGATTGAATGCAGACACTGCAAGATGGTTAGCAATTATCTTTTAAGTTAGCATTCTAAGCTTAGCATGGAGATGCAAAGATAAAGGGAAACCATGTTGGTTATGGTTTTTTATGACACTATATATCATGTATTGTCTTGGCTGTCTTATAAAGTCTTTCCCATGGGAAAGAAAAATCACAAATTGGGTTTCTATTGTATCTAAACAGCAATGAGATGAAATGAAGAGCATATTGAGACTTTTGCCAAGGTCTCCTGCTTGTCAGAATTGTCTCATTAGAAAATTACCCTTGTAACCTTGCATGTGTCTCCTTTGTTTCAGATTGGAAGATTTCAATATGAATTTATTTATTTCTCATCATATTTTTAAAAAAATATAAATATTTTTAAAATATATTCATCACAATAATTGTATAGCTCTATAATACAACACAGTGCTGGAAACAGTTGTCTGCCGAATACAAAACTGTTAATTCTTGGCAGTAATACACTATATGTAATCTGGATTACGTAATCAGATTACAAAAAAATGAAATATTTAGATTGCAGTTTTATCCAAAAGCTGAAAATTGTTGCTTTTTGAGGCTTTATATGGAGTTAGGATGAACGTAAAGTGCATTTCAAACTGTTCTTAGACAAGCGCAGACAGAGAGCACACTGGAGGTTAAGTCATTCTCAAATTAGGGATCACTTTAACTTTCCTATGCAGCCAAGTGCATTCACTCCTAACATCCGGTCAAAAGTTTAGTTTCAGGCTGCAGATGCATGACTCAACATGGTTGGCAGACATGGGACAATGGTAATCAGTACATAGATTCAGAATTTATCATGTATAATTTTATTTTATTTGTGATTTAGGAGTAAATCCCCCCCCCACCACAGGGTTTGAAATACAGCATAGGTTTGCTCAAAATTACTTCATAATGTTCGTTCAGATTGGAAGATTTCAATATGAATTTATTTATTTCTCATCATATTTTAAAAAAAATATAAATATTTTTAAAATATATTCATCACAATAATTGTATAGCTCTATAATACAACACAGTGTTGGAAACAGTTGTCTGCCGAATACAAAACTGTTAATTCTTGGCAGTAATACACTATATGTAATCTGGATTACGTAATCAGATTACAAAAAAATTAAATATTTAGATTGCATTTTTATCCAAAAGCTGAAAATTTTATTTTATTTGTGATTTAGGAGTAAATCCCCCCCACCACAGGGTTTGAAATACAGCATATGTTTGCTCAAAATTACTTCATAATGTTGAACAAGTTTGTTAAACAAGCATTTCTTTAATGTGTTTAAAAGTTTACCAGCTCCTGAGATAAAAACGCTCACAATCTGTTCACCCAGGACACATGTTTTTCAAATGCATGTAAAAAGGCCTAATCTGCTGTTAAAGAATTATGTTCTGGCAGCAAGACCCCCTTTGTGTGTGCTGTGTATCTCTTGTAAATAGGGCTATTATAAGTCAAAGGCGTAGAAGAAAAGCTGCGGATCGGTAACCTGCTGCTACAGAATGAGACTGTGCAGTTCAGAACAAAAGCAATGGATGGCAAGTGGTGACAGAGAAAAAAAGCTTTAGATGGTGGGAGGTGTACCAGGGCCACAGGGATTAAACAAGTCTTTGCCTTTAGAATGTGTTCAGTGACAGCCTGCAGCGACACCGGCCGCTCCCTGGGGACCCTCGGAGACCAGACACAATCCTGTTTAATCACACATGCACACACACATATTTCCTATGACAACTAGGCCACACACCTCTCTGTCTCTCTTCCTTGCTCTTGTTCGCTCAGTCACTCTCGCTGATACACTCATGCTGTGCGTGATTTTCATAGGATCCGCTGTCTTATCTTACACTCACTACCTGGTATATGTTATCCTCCTTGGATGTCTTGCTCCTCCTAGTGCTTTCATTTTGTATCCTTTCCCAAGCTAAACATTATAGTGTTGATAACAGTACAGGTAACAGGATAACGTCTTGGTTACGTACTTAACATTGGTTCCCTGAGGGAAACGAGACACTGTGTATGATCACAATGGGACACCGTCCATGTGTCAAGGGTCTGCAGCCCTTATGCAATCCCGGCAATTTATTGGCTGATATGCCCCCTAGGGAGCTACGTTACGGGCTCCATAAAGGCAAGAGTCAGCCATTAAGTCAGATTTTATGCAAAAATCACAAGCCTATGCAGCTGCTCGAGAGTATGGACAGCTACGCAGCATCTCGTTCCCCTCAGGGAACCATGGTTACGTACATAACCAAGATGTTCCCTTCCATGGAACTCAAGCTGTGTATGATCGCTAAGGGAACGAAATACAGCCCATGTGGCAAGCATGTAGTGGCCCTAAAGCATCTGAATAAAACAAATTATGAATTTACCCCTGTTCCAACAGAAAGAACTTGGGAAGCAGGAGTCAAACCCTCATCCAGATTATAAAATGTAACAAATCTATGTGGAGAGGACCACCCTGCCACCATACAAATTTCCTCCAAGGATGCACCTCTAGCCAAAGCCCATGAGGATGCCTCCTTTTAGAATGGGCTTGAATATCCGAAGGTGACGGTAACCACGCATTTCGTAAGTAATGTGATATAGACTCCATAGACAGGAAAACCTTCAATTACAGCGCCCCAACCCGTCGAGGATGACCTTTTGTATACAGCGCTCAACCTGTGGAGGTGGCGTCTGTCGTTATCGCCTTGCGGCGACACACCTGTCCCAATGGAATGCACCGACATCAGAAGGCGGGTCCGTTTCCATGGCAGTAGAATTTGGTTGCACCCATGCATGACTATGAAGGGACAAAGTTCATGCGTCAGTAGTTGAAGTCCCTTTGTGGAGTTCATTCATCAATGAAAAGGTATTGCATGCAGAATGACCAGGGGAATGACAGCAGACGCCGAGATCATGAGCCCCAA
The DNA here is from genome assembly GCF_025860055.1 of Xyrauchen texanus. Classification (NCBI taxonomy): domain Eukaryota; kingdom Metazoa; phylum Chordata; class Actinopteri; order Cypriniformes; family Catostomidae; genus Xyrauchen; species Xyrauchen texanus. The sequence continues at coordinate 27,900,539 of NC_068285.1, read as the reverse complement.
AAGCCTGTGAAATCTTCTCGCAGGGAGAAAATGTCCCACTCTGAACATCATAAGACACTGGCGTAATGACAGAACAGGAGCTGGAGACAAATGCACCTGCATCGCCTGCGAGTCCAGCTCCACACCTAGAAACAGAGTCTGTTGTGCCTGTACTACTGTGGCTGGTTGAATGAGATTTAATAATGTTTCTGCCTTTATTGTATTCAGACATAAATGATGAGCGCCCTGATATGCATTTAGAGCAGGGACACTGACAGAAAAATCCTTCTCCCAAGTATTTTGAATGAGGAAGAATGTGTGAACATTGGGGGGAATGTTTATTTGAGAAAACTGGTTCACCACAAAGGCCGCAATGTTTTGTGTGCACTTGTGCTTGATGAACATCGAATTCTGTTAAGCATGTCTTGAGACCCTTGGTCATGGAGACAGAGATGAATTTGGGAGCATTTTTTGCATGTTTGCTCATCCTTTGTTTCACCACAAGTCTGTCGGGCTCACAGCTGGTGTCCTGCCGGCCATTTAAAAGGGGCTGGTCCAACATCCAAATTCTTACTTGGTGGGAACATACGAGGACCCTAATACCTCTTAGGGGTGCAAAACGTGTGTCCGGCATCTTAAGCGGCTCTCTGAGGAGACATTGAGAAGATGCCAAATGTGAGCGCCACAGAGCTGCAACAGGCTTTTCTCTCTGCCAGCATGTGCAAAGCCAAAACCGCTTGACCCGAAGCCAGGTAGGCCTTGTTCAACAAGGACGAAGTAATCCTGCACGGCTTTGAGGGAGGAGTAGGCCTCGACTTCCACGTTGTCACCAAAGAAGGAGAGAGATGGGCTGTCAGCATCTCTTCCATAGCCGGGACACATTTTAAAACTCTGTGGCCAATTGGATTGTAATGGTTGTAAGGTTAATCCCAGGACTTTGAAATCTCCTGATGGAGGTCCAGGGAAAAAGAGAACGGCCTACACGGCGTAGTTACGTGTTGGCCTAAAAAGAAGCAGTTGTCCAAGATGGATTTACGATATTCCTACTGAATTTCATCCAGCCAGTCCAGGTGCGGCTTCTTTCCTGCACATGTAATAACCTCCATCAAGACATGGTGTCTTCGTCCTCAGTGCCAAAAGAAACTGATGTGCAGGCCTCAGGGCTAGGATGCAAATGCCCGTGTGTAAACTCCACGGGAGAACATCGAGCCAAATGTTAAAAATGTTAACATTAAAACCACCTGCCTAAAACTGTTTAGGTCCCCCTTGTGCCACCACAACAGCACCAACCCGCATATCACAATAGTATTCTGAGATGCTATTCGTCTCACCACAATTGTACAGTGCGGTCATCTGAGTTACTGTAGACTTTGTCTGTTTGAAACAATCTGGCCATTCTCTGTTGACCTCTCTCATCAACAAAGCATTTCCGTCCACAGAACTCCCGCTCACTGGATGTTTTTTGTTTTAGGCACCATTCGGAGTAAATTCTAGAGACTGTTGTGCGTGAAAATCCCAGGAGATCAGAAGTTACAGAAATACTCAATGCAGCCTGTGTGGCACCAAAAATCATCCATGCAATTATCTAATCAGCCAATCATGTGGCAGCAGTGCAGTGCGTAAAATCATGCAGATACGGGTCAGAAGCTTTAGTTAATGTTCACATCAACCATCAGAATGGAGAAAAATTTTATCTCAGTGATTTGGACCGTGGCATGATTGTTGGTGCCAGATGGGCTGGTTTGAGTATTTCTGTAACTGTGGGTTGTGGCTGATTTTAAACAACAACTGGTAGATTATATTACAATTTACTGTATAGTTCTTCATATAGTGTTATTCATAAATTCTATTCATGCCAAGGGTAAATATATATAATAAAAGTCTGTCATTAGACTTCACTAGCACACTGAAGTCACATTGCAAAAAAAAAATGAGACATAAGTCATTTATTTCCACATATGAGAGTGGCCTAGATCAGAATTGAAAATGTCAGAATGAATTCGATTTGTGCTGTTTCTCCAATAAACAGATCTGTTTCACATGGGGGGTGAGGGGAGGGAATCAGATTTGGGCCACATTCAACTTAATTGTGAACATTGTTTAAAAATTGTACCCTGTTATTGAAATAATTTGGAATATATTTTTTACCCAAGTGAGTGATAGAGTAGATATTCAAACAAGGATTTGTACAGGTTTTCTAAGAACTAGATTATCACTGTAATAGTCATCATAATGTTAATACAGACATAAATGACCATTGCAACAAAAAACTGGAGTTGAGGGTAAAAGTGTTTTAGCACTGACTGCCATGTGAAACATAAAAGATTCAGTTATAACAATCAAAGAGCACTCCAGAGATGAGCGCTGTATTTAAGTATTTAAAGTTCTGTAATCTGCCATGCTGTGAACCTTTTTACCTGCGGTTGGTTTGGATGTTTCTTTTTTTAAATGTCATCTTAAAATGCATCCAGCTTCATCTGTAATTCTCCTCCTCGTCAAGATTATGGGCCTCGACATTAAAGAGGAGCAACGCTTTGGTTTGTCGCCACATAATGAAGAAGTAGCGCTTCAGGAGCGTGGAACTGAAGAGGCGATTTGTTATCCCTTCCAGCCTTGACTTCTAGATGCGAGCGGGGAGCATTAGCGGGAGAGAGACAGAGACGAGGGGTTCACACCTCATAGAGCCATCTTTTTTTTCAGCCTCTCAATCAAACCCAGGGTCCTGCTGACAGGCTCTCCCTGCAAAAAGCTCATTATAGACCCTAAACTGTTATACATGGGGCCAGAGCTGGATTTAAGGACCATGGGGCCCTGGGGCACAAATGTCAAACTCCCCTCAACCCATCCCTCTATAAACATATGTCAGAGCTATTATCAAAGTTAATATAGCTATATGAACATATTAGCTTCCATTTGGATTTATTTAAGCTTTAATTATTTATTTTTTGTGTGAAGGTCACATTAAAACTCACAAGGAAACTTTTTACCAGGCCAACTTTTTACTCATCATTTATTTATGGTACTTTTCAAATCCCTTTTCTGTATAGATTTGACTTTTTTAGCCATTGTCCCAGACCCAGACTTTCAATATTAAACTATGAAAATCCATTATAAAAATGCATATTAAGTTTACAGCTATTATTATCTTAACATATAGAGTGAAATAAACATAAACATGTTCAATATTTATTGTGTGAAATGAATCAAAAAGTATGATTGTCTCCCAGATCTGGACTTATTTCCACCACACCAAACAATTTTGCCCCAAATAAAGTTTTTCCAAATTTAGTATACATGGTAACCAAGTTACCGAGTAATTTGCCATGAAATATAAGACAAATGATGTTTGAAGGGAACTTAGGTAAATATCACATGTGAACAGAATATTTGAATTTAACTTTACTTTCTATAAGTCCACAGTGCTAAAAGTGCAGAATTAAGAAGCTGTTCCAGAGCTGTTCCAGAGGTGTGGACTCTGAGACTCTGAAACTCTGAGATTGGGCCCACTATTACATATTGGGCTGCAATAAATGGTGCTACATGAATCAAACTGTGGCCCTTGTGTTCTTCCACTGGGCCTTTTTACCTTGTGGGGGGAAGGTCTCTCTGCTTGGGGCCCCTGAGAGTCTGGGGCCCCAGGGAATGTGCAATAATTCTGCCCTGCATGGGGCTAATAATTCATAATAATACATGAGTGCTGGCAGTTGTTAATTGCAGGGTTCAAGACACTTTAGAGCTTGTCATGCAGTGCATTAATTTCAATCACTGCCTTTTTAAAGGTCACAATAAATGTATTATTGTTTTCCTTTAAGGTCCTGGTTAATACAAAAATTTTGTTTAAGTTGTTTCTCTCTGGATGATTTGTCACGTCGAGATGTTTGTGTTATTATATCGCTTAATTATGTTTGCCTATCCCCCCACCCCAAAAAGATGGAAAGGAAAAAGCTAATTTTCATTAGTTTATGAGCATGCAAGAGTACTGGCCAGTGGTATCAGTTCATACGTGGCCCAGCAATAAAGGCTTTATTAGCTGGAGTTGAGTTTATTAAGCAGACTGTATATTTCTCTGCCTGCGTATGTTAGAAAACCCCCTGACCAGCGAAGGCCACATCCTTTTCTGTCACCTCAGAGCCATGCTGAACTGATTAGAGTAATAAAATGACAGTCCTGCCATAATATACGGATGGCCTTTTGTTAGAGAGCCCGTTAGGTGCTAGAGAGGGGCTTGTTTGAGCTTTATTTACACCCGTATGTCACCAGAGCTCACCTTCGTGATAAAACATTCCAGCAGATATGCTGTGTTTTTGAAATGTCACGAGGCACACCCTGCTCTAGCGGGAATGGAAAATGCTTAAAGAATGGCTTTTGTGCGTTATTAATTCAGTCACTCTGCAGACTTTGAGGTCAAAAGTCTTGTTACTGCAGCAATTATAACCGTTTGAGAAATGCATTTTTATCATCCCGACACAAATCAGGGTTTGAAGTAGGCTACTACTTGACCTTGAGGTACATTTCAACTACCCTAATTTACTGGGACCGTCCTCTTGGACTGTCCTCTTGATTGTCAAGTTTAGGTTCTGGGAACGATAATCTTTACAAGCACAGCCATCAGTCAGAGCATTGACAGACTGACCAACCCGCAAAACAGGCTAATTAAGGTAGTCTAATTAACTTAATTAAGTCCCTTACTCTGCAGGCTTTACCATGGAATTAAATTTGTTGGGGACAATTATAGAGATCATTACTTATCTGGATACTGGATGTCTTTTGCTTGCTACCTGACAGGATCAAGGGAAAATAACAAATTCATCATCTTAATAGCTGAAAGGTTTTTAGAAGTCTCCTTCAGTTTACCCAATCTTGTGTCAGTCCCAAACTGTACTGAAGGCCAATTCAGTGGTGCTTTGAAAGTTAAGGTCAGCCATATATAGGAATTTGACAGAGGTGAGTTATTGTAGCCGTATACCAGTCAGAGACACAAAAGTTAGAAAGGTTAGAAATTAGAGAAAGAGAGCATGATCCTGCAAGAGGTTACCTCAGTGTTCTCTGTTTGCTGGTGAGTTGTACGGAGAGTGTGTTCAGACATAGGGAAAATCAATGTACCATAGTCACGTCCATCACTTTAACTAGGCAAGCCGGACACTTCCTGCCCTCTCAGGGGCCAATTTACAGAGTAAACAGGACCCTGGAGATGCCATGGCAATTTCCAGCTGTCCCATTGGTCACTTTCTCAGCATTTAGTGGATTTTAACAACTCAACTACTATGCCTCTACGACACAACCTGATAGCAGGGTGGACCGTTGAAACCCTTCAGTGATAAAGAAGCATTTATGATATGGTAAAATGGTCCAATTTTCCACAAAACCTTTCAAATACACCCACAGGGCTCATTGTTTAAAGTGGCTGCAACCTAGTTTATCGGTCATTTCATACAGTAGTTAACCCTTGGCCTACTTTCGTTTATGCTCTAAGTTCTTTGTGCTTACCACTTTGAAAAGGTAAGGGCACAGAGAACATCAAATGTCACAACATAGCTAAAGTAATTTTGGGGCCCTTATATGTTCACAAGGAGTTTTACTCCAAGAATCTCCAGTTTTCTTTTTTTTAAATACCGGAACAGTTTGATTTTCATGACTTTCTGTTCCTGAAAACACAATTTTCTGCCAATGCAGGCGGAACACCTTACTAAAATACTTGGACAGTAATTTCTGCAGTGCAATTCAGCAGCAGCGCTGCCTTATACTGAATCTACAGAGTAAAACACCAGATGCTACAAATTTAGCCTTATTCCCCAAGGAATGACTCTTATGAGCCCTTTCTTATAGGTAAATCAAAAACACATCAGTCAGAGTGGTTACTGAATTTATCTTACTGACTAAATAATTCTTAGTACTCAAAAGTACTAAAATAAATCTGTTTGGAAACAGTTGTAATTTTTGCAATTACGTTTGGTGCTGCTTGTGGGGCAGAAATGACACACTGCAGCTTTAAAGAGACAGGTCATTGTCCAAAAACCACAACAGAGAGCAACAGTGTCTGCCCACTTTTCAGCTGTCCTTGTTTTTCACTATTTTCCCCAATCAGTTCTAATAGACATTTCTACAAAAAAAATTAAACCAACCAGCTTCTGGGTGAAACAAACCATTACAACATTTTATTTGAAGCAAAAAATTATTTAAAAATTAAACAAAAAGGCAAATGCACAAGATTGTATACTTAACTGCTTTCATGACGAAATTAACTACAATACCATGAATCCTTGTGAATGGCGTAATAAAAAAAAAAAACAATGTGGGAAAAAAAAACAGTTGATTTTGATTTTAAGTTGTTGAACATAAGTATAGAATCAGTATATTTAAAGTATATCGCAAAATATTCAGATTGCATCATTCACACTGCATCATGGAAGTGGGTGGTCACTGCTGTGCTCTGTTACCGTAGTTTGTTTGCCAGGTTTCTCAGATTGGTTGATTTTCCTCAGGATATTGGGTAGTGTAGTAATTATTTTAATAAATACTATTTTTTCTACAAAGTTTAAATAACACAGACTTATGGCTTCAGCCAAAGCACATACCATTGATTTACAATCTCAGAGCTCATTGTATGTCTTCATATGTTTAAATTAGCTTTAATAATCAATTCCCCTATGGGAAAACTGAATTGGATTTTTACTTCCCGAACCAGACTGTTACGCTCTATAACATCCACATAAACACAGTGTTGTCTTAAGGCACCGTCATAAAAACCTTCCCTATCTGTAATCTGTTATACATAAAATAACATTAAAAGGTGTGATTGCTTCCTTAGTTCATCCAAAAAAGTAGGTGAGACTTGTAGAGTATGCTTGTCAACCCACCAGAGGCTGTCCCCTCCACATGCATTAATAATAAACAACACAGAATTGCTTTATCACAGCACTGAAAGATGACATTGAACATGACAAGAATGTACAACCCTCTGACCTTACTCAGAACTGTGAAGAGTGCATTGAGTCTATTTGACTGTTAAGTACATGTGCAGTGTCTTATGTAAGTTGGCTATACCCCCTCCTCTATCTGCTGACATAGGAAAATGCCGTAATAGTTATGGGTAACAAATTTGTAATACAGTAACAAATTTGTAAAATAAAAAGATTTTTTAAACTCCCATATGCATACGTACAGACCTGCACACTGTTTAACAAATGCTGGCTTAGAGGAGTGTATCTCAGTGATGCTATAAATCACATTAATGGACATCAGCAAACAGCATAAGAGAAAGTCCACACAGACATAGTATCATATGCTGTTGAGGTCTCCATTCTTTCCTGAGCCTGGCTTAAAAAGCATTTCCATTGGGCTGCAAGGACTCTGACACCTCTGTTGATTCACAAAACCCTGTTTATACCTGGTGCTTACATCCATTTCAGGCAATCAGATCAGAAGTGGACAGTGTTAAATACAAGTGTAAATGGGGTCCAAAATGTTAAAAAATTGGGAAACGCATGTCCATTTGTAGTCCTAAAGCAAATCTGTCTTGATGCACCCTGGATAGCAGCAAAGAACCACCTACTAAACTGTCAATCGTCCATTGCGCTAAAACAAAGTTTTAAACTTTGGTGGTTACAAAAACCTGCAAGGATATATTTAAAATTCAAGAAAGATTAAAATTCAAGATTATCTGGGAGAATCTTTTTTTCTTTAATTTTTTGCGCCAGTCACAATTTTTTAGGTTATGAAGTGCATCTCAAATGCTTTTCCTCTGATCACTTGTTGATCACTATATACAAAGGATTTTGAGGTGAGGTTCTCTGATTTTATGACTATATACATCACTCATTCTGACCACACTGCATGCTGAAAAAGCAGCACCTTAGACTGATTTTAAAAGGTGAAAAAACATCTTGCAGGATCAAACATCTTTATACTTTGTAATTTTAGATGTGCAACAGGGTTCCCTCCTCGGTCCTACCATAATTAATTTCATTGCCTCTCTTCGCAGATGCACCTCATTTGCTTTCACCTGTGAGTTTGTGTTTTAGTTGCGATTTTAATAGTGTTATTTTGCCTGCTTTTATGGTGAATGTTGTTTAGACGCACCTGAAGCTTGCTATCTATTCATTTGCTGAGAGCATCCATCCACGGCAGCCAATTTTCTGTTTGAGCTCTTACATTTATTTGTGATTTCATATTTTACCTCAAACTGCTGAAATTGGAAATGGAGAGAAAATACCTCTTCCTTTCCATATACCACACCTCCTCCCCTCAGCATTGGATCTTATCAGATGAGGGCAAAAAAAGAAATGTCTCGCTTGTGCATTTTACTGCTGATTTAATTAGCCATCTCTTGGTTAGTTCACCTCAGTATCTGTCACACCTCACTAAAATGAAAATCCATTCTCTGTGAAAAAGGTAGATTAATGAATGCCCTTTGTAATAAATGAAAATAGGAAGCGCAAATATGCATAGTCATGAAATTTAATTGTGCTTTCTGGTTATTGGATTTTGCAGGGAATGGGTGTGTGTGTGAAAGAGACAATAGGGACAGAGGTGGCTCAATGTAGCGTGTAACACACAGCCTCAGCTGCCTAATGAAGCAAGAGTTTATGACTGAATGCAACTGTGTCGCATTTACTACAGTGAAACATGCAAAAACACACTCATGTCCTTGGGTACTTGTTTGTAGACTAGCACCACACAGGTATCTGTTTACTCATGTAGATGGGCGAATCTCAGGAAACCAGTCAAGAGCAAAAGAAAGCGTATTTGTCTATAAGAAAATGAAGCTATATATATATATATATATATATATATATATATATACATACATACATACATACATACATACAGAGCCATGGCCAAAAGTAATGGCAGTGACCTAAATTGTGTGTTTTGCAAAGTTTGCTGCTTCAGTATTTGTAGATTATTTTTTCACATGTTTCTATGATTTACTGGAAAACAATGATACGTATTTTATACAATTTAAAGGCTTTTATTGGCAAAAACATTGAATATATGCAAAGAGTCAATATTTACAATGTTTACCCTTGTTCTTCATAACCTCTGCAATTCACTCTGGCATGCTGGATATCAGCTCCTGGGCCAAATCCTGACAGATGGCGATCCATTCTTGCCTTATTAGTGCTAAGAGTTGATCACAATTTGTGGGCTTCTGCTTGTCCACTCTTCTTTTGAGGAAGTCTTCTGCTGTCCAATCCTTGTACTTCCTGCAGAATTTCAGTCTGTCCTTGATGTTTTTCTTGGAGAGAAGTGGCTTCTTTGGTGCCCTTCTTGACACCAGGCCATTGTCCAAAAGTCTTCGCCTCACTGTGCATGCAGATGCACTCACACCAACCTGCAGTCAATATTGAGCAAGCTCTGCACTGGTGGTGACATGATTCCGTAGCTGACTCCTCAGAAGGATATGGTCCTGGTGCCTGCTGGACACTCTGGGACATCCTGAAGCCTTCTTCACTGCAGTTGAACCTCTCTCCTTGAAGTTCTTGATTATCCGGTAAATGGCTCTTTCAGGTGCAATATTCTTTGCAGCAATTTCCTTGCATGTGAGGCCATTTTGATGCAAAGCGATAATGGCTGCACGTCTTTCTTTAGAGGTAATTGAGAACAAGAACACAATGATTGGAAGCACTTCTTCCCTCTTTTATAGCAAACATTCTGCTCTTATAATCCAATCAGAATGATAGAGTGCTTTCACCTGACTAGTACTCGTTCACACTTTCCCAGGTGCTGCTGATATGATTTGTGAAATGATGTTAGCTAGTCATTTTGTGCCAGGGCAAAAAAACAGTGAAATTTGTTTTCTTTAGATTAAGTTACTTTTTTTGGACAATGAAGCTTTTTGCAATTATTTAAAATGCATCTGATCACTCTGCACACTAATCTAGAAATAATGTGAATCAACACCACAACAACTGAAGCAGAAAAATTAGCGAAAACACAATATTTATGTCACTGCCAATACTTTTGGCCATGGCTGTATATATATATATATATATACACTGGTGGTCAAAAGTTTGGAATAATGTACAGATTTTGCTCTTATGGATATAAATTGGTACTTTGTTTCACCAAAGTGACATTCAACTCATCAAAATGTATAGTCAGGACATTAATAACATGAAAAATTACTATTGCAATTTGAAAATAATTTCAGAACTTCTTAAACTACTTCAAAGAGTTCTCGTCAAAAAATCCTCCATATGCAGCAATGACAGCTTTGCAGATCCTTGGCATTCTAGCTGTCAGTTTGACCAGATACTCAGGTGACATTTCACCCCACACTTCCTGTAGCACTTGCCATAGATGTGGCTGTCTTGTCGGGCACTTCTCACGCACCTTACAGTCTAGCTGATCCCACAAAAGCTCAATGGGGTTAAGATCCATAACACACTTTTCCAATTATCTGTTTATCCAATGTCTGTGTTTCTTTGCCCACTCTAACATTTTATTTTTAATGTTTCAAAAGTGTCTTTTTCTTTGCAATTCTTCCCAAAAGGCCCCTGAGTCTTCTCTTTACTCTTGTACATGAAACTGGTTTGAACAGGTAGAATTCAATGAAGCTGTCAGCTGAGGACATGTGAGGTGTCTCTTTCTCAAACTAGAGACTCTGATGTTCTTATCCTCTTGTTTAGTTGTACATCTGGCCTTCCGCATCTCTTCTGTCCTTGTTTGAGCCAGTTGTCCTTTGTTTTAGAAGATTGTAGTGTACACTTTTGTATGAAAAATTGCATTACCTTCATTGCTCAAAACAATGATTGACTGACAAGTTTCTTGAGAAAGCTGTTTCTTTTTTGCCATTTTTGGCACCTTAAGACATGCCAGTCTAATGCATAGTATGGCAACTCAAAAACAAACACGAATACAATGTTAAGCTTCATTTAGCGAGCCAAACAGCTTTCAACTGTGTTTGATATAATGGCAAGTGATTTTATAGTACCAAATTTAGCATGATTACTCAAGGATAAGGTGATGGCTGCTGGAAATGGGGCCTGTCTAGATTTGATCAAAAATGACAAAAATAGTGATGGTGCTATCTCACCAGCCACTTTATTATGTACATCTATTATTTCTGTGATTATCTAATCAGCCAATCTATTAGCAGCAGTGCAATGTATAAAACTATGCAGATATGGGTCAGGAGCTTCATTTAATGTTCATATCAACCATCAGAATAGGGAAAAATGTTTTCTCAGTGATTTACGCCATGGCATGTTTGCTGGTGCCAGACAGGCTGTTTTGAGTATTTCAGTATTTTGAGTTTTTAACTGCTGATCTCCTGGAATTTTCAAGTGCAGAATGAAAAAAACATCCAGTGAGTGGCATTTCTTTGGACAAAAATGGCTTGTAAATGACAGAGGTCAGATGAGAATGGCCAGACTGGTCCAAGCTGACAGGAAGGTCACAGTAACCATTTTAAATGCGTGAATTTTAAAAACACTGAATTTAACGTGTTAATTCAGTGCGATTAATTTGATTAAAAATAAATATTTATAAAAAAAAAAAAATTTAAAGTTGACAATTTGTTTCCTTATTGAGAATACAGTAATTCCTTCATCTCATTAGTTTAATATGAAACTTCTACGTAAGTATTTTTTGTACTGCCTTTAAATTATACTGATTGAAATAATAACAAAATCTGTCTATTCATTGCAATGAAACTGTAAATTCAGATGGATTTTTTTTCATTACTGTAACAAATAAGACTTTTTGCTTTATTGTCATAAAAATAGTAGTTAACAAAAACCTGTCTAAAATATGCTTCATTACATAGGCTTCTTCATTTTTTTATTTGATATTGTTTTCACAAATAAATCTCTCTTAAAAATAAAGATTCTATAAAGGGGTTTTCACAACAATGCCATGAAACCATTTGTGATTTCCCAAAGAACATCGATCCTTATAAAAAAGAAAAACAAATTTTTTGAATACCATTTTTATAGCGTAAAATTTTTTTTTCCATTACCAAAAACCTTTTGTGCAATGTGATGGTTCCATGGATGTCAAAGGTTCTTCACAGAACCATACATGCTAATAAAGAAACTTTACTTTTACCTCTTTACTGGTACCTCCATCCATCCCTCTCTCCCTCCCTCCAATGTCTGAAGACACCCATTGGTTTGAGCCAGAGCGCTTCATTTTCTCTAGATGTTACTCCTGCTTTCTTACATGCTGCGTGTTTTCATCTTCGTTGTGGGACATTAATCTGTCTTTGGCGGAGCAAGCGGGATTGCAGGCACATACCAGCACCTATCCTAAGGGGGGACACTGAAAAGCCGTTTCTCTCCCTCCATCTCATAAAAGCTCCTCACATTAACACAGATGTACAAATAAATTCAATGTAGGCAGAAAATGCGATAAAGAAATAAGTCATACTAATTAGCTTGCTAATTCTTTGAGGAATGTGTCAGCTTGATAAAGGATGCTAAAGCTTATTTAAGTAAAATCAGCGTTGTAAATTTGTAATTCTTCTTATGTTATATTTTTTTACACAGCTTTATTTTAATCCCACTTTATGAAGTTTGCTGCACATAGCATGGGTGAGAGGGAGAAAAAAGGAAGGGGGGTTTGAATGTGTTGTTGTAAGGCATCAGGGGTCTCTGACACCGCATTAACACGCCACAGGCTTTTGTTGCCATCTAGGGTCCAGACCACGCTCTCGCTTTTTCTTCCGTCTTTTCTGGCTTAAGCTCTTGCGCACTTCCCTCAGCATGAGTATTTCACATTTTTGCCCTTTTAAAATCTCAAAAATAATTAGAATGAACAATGTGGCATTTCATTATCATACATGTATAAGCAGTAGCCAGAGGGCTGGCTGCTGCATGGAGAGTGAATGGCAGAATGAAAGCTCCAGCTATCCCTGGAGGAGTGTGATGGAGATATCCCACAAAGCCGCTGCCTGTCAGTGTGATCGGCCCACAGAGGGCTAGCATCTCCACGATGTCTCTGCCACACAAAGCAAATGTCACACTGTCAGCAAAATGAGAACCCTGTTTTTGAAAAAAAAAAAAAAAAAAGACAGATTTGAAATGGGAGCTCTGTGCAGTGGAGAGGAACTTCACATTTTGTAATTATTCTTATTTTTTTGAAAAATACTTATATGCAGGAGAGTAAAACCATTTTCTAGCAAAGCCAGTGCACTTTGTCTGATTGCGGATGGACATGTGGGTTAAGATGTGTCGCCCACAGTGCTGGGGAGTACCTATGCTACTAACTTTTCAGTAACGTGTCAGTAGCTCAGCTATTTTCACAATAGTGCAGCTTTTCCTGTATCAAGCTGTCATATTGGATTGTGCACGCAGCAATGAAGCAGAGGTAGTAATCAAACACACTCACCTGAACTGACCTCTCCCTCACACACACATGTAGTGCTGAAAATTATTTTGAAAAGACAAGTTGTTTGAGTCAATTGGTTCTTTTGGACAGTTTGTGTAAATTAACTGGTTACAATAAAGGATTCAGTTATATTTAGCATTGGGAACTCCAATTCATTTTAGTGAGTTATTTCATCCAGAAGCTTCATTTCACTGGAACCCTAAATTAACTTTGCCTTCTTTTTTAAAGTGAAATATTTAGTGTCTTGCTGCTGTCTATCGTGAAATTTTGATTCAGTCATATCAAATAAGACGTTTTCTAGGTTTATAAGTTTATACCGTATTTATATTTTCAATGTAATGTTGTCACCCTAATTGTTTAATTTCATCATAATTAAATATAATCTAATTGCTATATATTTTAAAATATATTAATGTTTAAATAGCTTCAATGTAGTTAGTTATTTTTTGTTAGTAGCTTGTAATTTAGCTAGTTTGAAAGAGTAGCTTTAAGCTAACTTGTAAGTAACAGTTGTCGCCCCTTCAATCTATCAAGCTGTTCTCAATTTTTGTCAGGTGGCAATTTATTTAGAAAGGGCCCATCTGTCTTTGACTGAGAGAGGCACATTACTTTTTTAGGCTAGAAATGTATTTTTCCATGTCTTCTATATGGCAGATCAAATTAGTTATGTCAAAGCAAACTCATGCAGGTCATCACAAGTTTTTGAATTGTCCATGTATTTTTTTTACTAGACATTATGCCATGAATGAATATTTATTCCATATGATATAGACACTTTCTATGAATTTCAGTTGATACAGACATCATTTAATTCTGCATATTTATTTACAACTTGAGTAAAAAATGGCCCAGCGTACCCCATTCACCCCTATTCTATAGTGTCCTCATTGTCTTTGTCCTGGAAAAAAGAAAGAAAGAAAACACATATCAAGCTAACTATGAGAACAAAAAATAAGTTTTTCTTTTGTTATTTTCTGCTTTCTATCTACTGGTGGCTTTGCTGTGTTAGCTGCTGTACTCTGCAATTGCTGTAGTTATCCACAGGATCTTAGATTTTGTGATAATCCTCCAATGGTAACACACAAGGGTCAGCCCAACCAAGAGTGCTGATATCAGGCTGGTCCTAGGGTTAAGCACTAAATCACAGACTGGTAATGCCGCATGGGACTACAGGTGTGCGTTTGTTTCCATGTGTGTCCATAGGAGTCAATCAAGAAAAAAGCTCAATCAAGGCACTTTATGAGATTTTTAGCATGCAACGGTTCCACTCCTACCCTTTTCCCATTTAAGTGCTGACTGGCCTGATGATAACGTATGGCGCAAAAAGTAATTGGAAAATTGGCGGGCTTGTCAGAGAGATTTGGTGGATGGCACAAGCTGATCCGGCAGCAAGGTTCATGAGGTGTCATCCCACCATGAGATTTATATCTCCCCAAGGGCCGGCAATGGCAAAGTACCCGGAGTTCAGGAAAAAGTAACTAATTTTTCACAAAGGTCTGGCTGCATATCAGAAGTCATCCACAGACAGAGACAAGACCCATATGGGAGAGACAATGCTGAATAAAGCAAAGCTGTCTGCTCAGATTAACTGCTGAGACAGCTGCTGGAGCCAACTTTTACCAGCCTTGGATCACAATTCTGATGTTTGAATTTCTTTAAGTAATGAAGATGGAATATATTAGGGTGTATTATCACGGTCACACTTTTTACTCTGTTATCACTATGTAATAAATAAGGCTGTCAATCAATTAAAATATTTAAACAGTCCCGCCTCAAAGTCATTTCATTGGTTGAAACAATGTTACTATGTTGGGCTGGTGGCTCAACCAAGCAGACCAATATTTTGATAGTAACTCGTAGACAGTGTTTAAACTTTTTGAGGAATTAATTGAACATTTCCAAACTTCACCTTTAACCTCGTGCGACTTTCGTATCAGTGTATATATATATATATATATTGCATTGTTTTTTTTTTGTATACTGTATATTTGCACTATAAATAGAAACACTGGTCCCACTGCAAACTTTCAATAACTGAATAGATACAATATATCAAGACAATTTTTTTTATTTTTTTTTTTTATTTATATTTGTCATTCATATTTGTACAAATGACAGTATGTTTCACTCACAAACTTGTCAAGCTCTGATGATACTTGAATTCAACCATACAAATGCTGCAAATGGCTTTGCTTTTCACACCATCCAGATTTGATTTATAAATGAACAGTTAGGAAGGTCTTTCTCAATTTACTGATAAGTCGAAGCTCTGTGTTAAAAAGTTGCCTATTTAATAATCGCATGCATTAACGTGTAAACTTTGACACCCGTATTAGGTAAATATTATGTTCTCCAAAGAGGGGTGGGATCCCTTTTGAACTGCTTTAGTGATATTCAATAAAACTGGATCGGATCAGCTGCTGTAACCACATGAAGACTGTGAAAGAACAATAGAAGCTTTAATGAGATGCCTGGTTTGAAGTGTGCTGGCGCACTCTTGATGGGGTCTGTAAGTAAAGCCATGAATCATCATGTGCTTTTCTGCTATTTTGAGTGTAATGTGTGGTCAGGACTCTGCCTTCACACATGGCTGTGCGTAGATGTGTTTATTAACCTTTGGAGGAGGGGATAATTGCATCTGTCAGATTCACTTAAAAGCTGAGATGGCCGTCACTTCCTGTTTGTCTCTAAATCTGCAGGTTCTGTAAGTGACTCTAGCATGTCAGTTGCTCTTTGTTCACTGCCGTAGACACGCTAAAATGACCATGATTTGGAGTTTTGAGAAGATGTTTGAAAATTCAACCTGAGATTAAAAAAATTTTGTAACAACAATTGTTGTAAGATGTGACGTTGGGTGTGAAGCTGTTTGGACACACAAATGCTACTTAAGTAAGCCTTTGTATATGCTAGAAATATTGACTTAACAGTGAAGTGTGTAATGTTATAAAAGATTTACTTCCATCACAGCTTAATATGCATAGACAACTATAAGGAAGGTATTCATAGGTTGATTCGACAGCTAACACAACAACGTTGGCTCTACCAATGGCATGAGTTTGGGGGTGGGACTACCTGTTTGTCTTACCAATATTTATACTCTATTTTTCAGGAGGAAGAGGAACTAAGAGAAGTTGAGGAAGACACAGTGAAAGAGGAAATGGCAGAGCAAGCGATCCCAAATACCTCACAGTAATTGTACACAATCAGTGCCATCACCTCATTTCCTGATAATGGTGGGATGCAAAATCACTTTCAAAAATGAAATCAACAGACTTGAACTACAAATGCATCTTTGTTAACCAGATAAATATAACAGGCCCTTAATTTCCTGTTTATAATCATCAACCTTTATATTTTAAAAATGTAATGGAAAATGCACAGACTCGATGTATGGTCAAATCTGTGGGAGATGATGTCATGAATGGATTTTGGATATCAGGGCTAAACCCAGAGAAATGTCTTTGGTGTACTAAATTGACTTAGTCATGAGGCAGGTATAGCAGTTTGTACTGAAGAACGCACATGATCCTTCAGTGGCATATGAGCCTGTTTTTGGCATGTAATTTGTGTTCGGTCAAAGCCTCTCAACCTGTATGCAAGGATCCTGAGATTAATCATCATACTGGTGTTATGTATCCAGAATTTCTCCAAGCAGTGTTTTTTGTTTTGTTTATTTTTTGTTTGTTTATCACCTTTTTTTTTATTTACTTTTTGGATTGTATTTTCTTTTTATTATCAATGCATTATACAAATCGATGAACGTGTATGGACAGTATAACTGATTTCTTAAGATGCATTATTGGCTGGTGTGATAGAGTATATTAATAATTGATTACTTATTGTAAGAGCAAACTCTATTTTATTATTTTTCAAACCTCGTTTTATAGAGCTGTTTATAATTATAATTCCTCAGTATTATCACCCACTCTCATGTTTCACATTTGGCCCAGGCTATTCATGTGTCTTAAAGGTTGTTTAAAATATGCAAATGGTGGAACAATTTCTCTGCCTCACAGTTTGAATTCAAGAAGAGTCTGTATTTAGGTACTTTAAAAATGTCTTATTCGTAATAAACATCACTTGTAATTTTGTTTTATATATATACATACACATTTATTGATGTTATATGCAACAATGCAACAACTATTTGAACATGTCAGTCAAGATAAAGTGCACTTAAATGTCTTAAAGGGAACGTTCATGCAAAAAAATCAGTTTTAAAATTTTTATTAATATTGTTGAAATAATGTTACAAACCTGTAAGACTTCCGTGGAACAAGGATAAAGTTAGGCTGAACGTTAGCCTCAGCTTTCATTGCATTTTTTTTTTAATGCAATTAA
The DNA here is from genome assembly GCF_025860055.1 of Xyrauchen texanus. NCBI lineage: Eukaryota > Metazoa > Chordata > Actinopteri > Cypriniformes > Catostomidae > Xyrauchen > Xyrauchen texanus. The sequence continues at coordinate 27,882,887 of NC_068285.1, read as the reverse complement.
ATTAATCGTTTACTGAGGCTACCGATCTCCTTAGTATCTTCTTTTGTGTTCCACGGAAGAAGGAAAGTCATACAAATTTGGAACAACATAAGGGTAAGTGACATCATTTTTATTTTTGGGTGCACTATCCCTTTAAAGAGTCATTGTCAGGGATTGAAAACTTTTCTTATATCTTATCAAATATTGCTCTGCATAATGGTTTGATAATGAATACATTACTTTCATCACTCATATGATGGATGTGTTCTAAAATGTGTTCCTCATGGATTCAAAGAAGCTTGCTGGTGGGCACACCAAGAGAACGTAATTTTATCCAGCACTGTTGTGTCCCTTACATGTAGTGTACATGTCATTTAACCATTCCCTCACACCACAGGGGAGAGAAAAGAGTGTAAATGCCGTTTTATCTCAGTATCTCATTGCCTCTCAAAGCTTCTCCTCCCCACGCCCTGTCAGGGAATCTGGCTTGCATTCTGACATTAATGCATCGAGGGGTGTAATTCCAATTTGTTCCAAAGCAACTATTAATTTGCCCATTTCGGGGCCATGCAGGAGGAACCCCTGTAAGGCCACTGAACCATGAAAGACATTATCTGAAGGGCTCAGTTTCTTTCTTTTTTGTTTTTGAAGGGGAAGGATTCGTGTAGCGCCAGCGATTGCTGCATATTGATGACACGTCGCCGGTTCCTGCAGCCATTTGAGATGGACCCCCTGAAGCTGGACTCCCAGCATGCAGCATGCAGAGTTTGTCATTAGGGTTGTAATAATGGAAGCCAGTGTGCTTATGTCAGATTGGCCTACTCTTTCAAGAACCCTCATGAGCTCTTGCGCAATCGTATTACAACCTCTGCATAACAAAGAGGCGCCTTCACGCTCAGTGAAGGAGAGCTTTGCTCCACAATCCAGATGTTCTGAAAAAAACCTCAATAAGAACTTGGCGTCTGCATGTGATAAAATCATATTGTTACAGTAATAAAAATATCAGCTGAAGAATCTCAGGAACACTCTCAAAATAAGTGCAAGGTCTGTTACTGGGGTGGTACCCTGAAGGCAGGGCTGGACTGGTAATCTGGCATACCGGGGGTCGATCAGGGGCGGACTGGCCATCGGGAGAACCGAGCTGGCCGGTGGGTCAACCGCGAAACTGGCAGAATGGGCCGCATTAAGCTAAATTGAGCCGCCGTGTTACGCAGAACAGACCACAAAACGGTGCAGAAATATGCCGAAAATGACAGCGAGACGTCTAGTTTGTAACTCATTTGGGGACATAATTGTACCCTAAGGATCAGTTGTGTACCTTTAAAGTTAAATGTAATTGTTTTCCTCAAAGAACAAAAATGTACCTGAACAGTACCTTTCTTCTACTTAAGGGAACAATTATGTAATGGTAACACCCCAGTGAGTCCTTTATATATATATTTAATTTACCTGAATTTATTCAGCACTCCTGTGTGTGTGTATATATATATATATATATATATATATATATATATATATATATATATATATATATATCATTTGATTTGATTTAAAGGTAAATAACAACTTATATGTTGGCTTTATCATTATATAAAATGATTGAAATATGACACAAGTTGTTACTTTTATTACACTTCTTGAAAATGCTTTATTTCCATTAAATTCAAGGTTGCAATAGTGTTATCAATTTATTTCCTTTTAATCATTAAGTTACTTACAATCATGTTTCAATTTACAAGAACCACCACAAATAAATAAGTAGGCAATGGTGTAATGTTGCTGGCTAGGATGCAGACAATGGAGTGACGAACACAATTGCAGTTTATTAACCCTTGTGCATCAATTAAAAAAAAGTTACACATAGGTTCATTATGGACAAAAATGTCCATGTCCAAAAACTGTCATAAAAATATTATAGAATAATATTTTTTTCTACTTTCACTGACTTATATTTTAACCAGCATCAGTTCTAATCATAATTACCAAACATTCATTTATTTTCAGAATTTTAACACTGTAAACGCCGGTTTGTTTACATAATGCCACTGTTGTTTTTTATAAAAAATATAATAATTATAATTATTTTCAATTTAATAAATGCTAAACAGAATTTTTTTTATTTTTATTATTAGAGCCTCAGACACATACAAACCACACTCTGAAATCCATACCAACACACTCACACAATTATATATTCATAATGTATCTAATTGGCTCTATAATATGCATAAGCCAAGAACAGCAGAAAACAACAACAAAAGCGATGATATGCCAAACCTGAAAAAATGGCACGATCTGGTAAAATATATTTAAAATGTAAATTTTGAAGCCTTGCCAACATAATGAAAGCATGTTAAACAAGATTGCATAATTTTATAGTTAAATGGCACTGGGATTAAAAATCGCAGTTTTAATGGGTTTCAATGTGCCATTTTTGTCCAAAACGACGCTAAGAGGGAGTATTTTGTGTAACTAGTGCAAAAAATATTTTTTTAAAGAAAATAGGGTGAAATATTAAAATTCCAATAAAAATTCACACCTGTGGAAAATTTTATGCAGTTAGCACTGAAAAAGCCAAAAATGTCCACAAGGATGCACAAGGGTTAAACAAAAGTGAGATCTGAGCCGTGGCTGTGATATGGCATGGATACAACAATCATATTTTCATTTGATGTATACTGTGTATATATATATATATATATATACACACACATTTCTTTCTTTAAAAAAAAAGTTCTGAAAATTGTTCCATCAATTTTTCCTTGCAAACACAATTACACAACAAACACAACGTTTTAACATAAAATTACCCGTCAGCTCCTAATCATGCACTCTTTGCACTGACAGCCCCCAATCCACTCCATGTGCCACATATTTTTCATTCTCTGCCACCTTTTAATATTTCTCCTGTTTGCAGTAAAGATTCACTTATGAGACAGCGCGACATTTCAATCAATGCTCTGAATATCTACAGTCTCTCTCACTCCTTGTACCTTGGGTTTTAATTGATCCAGATAATGCTTAAAATAACATGACCTTGGTATCTGAGGGCTGTGTGGATGACCTTTTCCAGACTGTGTTGTGCTGTGACATAGTAATTTTCTAGCCCTTAATGTCCTCTGAGAGTACTCTATTCTGAAGGAGCGTTCTCAGGGTTCTAATCTGTACCGCTCAAACACCTTGTTCCCCACGTAGTCATTAGGAGAGAGGGGTCTTAAAAGGGTTCCTGACACACTGGAGTTAGACATGTTAATAACTCTCATTTCTAACAGACTGTGAGAAATGCTTTATCAAAGATGATACAGTGATCACCAATGTGATCACCAATGTGATTTTCTGTTCTTTAAGGTGTATTAACGTTCCATTCAATCTTGCAACTTTTATAATATCTTGATAATAAAGCAGATATGACAGCACTTGATTTGCAATTCGATTTGCTTTTTATGGTTGTCCAGATGGGACAGGAAAAAGTAGATGATTCTCCACTCCACAGTACAAACACAGGTGATAGTTCTTGTCTCCTCCTTCGTTCTGCTAATGTTGATCGGGTAGAACCCTGTTGCATAAGCTCCTCCCCGGGGGAACGCAAATATAGATTTAATGATGGAGCGGTAGAATATTCTCCTCAATGGTAGAAGGGTAACGAAGAGGGCTGATCAAAGTAAAGCTGGAGACAATGTTCAACTCGAAAGGAAAGTTTAATCAGTCATTTAAGTCCCAAGGAGTCGTCGACACTGGCGAGCTGGAGTGGGATATTCCTCGTAAGTCCCTATCGATAGGTGGTAATGAGCCTCATTCCAATTGCTGACAGTGGTGAGTGTCCGGAAACATAGAGAATAATCAGTGTCTGAGGTTTTACCTTGCTTAAGGTGACGAGAGCCTGTGAAGTACCTGCTGGTCATTCAAAGACTTCTTGAAAGTGTGTTATAAATGCATCAACAGATTGAGAGACTGTACATCCCTGTTGCCAGATAGATGAACCCCACTGCAGTCAGGAGATATATGCAATTTTTGCTCTTTCCAAAGGGATGAGTCACTGGACACCTATGAGGAAGGAGCAGATTATAAACTCAGTACCGTATCCAGTGATTTGCGAATCTGGTGCATCATGTCCTTGTGGCGCTGGAGAGTTTGTCCCTGGGCGTCGAGAACACATTGAAGTGAATTGTCTTCTGCTGGGTTAATTTTGTAGATCGAGGCTTCTCGAAGAGACAAACATGGAAGTAGGGGTGAACCCAAATATAGAGTGTTTATTACATGTCCAAAATATATACAAAACAAAGATGAGAAGTCTAGTACTCGTAAACAAAAAAATCAAAACAAAGAAAAACAACTGCTAGGACTCAAAGGAGAGAGCAGTGTGATCTGAGAAGAGACTCGATGAAGAGTGAATGAGGGGATTATCTATATAGACCTTGATGAGGCGTTTGGGAACAGGTGTGGCTGATTAGAATGTGGGTGAGTTAGATAGGATGATGGCTGGAGTTGCAGAGACTGAAGAGGGTGTGACATGTACATTACAGTTCTGATCATTAACATTAGTAAATGCATTCCTATATTTTTACAGTGCGCTTTCATAATGACAATAAATGTATTCATGCAAAAGTTGAAACATTTAGCTTTCAGAGGCTTTATATGGAGTTAGGATGAAAATAGGGGGCTTTTCTAACTGTTTAACTGTTCTAACTTGTCTGACTAGTTTTGTTGTGTCAACTATTTCAGATAAACCCACTCTAAACAGTAAAGGTAAAAAAAAAACCTGTTATTTGTTGTTTTACACATTTGTCAGACAGTCCTTTCTGGTCTTAAGTGAACAGTTCTTGGTGAGAAGAAGCCATAGTCAATAGTGTCAGTAGTCAAAGGTTGACTATGTAAAACTGCAGTATGGAAACTGTTTAGTCCTTGGCAATGTATTGGAGGCAGTGAAAAAGCAGCATGTGCACCCTCTGAAGTATACCGAGTCATCTCAGTACTTTTCTTTTGTTAGTTATGGCTAGCATCATTAGGGGAACATAATGTGCTTTTACATTTCACATCTGACCAACAAATATCCAGTTGGTTTGACTACACCTGGAACCACTGTGGGGATAATACATGTTCCTCTTGAGTGACATGCCAGAATAAATTAAGACAAATCAGGTATGTCCATACTTTAATCTCCCAAATTAATAATTGTAAAATATATTGGTGCTCTTGAAAGAGACACAGATGAAATTAACATGAGTTAATCAATGAGGTCACAATTGAGGTTGCTGACAAAGCCACTCTTGAGGTCATCGACAGGGTAACCAATAATGTTTATTTTGTGGTCATTGATGAGGTAATTGATGATGTCATCTGTGACAATGCCATGCATCTCTCATAATTGCTCATGCAAATGTGGTTCTTGATTTAATGACCACTGTTGACCATAAAATAATTATAAACATGATGAGACCATGACTAAAGTAGCTAAGAATATTTTCAATAAAAATATTGTATTCACAGATGAGGTAATAAATGTTACATTATAAATTAATGACATCATCAATAAGGACACAGAAAAGGTCATCAATGAAGTGACCCACAAAGTTATTTTTTGAATGATCACTGACCTAAACTCACCAATATAGTAATAAGAGCAAGCTTTTCAATATCTTAAATATCTAATTGACAACAAAGCTTACAGATCTGAGGTTACTAGTTTAATTAAAGAGACGTTCAATTAAAAACTCAATGTGTTTATCAATTAGAAAATGTTTAAGATTAGATTTAGCATAACTTTAAATGGTCTGCACTTCAATAGCGCTTTTTTAACCTTAGCAGTTTTCAAAGCACTTTACTGTGACTCATTCACCCATTCACACACACACACCAATAAAGGCAGAGTTGCCATGCAAGGCGCTAGCCTGCATTGGGAGCAACTTGGGATTCAGTGTCTTGCCCAAGGACACTTCGGCATGTGGAGTCATGTGGGCCAGGAATCAAACCGCCAACCCTGCGATTAGTGGCCGCTCTACCAACTGAGCCACAGCTGTTATTTATCTCAACTGTAAAAAGTATCTAAAGTGTCACTCCTGTTCTCTTTCCATCTCTGTCACTACATTTAGTCATGTGTATATGACCCTGGCTCCATTTCGAGTCACTTGCACAGTTTTCAGTTGAGGCAGCAAGGTTTCCACTGCCCTTGGTCCCTGTAAAATGTATGCCCATATAAAAAGGTAAATACCCTGCGAAGTCTTACTGATATAAGCTACTGATCGTCTTCCTATTACAGTTTTATGGACTGTGTAATTTAGATGGACCCAGCATGGCTTAATATAACTCCCTGTGTCCCTCCTAGTCCTCTCTGCTGTCTTTACAGACTGCTCATCTCAAATGCATTAGCTCTTCTGACATTATACATAATTTAAAGTATAATATGTATCAAGTCCTTACTCCCTTGATAAACAAAATTGAATTTACTGTGCAATCTTGAATGAAAAGTTCCTTGAGGCTGCAGGTAAAAAGATTACATTCAGCTGTAAGGAGACTTGTATACTAATTATAAAACAATTGCATTCTACACTGCATAGGTACAACTTCAATTTCTAATGATTGCACCACGACTGCATAAGGGCTGAATTCAAGTGTGATTAATTTTATGAAAAATAACGTTTAAAAAAATTACAGCAATTGATCGTGCCCACGATCCATACATACATTACTTAATAAGGAATGTTCCCATCATCAAAGCAATTTTTTTATGTGGCAGTTGGGGGCAGTCAGTTCCAGCTGTACAGGCAACATGACTTGTCAAACTAGCTACAGGCGTCTCAAGATCCCTGCGTTCTTTTGTGTTCGATCCAGCTGTCTATTAGAGCAAAAGTGTTTAATGCATGTGTACAGAAACAGTCAAATTAAAACCCCAAAACATAGCACAGACAGTTTACAAGAATTCTTCCTGTATGAATATGTCAGATAGATTGACAACTTGATCACAAAATGGATTGCTGTAGACATTAGGCTAGTGCTTATGTTCAATGATATGGCACTCGTCTAGCACAAAAACTTTAATGTCTTTGAATTTCCGTAATTTGGGGGCATACCTGATTTGTAAATATTTTATTTTATATATATATATATATATATATATATATATATATATATATATATATATATATATATATATATTATTATTATTATTATTATTATTGACAGCCCTAATACAGACACAAACATATTTTGTGGAGGGCTCATTGAAAAGTGTATTACTGACCTTGTCATGAGTCACTGAGGATAGTCATTCATTGACTGTTAGGCTGGCCATCACTGCCTTAGGCAGGAAACATTGTGTTCATAAACCAACCATCTCTCAAGACACTCAATACCTGTGTCCATTTTTCTCCCAAAATCAAGGACACTGTCTTCTCCCACCGCGTCCCGGTGTTTCTTAATACCACGCCTTAGCCTCCTTTAGGCCACTGCTGTCACAATAGCAACAGCTCAAGGTGACAGCATCCTTCAAGACAACAAATGACTTTATAAAAAGCCCAGCACATAAATATCCACATAATAAAATGTAATATTCCAATAACAGATATTGTAATGCATTATGTCAAGTGGCATTTAGCATTTCGACTACAGTAAGTCACACTTAAAAAGGCCATTGCATTAGATACAAAAAAATCTGTAACACTTTACAAAAAGGTTCCATTTGCTAAGATTAGTAAATGCTTGAGATATCTATATATCAATAATATATACAGTATATATTTTTTACAGCATTTATTAATCTTAGTTAATGTTAGTTAATGTTAGTTAATAAAATACAACTGTTTATTGTAAGTTCATGTTAGTTCATAGTGCATTAACTAATGTTAACAAATCAAACTTTCAAATGAAAAAATGGATTAGTATATGTTGAAAATGAGCATTAACTAAGATGAATAAATGCTCTAAAAGTATTGTTCATTGTTAGTTCATGTTGACTAATGTTGGTAACTAACCGACAAATTGAACTTTGCTCTAAAGTGTTACAAAAACATCAAAGCTAATGTAATTTGCAAACAAAGGATGTTTGACCTTTTGGTCAGAACTAATGATCACACTTTTTTTTATTATTATTTTCAAATGGTCTTTGATTTCATCTCAAAACTCTCACATTACATTACATTTAGCTAATGGCAGCATACCTTTATATGGTACCAAAATTAACAACAAGACGATATCGTACAGTTTAAACATTTTTGGTATTGCGATTTTTCGTTAGTACAGGTATACCGCACAATCCTACCTGAGATATCATGAGGGTAAATAATAGGAGAATTTGTATTTTTGGTTGAAGTATCCCTTTAAGTGCTCAAATTAGGGCCATTATAGTTTATCATTGAAAATAAATCAGATGAAAAAAGTTTCATTTAGTTTGAGATTTTTTTCATTCTGTTTTAAAAAAAACTTTATTTGAATTGCACAAATATTTTATGCAAAAATACTATCCTAGTCAATTGAAACAAGCAAATCATTGAGTTACAAATTGACATTTGCTGCTGCTTATCTTTAAGCTTAGAGGCAGTCACTTTATGCAGATGCTATCCTGCTGAGCTCACAATGTGTTGCAAATGCCAGACCTAATAAATTCTGCATCTGTGCCGCATACAGCAATATTTTCCTCTCATGCGCATCCTCCATGCCATCCAATAAGACGTTTCACTGTTAGCAAAATTTCATGACTTGTACAACCTCAGTTCCCAAATTGGGACAGTATGAAAAATGTGAATAAAAATAAAAAGGATTGATTAGTAAATTATATTCAGCCTTTGCTATATTGAACGCACTGCAACTACACATTATATCATTTAATATTATTATTTTTTTAAAATGTACAGTAATTTACAGTAAATTAGTTGATTGCAAAATGCTCCAAAAAAAAAATTGAGATGGGCAATTTAAGAATAATAACAATTTGATGAGTTGAAATAACAAGGTGATGTGAAACAGATGTTAAACAATGAGGCAATTGTGTCATAGTACTGTGTACTGTATAAGGAACCTTCAAAAACAGCCTTGTCTTCAAGAGCAAGGATCGTTCAAGACTTGTCATTTTGCCAAGAGATGCTTCAAACACTGTCCAGATGTACTGCTGATTTCTTTGGTCTTAGTCTCGTCTTAGATGGAAAGTAGAACAGTGTAACTGTGTTTTTTGGTCTGATGAGTCCACATTTCAAAAAGGTTTTGAAAAACACAGCCGTCGTGTTCTCCGGGCCAAAGAGGAAAAGGACCATCCAAGCTGTCATTAGCATCAGGTCTAAAAGCCAGTTTCTGTATGGGCCAGGGGTGTGTCAGTGCCCATGACATGGGTAACTCTCACATCTGTGAGAACACCATGAATGCAGACCGATATGTACACATTTTGGAGAAACATATACTGCCATTCAGCACCATCTTTTCCAGGGATGTCCCTGCATTTTTCAGCAGGATAACTTCGAACCACAGTCTGCGCAGATTTCAAGTGCATGGCTGTGTGAGCAGAAAGTGTAGGTGCTAGATTGGCCTACAGTCCTGACCTGTCTCCAATTGAGAATGTATGGCACATTATGAAGCACACCATATGGCAACGAAGACCCTGTTCAATTGTGCAGCTGAAGACCTACATAATGTATGAATGGGGAAAAATTCCACTTTTTAAAATTAACATTATTCAGTGCCCAAATGCTTAATAAGTGTTATTAGAACAAATGGTGATGTTTCACTGTGGAAAACACTCGACTGTCCCACATTTAGAGCGTGTTGCAATCAAATCAATAAATAAAAAATACAATGAAATTCACTAGGTTAAAACATAATATAATGTGTAGTTGTAGTGCTTTGCTTTCAGCAAAGGGTGAATATAATTTACAGATCACTAATTTTTTGTTTTGTTAGCATTTAACATACTGTCGCACCTTTTTCGAAATTGGGGTTGTAAAAGAATCTAATTATGACATCATATCTGTCAAAGTAAACCTTCATGTCAGAGTCGTTGTCCTTAATTCCAGATTGTAAGTATAATGAAAATTAAGACAAGATTCACTAATTGGCCCAAGGGCAAATCTTTTCCACCTTGACAAAATGCGTAACACCTACAATCATTGACATTATGAGCGCTGTCCTTTTCAAATGTTTCCAAGATTCCTCAAGCCTATGTTTGCTAGAATGTTCCATTATTAAATGGCCATGGTGTTCTAACGCTCCCCATGACCTGCCAAGGATAAAGAATCTGTTTACTGTAAATTGCACCCCACTCCCTACCAAATACCATCTGCCACTTAGAAGGCCATTGTGTTAGCTCTCACTATAAATAGACCTCCTGATTGGCTCCTGAAGGGAAAAGGTCCCACATCACGCAAAAATCATCCACATTTGATGGATAACTGGAATAGAACATTGTCACAGGACTGTTGTTGTTGTACGGTATAGCTCTTTATCCAAATCATTTTGTGATGTTTGTTATCCAGAATTAAATGGATGTTTGTGAGTGAACAAATGAAAAGGAAAGATAAGAAACAGAGAGAGAGAATGAAAAAAAAGAGATAAAAATTCCATTTAAAAAAGAAAGGCAACTTTTTCCCTGCAGCGGTCTCCAGGGTGGGTTTGCCGGCCAGCCACCTGTAATTGGCTTATCCTGCCTTCTCTCCAGCTCTGTCACTGTGATTTGCCAGTTTGGTGATATGGGGAGACAGAAGTGCTGCTTCTGTGTCTCTTTGTGTTTGACTTTATGGACTCTGCTAAAGAGTAAAAGAAAGCAGAAATGCTGAGTGTGATTCAAAAACTGTGCCTCCCTCCTGCTGTGCAGTAAATGGCTCAGATCTCACTGGCGTTTATGGGGTAAGTGATGTCACTGCTGTCCTCTACTCATTTCCTAGAAGACTTTTCTGTAACATCCATTTACACTTGTCATATTAACTATTTTAGTGAACCCCATTAAATCACAATTGGAGGTTGTTGGCTTTTAGTTCTTATCTTGGAGCTTTGAACACGTCTATGCTAGTATATCCCTACACGTTAACAAAATAAATGTGGGTAAAATGTCCACAGGATGGCTTTAAAAGCAAGTTGTCTTTTTAGTCATTAATGATGTAGTACAGTCAACAGGAATGAATATTTTATGAACTCTTCCCCCTAACCCAAACCCTAAAACTCACCTTGAGTGATTAAAAAGTAATTTTAGAGTGCAAATGCAACCTCTGAATCCTGCACTATTGATTTTTGTTGTTGTTTTTGTTCCCAATTTGGAATGCCCAATTCCCAATGTGCTTTTAAGTCCTCATGGTCGTGTAGTGATTTTCCTCAATCCAGGTGGTGGAGGATGAATCCCAGTTGCCTCCACGTCTGAGACCGTCAACCCACACATCTCATCACGTGGCATGTTGAGCGCATTGCCGTGTGGAGACATGTGCGTGTGGAGGCTTCACAACATCCACTGCAGCATCCATGCTCAACTCACCACAGGCCCCACTGAGAACAAACCACATTATAGTGACCATGAGGAGGTTACCCCATGTGACTCTACCCTCCCTAGCAACTGGGCCAATTTGGGTGCTTAGGAGACCTGGCTGGATTCACTCAGCATGCCCTGGGATTTGAACTAGCGAACTAGCAAACCCCAGGGGTGGTAGCCAGTCTCTTTTACCACTGGGCTACCCAGGCCCCCCACACCATTGTTTATGAAAACTAGTTTACTTCCTGGTTTACATGGGACCAGACTCCTTGTCTCAAAGTTTGCTTGTGCAGCGTGCCATCAACGGAGCCACAAGGTAAGGTGGACATGCTTTAATTGATGCAAAAAAATGTCTGATGGAGGGTGGTGCGTATCAGTAATTTGGAAGAATTTGGTCTATTTCAGGGTACATGGACATTCAGAAGCAACATATCGATTTCCCGTGTGAGCATGTTGCAATGCATGTGGATATGGCAATGTTATCCATTATGTACAGGAATTTGATATCTTAAGACATATCTTTAGGAACTAAGGTCATGGTTTTCAGTAGGTTCCAAAAAAATAAAGCATGGCAAGACTAAATCATTAAAAAAATATCAAATTTGCTCTCCCACTGTGATCTACAGTATGCTGCCATTCACAATACAATTCTAGTGAACAGACAGATAAAACCAAATGTTCCATTTCAGAATTGTAAAACAATGTATTTTGAAGAGATACAAAATATAAACACTAACATGTGTCCAAAACAACATAACATTTAAGTGGGGACACCACAATACTATTTCTTCAACAAGAGATAAAGCAGCCTCTTTAAAAGAATCTTGTCAGATCTATAATAATTGTCTGCAGATTTTGGCCATATTGTAGTATTGAGGAATATTCAAAGGTCATCGGTGGTTTATCAAGAGCCATTAATGGTGCCGCAGTATTTGAGTGAATTGGCCGTTCTGTCAGGGAGAGGCTTGTTTATGAGGAACTGTTTGCCCCCTCCTGTCCTGCCCATGCACAGAGCTCATTCCAGTGGCCATAACACCCACAATTGCTCCGATTTATCAAATAATTAGCAGGAGTGTGACAACCCTACTGAGGTGCACTTAACTGATAGAGGTGCAGCCAGTGAGAGGAGTCCAGGGACAGTTCTACATAATAAGGGGTTCAAATTAAAAGGAACTTTGAGTGTGTATGGACATTAAAGAAAATAGTAGTTATTAGATCATGGAACAAAGCACACTGGAACAGTAGCGGTTCTAGCTTCTATAGCACCCTGAGCGGAGCCCCCTTCAACCTCCAACGATATTAATAAGAATTGGGTGTACACATACTTTTGGGCAAGTAGCATAATTCTTACAAAAAAAGCCTCAGAAATGAAGATATGCATGTTTGATTAGACTATATCAGTTTTTGCTTATGAACATTCACTTTCCCCCCAAAGGATTTCCATTATTTGCCAGCAGAATTCCCTCCAAAGTTATCCATCAACTGCCAAACAATTGGAAGTTTGAAGCTCTTCTTTGTCTTTCTTTATGAACTCTTTTGAAATCCATCATGGCCACTGCATTGGACTGCCCACACACAAATATACTGCCAATATATCACAATGTTACTATATTGACAATGCTGTGCTAATGGATCTGTAGCACAAAGACTAGTGTTTCTAAATGAATACAGCAGTGAGAAGCTCAGTGGGGTGTTCAGAGGATGGAAGGCGTTTTGGGGTGTGTGAAGCATTGAAACCCAGAGATCAGACAATTGGCTGTCAGCCCCTCATTGCAAAGTCTGGGCTTGTGTTGGATGATTCTGCTTGACTGGCATAGAGCCCATCACTCTCACATCTGAATTGCTCACGATAAGGTTTCATTACCATACGTTTATTTTCTCCTATTGAGGTGGGCTGTCTAAAACAAAGGCCAGTTGATTATTTTGCTTGATCATTGTACAATCCAAGCATCCAATTGCATGCGGACGAGAAACAATGGGCTTTCCAGAGGATCCCAGAGGCTGACATGCATACAGTTACAGGACTGGTGACATGACGTGAGATCAGTGTGGCCAGGCCTGACAGTACACCCATGGGACACTCAAAAAGGCTGAATCTGAGCCTGTCAATGCTGTCCATGTATTTGAATGAATCCAGTCCATTGAGAGTTCTGAATTTGAGCTGTCTGTCTTTGTCAGATTATAGCAACATACAGTACTTGGTTGCATATTTGGTGTGTTATATGTAATTAGTAATTGGCTTTTTAAGTGTCTGCTTTAGAAGTAATTTGAGGATGCAATGCAAATCATTAAGATCAACACTTATTGTATAATGATTGAGTACATTGTAATATACTAGATCAGAGGAGTTTGCATAGTGGATTACTGTAAATGGAAATTGCCAGTAAGTGGCACAATAGAAACACAACTACAGAGGACAGAAAACTAGGGATTACATGCAGATTTCCGCCCCTTAATGTGATTTCCTTAATGGCAGTTTTACCTTTTTCTGCACTTCAGTGAGATCAGTGGAGAGGTTGAGATTAGAGAGAATGTATTTTGCCTCAAAAGCCGATTAGCTTGATTTGAAAAAGAGCCAAATTGACTTCTGCCTATTCTCATTCACAAACAATGTGCATGACGAAGAAACTACATTTTAAACAGTCAGAGCAAGGCTTTGGTTACCTCGAACTCTTATTATTTTTTATATTCCAGCAGAGCAAATTTCCAAAAAGCTTTTTTTATCTACTGTACAATAATTCAGGGATGACAGGTAGATTTCCATTTGCCTTCACCACTATTTTCTCAAAAAACACAAAATATTTGTGGAAAATATATACCACAAGAATTCTTGTTACTCTGTTGTTCTATACTGCCATCTTGTGGTATGACATGGACTCATTATTCAGATTTTAAATTCTATTGTTAATTCAGGCAAGAAGGCACTGCAAAGCTTACAATAACTCAAGAGGCAGTCCAATAGACATTAAACTTTTACCGCAGTTTATAGTTATATATACATAACTCTTGCTAGACTTAAAGGGAACAAGTGTGTGTAATACATTAAGGGCCAAAAAGTAGGTATTATTAAAAATATAGTAAATTAAAAAATATATATTGGTAAAGACCTATTTTTGATATATATATATATATATATATATATATATATATATATATATATATATATATATATATACACACTGGTGGCCAAAAGTTTGGAATAATGTATAGATTTTGCTGTTTCGAAAGGAAATTCCCCAAAGTGGCATTCAACTGATCACAAATTATAGTCAGGACATTACTGATGTAGTCAAGTCAAGTCAAGTCAAGTGGTTTTTATTGTCATTTCAACCATATACAGTTAGTACAGTACACAGCAAAACGAGACAACGTTCCTCCAGGACCATGTATACAGCATCATCACTATTTGAAAAAAAGACATTGTTTTCCCCCATTTCCAGCAGCCATCACTCCAACACCTTATCCTTGACATGCTAAATTGCTAATTTGGCTCTAGAAAATCCATTTCCATTATATCAAACACGGTTGAAAGCTATTTGGCTCATTGAATCAAGCTTAACATTGTCTTTTTGTTTGTTTTTGAGTTTCCAAAGTATGCAATAGACTGATAAGTCTCAAGGTCAATATTAGGTCAAAAAATGGCAAAAAAGAAACAGCTTTCTCTAGAAACTCATCAGTCAATCATTGTTTTGAGGAATGAAGGCTATACATTCCTTGAAATTGCCAAAAAAACTGATGATTTCAAAAGACAACTGTCTCTAACAAGGACAGAAGAGATGCGGAAGGTCAGATGTACAACTAAACAAGAGGATAAGTACATCAGAGTCTTGAGAAATAGAAGCCTCACATGTCCTCAGCTGACAGCTTCATTGAATTCTACCCGCTCAACAAGTTTCATGTAGGCCTACAACAGTAAAGAGAAGACTCTGGGGTGCAGGCCTTATGGGAAGAAATGCAAAGACAAAGACACTTTTGAAAAAGAAAAACAAAAAGAAAAGTTAGAGTGGACAAAGAAACACAGACATTGGACAACAGATAATTGGAAAAGAGTGTTATGGATCTTAAACCCATTGAGATTTTTTGGGATCAGATAGACTGTAAGGTGCGTGAGAAGTGCCCGACAAGACAGCCACATCAAATGCAAGTTCTACAGGAAGTGTGGGGTGAAATGTCACCTGAGTATCTGGTCAAACTGACAGCTAGAATGCCAAGGATCTGCAAAGCTGCCATTGCTGCACGTGGATGATTTTTTGATGATAACTCTTTTAAGTTGTTTAAGAGGTTCTGAACATGTTTTTCTTTTTCAAATTGTAATAGTAATTTTTCACGTTATTAATGTCCTGACTATACATTGTTATCAATTGAATGCCCAGTAGGCTACTGCACTACTGAAGCTAGGACATAAATGGATTTAAACAAACATCTTCAGCACCAGGGTTGCCAGGTCTCTGTTTCAAAACCAGCCCAATATCAAAACTTGAAATATGTAACTCCCAATCCTAATAAACATTCTTAACACTTGTGTGACCTTCGGGACATTTTTGTCTTTTTCATTTTTGTTTTTTAGATAATTTTGGCTGTGTTAATGCCAACTGCATACATTTTACCAATGGTGTGTATTTTGGGGGGAATTTTGACATTTCAACCTCAGTTCCTAAAATACATCTATAATACACTGTGTACCCAAAATAGATACACTCAGGACCTTCAATACAAAAATGTCCCCAATGAAACAGCAATGTCATCTCAGAGCCATCAAAGCATAAAATTATGAATTCTATGATATTATACTTTCATTCTGGAGCCCTGGCTTCAAAATTGAAAACTTTTACAGATGGCGCCATTTTTTTCATGGTTAGCCTAAGGAGCAAATACATGCTTTTTTCCTATTTTCTGTTTGCTTTATTATAGAGCACTCCAGGCCAATTGAATAAATGATGCAGCTAAAATTGTGTGGGTGTGTTGGTATTGATGGTATGGAGTGTGTTTTGTGTGTGTGAGTAAATGGGCGCATCACTGTTTGGTGGACTCTTCCCTCTTTTTGTGGCAGGAATTGATGTACTTTGCTGCTAGTGAAATGCAGTCTCTTTGTTCACCAAGTAAATATTGAGCTTGTGCATCGTTATTCAACTTTTTGAAGTTGGGACAAATAATTTCAAATTTGGGAAAGAAGTGTTTTTGAATTTCATTATAATTAGGGCAGGTGGTTAAGAAGTGCAGCTCTGTTTCTATTTGTCCTTGGCTACAGTACAGGCACAACCTGCTCTCTCTGGGTATCCAGCTCTGTCTGTATCTGCCCTTCTCTATTAGTCAGTCTGTGGTCTCTCTCTCTCTCTCTCTCTCTCTCACACACACACACACACACACACGTGAGACTTTCTATCTTTTGTGGAACACAAAAAAAGAGATATTATGCAGAATGAAGCCTCGGGCCCCATTCACTATCGTTGTATGGAAAAAGGATGCAATGAAAGTGAATGGTGCCTGAGGCTGTCATTCAGCCTGACATTTTCTTTTGTAAGGAAGTCCTTTTTTACTAAATGTAAGTTGTTATTTTAAATAACAAACATCACCAAAGACTCAGTGCCTTGCGAAATTTACAAATGCACCCTATTGAAAAAAAAAAAAAAAAAAACATTGCAACATTAAATTGCAGTTAAGATGTTTATTTATCATCTTATTTTACATTCAAGCTTTTGATAGATATCCTGAAAAGTACTGAAAAGGAAGAAAACAATATTGAGCAACTTAAATACAAACTTTGCAAGTAACCCACACGTATACATTAATTGTAATTCACACTGATGTAATCCGTTCAAAAGAACAGACAATTAAATTACGTTGCATTCTCTCAAAGTGTGAACAATTCACAGAAATAGAATGTTCAAGAAGACCTCAACAATTTAATGTGGACAGATGATGTTTTAGCACCACATCACCAAAAGGGGCGATAATAAACATTGCACAGCTCACAATATCTTCCCCGAGTCTGCAAGCATGTTGCCAACCATTCCTGGAAACAATTAAGCCCTTCACAATTCTGAACTGACACACTATTGAAATTTCAGAAAAGGAACAATTTTGATGCATACTAAGAAAATAGCAATCGGCGGTTTAACGTTTACCACTAGCATACAAAGAAGCATTTATTGTATGTGTGATATAAGATATGCATTGTATAGTATTTGCATTTTTGAATGAAATCTTTGTATGAATGCAGTAGTTATTTGAGAATCCTTGTTTCTCTATTTACTTGTAAACAGATTATTGTATTGAAACAGGCTGTCATTTCATAGCCAAAGACATATGTCTACCCAGTATTGCTACATAAATCAAGAACAACAACAAAAGTAAACCCTCGACATTCTACTTTAATAATCTGATGTGTGTAACACAAGTTTACTGTTTCACGCTCAGGACAGACATGGATACATTCAAGTGCAAGGTTAAAGGAATAGTTCACCAATGCAAAAAATAAAGTTCTTTTTACTCACCCTCATGACATGCCAAATATGCATGACATTCTTTCTTCTACAAAAGACAAAAGTACGGAAAAGGAAAGGCATACAGGTTTGGAACAACATGAGGGTGAGTAAATAAGGGCATACATTTCATTTTTGGGTGGGCAAACCATTCCTAAAGCAGATCTACCCAGTGTGTTAAATCAAATCAATAGAAAAACTTTTCAGCCCACTGATATATTATAAGTCAGTTTGAACATTGCTGTTTTAGAATAGCTGGCATGACCGCGAGATTGTTGCATATGTAATCGAATGACGTCCGTAATAAACTTATTAGCTTATCACTTCTGATCACACTTTCTCAAGGAACAACAATTCATGCACACAAATTCTGAGTAGTAAAGTGCCATTATAACAATAGTTTTAAATTAAAGATAAAACCCAAAAAATTGGACTTTACATACAGGGTATTACTGGTACATGCCATATAACATTTTCTATATACAAGCTCAAATGTGCCAAATTTGTGAAAATATAAGTGCACGGTCCCATTTTATTAGAATAAAGCAATCAAAAATTAAAAACCTGAAAATGCAGTGCAGATTCAAGAATTTTTTTGCACAGAAAAAAGTATAGCAGAACAACAATCACATTCAGCAAAGATCACAAATAATTTGCTAAAACATTAATCTCACACCCCTTTCTTTTTACATCACTGATGATCATGTATTAACCAGTAGAGGGCAGTGATGCGCATTGAGCAAAGACAGTTCAGACCTTACAGTATAACACAATCATAATTTTAGCAAACAATTCTTTATAGTCAGGGCCATAGTGAAAAAACAAAACAAAAAACAAACACACACTGCAAACAAATATTGTAAATGAACTCTTTTACAAACCGCTGCATTTTGTACACTTTATATTCATCTGTTTCATGGTCAGAACCTTTGCGAGTCTCTATAGCTATGCAAGATTTAAACATCTCCTAAAAACAAAAATAAACATATGCAACTACACATTTTAAAATGTGTCTACAGCGCCTTAATTATGCAATCGTATTAAAGGGGTCCTAGTTTCTCCTTATGCTCTAGTTTAAATGATCAAGAGGTCAGAACTGCGGTTCAGCGTGATGTTTACACGCTCACGACATATAAGAGCTGATCCTGTCTCCTCTAGACTGTCCTTTAAATAGAGAATGCATTTGGTTCCTTTAAATGTTAACAAACAGTGTTCATTATACCAGTCAATAAAACCCCAAGCTGACTGCTTAGAATAAACTTCACACAGTGGCTGTGGTAAATCCTGCTTTCATTGGCTGAAGCCAGAGTGAAACAATCAGTTGGTCTCTGTCCAAACTGCAGCCTCAGATTCCCAAAGGTTCGTCCTGACAGACCCTGCATTTAGTAATGAGAAAAGCAGGTGCACAATACAATCAATGGTGTCATTTAGGGGTGCACCGATCAAAATTGACTGATATTCGTCTTAAGGCGGATGTATACAGAGCGATTTTCGGCTGTTGTGCGAGCTCCCGACAATTTTTTTTTTCCAGTCAGGAGAGATTGTGTGGAAATCATGGGTTCTCGTGTGGTCGCAGCTCGCATCATTTGAGAGGAATTACGAGCATTGCTGAGTGGCTTACAAGCAGCTCACGACCTCCTGATAATTTTTTACAAATGTTTAAAAAATTTGGGCCAGTTTGAGCGATCTACCTGAAGCAGACCAATCAAGAGAAGGTGTTACAACTTACACGATCAATGTAAACTGAGTGTTAATTAAGCTTTTACATATTCTGAGAAAATGGTTGTGTTAAAACTGTGTTTTCCCTATAATATTCATGACCACATCAGTGGGAATGATTCTACAGAAAGGCCATGCTGTTCCCTGAGCTTCAACAAATCATTTGCTATACGGGTTGCACTAGAAAACAATCTTTATCACTCTGACAGACAGAGTTTTCAAATTTCCATCATGGTCTATTTTTCACTCATCATACTTGAATTTGCACAATAACATTATAATTGATGTATGGAGTCATGAAATCACACCCTTTGAAACCTGAATCTGTTAAATGTTGGACAGCATTTGTAATAATTATCCTCTTTTTAATCTGCAAATTAGTTTTCAACTAATGCAGCCCCCAAAGCCAGCCTTCTATTTTATTTCTAAATCGCAAGCTACGAGGAATTAAAGCAATGTCGTCCTCTGGCTATATGTCTTCTAATGATAAATAGCGCAAAAATTCATGCGATTGCTCCGGAATTCACCAGGTCGTTAAGTTGTGTCATGTATGATCTCAACTGTACGATTTTCAGATAAACTGACTCGTAAAGTGTGTGCAGGGGTTCACGACCTCCCGAGCGTCAAAACTTGCACCATGTACGCCCGGATTTAAGTCTGTGATCGGCCGATCATGCCTAGAATCAGGGCCGATCTCTTTGCAGCACGCAGGGAATCACACATCCACTCTGCTCCTGAATGTATTACATTTTATTTATAAATTGTGTACACCCAATTTGCTTAATAATTAACTAAATGCCAAAGACAGAAAACAAATCATAGATATTAATGATTTCTCACTGGAGCAGTTTTAGATTTTGTGATGGATATATTTTTCTTATTTTTAAAAGTATCTCTACTGTGTGTGGTGCTCTCATAGTTTCTAAAATTTCCTGATCGGTGCACCACTAGTGTCAGGTCACTCCTGGTGTTTGAGGTCAGACTCCAATGCACTCAAACAACAAACGGCTGAACCTACATCATGGAGCATGATTATCCACCTAGAACCTGTAATTCCAAAGATCCGTACTGACGTCCAAGCTTTAATAAATCTTTGGCAGAATGTGAATGTTTAGCTATGAGATGGATGCGAAAACCCTCATCCTCCCAAGCCTATGTTTCTCCTGAGTTGCGATTTAGTGTGAAAACATTGAGTCGAAGGGACTTGGCTATATACCCTGTGCGTTAAAAAGAGAAAAAATATAAGAGTATCATTCATAGGCTTGCCCCTTAAATCGCAAACCTACCAACACAGCAATGGACATTTTTGTCCTACCAGTATTAAAGTTTCTAAAACACAGGTTCTAACTTTTACAAACATATGGCATGTCACCACAACTGAAATGGCTTCTGAGCATAGCTGTATGCACATTCAAGTGTTCATTTATGGTTGCAAAGCATGCTAAAACTGGGACATATAAGCTTTGTTCCAAAACCCAATGCCTACATAGATAGTTACCTCCTAAGGCAGCATATGTAACAACATGATCACGTGATTTGGGGGGGTGGGGGGCAGCTTAATGGGGTAGTTGACCCAAATATGGAAATTCTCTCATCATTTACTCTCTCTCATGTTGTGCCAAACACGCATGTCTTTCTATCTTCGGTGGAACATAAAATATGCAAGGAAATATATTAGTCCAAAGTCTTTCTAGCAAGTCAGTCCATTGGCGGTCATCTTTGGAGAACACTCTGGGGAAGCTATTTCCAGTTATGACAGTGCAGCTCCTATACATTTGAATGGAGTCAAATCAGTCAAATCTCACAACACTGGTATCATGCTTCTTTACCTCAGATTAAAAGAATAGTTCACCCAAAAATTATCTCATCATTTAAACACCCTTGTGCCATTCCAGATGTTTAGGCCTTTCTTTCATCTGCAGAACACAAATACAGATTTTTTAGAATAATTTCTCAGCTCTGTAGGTCCATACAATGCAACTGAATGGCTGCCAAAATTCTGAAGCTCCAAAAATCACATAAATCAGCATAAAAGTAATTCATAAAACTCCAGTGGTTAAATCTATATCCTAAGAAGTTAAATGATAGGTGTGGGTGAGAAACAGATGACATTCACATTCTTCACGCATACCGCCCCACTGGGCACGGAGAATAATGTCAAGCAAAAGAGTACTGTATCTGTTTCTCGTCCAAACCTATCATATCACTTCTAAAAATATGGATTAAAACACAAGTCGTATGGATTACTTTTATGATGCCTTAATGTGCTGTTTGGTGCGTCAATATTTTGGCACCCATTCACTTGCATTGTGGACCTACAGAGCAGAAATATTCTTCTAAAAAATCATAATTTGTGTTCTGCAGAAGGAAGAAAATCATTCACTTCTGGGATGGCATGAGGGTGAGTAAATTGTGAGAGAATTTAAATTTTAAACTAAAAAACTAAATTTTCCCAGCTTGTGTAGATAAAGCGCATTCTCGAGTTGATTAACAGTTTAAAAGGTAATTGGCTCTTTTACCTGTAATGCTGGACTTCCTTTCTACATCCGTTGACCATTTGGTGCTAGAGCTCCTTGGATAGGCATTCATATTTCTCCCATTCATTTTAATAGAAGTGGCCCGTCTCTGATAAATACTCTCTGATTAGTCTCAGTCACCATTCACTTCCATTGCATAATTTTTCCATACAATGAAAAACAATTGGTGACAGAGGTTGTCATTTTGCCAAACATCTACTTTTGTTTTTATATAGAAGAATTACAGGTTTGGAAACCCATGAGGGTGCATAATGATGACATAATTTCCATTTTAGTGTGAACTTTAACTGAACATAACACTGATCATTGATGAAAGAGAACAGAAAACCAAATCCGGTAGCAGATGATACAAAAACGTTTACTGTGGGAACGCTGAAGCTGAGAAGAGCATCAGAAATGCGAGTTATGCTGCATATGTAATACACACCACACCTTGCTAATGCAACTGTGCTTGATTCTCTCTCTGAGTACATAAATGAGGAAGGCAAGCAGGAGAATGTGGAAAATGGCTCTGAGAAAGAGGGAGGTAGGGACTTCTGTTGCGATCATCTAATCGACTGCCCAATGTGTCCAAAGAAGAGTGTTTGCTTCTAAAATCTGTCTTCCTTCTGCCGTCAGTCAGTTGCGGCCAAGCCCACCCATTCAGACTGTTCTCTCTTTAAGACACCATCACTTCCACACATGTGACCCGAGCATATTATTTGAACCGGGAGCAGCTGCCCCATCCATGGGCTGCCCGTAACCCATCATGTTATTGGCACCATAGAAATTCATGCCTGCCATATGCTGAGTCATCTGTGAGAGGGAAAACACATACTGGTGATGCATGTAATTTAAAAGATATAATGAAACACTGACATTCATTTATAAACATATTGTATTTGGGGTGACAATAACGATATATGCATTATGATTGTATGATGTGCAAAGTCTTTGTACACATTCCAATTTGTTTTTCAATCTGACTGTTATTTTGCAACTTCTCATATTATGAAAGAACTCAAATCAGATTAGAAAAGTGAAAATTAAAGGGTGGAAACTCAGATTTTAACAAAACCAATCCAAGTCAAATCCTTAAGTGGCTTGAAATTTGATTTAATTGGTTGATCAGTCAGAATTGTTTTTGTCCATAATTTGGGATGAACAAAGCATAAAATGTTTGCTCTGTCAGCATGTTGATCCTGATTGCAGCACTGTTACCTGGCTGATGTTCCACTGCAGCTGTTGAGCCTGCTGTGCTCCATATGCCTGCTGAGGAACTGTTGCCATGCCTCCAATCATCCCATTTTGCATTCCCATCACGCCACCTTGCACCCCTGCCATGTACGGAGGAGCAGCTGCCACTCCTGTTTGCGGCATGACACCTGCCTGTCCAAGTACATTCATTTGTGGAGCCATGATAGGCCCTATCATGGCCTGCTGGGCACCAAGGCCCTGGTATTGGCTGTATCCTGCAGCAGGGATGTAGCCCATATGTGTTGCACCCATGTACATGCCAGCTAGAACAGAAACAAACAAGCATGCATTCACAGTACAAACTGAAAGAGTAGAAGGAAGCCATTTCAGATTTTACCTCAGTTCTTGGGGCTGTCTTTAAAGGATATTTCACCAAAAGAATTTAATTCTCTCATCATTTACTCACCCTCATACCATCCCAGATGTGTATGACATTCTTTCTTCAGCAGAACATTAACAAAGGTAAAATATCTCAGCTTTGTAGGTCCATACAATGCAAGTTAATAGTGATCAGACATTTGTAGCTCTAAAAATCACAATCCATATGACTCCAGTGTTTAAATCCATGTCTTCAGAAGTGATATAATAGGTGTGGGTGAGAAACAGACCAATATTTAAGTCCTTTTTCAGATGTGAAAGGGAAAGTGGAAATTTTGAGTAAAAAAATGAATTCAATATTGTTCTGTTTCACACCCACACCTAATATATTTCTTCTGAAGTTATGAATTTAAACACTGGAGTCATATGGATTACTTTTATGTTTGCTTTATGTGATTTTTGGAGCTAAAAAGGTCTGATCACCATTCACTTGAATTGTATGGACCTACAGAGCAGAGATATTATTCTAAAAATCTTTATTTGTGTTCTGCTGAAAAAAGAAAGTCATGCACATCTCTGATGGCATGAGGGTGAGTAAATGATGACTTTTGTTGTCAAACAAATATGTCATCATATACACACTTTCGTGTAATTCCAAACATGTATGACTTTCCTCCATGGAACACAAAAAGCTAAATAAATAATGCAAATAAAGTCATACAAGTTTGGAACAACACAAGGGAGAGCAAATAATGATCAATTATTTGTATTTTTAGGTGAAATATCCCATTAAGACTGCTCAAAGGACTATATACAAACTTTATATAATCTCTATTACTGTAGCTCTTAGAGCAGAAACTCAAATTATAAAGGACATTTATATTATAAAGGAAAACAACACACTTGCTTTAATCTCACCACGAGTGGCCATGTTGGTTTGTGGAGTTGCACTGCTGTACAAGGACAGGATCAAGTCCTTGGACATCTTCTTGCCACTGTCTTCACGTTTAGTGGGCGGGTTCAAAAACAGGCTGAGGTTCTCGGGCACTGATGCTGCTACTCGCCCAGTGGGCATTGACCCTGAACTAGGCTACAGCAACAAAAAAAAACACACCTTAACCAGTCCAGTTCAGACTATCTTTTACATGTGGTCTACGTTTATACATTTTAAATTGTTCTATTAAGTTCATGTGCAAAGAAGAATTCAAGACAGGGCTCAACAATAAGGATGGCCCACTGGCCTGGGGCCGGTATGAGAGTTTCCGACCAGCTGACAGAACAGTCAATTGCCTTATTGGGTTAAAGGAATAGTTCACCCAAAAATGTAATTCTCTAATTTTCTCACCCTCACCCCATCCCATGTTTATGACTTATTTTGTTCAGCAGAACACAAACAAAGATTTTTAGAAGAATATCTCATCTCTGTAGGTCCATACAGTGCAAGTGAATGGTGACCTAAACTTTGAAGCTCCGAAAAGCACATAAAGGCAGCATAAAATTAATTAATGACCAAATCCAATCGGTCTTGGGTGAGAACAGACAAATAACTTTTTCTGTGCATCTTGCCACTGCACGACCATGATATCAAGCTTGATTAAACTTCCTAGCACTCGACACATGCTGAGCACTAGATTGCTCTATAGGAAGTGTAATCGAACTTGAACTCAGAGTTGTCATTTGGTCTGTTCTCACCCAAAACCAACTGGATTGCTTCTGAAGGTATGGATTAAACCACTTGAGCCATACGGATTACTTTTATGCTACCTTTATGTGTTTTTTGAAGCTTCAAAGTTTTGGTAACCATTCAATTGCATTTTATTTAAGTTCAGAGCTGAAATATTCTAAAGTATTAATTTGTGTTCTGCAGAAGAAAGAAAGTTATACTCATCTGGGTGACATTTTGTTTTTATTAAAATATTTGTGTGAACTAACCCTTTACATTGTCTCTAAGGTTCCATTCGTTGATCTGGTAAAAGTTTTTTTTTTATGCACTGCAAACTTTTGAATTTCAAAGATATACTGAACATTGTAGTAGCAAATTATGCAGATTTGAACTTGTCACAAAGGTAACAATATCTAGCTAGCTGACATAGATACTGCAAGGTTTTGTCTAAATTATTGTAAAGAACACTTAACATTTAATAAAATATACATATTATTCCTAGCACATATACATACTAAAATATGTTCTAAATAAATACATATTATATATATATTTTTTATGGTGTGACCAGTGAAAGGTTTGGCACTACTGGCTGGGCCAGCAGGAAAACAAAACTTACACTTGAGACCTGCAAGACCATTAAAAAGTTAAAAACTATTACAAGCAACTGAAATCTTTGGATCTGAGCAGTATACAAATCTTTACCATGCTTCTGGCTGAATTTGAACTGCTGACAGCAGCAGGCAGAGAGCTAAAGAGGTCGAGGGCAGGGCTAAGTTCAGCGCTTGGCTTGCTATTGGACAAAGGAGCTCGAAGAACTGGAGCATCTGGGTAAGAGAAATTATAACATCAGAGCCGTATATTGTGGTGGTATATATATATTTATATAATGTATGATGCTTTAAGACACAAAGAGCTTGTTACCTAGTCCTAATAGGTCATTAACAGACTGTGACTGTTTCTTTGGGCTGTTTTTGAATTGTTGCGACTCATCCTTTTTCTGAAAGACAAATATAGGGTACATATAATATTGCTAAACCATTATGATGTTGAAAACTGATTTTAAGAGCAGTTTAGTTTGTACTCCTAAAACCCAGAAAATAATTAGTTTTTGAATGCATGGTCTATAAAAAAATACTGCCAATACTTTCTGTGCACAAGGATGCCTGTTTACATGCCTGACAAATGACAAGCAATTCATTAGATAACTGTTGTAGTCATTATGTGGCAACTCGATAGCCATTAAACTTTAGCCATTAAGTCTTATTCATGTTACAAAACGGGAATGTGTCTTCAAGCAATGTTAACCACAGACTTCTCATACATCAAAAACCACTGTTCTGAAAACCCTTCAGAAATACCTGAGGGAACCTATGGAGAATTAGCTTACTGGTTATCCTTGGCCTGCAAACTGACGTCATGACTGAACAACTCTATTTCAAAAATGCAAAAACCCACCAGCTTCATCTTTTCAAAAACAACAGGAGCCTCTTTTGTTACTGTTTCACTCTTCTCTCTCTGAAAATTGAAGTAAATAATAGAATAACTTAATTATTATTTTTAACAACTAATGATGTGAAACAACTAGTAATATAACAACTAATGATGAAAAACACAACTAGTAATGTTAAATTCAAAATACTCACCCTGTACGACTGGATATCAATGCACTTGTCAATATATTTCTTCTTATCATATTTGTCTCGTATAAAAATCTCAGCAGCTCTGTATGGCAGTGCTTAAGGAAACCTCATTCATGAGGACAGAGCAGAAGACATGCACATACAATAAACACATGCGCTTAAGGATACTGGTCTGTTTCTGGGCGCTGGAAGCACTCTGGTAAAAAGGCCTCATATAGTCGTCGCGCTTTGGCGTTCCCCATCTCCTGAACAGACTGACCATAATGCAAACATACAGATAAACATAAACACAAACTGTCAATCACCCATGGAATAATGCAAAGAGTGTGACAAGATGAAAAACTGGAGTATTTTTTATTAGAAATCTTGAACCACAAAAGCTTCACATATTAAAAACTGATAAGCCCATTATGTCATACCTGAATCTGATCGTGAGTCCATTGGTCCAAGTTTACAGATTTAACTCGTGATATGTGCACACCAAGATTCCTGTGGATTCCAGCACAGCGGATACAAATGAAGATTCCAAGATTCCAGGATGCCCATCTGGGACCTAATAAATTATGAAGACAACAGAGAAAGAGCATGAGTTTTAAAGTATGCAATTTCTGTGAAAATACTTTTTTCCTATTCTGGCTTAATGGTGAACTCATTAACTTTTTGTTTGTGTCATCTTGGACTTACAGTGACACCTAGTAGTGTGGATGCAGCATCATTCAAAATCAATAGTTCCCTTTCATAGGAACTCAAGCTATGTAATTGCATTGGGACACGCCTTGAGTGTCACAAGGTCTGAAACCCTTGTACAATCATGCCAATTTATTGGCTGGTGGTACATAAGCTCCCTTTAAGAGCTATGTTACAGGCTCCATAAAAACACTCGCTTTGGCGCCATCGAGTCAGATTTTCTGTTCTTCAGGGCACGATTTTTTCTAAGCCTGTGTTTGTTGCAGCGACACATCATAGAACATCATAGAGTGAACATAAAAAAAATAATAATTATCAGCCTCCATCTCCATGACCAAGTGTCTCGAGATATGCATAACAGAATTCGATATTCATCGAGCACAAGTGTACACAAAACACACAGTGGACATAAATACCACACTTTGTTCCCCAATAAGAATGCTGGGGCCGTTGTGGTGAGCCTGCTTGCTCTCAATTCCCCTTCATATCCGTACATTCTTCCCGGATCTATGCTAAGGCAGATGGTTTATCTGGCGTCCTCTGATGTAAATGCATACAGGGTGACAGTTTTTTTTATAATTGCTTGATCGAATTCAGCCTTCTATCTCCATGTCCAAAGGTTTTGAGACATGCATAACATAATTCAATATTCATCGGGCACAAGAGTACACAAAAACACACAGTGAACATAAACACTACACGTCCCCCATAAAGAATGCTGGGGAATGCGAGACCTTTTCAGTGCTGAATGTACTCTACAAAGGGACTTCAACCACTGACGCATGCATTCCGTCTATTCAAAGTGACGTGTGGGTGCTACCGAACTCTGCTACCATGGAAATTAACCGCCTTTTGATGTCGGGTGTTCCATTGGGACAAGTGTGTAGCACAAATCTTATAACGATAGACGCCTCCTCCATGGGTTGAGGCGCTGTACACGAGAGTTGTCCAGCCTACAGGGTTTGGATGGTCTAGTGGCAATATAGGCACATAAACTGTCGTGAGATGTTCACGGCAAAGATTTTCCTCCTGGAGATACAGGGCAGCCATGTCCTCATCTGGTCGGACAACAGGACGGTGGTGTCCTACATCAATTGACAGGGAGGAGTGCGTTCTTATGCCATGGTGATACTGGCATGTCACATTCTTCTGGGAGCAATGTGCTGTCTCTACGAGCTGTGCATGCTTCTTGGTGTACAGCGTGAGGTGAAAATCAAGTTCACTGCTCTGTCGGTACAGTGTTGGATTTTTTTGCAAGAGCACTTTGGGGCTGGGGTTATGCCAGCAAAGCTTAAAGTTTATGTTGCCGCTATAGCGGCTGAGTACGCACTAATCAATGGAGTCTCTGTAGGTAGACATTCTCTCGTCTCTCGTTTTATGCATGGGGTGCGCAGGCTTAGATCTTTTTGTCCCGTCCGCGTTCCCTTACGTAATTTATCTGTTGATTTAGAGGCACTCTCAGATGCTCCGTTTGAGCCCTTGTCAACAGTCACTGATAAGTTTCTGACTCTTAAAATAGACCTGCTAGTAGCATTGGCATTGTTTAAAAGGATTAGTGATTTGCATGCCCTGTCGATCAATCCCTTATATATGGATTTAGCGCCAGGGTGTTTAAAAGAGTGGTGTTAAGACCTCGTTTGGGCTATTTGCCCAAGATCATTTCTACATTTTGCTCACAGACTATTCATTTTCAGGCTTTCTATCCTCCCCCATTTGAGTCGGAGGAGCATGAAAGATTGCATATGCTTCGCCCAGTTTGGGCACTGCGAGTTTATGTTGTCCGTACTAGCCAGCGCCGTAAGTCAGAGTAGTTGTTTGTGTGCTTTGGCGGAACGGTTGTTTTGGTGTCCAAGCAAAGACTGGCAGTGAGCGGCAGTTCTGCAGATGGAAATGCCTTGTTGAACAGAGAGGTCAACAGAGAATGGCCAGACTTGTTTGAACTGACAAAGTCTACAGTAACTCAGATAACCACTCTGTACAATTGTGGTGAGAAGAATAGAATCTCAGAATGCTATTCTGAGATGCGGGTTGGTGCTGTTTTGTTGGCATGAGGGGGACCTACACAATATTAGGCAGGTGGTTTAAATGTTGTGGCTGATCGGTGTACGTAATGTACATACACATAAATGCATGTACACACACACGCACACACACACACACACAAATTAAATCAACCTGATTGCTATGCTCTATCCGTTTTTTTCTTGCTGACAGAGATAAAGAGAGAGTGGATGAGCTTTTTATATTATAAACTTCTAACACAAGTGCCTGTTATATAAAAATCAAGTCTCACTTCCATTTTTTTATCAATTCAAGGATTTTAAAATCTATTGTTTTACAGAGAAAACAACTATCCAAATTAAAGAATATAATAAATGCATACTGAAAAAAAGAGCAGTTAAGGACAGAGCAGC
Source organism: Xyrauchen texanus (assembly GCF_025860055.1). NCBI lineage: Eukaryota > Metazoa > Chordata > Actinopteri > Cypriniformes > Catostomidae > Xyrauchen > Xyrauchen texanus. Next base: position 27,852,772 of record NC_068285.1, on the reverse strand, counting down.
AGTTCAGCGGCAAAACAGATAAACATCGAAGACTACTCCATGTCATGCAAATGGTAACTCAGGCCACAATTGACAGACTTGTAGTTGAGGTTATGTCCAGTCCAACTGTGAAACTGAGAATCAAGGAAGCAGCTGCAAAGTTCAAGAAAAACATGATTGCTGAGATGGCCAAAGTCAACTACATAGGTAGGTACCCCAACTTATTGTTGGACAGCACGACAGCGGAGCTATACAAGTGTTACAGCACACTGGATCCATGAGACTACACTGGAAAGAATGTCTGCATCAATTGCGTTTCGATGCTTGAAGGGTTCACATTCCTTTGATGTGCTCGCAGGGACTCTGGATGACATCCATTATGAATATGGCATCACATGAAAAGATAGTTAGAACCACTACTGATAGTGGATCAAACGTAATCAAATCATTTAGACTGTATGGGGAACAGAGTCAGCAAGAGGTGATGGATGCTGAGCCAATCACAGTGGACATTGTTGTATCCGGAAGTTGAGATTCAGGATACCTATTCTATTTTTGACACCAACAGTGGCTTGGATCTGCCCAGGTATCAGCATTGAGCTTGTCACCTCTTGAATTTAGTGGCTACCGTGGATTCATCCAAAGCAGAGGTCAGCAGTGAGATGTTTAAGAAGCTTTCCCATTCTACATTTGCAAAATGCCAGGCATCATACAATATTAATACAATAAAACCAGCCGGTATGCCATCAACGTTGAAATTGTGCAAGAAAAATGTAAACTATATTTAATACAGCCTAACCACAAAAGATGGAATTCAGTGTACTGTACAATGCTGCAGAGGATCACATGAATTCTTAAGCAGGGAGAAGCATCCCTTCGGAATGAATGTGCAGCAGTTCAAGATTAAAATGTAAGTCAGATTTGACTCTGCATTGTTCTAATTAAAATACATTTAGACTAAATAAAATAACTGTTTTAAATAAAATAAATTAGAATTTGTAATAAATAAAATAAAATTCAAAGTAAAATATTTAATAAAGTGATAAATTCTTTTATAGGCTTAATCCTGCTGATGTTTCTTTTCTCTTTGTGTACTGCTGCGTGATGACGCATGTGGCCATGGCCTTGAACATCCTTCAGTCTGAAACAAACACCCGGGTGAAAGCTCAAGAAGATGGAGACTTCAGTCAAGGTGTGTCTTCCTCTTATTCATGCTCTGCAGCAAGGTTTAAAAAGCGCTTTAGGGAGCTGATGTAAGATATGGAACTCATCAATGCAGCAATTCTTCTTTTCAAATGTATAACGTCATGGACAGACAATGCTCACATCTTTAAAACCGGTAACATTTTACCACTGTTATGTATTTGACTGATAAAACAGGACTTACACCAAGACATCCTGTGAGAACACCCATCAAGAAAAAAAAAAAGATAATATCAGCAGTCATGGGACATTTTAATCCACTAGTACTGTAAATATACTGCTACTACAGCATCCAAATAACCTTCAACCTTTGAATCAGTTTTTCTTATGGGGAAAAAAAAAATAGCATAGACAACAACTAGATTTAAAAAAATGACAAAGGCATTTGCAAACATAGAGTCAATTCCTTTTAACAACATCAGGCATCCACAGTACAGAGTTGTATAGGCAAGATTTAGGTGAGATTCCAAAAGCAGGCAAAGGCACAAAGGAAAATCAAATTGTAATATTCAAGTAGTGTTTTTACTGTTATTATTAATGCTGAATGAATACTTGATCAGTCGATTACTCGTGGAAATCCCAAATTTGTATTTTGTTTATATGTTAGGTATGGATTACATCATGCACTACCACTTATTGTATTGTATATTGTGTATTCTATATTGTGTGTATTGTATATAATTATCGTGTTGTGTAAGTATGTGTACATTTGATATGTAAATTGTGTTGTGTAAGTATGTTGTTTATTGTAATTGGTATATGTCTCGTCACTGTCATGACTGCTACTGTTGCACTTGTGTACATGGTAGTGTGACAATAAAGTGATTTGATTTGATTTGATTTGATGCATCATCTTGATTCCATGAGGGACACACAACAAAAAGAACCACAGAATGATGCCACTGACAAAGATGACTCCTTTTCTTCCATTAAGACTGGTTGATCCACAACTGCGTCTGAACTGGATTGATACTTTTGGCTTGTGCCTCAGATGAGATGAAACTGCTACACTCATTCCCTACAGTGAAAAAGTTATGCCTCAAATTGAACACACGCTTGCCTGCCTCTGCAGCATGTGAGCGCCTTTTTAGTTGTGCTGGACAGCCGTTCACACCTAATTGAGTCAGGCTAGACTGTACAAATATAGAGAAATGGCTCATTCTGAAACTCAACAATAAATTCAAAATGTAGGCTTGTTGTTGACATATACATTAAAATAGCTGCAAGTCTGCAGTCATGTTCATGTACAAAGCAATGTCAGATTATGCATGTGTTGGTGCACATTTTTTTAATGACTCTAAATTCTCTTTATGACTCAAGCTCATGTTTTTTAAGCTTGTACAATGCTGTGAGAACCTGCTACAGTAATCTTTTTTTTCCCTCTTCTTTGAGGGATTGAACTATTATGTTCATTTGATTTTTCAAATATTACACCTATTTTGAATGGGTCTTTGTATTTGAAATGTTGGGAGTCAAAATAAAAACTGTTGGAGGATCCCTATATATGTTTTATTATTTCTACACAGCCATAAAAGGACATGTGAATTACAGTATGTAAGCTACATTTTTAAATTGGTGCATACAGTGTTATAAAGGGGAATTGCATACACACAATACTCACTACTCTGAACACTTTTTAATGACTAAAGACCTCATCTCATGTGAGCGATCAAGATTTTATACATATGTTTCAAAATTACAATTTATTTCCTTCGGAGTAAAACTTTTTCAATGTGGAAAACAATACAGAGTACACTTTTAATATACAGAGACAATTATGACTGAGTCATTCACAGGCTGATTTCTTGAAAAGTGTAAACTCAGTGGCTCTGTGCATCAGTAGCACCCACTGTTCATAAATCACACATGTATGAATACATACAAGCACACAGGCATGATCAAGTCTACACTTCTTTAACAAAGCAGCCCCTGAATTAGAACGATGCCTGAAGTATCATATGTAGTGATAAATACAGTTGTCTTTTTCTTTCTCCTAGGCAAATAATGTAACCATAGTATGCTGAGACATGAACAAGCTTCAAAGACAAAACTAAAGACTGTCTCGTCTTTAACCTTTCTGTTGATGTGATGCGATTCTGGTTTTGGCCAATAGGTGGTAGCACCATATTAAGTTATTGCTCTAATTTTGTCTGTTGATGTGACGTCAGAAAGGATTGTTGTGGCAACATTTCTGCTAAATTGCTTAAGCTTCAATGAAATAAAAGCACATCACAGTTCGACAGCCATATGTGGTGTTTACATACTTTGCATGCTATGATTATATTCACAATTTGATTGAATGTAATTAGACATAAAAGGACAGCTTGCCTCCAATTAGTGTCAGCTTCAGATGGGACACCAACTTACAGCCCCTTTACTGGCTGTCTGATGCATGTAGAGCTGTTTAGTCATGACGTTAATTTGTAGGGCAACCCAGAAGGCTAATTCACCATGGGTTCCCTCAGGAATTTCGAATGGGGTTTTAGAGTAGTGGTTTTCCATTTTAGAGTAAAATAAGGTTGGTGGTTTGTATTACTCGAAAAGACTTTCACATTTTGTTCTACAACAAAGAATATACAGTAACAGTATTCTAAAATAATTAACATCAAAAGTGAAATTCGAAGCTGTTTTATGTTCAGAAGCATACAAGTTGCTATATAAGGACTACAACTATTCCACAAGGATGTGAGCAGGGTTTTATGGACCCAGATTGCTGCCAAAAGTAAAAAAAAATATATAACGTTTTGCAAACAAACACAATCCGCTTTGCAAAGGTAAACTCGACTTTTAAACAAACAGGAAGCGATTTGCAATTACAAAGGGCATTTGAGCGAAAATGAATAGTGGTTGTACTGTGCCCTTGGCTTAACAAACAAATGTGCTTGGTTTTAGTCTATTCAACAAATTCTACAGGATAGTCGAACAAATACAAAATCCAATATACATACCACTTGTGTTAAGGAAAGAGAAAACACCTGCACCAGCATCAATTGCAAGACTTTTCACATCTACACATCAAAAACAACCTTACTAAGTTGTATCACAGTAAACTATAACATCATTTTTCATTACAACTCTGAAAGATGTATTAAAAAGTGGTGTTAAATGTGTTCAGGCAATTTATTTATAGTATATTTATATTTTTTTAGAAAGACTAACTACCTAATTAACCACTGCAATGAGGAGCAATCTATGGTCTTTCTTGTGATTATGACATTACAAATGCAACCATTAAACAATGAAAGAACTATGGTAAACAAAAGGGCATTTACAATGTAGAATTAAAGTCTGCACCTTTATCAATTATTAACATACATCACATCATGTGTACTATTTTAATAAACTTCCCGTTCTGATAATGTTTGAGATTAGAATACAAACTGGCCTGGCGTCAGATATTCCTATAATCAAAATGATTTCTAAATCATGTATTGGTGGGAAACAAACAAAATCTGTATTGGTGTAGGAAACAAACATTTCCTCTATAGAAGCACAGTTCCCAAATCAGTAAAGTAGTTTAAGCATGAATATTATAACTAGGCCTACAGTATACACTGAAAAAAGGAGAAAGCAGCTCTATGGAAAATACTAAACCAGTACACTTTAAATCAACTTAATACTTTTATGTTTGAGATGAGAACATAATTATATTGCAGGAATAAGTTAAATTCAACATTGTCATCAAAAAGTGATATGATCACAATGTTATGAAATGTTTAAATAGATTCAGATTTTTAACAGATGGTGTTCCCTCAACATGATTTTATTGCTTTCTCAATTAACACTGAGTACACCCCATCAATGTTTAATCCAATTGTGTTGCGACTATGTGAATACAATATGTTGCATCAATGTATTGCTGTAACTGAGCAGGGGATTTCCATTTCCCAGCATGTATTGCACTAAATTGGGAGAGTACATTTTAAAAATAAAGTGTTATTTTTATGTATTTTTATGCAAAATGAGACAAGTAACAGTAACTAACTGTTACTTGTTAACTAATTGTTTAATCTTCTGTTATGTTGAAATTTAGAGGAGTCATGTATATTTTTGACATTATTTTTCTAAAACGTACATTTAAAATGTTTTCTAAAACGTACATTTAAAATGTAAATGTGTGTTGTTCAACTTTTTTGAAATATGGCTTTTCAATAGTTGTGAAGGGCAACATCTCTTTTGCAATTAACCTACTTCATCCGTGCATTCTCTTCATCATGGGCTACCGGTTGTGTATTTCGTTGTCCAGGCAAATGCATCACTTATTGTGGGTTGTTGCGGGTTTAATTTTGGTGCTTTATTACTTTTCATCCCAGAATTGCCATCATAATGTTTCCCCGGTATAACATTTCACACCTGTTTTGTCCCTTGTTCAGAGTAAAACTGGTAACACCATACACTGTGGCAACCCTAATAATGAAGGATCATTTCAAGACTTGAGATCTGTACACCCTCAGCAGCATCACTGTCTTACAGTACAAAATGATATAAAATGCTAATGTGTTTGATGCTAGTTAGCAACAAGCTGCACAATTCCACAGTTATTTGAACAGATATATTTTAAGTTATGTGAACTTAATTAATGTATGTTTTATTATGTTTTATGCACACAAAGTATTTGAGAATAGACTACATTTTATTATCACATTAAGGCAAATCAATTTCATTGCATGGAAACAGTGTCCACAACTGAATTAATTTAAACCAATTAATTTGTTTTTCAGTGTAGATATAAGGTATTCCACAGCACTTTGAAGTACAAAAACTCTGCTGAATTCAAGAGATTCTAGATGCTCAGTTGTTCAAATAAATCATATTTATTACAAACATGAAATCAGCTATAAACATTATCTTAAATATTAATTGCAATCATGTAAAAAACAACAACTAAAAACTGCATCAAGCATGTGGCGACCGTGTATGTCAGCCACCACCGAAAACCATTTTTGACCTAGGAAAAACCCTGGTGAGTTTACATGCTTGACAAATTGGACAACCATTGTAGTTCTTACATAGCAACTTTTTACATTGGCCTGAAAAAGCCAACATACTGCTCTACACTTTTAGCCGTTTAAGGTTTTTCCAAAATTAATAAACGAAGACCAACATTTCTGACTTTTAACTTCTTTATGCTACATCCACCAAATCTGTCTGTTTGTCTAAACTTTCAGACAAGGCTTTGTCAAGCCAACATGTCTTTGCAAACTTAATCTAGTGAGCAACTTGTTAGTGAAAAACTAACCACTCAATTTGCCAAAGTTTCTGGTTTAATTGTTTAGATTTTTAATTTAGGATATTCAAGGTTTTTTTGAGGTACTGAATAGCAAGCAAACCAGATATTCATGAACTGTATACTCAGCTTCGTTTTTTTTTTTTTATGTACGAAGACTCAATATAAATGTTACTTTTTACTTTAAGATCAGCAGAATTTGATTAAGAAGTCTACACACATGCCCTCTAATTATTTTTGTGATTTCTGTGCAGCCAGTTATGAAGACTACAGTAGCTTTGTTTCCATCCATGTTGCAAATTATATTTATGTGAAAAAAAAATATCATGCAAACAAAGTGCAAAAAAAGCTGCGTTTCATTCCAACCCTGCTCTTCTGCACAGTTCAAGTTTGTATTAAACTTTTTTTTTGTCTTATCGAATAAAAAAATTATCCACCGCGAGTGTATATGTATTTTATGCGCATTTTGAAGATTTTATTTGCATGTTGGTGTTTCCATCCAGCAGTTTTCAAAATATGCATAAAGATTTGTGGATGAAAAGCTAATGTTATATTTTTAACTTCAAATGTACCCACCCTTCAACAGCTCATTAAAAAAAAAAAAAAAAAAACTGTTTGCTTAATATTTGGCTGTTTCTTGGCCAAAATGCACTACAAAGTGGACCAGATTGTATGTCGTAAGTCAAATGTCTGGCTACGTGAGACCCCCTCCAACCTTGCTTTTTTTTTTTTTTTTACATTTCTTTGAACCAAAAAGCTCAGAAAGCCAAAATCCAATAATGATCTCTGTTATATATATTGCTATAAATGTGGCAATTTGGCCCTTAATGGAGTGCCAGGTCTTTAGTTTCTGTCTACACTATGCTCACTGTCACACTCACATCTCAGATTTGGCATTGGCTCTAATGCAAGATGGCTCTACGCCAGAAGAAAGGGATATTCCCAATGGGATGCACATTGGTTCACTGTAGCTGTATGAAATACAATTTTCATTGAGCTATTCCATGCTCTGGGCCTCTTTAAATTACCCATTTGTCTTCGATCTATCAATATCCCTTTATCTCTCTCTCTCTCTCTCTCTCTCTCGCTCTCGCTCTCGCTCTCGCTCTCACTCTCGCTCTCACTCTCGCTCTCACTCTCGCTCTCACTCACTCTCTCTGACCCTGTCTGTATGGCCAGGGGTAATCAGCTTGTGTGGTATTAAGACGTCAGCTCAGACATGGATAAAAAGTGTTTGAGTGTGGGATGGAGTGACAATACCTGGCAGAGGATGGAAATCCAAGTGGAGTCATGCAGGTTTCAGAGTGAGTCACAGAAGTGAAGCAGAACAGCCCTCCACAAAACAAAAAAGACTGACACACAGATAAATCACACTAATTAGCTACAAAGGGATCCTATTTGAGAGAAGCACCAGTTAGAGCCAGAGAAAGGACACACAGCAAGCCACCTGTTTATTAGGGGTGCTTGCTAACGCAAACTTAACTTTTACTATTGCTTATATGTATGTTAGGGGTAGTAATCGTACGTATTAAACTATGTATTTGTAGGATTATCTATGAACAAAGCCATCAAATGAACACAACACATTCCACAGATCAGCCAACTAGCCATTAGAGAGCCATGTAAACTCATCCATGACACCTAAATTGCTGAAGGAGACTGTCTCTCCCATGCCTGCTTAATCTCAAATTAGGGTTTGTAATGACAGAGCTGACCAATAAAGAAAATCCTTTTTTATTCCACAAACTTAAACCCTCTGTAAAACCAAATGGCCAAATAACACCTTGTGACATTAAATGCATAAATCCGTGGCCATATCAGGAAACAGAGACTCTTGAAGACAGTCCCAAGGCCCGAAATCAACATGGACCTAAAACAGAGACATCTGTTTCTCCCCCTCTGCACATTCCAAGGACATTCTCTCTTAGCTCAACAGAGACCGCATGGACCTACAGAATATACACCATATCAAGCCTTGCTAGATAATTCTGAAGATTTAGTTAGATTAGTTTTATGTTTAGAATAGCAATAAAGTTTGTCTGTATTCAAAGATAATTTGACTGTGGTATATTTTTGATGCCGAGGACCAAGCTACGATTTTAATGGTGGAGAATTTTATTCAGACAAATAACCTAGTTATTTGTCATTTATCTAATTTATAATGGTTGTCGAACATGACTGATTCCATTATACATTTCCTTACATAATAATGTAGAATAAGGACAGTTTAATTTAATTCCTAGCTCATGTCCTGTTCCTTCATATAATGGTGGAGGTACGCAGGCACTTTAATCCATACATTGTACATCTACATCAACCAAATTTCCTACATATTAACATAAATGATGCAGCTTTCCAAATAGCTCAGGCTTATAATTTTTACCTGGACATGATAAAAGAGGTATATATAAAAAATAGGGCTGTCAATCGATTACAATTTGAAATCAAATTAATTAAATGGTGTCCCGTTTAATTAATCACAATTAATCGCATATACAAATATTTGTTGAGAAAGCCCCTCATATAACAATAATTCAATATATAATGATGAAATAATTATACAGTTATCTTTAAATATTTAACAATTTTATATATATATATATATATATATATATATATATATATATATATATATATATATATTAGAGCTGTCGATTTAATGTGTTAATTCAGTGCAATTAATTTTAAAAAAATAACGCGTTAAAAAAGATTAACGCAATTAATTGCAATGTGGTTGCAGCACAGATTAAAAAAATTAAAATTAAGACTAAGCTCTTTTTTTAAGAATTGAACAAATACAATTAATGCCGGATATCCATACCAGATCATCTCAAAATTGGTTTACGCATCAAAATATAAAAAATTTAAATAAGAGGTCGAATCGGTATTGGATTTCCCTGTTCAATAATAAGGTGTTGGAAAAAAAAAGGCTATAACTGATTAATCGGCCGATAGTAAAACAAAATACAAATGATATAGGTATTGAATGCCAAAAAAAATTGCCCTAGGTGTGGATGTGAATGTGAGTGTGAGTGTATGTCTGTCTATGTGTGGCCCTGCGATGGACTGGCGACCTGTCCAGGGTGTCCCCCGCCTTTCGCCCAATGTTAGCTGGGATAGGCTCCAGCCCCCCGCGACCCTGTACACAGGATAAGCGGTTGACGATGGATGGATGGATGGATAGGTATTGAATGTATTATAAAATATGGATACAGACACATGAGCAACATGTAACCAAATTTCCAATAATATCCTGAAAAAATAAATAAGATTTGGAGTATTATGTGGGACTTTTATCTAAACAAGCAGAAAATACACCAGGGACTCTTATTTTGAAACAGATAAGGGACATAAAATATCCAATCTTACTACCATCTACAAAGCATTACTATATAAACACTGACATGTAAATATTGTCATGTGAAAACTATGAGCACTAGCCTAATTCACGGATTATGAAAGTGCTGTATCATGAGCTCTCCATGTGCTTGGAGAATGCGCAATTGTGCAGCTCTTCACTTTGAAGTGTGCAGCGCATAAAAACTATATATTTATTTAATTACATCACAGCTTTTTGCAGTTTAATAATTACATTAGGTCACTGTGGCGGGGCGGAGGGCAGGCCGGGTCGTGATTCCCCACACCGGCCCCTAAGCCTGGCCGCGCCGGAACAGCCAGCCATCGACCGCGAGGGGAGGAGGGGCTCCCAACCAACCGCCTGGAGCGGTTACCGCTGCCAGGGGTGGAGGAGACCCCTACCGTCCACCGAAAATGCGGCTGATCCAGAGGCCGGAGGTCTGCCACCAATCCGTTAAGGGAGGCGCGGCTGTCATCCATTAGAGGGTGGAGGAGTTGCCGAGGACCAAGCTATGGTGTATCGGAGAACCGGCGAGTAAGTGTTTTTTTTTTGTCTCTCTCTCCTCTAGGTCTAACACTGCAGCTCCTTGTTGGCCTATCCCTCTCTTTTTTTGGTGTGGCCGGGTCGTGATTCCGCACACCTGGCCCCTAATCAGGCTAATCAAGCCTCAGAGAGGGATAAAGCTCGACTGGAAGCTGCAGTCCTGGAGAGAGAGAGATTTACCGAGAGCTGTCCGACACCTTTGTGTGTTTGTCTTTTTGTTTAGTTCTTCATTAAACTATTTCATTATACTTAGATCGTCAAGCCGGTTCTAGCCTCCTCCTTTCCATCAATCCTTTTACAGCCATATTGCGATTCCTATTTTCCGTCCCCAGCTCTTCAAATGATAATTAAGAGTTTTGTTAAGGCATTTAAAGACTTTTTAAGGACCTGCCAGAACCCTGCCATGAATTTCTGCCTTTAAGTTAAAAGGAGAAACAAGCAACACTGTTTCTTTGACAAACAATGCTGCTGAGTAAGAGTGAAGCACTTCCCTTCCAGTTTGACAGGGCCATTGTTTACAGTTTCTGTGAGGAACTTTTACAGGGCCACAAAGACATCATAATGTTACTGTTAAAGTTTTATTAACACACCATGATCAGGCCTGTAATGTTTACCATTAATTCACAGAGGATAGGTCATGTCTATTAAAATTACATACATGGGTGTGTCTACTCCATTTACAAACTGCTGTCACGTGTAACTGACCTATTAGAAAATGTAACTGTGCTGATTATTCATGCAGGATATATTAAACATGATTATATACAACATTTGGGATTATAAGAAGAAAGTGATTGGAATATCTGGCTAAATACAGAACTGGTGACATTAACAAGCATAATGTTGAATTAAAAATAAAGACAATCTGTTCAATATCCTAACCAAAAGAAAACACACATGTTTCTTTCTCTTTTACATGAGTAAATAAAAACTTGACATGATAAAATACTTGAGAAAAACATGTTCAGTCAAATGCAAGAGTCAGCATTACCTGCAGTTGTTAAGCATGTCTTAAAATTTCTGGTGTCTTCTCTTGACCAACAACCACTTCAAACACTCTGATTACTAAAGAAACAGGAACATTTAAAGGGCTCAAAAGTTTGAAAGTGCTGTTTTACAGGCTTTTTACCAACATGGAACTTCGCATGAGATTAATATTATCAGGGGTTTTATTACAGGAAGTTTTATAGGTAAAACACGCTGTAATTTTTACCAGCACGGGAAAATTCATGCAGTAAAAAGTCCGGAAAAATTACTGACATGACCGATTTGCAGGGGATTAAAAATGAGAGAGAAGCTCTGGTAATTATTACATTACACCACGTTCCCATATAAAACTAATCCCGTACGAATAAGGCTTATGTGTTCCTCTGAAAAACAGCCCTGGAGTCTGCCAAAAAACAGATCACCACACACACAGGGGCACACCTGAAATGAACTAAAAAGAAAAGAGAGTTGACCAACAGAACTACATGGAAGAGTATGAGAAATGTGGACTTTGGTTAGATCTGCTGTGGAGGATGTGTACATAACAAGCACTGGCCCTCAAACACACAAACATTGTACACACTTTCTCTTAAAGGGTTAGTTCACCCAAAAACTTTAATGATCCCATAATTTACTCACCCTCAAGCCATCCTAGGTGTATATGACTTTCTTCTTTCAGCCAAACACAATCAGAGTTATATAAAAAAATATCCTGGCTCTTTCAAGCTTTATAATGGGAGTGAATGGTACCTTTGATTTTGAAGCTCAAATAAGTGCATCCATCCATCAAAAAAAGTAATCCATACAGGTGCATGGGGTTAATACATTTATTATGAAGCAAAGCGATTTGTATTTGTAAGAAAAATATCCATATTTAAAACTTTATAACTACAATCACTGGCTTCCTCTATCCTCTGCGCTTCCGCATTCGTCACCTCTCACCTGAGCTTACACTACTACTATGTCATAAGACGGAACTCGACTCTCTCATGAACGCGCGGATGGCCATTACCGGAAGCCTGTGATTATAGTTTATAAAGTTATAAATATGGATATTTTTCTTACAAAACTGCATCGCTTCACTTCAGAAGGGGTTTATTAACCCCCTGGAACCGTATGGATTACTTTTTTGATGGATGCACTTTTTTGGGCTTCAAAATCTAAGGTACCATTCACTTCCATTATAAAGCTTGGAAGAGCCAGGATATTTTTAATATACATCTAGGATGGCTTGAGGGTGAGTAAAAAAACATTTGGTTGAACTAACCCTTAAAGTACACAGAAACTGAAAAAAAAAAAAAACTTCTGGTTTAGTAGGGAAAGGAATTTAAATGATTCTGATTAATGGATTTGATTCCATTGATGATTCTTAGTACTTTTGAGGATATACCAAGTAACTGATGGTAACTATATTTTAGGATACTATTGACAAAATATATTGGTCATATAACAATACTCTGTTCCTAATATGCATTCTAAAAATGAACAAGTCAGTAATTGCACAGTCTGTAACAAATCTGTAAGTTTTACAATATGGAGTGGTGGTGGTGTAGTGGTCTAAGCACATAACTGGTAATCTGGTAATCAGAAGGACACTGGTTCAAACCCCACAGCCACCACCATTGTGTCCTTGAGCAATGCACTTAACTCCAGGTTGCTCCAGGGGGATTGTCCCTGTAATAAGGGCTCTGTAAGTCGCTTTGGATAAAAGCATCTGCCAAATGCATAAATACTAAATACTAATATACAATCCTTAAATACAGCATAACATTTACCCTCAAGAAGGATGTGAATCAAAGTAGACTTGTGGTTCAGTGAGTCAGATGTTATTTCATTAATTGCTCATTAATTGATTGATTAAGCGAGTGAGTGAGCCATTTTTGGCCTATGAACTTATTTGGGAGTAATTTTTCAAGAAATGGCTTATAAGAGTCATTTGTTTGCAAATCGAACTATATTGGTCACACTGTACAATGTTTTTTGTTGCACAGAATACATTTAGGCCCCATTTCCACCTGTATTAAGATGCATTTTTTGTTATCTGACTACAACTGATCAGCGCTAAATTGAGGTGAAAATGGGGTCCAAAACGTTTTATTATCAGATAGCTGAAATCATATAATTCACGTGACAACATCACACATTTGAGGTGTGAAATGCAGTCTGTCCTCAATGCGTCCCGGACAGCAGTGAAGCACCACCCCTCATCTGTCAAACAACTGTTACGCTAGAACAAGAGTTTAAACTTTGGTGGTTATGTGCGCCTTTTAAAGGAAATAACCATTTGATTGAAACATTTTAAAAAAAAAACTGCCCAAGCCCAAATGCCCAAGAACTTCACAGATCTACTTCAGTGTGTCTGATGTCAACATGCAGAGACACAGATGACAAACACACCCATCCAAAGTTCACATTAACGCTAAAAATAACAGAGAATTCTGCTAGAAATTTTGTGTCTGTGCTTAGATCAAATTTCAGCTTCACTGGTTTTTGGGCTTTCTTTGTCTTTTATTACTTTTTTTGAGGTTTATAATCATGCAGTAACACACTGCCATAGTGATTTCCTGTATATATGTCGTCATGAAATCAGAGACCCTCCCCTCAAAATCCGAACACAAGTGGTACCCACGGTAAAACCAGGTGGAAACAAGAATGCGTCTCGGCTGACTATATTTAAATGGATCACCGAAAACCCATCTTGATACCAGGTTGAAACAGGGCCTTAGAATGATCTATTGTCTATTTATATTTTTCAATTTTTTTTTTTTTTATTATTAAATTCAGACACCAAGCTCCCAAGTCAGTCCAGATCCAAGATACACCTGTTTGTGATGCATTATCCCACATGGATCAACAAGTCACATGCCTTAAAACAAGAATCTAACAAGCTCAAAGGATCTGTTCTGAGACAAGCCTTATGTGAGAATCACAGACCTTGAACTACAGACCCAGTTTCTCAAATTAGGTTGGGGGATTCTTGGCTTGACAGCCAGCCAGTTTCATGCTTTGCTGGGAACCACAGGGTTTCTCCCATAGCAAAATATCCAAAGGACATGAAATGAACCCAGATTCATTCTGGGGTCATTTCATATCCAAAAGTAAAGGAAATGAGCCCAGAATGAATCTGGCACTCTAAGAGCAGATGGACTGCTTGGTTTATTAAGGATGAAAATGAATGAAGACTGAACATTGTTCTGAATTATGTAAACATGAACTCTTTACTGTCGTGCCACTAACACGTGTCTGTGAGCCCAGTGTTGCAGTGAGCATTAGGACTGCCGTCAAACTGCACTCTGTTTGATGCTAATCTCTAAAGCTGATGTGTCACCTGGAAAACAGGGATATTAAAAAAGTAAGTCTAGGCCCTCTTGCTACAGCTTCGCACTATAGATGGAACCTGTAGGGCAAACATATTTACGAAGTCATTCTTTATCTTATTTGAGACCATAACTTCACAATTCTCTTATGTCCTCTTTCTTAAGACTGATCGGAAAAGTCTAAACCTTGGCAAAAGCAAAGTTGTGTGAAGCATCATGTGGCAGCCATATGAAAAAGCCTTTTATTCATTCCTTAGTTATGCATTTGCAGCAAAATGCCCTAGTCATCTACTGGGTGACATAAACAACTTTCACATTGGGAGAGTGACTCATAAGCCTTAGTAAGCATCTGATATGGCCTATTAAAAATGAACAGAACCCTTACAAAAGGGGTTTTGTGATTATTCAACTGGTATCCTTATAACAGTTTCACAGATTTACATCTTTAAGTACATATTAGGACATTTAAAACAGTTAAATCTCAAAGTACTCTCATTCCCACACAAGCAATAGTGTTTTTACTATGTGAATTAACAGTTATTTGTTAGTTGCTAATAAGTAGAGCCAAAAATCAAACATACTCCTCAGTGAAAGACTTAAGAGTGTATAAAGGACAGTCATTGTCTCCACCCTCATCACATTCTCAATACACTCTCCAGCCTCCATGGCGATATCTCCATGACAACCATAGAACAAGAGAATTCAAATGAGTCTCATACAAAGGTGTTCAAAAAGAAAAGGTCAAAAGTAAAACCACTTCCAATCTGATAATAAAACTGAAAATTAAGGAACAGATAACCAATAATAATAATGATATAGCCTATAGATAAGTGTGAGCACTGAGCATGTGTAAAGATAAGAATAAGGCTGTTAATCTGAGAATGCACACATCCTTCAGTACCAAAAGCTCAATGATAGGTCTGAATGTATTGTGAAAGACAGCAACATTTCTATAATGCATTTTAGTATTCCCATTACTGCAGCTTAAATATAAATTACAGACTGAGTGATCTGAAAAGGGAGCTTCAGCCAAAACAGGAAGAGCAGGCAGGTACCTTTAAGCAAATTTGGCAGGAATCTATCAAAGAAAATCAGCCTGATTGAATGAACATTACAAGACTGTGCCAACATTTTTGCAAAATGAAATTTTGTGCTTCATTACATGTTTCTCTACAATTTTCCAGTGAAATATCTTGCAGGGAGAGCAAAAAGCGAGTAAAATGCTGTCATAATCAGATGAGGTTAAGGTGAATATCAGATGGAATTCTTAATGAGTAAAACGTACCTCCATGACCAAAAACTTTAAGCTAAACCTAACCAATAGTGATCTAAAAATCAAATGAGAGGTAAACAAAAAATATATTCTTACCCTTTACTAGGGCTGCAACTAATGATTATTTTTATAATCGACTTCTAATGATTATTAGAACGATTATTCGACTATTCGGTGATTATTGCGACGATTAATCATTAGCTCTTATCTGATTATTCTGCTTGTGTCCCGACTTAAAAGGTTGTATTAAAAGTTCTTACTAACAATAAAGAGAACAAAAGCATCTTTTCAAAATACCTCTAATTGACATTCACTGAATTACAGGGGGAAAAAATACTTTTTACAAGTTTAATTCAGTAAAGAAATTCACTGCAATAAATCCCATTTTTGTCTTGTTTTCCATTTAAAATTGTCTAAACATCTTAAATATAAGTGTATTTTGTATCAAAGTGTATTTTTTACTTGGTTATACTTCTGTGAATGCAGTAAATACAAAATATACTTCTATTCAAGATCTATCCTCTAAAAAGCAAGTCTAAATATATGATATGCTTCTTCTCAGAAGAATGCATCTTTTTTTAACGGATTTATAGATATTTTAAAATATTTTTATTTTGAATATTATATTCAACATTTGCACATATCAATTTTTTCTTCTGCAGTATAGCTGCTTAAGAAAATGAACATTGTTTTAAAGGTGTTTTAGATATTTATATAGGAAAACAAGCCAAAACAAATAAAAAAAGTATTTTGTTGAAGAGTATAATGGGGTGAAGACTACCCCTCTCACCTTTCCGTTCACTTCAATCCATCTTTAACTCACAAAATTCACAATAAAACAAACTCGAGGGATGAGTGTCCATGCGACAGTGTGTGCATCATCCAGGTGCTTATAGAATGGCGCTGACTGCACAAAGAAATACAACTTTCAGAGTTTGTAGTTATTTACATGATCTGCTTCTGTATTCTTTGAACGCATTATATATAACTGCATTTAAGATGTAACGGCAGAGTGTTTCCTTTAAAGAGCTCCAGCTCCACATATTCCACAACGACAGTGCTTCGGTTTACTTATTTGGTATTTCTGTATAATTCCCTCATACTTTGCTATCTAAATCACCTGAAGCTGTGAAAGTTTGGAGTGCATCTGTACTGTGGTTCTTCTCCTCAATCAGGCTGCTCTCGCGCATCACCATTATAGTTTAATGTGATCTCGTATTACGTTAAATAAGATCAACCGACTATTCGACAATTAACATTTTTGTCTACATTTATTTATTGTCGACGTTGTCAATAACGTCGACTAATTGTTCAGCCCTACCATTTACCAACACCTAAACATAACCAGTGGTGAGCGCATTTCTGAAGCAACCACTTAATCTTGTGTTGCTTCTATGACACTTTCTTTTTACGGGTCAGCTTCGTGTTTGACTGGGCTTGAACCGCAGACCTCGAGTTCAAAGTCCAACACTCTAGGAGTTGAAATAACACAGGAGCTAATCACATTGGAATAAGTGTTAGGTGAGTCTGTAATACAAGCGTTAAAATGTATAATTGTTCAAATTATGCATTAGAGCAAGGGTCTTCAACAGGGGGTCGGCAAATTACTATTTGATCCACCACCGGCACTCATAATAATCACTCGCACGTGAGTGAGAGACACCACTCACTATATTTCGCAGGGCACCAACTCTCTAGGGGGCATCAGAAACTTCACCAGCTGCTCTTACTCGCACATTATATGTTATTCAAGGACCCGGTAGTATTGGAGGAACAAAAATGATTGCTTTGAACTTTATCCTCACGCTTGCACGTCCCTGGCAAGAGAGGATTATGTATTTTAGTCCATCCACATTCTGAAGCCCCTTGAACCTGCATGCCAAATCTTCCTCTTGCAGTAATACTTACTCATATTCATGCATCCCGTTTTATTTAGTATTGAACTAAATGGAATGTCAAACATTGACGAAATTAGCCCATTGCCCATGCTCATTAAGCTCATAATGCAACGCATATCAGGTTAAGCCGCGCTGCTGGAGAGGGTTTCGTAAGTAAACGCGTATACTTACAATAGCCTAAACTTATTTAATATACAATATAGATCCATGTATATGTAATATGTCTTACTATATAGATCCCACTGAGATTATCAAGCTACCATAGGCTACAACAACAGTAACTATAAAATCAACATAATTAAAGGTGCATAGTCATTTTGTCATCATTACAACGTTTTCCTGCTATAGAAATGAACTGTAATTTTGAAACATACGTATAAAATCGATCACTAACATGAGATGAAGACTCCATGTATAAGCCTATCATTAACCTTATAAAAGTTTTTTTTTTATTCTACATGGACAGTCTATCTTTCTGTTTGTCTGTCTGTTTATATGTCTATTTTTTTTATACATTTTTTTGTAGGGATTGTGCACAGTGATTAAAAGCACTTTAAGTCAAAATAATAATAAGAAAATAAAAAATATTACTTCATGTCAAAAAGGTTGCAGATCTCTCCTATACTTAATTTAATTTTTATTTTAATGGCTTTTCAATGTAAACATCAAATATGTACATACAATAACATGGTACCATACAAGTTTTTATAGGCATAAATGCAACACTCAATTTTCAGACAATATGCAACAGGGGTCCCTGCTCCGTCACATGCCATGGGGTCCTTGAAAACGGTTGAAGACCCCTGCATTAGAGTAAGAGTTTCGATATTATACCATAGCAGTCTGTGTGTAATAGAGTGAAACATATGTGTTTGTAAAGTCTAAGTTTGTAATAGCTGTTGTAGTTGTGATTTGTGTGAAAGTGAATAAAACACAGTTGTTGTAGTGCCTCTAGTGTTAGTTTCACCAGTAAACTGTGATGAAACTTGGCACATAAAAGTCAGTTTGCAAAAACATTTCTAGGAACGTTCATTCAAAAAGACTAGGTTGCAGCAAATGTATACTTTACTAAAGCTGGACTACCACAATAACATAACAGCTGTATACTTTTAAAGTCTTGTAAAAACACATAGCCTATGGCAAGGCAGTGCAAATATACAATACCACGTCTATCAAATGGCACTCTATAACACTAAAACTAATCTTCCCTATTTTGCTCAACCAGTCAGAAAGTAAACAAACTCATATATGCTGTGTTGTAGTCTATAAAGAGGAAGAAAAACTTACTACTTAATGTACTAATGCTGATGTCAGAGCTAAATGCCAGTAGCATGTTAAACAACTTAAAACACTGATTGTTCTTTACTTAATGTGAGCCAAGTTTACATTTAGAAACTGCTCAACAAATAAATAACCAAACCTGTTAACCTTGCTTGACCACTATGAGTTATTGTCTCAATCCAATATTACTCTATTAATATATGCAGTCTTCAGTTTGATTGGTTGACATAGAGTCGTAACAGAATGAGGCTCTGCAAACATATGTTCACTCTATTTTCCACTGCCTTTGGGACCGTTTCCATTTCAGAAGAGGCTTCCCAAGAGTGGGAGTCCTATGGCTGTGCTACACAAGCTTTTTACCCTCAGGGCAACAATGTTTGTATGTACATGTTTGTGCATTTGATAAGAGAAAAGGGAAGAAACATAAGTTACAGAGTAAAATGACACATTCAAAGCAAGTGGTAGAACATTCAACTAGGACAGCATTCAGTGCAAAAACTAACTGGAATATAGTTAAGTACATGAGGAGATTTGGATGCTCTCCAAGCAAGTGTTCCAAGCTTGGAGCAGTGGGGCTTGCCCTGTCCTCAGGTTCAATGGAGGACTCTGTCCAGCCACTGCGGTAGATCAGACTGGGAATAAATAGGCTGGGAATAAATTACACCTGACCAATGACAAACAGTCTCTCGGGATAAGGAGAACGCAAAAATGGTGTTCCTTATGGGCTGTAGGTCAAATTGAGAGAAATCTGGCAACATAGTGTTTGACAAACGGAATCACAGAAGCAGCACAATTTGACCAGAGTAACATTGTGTGCATGTTTGTACACTAATTTGTGTATCTGAAATTTAACCACCAAATTTGATTATCTAAATATTTAAGTATTTAACCAAATTTAAGTATCTTCCATACTATCTAAATTCTGGGATTATAACAGGGGCGTTTAAATTTTAATCAAGAACCGCTGAAAAGGGTCCTGGGTATCTCAGTGAGTATTAAGGTGCGTACACACTGCCAGCGACATCGCACGCGACAGCGACTCCATCCCATTCATTTTCAATGAGAGCACAGCGACTTCCGGCGACACGAGCTGTCGCGACCGTTGGCGACTAGATGTGGGCGTGTCCAGCGACGCGACAAAGTTGAGACAAGTTCAACTTTATTCAAATGAAGAGCGACTAACAGAAGCGACAGCCAATAGGAGAGAAGACGGGAGAGCTCACGTGATCCTTCTCTCTCTCAGCTCCTGCAGTAACGGAAAGATGGATGAAAGGCTAATTCTTGCTGTTAGAAATTTTCCAGTGCTCTATGATATGTCTCTTCCCACGTACAAGGACATTTTTAAGAAAAATACTGCGTGGAAAGGTGTATCTGAGATCGCGGGGATTTTATGGACCCAGACAGACCGGCATTTGCGTTTGAGCCGCAGATAAACAGCCGCTATGGCAAACAGCACGCCTTGTTTCTCATTCATCTTTGATATAAAGCATTTTATGTACTGATTCCATTTATATTTAGTCTTTTCCCTCCAAAATGTTTGTTTTTAGTGGCAAGAAAACAGATTCGCTGTCAACAGCAATGGAATGACATCCGTGAATGTCATTTATAAACGTTACTAGGCAACCAGTAGTGGGAACACCCATTAGCAACTTCACCGCCAGCCACTGGCGACCTGCATCGACAAAGTCGCTGGCAGTGTGTACGCACCTTTAATAATGACTACCACCCCTGGGAGACGCGAGGTCGAATCCAGGGCGTGCTAAGTGACTCCAGCCAGGTCTTCTAATCAATCACATTGGCCCGGTTGCTAGGGAGAGTAGTCACATAGGTAACCTACTCGTGGTCGCGATTAGGGGTTTTCGCTCTCAACGGGGCACGTGGTGATTTGTGCGTGGATTGTGGAGGGTAGCATGAGCCTCCACATGCTGTGTCTCTGCTGTGTCATGCACAACGAGCCACGTGATAAAATGTGCGGATTGACGGTCTCAGAAGCAGAGGCAACGGCACCACCATGAGGACCTCCTATGTAGTGGGAATTGAGCTTTCCAAATTGAGGAATAAAACATTTATAAAAAAGAGTACACAGACACTAGAAGGCACTAAGGTACATATATAAAAAAGTGACCTTGTGGATAAGGGCTTCTGTAGTTTCCAAAATGAGTTAGCGACCACAAATAAAAAGAAAATATATCACAGAATGTTCATGTTCTACTCATTTCTGAATAGACTGTGGTTACTTTGTTTAACTATAAACTTTATCAATATAAAACGAAGGTAAGACGCGTTTCCTTTTTCATTAGTGTCCTTGTTGTCGTCACGCTGTTGTTTACGTCGCACCGGCTCAGGGATGTTGACGTCAAAGCATTCGACTGTGAGCGCTGCTGACATCATACAGCGATCAAACAAACTGCTGTAAAACACACGGCCTACCTTTGAATGAATATCCGTGAATCTAGACCACTATTCCCCAACCTATTGCACTCATACATTGAACATAATTGCTCACAATAAACTCAATTTCTAGTTGCATGAACATTAAATACTTCCAGGAACCGACGAAGGCAGAGATGATGAAAATGAATCTTACCTTTGGCGTGACAATCAGCGCAAAACTTGTTTTCCTCTAACGCGAGCAGGGATGTAAGTACAGCCTGAAAGCGGTCAATGTCTTTCACTGATTTACCCGTCATCTTCACGAATCAATATATCACTTTAACACCCGTAAACTGGAGCTCTGGAATAAACAACCAAACGCTGCTGAAAAGATGTTCAGATGTTTGACCGTTAATGGAAAAACCGGGAAGCGGATTGCTGACTGTCACAGCCGGTGTTGCCTTTAAATGAAGACAAAACAAAACTAACACTGCAAGCTAAGAGAAAAGAAAGATGCGTGAAAGCCACACGGTCGTTTCAAAAACAAGATGACATTCGCTGGTCCCCAACTTTTCCTCCCACAGTATCAGAGAGGCATCATCGAGCACGTCTAAAGCGCTTCACTTCAGTATAAGGGGTCGTTCACACCGAACACGTTATTGCGGTAGACGGGCATCTTTGTTTTCTCAGCGTCTCCTGCAGGAGCGTAGCGTTTTTTTAGATGCCATGTCAAGTGTAAAAGCACTCCTGATAAAACGAGTCTCAAAACACCCGCGCTCTGCTCTCGTTGTGACGCTGCGTCTAGCTTGATTTAGGCGTAAGACGTGTTCGGTGTGAACGGCCCCTAACACATCTCAGCTGTGCTTTCCTGTTTCCGCTCTTAGTCACCGCAGTGCTTCGTTTGTGTCTTCTTGTGGTTCGCAGTCATGCGCTGTTATCCCATATAACATCTGTAAGTTCGTACAACAAAATCCAGCATCAGAACAATTGTGGTCGTTATGTTCGCAGGTTATGTAAATTACAGCCCTTTGTGGCACATCTAGAATTTGGAGAACAGTGTCCTCCAGTGGGGAAAACACGACACTGTATGAACCCGTTGCCGAAAATAATTCATTCATTCTTTTGTTCCTTCAGTTTTATTTGTTGCAGGGGCGGATCTATAATTTTTTATGGGGTGGCAACTTTAAAGCAAGCACCCATGCATAGTTCTTATGGATTAATCAGGGCCGTAACCACAATATACATTGAGGGGGACAAGTCCCCTCCAATAATCAGATATGGCCAGATTGTTCCCCCCTCCAATAATTGATACCCTTGTTGCTGTTCTGCTGCAGTCCATTACACACCGCTGTCTAATTGTTATTAAGTTGTTGCGGGAATAACATAATGATTTTTAAATAGAAAGTTTTTTTTTTTTTTGCGTGCTCTGTAGTCCAACAACGCTCATCACATCATAGAATTCAAAATAACACATTTCTGCCAGTCATAACACACACAGATGAAATAAAAACTCCAACTCAAGAACTGGAGATGTTTCATCTTGATTATACACATACCTGACAAAAGCTATTCAAAATAGTGGTGAGGACACCACCTCAACCATCTCAACCCATAACTGACGGCAAAGTTTTGATCATTCAGTGAATACTTGGAAACAACAGAGAAATTAATCTTTTACCTCTTTTTTTTCTTCATGTACAGTATTTGTCCATGTGGTCATTATTTTTGAGGAAATAAACTCATCAACCTTCAAGAGCCCAAATGCTGTACACACATTGCAATAGTAGGTAGACGATTGGTCGATGTTGGGATTGGCTTCTGCTGTGTACAATCACGCTACGGATCTGTAGTCATGTGTGTGTTCTGTGAGAGTTTAGGCAGTTTGACTTGAATAAACCCCTACACAATGTCAAAATCAACGGTAATATACTTACATTTATATTTAATACATTAGGATACTTATGCTGGGGTGACAGATGGGGTGCCGATGTTTTTTCTTAGGGTGGCATTTGCCACCCCATGCCACATCGGTAGATCCACCCCTGATTTGTAGCCTTTGTTATCTTGTTAACATCATTGCTAAGAGTATAAACTAAGATTAATGACTACTTTTAATAGGCTTGCATTGTCATTCAGCAAAGCTGCCATTGTTACAACCATTGTTTTATTTAAACTACAGGTAATTAATTCAGATTAGACAATTTTTAGACCAAAACTTTAAATTTTTGACAGGAATGGGGATATGATGGGTTGTTCTCAGTGATGGGCACAAATAAAACAAATGTGTTAAAAAAAATACAAAATTATACTTTTTTTTTTGTCCAAATAAAATACACAAAATAGATGTATTATATAAGGTTATGTTTACGTTATATAACATAATGTAAGACTCATTGAATGTAAAAGGTTTTACACATTTATTAAATGTTTTTCATTTAATAGTCTGTCATGATGTGACATATATATGTCATACACAGATTGGGAAGTAACATACATGTACAATACATGTAACAGGATTACATATTTAAAATACAAAATATAATTAACTGTATTCCAATACAGTTACAATTTAAATCAATGGTAATTAATATACAGTTACATTCAAGAGTATCTGGACAAACTGACAACTAGAATGCCATGGATCTGCAAAGCTGGCATTGCTGCACATGGAGTATTTGAAGTAGTTTAAGAAGTTTTAAATAATCATTTTTAACTAGATTTACTGTATGTCCTGACTATACATTGTGATCAGTTGAATGTCACTTTGGTTAATAAAAGTACAATTTTCTTTACATAACAGCAACATTTTTACATTAATTCAAAACATTTGGCCGCCAGTGTATATTTCCCCAAAAATGTCAGAAGACAAAACCTCTAGTAAATACAAGTTTGTGCTTGCAGATGCCTCAAAAACAAACATTCATATGTCCAAAACTGGCTACACATACAATAATCCACAATAACCTGTGGATGTTCTATAGACATATTTTACATTTTGTTCAGGAAGTCAGTATGGGGGCCATGAGAACCATCCAAAGGCAGCTTTGGACAATCAGGACCAGTCCCCGCCTCCTGTGCTGGTGATGGCCTCTCAGGTCTGTCTGGTCCTCAGTGTGTTGGGCACTCTGAGCTCCCTGAGGTCTCAGGGGCTGGCTGTAGGGCTGGGTTACACCTCTCTCATTCCTCCCCTCAGGTTCCTGCCACTGTGTTTTTCTTCCCAGTCCTGGACAGCACACACGCACACACTCACATACACACACCTTCTTTTCCCTGATAATCCACCATCCTGGGCTGAGAAGTGGTTTTGAAGGAACTGCTGGGACTTTTGATTCTTGAAGAGAACAGAGCTAATAGCGACCCTTTGACATGGCTAAATACTTCTCCATCCTTAAAAGCTGGGTCCTGTTGGAGACGCTGTGCTTGGCCCTAGCTCAAGTGGTGAGTTAGGATGCTGTCATCTGCTTTTGGTTGGTGCTGGATATTCTTAAGTCTGTTTAGGACAGAATATCTTGTAGAGCGATAGTTATTGTGAACCTCTGATGCCCAATGATTTTCTATGGTCTAAACTGAATTGTGAGTCAAGAAGCAATCCAGCAATTAAGTTATTTGGGAAGTCCTACAGTACAGGCTGTTTACATTGTTGAAGATAAAGTTGACCAGTTTGGTAGATTGCCCAATTATATGAGATCCACAAAGTTGTTCAACTCTATAGGCTTTTGATTTTCAGTGATATTCAATTTGGTTGCAAGTTGACCCAGGTGGTTAACTGCTTTATAGAGCCTCCTTGTTCAGATACCAAGAATATATGGAGACTTACAATAAAATAGAATATGAACAAAATATGAAGTCAAAACTGGGCATTTGTAAGATAAACAGAGAAAAAGATAGATTACAAAGGGTCCATTTAGTATGCACTGCTGCCAGTGGTTACTATTTAAACACACAGAACCTGAGACTGCTCTCAGAAGAATAACACATACTTGTTACATTTGAAAAGACAACTTTAACACAGTCTGCATGCAGCTCGTCCGATACTCATAAAATACAAGGGGTGAAATATCTATTTTGTTTCTTTTTTTTTTTTGTGATGTCATTTCTCTGAGTCAACTATTAAAAAAAAGTTTTTGAAGATTTTGAAAAATAGACTTATCTCTGAGACTGAATGGGGGAGGGACTGAGTAAATATTCCCAGGCTCTCTTTTCCCACCCCACATACCTTAATTGCCCACTCTTATCCTTTTAATTTATATCTCAACTCCTGTACTGTCAATCAATTTTGAGTAAACATGTTTGATGTCTAATACAACTGGTATTATAACGACAATATGATTTAGGCTTATTTGTTTGATTACTATCATATATTGCTATATTGTAACATGTGTACCGAATGGTCAACATCTATTAGATGTCAATATCTGATAATAGATCAAAATAAATAAAAAATGAACTGTCTTTAATTTTCCATTTATGTTTAGTAGAGTAAAAAACGCCAAATCTACTTGTCATTAAATGCTTTCAACGTAAATGTATTTTTTCTCTACATAACATTTCACAATAACCTGCAAAAAACCTTCAATAAGCTTTTTACGTGAATGTTCAATTTAGTATGCTGTCATTGTTATTTGTTTTGATATAGATTTAAAGCAACTATCACTAAAAATCAGTTTACACGTTTGAAAAAACTTAAACAGTTTTTGTGTTTAATTTTAGACAGGTCCACCCGGACCTCAAGGCCCCCCTGGCCCCGCTGGAATTCCTGGTACAGACGGCATTGATGTGAGTATTTGAGCTGCCTGGCTGTACCACAGGTTGAGCTGATACAAAGACTGTCATTGTGCACCTAGTTTCATGGGTCCCATGCTCATATGCAGTACCAAAATATTGCCAACAGAGGGCTTACAAAATAAAAATAATCACACGAAAGGGTTCTGTTAGAAGTCTCTACTTGGTGAGATGTCCGTTATTTGATACAGTTGAGGTGAGCTTGCAGTCCAAACAGGATTTGTATAAGATATGTGCACAGCATGATATGCAAGGATCTTGACTGGTCCATGCAACAAATATCTTGAAATGAGGTTTTAGAATAACATACTAAACAGATCATTATGTTATTTGTGACATAGCTTGCAGAGATATGTGTGCATATCCTCCCAGTTGATAATGATAATTAATACAATTTGACCCCAAGGCAAAATGCATTTTATCGTATGAAGAGAGGGATCAGGGCTAAGAAGGGGCTTGTTTGTGGGTGGAGTCATATGATCACTATGACATACATATATATATATATATATATATATATATATATATATATATATATATATATATATATATATATATATTATGACATAACATTTTACAGATCATCATTGTAGATGATATTATGTGTCCCAGTCCATCTTTACTCATATTCTGATCTAATACTTTTTGTTTTCCCCTCTACAGGGTGAAAAGGGTCCTCCTGGCCCACCTGGCCCAGCAGTGAGTAGTCAACATGGATGATAGTTTATTTGTTTATTCATACTGAGTTTTACAAGAGTGTTATCTTTGTGATTTATGAGTTAAAATACCTGCTTAAAATAAACACTTTTATTACTTTTTGCAAAATTTAGGTTTTTACGTTATTCCTTTTATATGTTCGGTAAAGCTGGTGAATGAGTTTTCAAATATCCATGTGTCAATCGTTATATAGGGTCAAAAAGGAGAGCCTGGTGAGCCTGGCCCTAATGGACTTCCAGGGGAGGATGGTATTGATGTGAGTTACACCTCATTTCACACCAATTCTGCAATGTCCACCTCTGCAACAAATCCAAATATGCATGCATTTTGTGATGTAATTGTGAGTAGTTTAGTAGGTTAAATGCAGACTCTGATCAAGCAACTTGGATATAGTAAATGGTGAAGCCTCTCCAGTTAAAGAGAAACATATCCATAATGGAGTGGTGGTGGCGTAGTGGGCTAAAGCACATAACTGATATTCAGAAGGTTGCTTGTTCGATCCCCACAGCCACCACCATTGTGTCCTTGAGCAAGGCACTTAACTCCAGGTTGCTCTGGGGGGATTGTCCCTGTAATAAGTGCACTGTAAGTCGCTTTGGATAAAAGCGTCTGCCAAATGCATAAATGTAAATGTAAATATCCAGTTTAATGGAAGAATAAAAATAATAGTAGAACATGCTAAAATTCAGGAATTCTGTGGTCACAGGTTTACAGATCAGCCATGAATCAACAGTTTACAACAGTTATTTATTGTCCTCTAATATGACTGGATAAGCAGTGTATTTAGTATTACACCCCTGGGACACTATTTGGATCACTCCACTTGTCTGCAATTATAAGTATCTATAGGGAAAGACGTACATGATCACAAACTTAATAAATTGGCTGTAATCTTGTAGGTTCAACCCATTATTTTGTTATTTCAATATGCATGGTGAGAAACATAAAAGCATTGTGAAATGTTCTCATATTAAGAAACAGAGACAATCTGGTGAAAAATATTTACACTTGCACTCTGTGAAAGTGATGGAGTGAGACTGAAAGGAGATGCTGGACCTGATGGGCAAGACATTCTCGGTCACATGCTAAGCAGCAAGCATTCCTTATTGGATTTGTTAGTTAATCTGCTCTGGTATGCCAATCCCTTGTTTTCCTCTATAATTGGAATTGTCAACTTGTGTCATTGTTAGTCTCATTAATCGGAACCAGTGCAAGGGTTGCCATATCTGTGGTTGTTTTAAATATTATTTGATACAGACGGCACATTGCATATGGAGCAGTATGCATTACTGAGTGTCTACTGCTTATAAAACACCTGCTTAACCCTACAGATCACCTTAGAGGTGTTAAAATGACCCAGAATCATTCCATATAAATAATTACTGCATGATTATTCTAAAGGCTTGTTTTATGTTTTCCCTGTTATCTGTGCAGGGTTTGATTGGAGCTAAGGGTGAAAGGGGCCCTCGTGGTAATCCTGGACCAAAGGTGAGGAAATAATACTTTCGTTTTGGTTATGATGCATAGAGAGTACGCCAAATGTAGATTCATGAGGTTTGTCACTATGCCAACTAACAAAAACACTGCATGTTTTCACCTGCAAAAATCAAAACCGGAACATATCCTTTGATTTTGAATTAATTACATAAGAGGACGATGACTGAAAAGAATATCTTGAATAGTATATAATGTCTTCAGTCATTGTTATTCTTTATGAGGATATATAATGAGATGCAACTAATACTGCTTCATTTGTTGTTGATTTTCACAGGGTAAGACAGGACCTACTGGGCCTCTAGGACGACCTGTAAGTATACTGTGACAAATATGTTATAACTATTTTGTTGTAATAGGTCCCTGCCAAACTCCTCTGAACAGAACTCTTTCTTTCTGTCTCTCCAAAAACAGTACCACACATGAAAAGAAAAGTCATTTCCAAAATACTCTAATCCCTTACTCAAATACAAAATAAATAATTTACTTATTAAAATAAATTCAGAAACATTTACTCAGCATACAAACTTAAAAATATCTTAATATATTTGACTCTTACATTATAACTATTACTCAGACAAAGATATAATGCTTACTTTAAGATCACTACTGGTTCCTCTGACTATTCACCAGGTCAAGCTATCGTAAAACAAATAAAAATGGCCTTGCCTTCCATTTTAAAAATCCCAAAATTATTTTAATAAATGTTATATCATCCAATGTACAAAAATAATTTATGGTTGCACTTGTTAATACATTTTTCTTTCTCTCTTCAGGGGCCAGGACTGCCTGGACTTGCAGTAAGTTACCCATGTCAATCTGAGCTCTAAAGTCCACATGCAGTGCCTTTCACAACCCATTGTTCTTTTGTAATATGACATATTTCAGAGTGAAACAGGATATTCAATGAGAAAAAAATTCAAGCAGGACTTGATTTTATCCATTGAAAATATATTGGATCGTGAAAAGAGGGTATTGCATAGGTTGTGTCTGAAAGATGAAAATTGTATACGGAGGTAGGAAGGGACGACCAAAGGCACATCTAGATCCAGTATTTGTTACATATCCTCATATCCTGTCTGCTGAGTTACTTTAAAGGTGTACTTAGTATATTTTCCCCCCATTAAAAAACATTTACTCCTAAAGAATTTAATTGTAATTTTGAAAAATATGTATAAAATTATGACCACTCACCATGAGATGATGACTTTAGTCATATTAGTTACCTTATAAAAGCTGTTTTATTCTACATGAGGCAGGGGCACTCTCATGGGGGCTGCCATTTTAGAATAACATGACAAGTTGAATACTACTTGCTTAATCTCAGTAACCATCTTGTTATTGGATACTTTCACACTTGGATTAAATTAATCATGGCTGATTGATTAATTCATTTCTACAATGGCATCTGTAAATGAAAACTATTGATTTTGAATGATGCAGCATCTGCACCACTATATGTCACTAGCGAGAAATATGCATTGCAGTTTCTAAATATTTGCTTGGTTATGTCTAAAGCTCACTTAAAATAGTTTTAGAACATTAGACATGACGTTATGATTAGGGCTGTCAATTTAATACTAACCCATTCTGTATTTATTTAATTCATTGTTAATTAATTTAATCAATTAACATGATAAACAAAATAATGCAAAATATCATGCCTGCAAACCATAATAAGGAATATTTCTACCATTGGAACAATTCAATCTTGAAGTACCACCAGGGGGCAGTAAGCACAAATCCAGCTGTACAGACCATAGACTGTAAAAAAAGATGGACGACGCCCCTTCGCTCTTTTCCATTGGCGAGAACTGAAGCCGCCAGTGTCCCGATATGACATCTTGGGACTTGCGATTTCGGGAGCAGACCTGCTAATTAATTATAGAAATTTAGATATTAAATTTAAGGCTCCAATCTCCTCAGTCCTCCGAAGATCCCGAAAAAAAGTCAGTTGGTGCTTCAGTGACTACTTTGCTCAGAGAACCTGTCAATCACAGCTGTCAATCATGATGTCACAGCACCGTTTTTATAGCATCAAATAACTAACTAAAAACAAACTTATTTTGAAAACAAACACTTGAAATTACATCAACGTGATATAAACTACAGTAAATGAAAGAAAATATCTTTGGAAAAAAGATATGTGAAGTGTAATTTAATTGTTTAGTTGGTCTCACGTCCCGTTGAATAACATGGGGAGGCGGGGTTTATGACCTGTACTAGGACCAGTCACCGGGGGGCTTGTGCGGCACACTTGGTACAGACAAACAGCTGTAGAGGCAACAAACCAAACTTACAGACAGCTCTGCAGACAACTACAGACACTGCTGAGCACAACTCTGAATGCAGGGGTCTAGAGACATGTTATTCTGAGTTTCAAATTACATTTACGGTAACTAAACGTTGTTTATGGTGCAACACAACCAAATAATATGCCCCAAAAGCATCAGTCTGATGCATGTTTATACATTAAAGGAATAGTTCACCCCAAAATGAAAAGTATCTAATTATTCACTTACCCTGTTGCCATCCCAGATGTGGATCACTGTCTTTCTTCAGCAGAACACAAATTAAGAGTTTTAGAAAAATGTTCAAAAAGCTGATCAAAAGCTCTGTTGATTCCTTATAATGTAAGTAAATGGGTGCCATCAGGCTGCTGGCTGTTGACATTCCAAAAGGCATATGTACTGTAGGCAGCATACAAGTCATCCACATGACTCCAGTCGATCAATTAATGTCTTCTGTAGCAAACAGATATGTTGGTGTAAGAAAGAAGTCGATTATCGCTATTTGAACCTTCAAATAGCCAGCAGTCTGATGGCACCCGTTTACTTACATTATAAGGACCTGCAGAGCTTAAACATATTTCAAAAAATCTTAATTTGTGTTCTGCTGAAGAAAGACAGTAATACACATCTGGGATGTCATCATGGTAATTGAATAATGTGAACATTTAAATTTTTTGGGTGAATTATTCCTTTACATTATTTTGTCAGATACGAACAGCACGTTAATGTATTTTAATTCTCTGAATTACTACACACAAATTATGTTGTTTGTGTAATTATTTAAATATGACTATTTATAATTATT
Organism: Xyrauchen texanus; assembly: GCF_025860055.1. Classification (NCBI taxonomy): domain Eukaryota; kingdom Metazoa; phylum Chordata; class Actinopteri; order Cypriniformes; family Catostomidae; genus Xyrauchen; species Xyrauchen texanus. The sequence continues at coordinate 27,821,244 of NC_068285.1, read as the reverse complement.
TAATCATATATTGAATTTTGATATATGGGATTTATTATGATTAATTAAATGAATCATTTGGCAAATCATGTGAATAATTTTTTCAAGGCAGCTGCCAAAGCTTTCAAATGCAGCCATATACAAGATGGTAATTGGGGAGGGGTTGAAAAGTTAAAGAGGTTGGTGATGTTAGTCGAAAAGGAAAGTCACATCTAGTGACTTTCACAAGTGAACAAGTAATTTGATTTTGATGAAAGATTACAATCTACAGTATATTACTTGCAATTATTACAATGAATTAGCACAATAAGACCAGGAACTTGAATTAAGAAAGTAAATAAGGTCATTTCTGATTTCATGTTGACTTTAAACCACAAATAAATTTTTCCCATACAGTTTTAGAGAGTGACATTCTCACATAAACATCTCAATGCCGGCTGTTTGGCAGAAATAATTTTGCATGTACTAAATTCTTTTGCAATGCAGACCTTACAAAACCTTATGAAGTACATCTGTTTGTAGAACTTAGCCCTCAGCTGTTTCATCTAATTTCACTCTTCATTATTTTGCTACAGGGAGCACCAGGCACCATTGGGCTTCCTGGACAAATTGGGCCTACTGGGCCAAAGGTGGTTCTTACTCTATGCATCTTCATAATAACATAACAACATGAACTTCTTGCCTGGTTAAGAATGCTGCTCAGATTCATCCATTATTACTTGCCAAGATCACCATTTTGGTTGAAGTTTAGCCAATGTTAATAGTAAAATTGGGGAAATCATCAAAGAATTTATCTCATGTAAATGTACGTAATTACATGGACCACTGAATAATGGTCTATATTCCCTCCAATCTCTCATCACACAGGGAGTTTTGGGAAGTGCTGGACCTCCAGGATTACCGGGACCACCAGGCAAGCCTGTAAGAACCTGTAATGTTTCACAGTGTCAGCCTCATTTTGAAATGCAGTTTTCTCAAGTGAAACCACAAAATGTGATTTTGTAAATAAAGTTGTAGGGCTAATAATGTTGGCTAATAGTGTCAGAATTGTGAAAAATGATCTCTCATCTCATGCCGCATGTCTGGGCATGTGTTTTATTTCATTTTCTGCTTTATTTCATTTCATTTCTCAAAGGCACCCATTTGGGATCTGCTTCAGAACACTTTTCCTTCATAATGAATATACTCTCCAAACATATTTATTTTCTTCCAAGACAACTACATCAATATCCTTTTTTTCTCAATTCTTTATCTCTCTATCATTTTCAGGGTCAACCAGGAAAGTTTTTGGTTGTAGAGGAAGGCAGTGCTGACTTCCAGGTAAGGTGGTTTTTCCATGCTATTTCCATGCAGGTACATGGCAATGCCAATTTTTTTTAACATCTTGGTCATATTACCAATACTGTAATTGTGATTCTTCTTGTATATTTATATATAGTTATTCAAACCTGTGGTGTATTCTGATTTGTTTACAAACTTGTTTCACTTTCATCTGCATTGGACTTCTGTTGTTTGCGCAATTATATTCTTAGTTTGTTCTTGATGACCTAAACTTTTATTTCTCTTTTTTTCCCAAAAAATATTTATAAAAAATGGACTCTTGCATGATAAATGCCCCCCAGCTCAAATAGTGCATCTTTTATGTAACCTCCTTTGATTTGCCTGACTGTTACATTACCTTTATCTGATCTTCTCTGTATTAAGGTTCTCTCTCTGTTTGCCCTGCTAGACATTTCCCACCCCTTATTGATCTCAGTGTTCATAGATTTTCTTAATGAGCTTCATTAAATGGTTGCCATCAAAGGGTCCTTTCCATTAGCATCTCTCTGGATCAAGAGCGATAGTAAGTCTTAGGGCTGTGATGTGCCTCCAGCCTGCCAGGAGTCTGCTGCTCAGCATAGGGGCAGATTGCTTGACTGCTTCTCCAGCACTGCGCCCAGCTGGAGCCCAGTACAGTCTGGATCAATCCTTATCATCCATTTACTGTAATTATTGGTCGCTGGTCTGAGATCTAAAATGAATCCAAGCCTATGCTGCACTTTTTGCAATCAGCTGTGATGGTTTGAGTTAAACAGATCTGATTGTTTTGCCTGTGCTCTGTTAAAAGTGATCAAGAGATTTGGAAGCTGAGTTTTTTACTTTAATCCGATGCAACCATTTTGTGTTCTAGTGTCCTACCAACTGTCCACCTGGGCCAAAGGGTCCTCAGGGACTACATGGAGTGAAGGTTGGCAATTAATATTATTTCCATGGAGTTGAATGACTCTGAAAGCATATATTTAAGCAATAAGTTATGTAAGGCCATGCTGAATTGACTACCTCTAAGCCTTTCTGCCATGACTATATTTTCAGTTCTGCACAGCTTTGAAGGTCTTGTTGCTTTTACAAAATGGTTACTTGTAATACAATACATAAGAGTACAAATGTTAAGGACACAGTTACATTAAAAGGTTATTTATAGAATGCAAATTAATTAAGTGTCATCCTTGCACCATAAGGTATGGTCCCTGAGATGTACAGTAAATGATAGCTGAACATTATTCTATGGGTGCTGAGCAGCGATACACTAGCTAACTACTTTGTATGGTGTATTTAAGCATGGCTGTAATGATGTAGGGTATTGACCAATCAGCATTCAGGACTGGAACTATCCATAAAAATAAAAATAAATAATTAAAAAAAATTCTGTGTGGTAGAATTGAATGACTGATTGTTAAATAATTTTTCCAAACAGGGACATAAGGGACGTGTTGGTGTATTGGGAGATGCAGGAAACATTGGAAAACTGGTATGTTTTTTTTTATCTGCAGATTAAAGTAATATTTGATTAAATAGATACCTTTTTAAACAATATTATATAAAAGTATAATTTAGGTATAGGTACTCAGACATTTAAGTTTGATTGGTGTATGTCTTTCTTGTAAAACATACTAATTGTATTATTTTGCCTGGTACCTTATTATGCTTTATGAAATACATCTTATTTGAACTATTTCTGGGGGAGAGAGACTTGAGCAACATACATAATCCTGCCTGCAAAAAAAAAAAATATATATTAAACAAATAAATAATTATACAGCCCATAAACTTTAGTAGTTAACTTTCAATAACAGTAGAAATAAAATGTGTTTAACTGTTTTGCACTGCAAGAGCAACCTCAGAGACACGGGTTCTGGTCCTATGGAAACCAGGAAATAATCTTGTACACATAAAGAATGGTTAAGCATGATTCGAGGTTGCATGTTCGCTCTAAAATTACACTTTCACTCCACTGATGATAAGATATAGGGTCGGGGTTAGGGTTAGGGGTAGCGCAAAGTCCCACCCCAGGCAAATCAGTCCACTCGATGACCATATTGGGAACGCTCCCGGGAAGATATTTTTTATGGATACAAGCAACATAAAAGCACAGCTCTGATCTATTTGAAAGGGGAAGAATGAAATCTTCCAAATTGTTGGTAGAGATTAAAACTAAATAACATATTTAAAATCAACAATAGACTCCGACAACAATTGTATCATTAATTGCAATTCTTAACTCAGATCACGCTAAAAAATGGGACAGTTCACTCAAAATGTTTAATTCTCTCATCATTTTCTCACACTCATGCCATCCCAGATTTGTATGACTTTCTTCTGCTAAAAAAATTAAGATTTTTAGCGGAATATCACAACTCTGTTCTTCAATACAATGCAAGCGAATGGGTACCAACATTTTGAATCTCCAAAAGAACATTAAGGCAGTATTAACGTAATCCATAAGACTCCAGTGGTTAAATCCATAACGTCAGAAGCGAAATGGTAAGTGTGGGTGAGAAACAGATTAATATTTAAGTCCTTTTTATACTGTAAATCTCCATTTTCACATTTTTCTTCTTGTGTTTTTGGTGATTCATATTCTTTTTGCATATCGTCACCCACTGGGAAGAGAGAAGGACTTAAATATTGATCTGTTTTTCACCCACAATAATCATGTCATATCACACCGGAGTCATATTATTTGCTTTTTGGAGTTTCAGAATTCTCTGTGGAATTCACTCACACATGCCCATATGATCAACAACACTTCCAATTTGGCCACTGGGGGCAGTAGTGACTGCACAAACTAAACTAAACTAAACTTTTTACATACCGTCACCAAATTCACAGTGAAATCAGTCTTTTTTGTTAGCTGTATCAAGAACGAAATATCTGCAGCATACAATGTTTTCATGATAACATTCAAGAGTACAACAAAAAGATGAAATGCTGATTTGCTAGGCAAATAAAACAGTGTTTCCAGATCATACTTTGAGGTCCCCTAGTATCTTTTGCAAAGCACAAACCTGCACAGTCCACCAAAATAGTAGGATTATGAGCTAATGGAGCCCCAGAAGGCATATAACTTCCACTAATCTGGGTGCAAGATTCAAGATAGAACACATTGATCCAGATGAAAGGAAATGGGGGCCGCCAGGTACTGAAGAACTACTGCGCTGTGAAATTAATCTTGACTTAATGAGCTCCACAAGGACATTAGGATAGACTACAGGAACAAAGATGATTTGACTATAATGCAGAGCATGACTGTCTAATCTAAAATTTTAAGTTGTTTGAAAGTGTTGTATGACTATGGATTTTACTCTGTGTGTATTAGCTGTGAAGCTATATATGCTAGTGCTATATATGCTAATGTTCTTCTTAAAGTTGAATAAATTAAATTTAAACAAACATACAGATTTAAAGTCTTTATGTCTTTGAGGTTATACCAAATAATAATGCATAGTCTGTGACCAAAGTATAAGGATAAGTCTCATCTTTGTTTACTTCTTTGTTTTTAAGGGTTCAAAGGGAGATGTCGGTATATCTGGGGAACAAGGAATACCAGGCCCTCCAGTAATGTATTTATTTCTGTTCTGGTTTGTCTTTTGTTCATAGTCAATAAGCAAATTTAAGCCTCTCTTGCTGTTATATCATGGCAAGTAACTTCCACGTCTGCCTTTTTCTATCACTAAAGGGACCACAGGGTTTGAGAGGGTATCCAGGAATGGTGGGGCTCAAAGGCGAGACAGTGAGTCACTCATTCTCAAAATATTACATATTGTCTCTTTACACTTGGATTATATATGGCCCGATTAGCAAAAGACAATACTTCAGAGCAGGTTATGCCAAATAGGAGTCATGTAGCAACAAAGAGGGTAAAACGTTGTCTTTCTCAGGCTTCTAGTCATGACTATAATTAATAAACATTCTGCATTTCTGTAACTGGGGTTGGGTGGTTTGGTCCATTAAGTCATATCTGTGGTTTATTTGATTAAATAGCCTTGGATTGTAAGATCACCAGAGTTTGTCAGGCTGTTTGACATTTAGACATTATCAGCGAAATAATTGAAAGCATGTAACTGTTGTAAATTTTAGCCTCCCCAAAGAATTGTACATACAAATTGATTTGCATCTATGAATTTTATTTTACTCTGAGAAAGCTCGGTGGACTCTAAACAAACACTGAACAACTTCAGCCACTTGAGCATGTCAGATCTTCACAGAATCAGTGGAAATATTTTTTTGTTCCTTTATGTTCTACCATTTTAATCTTTTTAAGTGCTTTACACGCTCTGTCACAGGGACCCAGTGGTTATAAAGGCATTTCTGGACCAATTGGTATCCCTGGACGCCCTGTAAGTTGTGTTTGAATCCATTTACTTGTCATAACTGACAGTGAATACAATATTGACACTTACTGTGCAATTCAGGGAGAAGAAGGACCCCAAGGACCACCTGGAGAGCCTGGTGATAAAGGTGACATGGTAAGTGTTAGCAAACTGTGTTATTTTAATCATGCCTGTCCATCCATCCATCCATCTGATATACCATTAATGTATAAATGTTGTTTCCTTGTAGGGCGAACGTGGTATAAGAGGGCCTCAGGGAGTGGTTGGAAAGAAGGGAGAGAATGTATGTTAAAATCCTGCTCTTTTCATATATTACAGTTTCACTTAAAACACATCCATGAAATTATCTTTTGATAGTTATCCACTGCAACATATCTTCAAAATAATTTGATTAATGTGTACTGCCAGGGTCTTCCAGGAATTGATGGAAAAGATGGCACACCTGGCATCCCAGGGATAAAGGTAAGGACTTATGGATGGATATTTTCTAGTCCAACAAACTGAAAGGTCTTAAATTATTTTGAATGGCAGCCCATTCAAAGAGAAACATGATATGACATTCCGTAGGTAAAGAATAATGTACAGTCAGTTATTATCGCAAAATAAACCCAAACAATGATCAAGATCATATATCACCCCATAGTTCTAAAATTTTGTGATCCTGACCGCTCTACACTATCCTGTGTATTACATGACTAGTTACAAAATATATAAACAGTTGTGTAAGGGTTGGGAAGGGATAGGGATAGGAAATGGGGTGGGGTTAGGGGTAGGGTTGAGGAAAAGAATGAGAATGTGGAGGGATACCAGAGACAAGAATTTAGCACAGCACAGCAATGTAGAATATCCATTGCATGGGACATTTTTCAGTTACATAGTTTTGATTTCATTATACAAAACTACTTGACCGCAGTAGGGTGAATACAAAACTTGGGCGAAGTGGGACACTTGTTTTTGCAATTAAGATGAATGGCAACACTTTTTGTGTATAAAACTCTCTATGCACTCTCTTATGTCTTTCTGTAGGGTGCTTCAGGACAGAATGGAAGACCAGGTGCTCCTGGTCACCAGGGAGATCCAGTAAGTGAAATTAGTTTTTTGTCAATTTCATACTACATTGTCCCTTCCATATCCTACATACATGTAGCATTTGTCAACATTATATGCACAAGGAACAAACATCCCCACCTTCCTCATGTACTCTTAGAGTCTATTGTGTACCTTTGTTATATAAGGAATATTAGAAAATGAAAAATGTGAAAAGGTCAGTGCATTTTTCTGGCGATGGTTGCTGTGTGACATTATTGGCCGCACTATTTTGGAGCTTAAACCATCTTGAAATTGCTCTTGCTAACAATTTATCATCATCAAATGTGACTCTCCTGTTGACTTGGGGTAATGGAGCATGCTGGTTATGTTACAAAACATCAAAACGTACCTGCACAACACATAATGCAAGAGCCTTCTCTAACAGGATGAGTTATTGCAGCCTTGTTCTGAAATCAGCACAGAGTATGGGACAGGCATGGAGCCCTCAAAGGAGGTCTACAGGGGTCACTCCATTTATTGTTCACACAATTATTCCATTTTTTTAGGGTTTGCCTGGAATCCCAGGAGCCAAAGGTGAATTGGGAGTTAAGGTAAGATCATGAGAATATTAAAAAAAAATAATTATATCTATGTTTTTGTAGATAATTCATTTAAACTTTAAACTATTATTTGGTGTTTTGCATGTATTGATACTGTACCAGTGGTCAAGATAAGATGGAAAATATGCACTCAGTTATATTTTCCTCATTAAACATGTTTTACCCCTGAAAGAATTAATAGTGACTTGTGTTAAAAATAATTTATAAATATGTTACAAATAATGTATACTCACATTAGATGAAAACTCATATCAAATCTATTAAACATTTTTATAAGCATTCTGAGTGGGTAGGACATAACAACATTGCCACAAGTTTGGGACAGGACTACCCATTTTGTTTGAAACTTGTTTAATAACAGTCATTATGTTTATTATATGTCTGTTTAGGGTGAGCCAGGGCCCAGAGGCTTGATGGGAATGCAAGGTGCTCCAGGACCTCAGGTATATCATATTTTTCAAGGACATTGTTTTCCTCTTTCTTTCCGCAGACTCCTCTATCAGATTTGTTGTGGCTTCTCAGCATCTAGTTTATTTTGGTATTTATATCTTTTCTTTCTGACCTCACTTTCTCAGGGAGAGCCAGGTCCTCCAGGTGAAGCTGGCATGGAGGGAGTTCCTGGGCCAAAGGTGAATTTGCCATCCTTCACCAATAATTGAATTGCCATAAATACACAAGATTCTTCTCATCATTTTATCTCCTTCATCAGGGTGACAGGGGAGAGAGAGGACCAGTTGGGCTTCTTGGTGTTGTTGGCTTGCCTGTAAGTTTCTTCATAATTCATTGCATCCAAACACATGTGGAGAAGATAATCAAATATGAAAGCATAGATCCTATGGATGCTGTGGATGCTGTAGTTGTTTTGGTTGGCAAATTTCAACTGCTTTGATCACAGATGCACCGATAAGATTTTTGTAAGTTATAGCACTACCTATCACCGGAAATTGATGATTGATTTAGCATGTGACCGCAAAATGTTCTGTTGTTCATGTGAACCAAGCTTAAATATTGCACTCACAAGTGAAATTATTCTTATAAATCCCTATCCAGTAATCATGAATGAAACAGTCATAGAAATACATTGGTTGAAAGGTGTTGGAAGTGAACCATGTAAGTCAAGTGAACACACAATTATGAGGGCAATAGTTGCTTTTGAAATCTATTTTAATCTTCATTTACCTGTATGTTTCTCTATTTACTTACAGGGAAGTAAGGGAGAAAGAGGTCCTATGGGTGTGCCAGGGGCTCAAGGTCTAACAGGAACAAAGGGTGACGGGGTTTGTGTTTGTGTCTACTTCAACATACATGCATGAGCAAATTAATGAGCCACTGAACTGACCTCCTAAACGTAAAAGTTCACCCAAAAATGAATATTGTGTTATCATTTACTCACCCTCATGTTGTTCCAAACCTGTATGAATTTCTTTCTTCTGCAGAACACCAAAGGAAATGTAATACAGAATGACAGCCTCAGTCACCATTTACTTCCATTGCATCTTTTTCCATACAATGACAGTGAATGGTAACTGAGACTAACATACTGCCTAACATCTCCTTTTGTTTACACACAAGAAAAAAGGATGTCAAATGGGGTTGGAACAGCCTGAGGGTGAGAAAATGATGACAGAGTTTTCATTTTGTTGTTGAACTATCCTGTTTAAACTGGTAAAGTGTTGAAGTATGACCACATGGCCACATGATGGCAGTCTTCACTCATGTTTTGCAATGTTTATCCAATAGAGAACATCTCTGTAACTCTTAGAGTAGATAATATAATACCCCTCAATCCAGCATGAAATATCCTCTTATGGACACTTTAATGTTTGTTGTCCTTTAATCTTCAATATTCTTGCCGTTTAATACATTGAATATTGCTGGTAAAAAGCCTGTTGATTTAGTAAGCTTTGAGAGTAAACTGTAAAATAAGATATTACCCACAATAAATTGCCTGTGCCTCACCCATTAGGCTTGACACTGAGAGATATCTGATCTACAATTGCATCTACTTACAGGGATTTCAAGGCAACGTGGGAGCAAAGGGAGACATTGTGAGTACACCCTCAGATAAAACATCTCAATATTTATGGAGAGAAATGGAAGCCATATATCATAGTGCACATCATAAGAGATAACTGGTCAGGGTGACACTGATACATCAAACCTGCTTCCTTCACAGGGTGATTCTGGTGTAGAGGGATTGGCTGGAGAGAAAGGAGAGAAGGTAAATAAAGCTGTAGTCTGAAGACTTTTATAATGGATTGCTTCCAGAAGACTTCTGTTCATTTTACAATCATGTCTCTCCTTCTAACAGGGACAGTCTGGTGAGCCTGGCCCTAAGGGACAGGTAAGGACTACATGAAGAACACAGAGAATCATACACACATTTAATTCAATTCATTCGTAGTGCTTTGATTTGTAATAAGGGCAGGATGTGAAAAACAGTACCTTAAAAGCAAAGTGTGTCATTTAGTTGATGTTAAAATACTGTCTTCTATCCTTGATTTAATTTACAAAGACAACTAACTATAAGTAAGGCATTCATAGACCTACACTGACCGAGGACCCCTATTCATATCTACTGTTGGAGCCACAACAATTTCTATGACAAAGTGGGTTCTTTTGACTTTGGCCAGTATGCAACTGCCTAAACATGTCCTAACAATTGCCGATAACACCTCAACAATCGGCTAGCAACCACCCAGAACACCCTGGCAACCCCCTCGAAATACTCTGAAAAAATGTATGGACCGTTCAGAACAGACGTGTTCTTGAACTAACACACACATGGCGCAGCACAGTGATAATGACCATGCAGACATCTCGCGATGCGCTTTAATAGTTAAGATCATTTTAAGCTGACACGGCGTCTAAAAAATTTTCATGAAATCCTGGAAAAACACAGAGACGCAGCGCAACACTTACAGACACCTGTCTAGCGCTTGTTTTTAAAGAAAAAACAATTGAAAAACAGTGCAGATGTACCGTAAGCATTGCCTACTAGCCCTAACGCTTTCGGTGTGAACAGCACCTAACAATGGCTTTGCGAGTACTGGGAAATTATCAGGCCAACTCCAGCATTGTAATGCCAAGTTTTGTCACTCACATTTTATGCAGAACATTTTCAAATGTAGTTATTTTTGCAATTCCGTTAGGTGCTGCTGGTGGTGCAGAAATGACACACATCACCTTTAACTTTATGCATTATATGTGCCTTCAGAATGAAGACAGTAGTGTTTTTTTTAAATGTTATTTTTTTACCTCATGTCCTTAATTATTGCATCTTCTATCACAGCAAGGTGTGACTGGTGATCAAGGGAGCAATGGCCCTACTGGAGATCCTGGTAAACCAGGAGACCAGGGTCCCGAAGGCCTACCTGGTCCACGTGGCCTTACTGGAGAAAGAGGCGTTCCAGGAATGCCTGGAATACAGGGACCGGCTGTGAGTGTCTAATATCATCAACAAAGTGCCATAAAAGTGTTCCCAAATTACAGTGGCACCAAATAAGTTGTCAGACACTGAAGTGACACTTAAATTTTGAAAACAGAATATTAAACCAAGAGGCATCTGTAAGCAAATGATGCTGAATGTTTTCTCAGAACTAACTTCACTTGTTTTTGCCTTTTTTGCAGTGACTTTTTTTAACCTGGTGCCATCCTGTTTTAAAAAATGCACCACTTGGTTTGATATTTTGTATTTTTATACATTTAAATCCATACAAATATGGGTTAAGCATCCAAATACATTTCTGGGCCACTTTATTTTTGTACCCTGACCATTATAATCATGTTGGTTGCAAGAAAGTATTCTATTCTTATGTACAAAAAGCTAAAGTGTTGCATCAGTCAGACAGGTTGCAGTGGGCATGCAATGCTCAGCATAATGTAAGAGCACTTGCAGAATATAATAAGAACCCTTAGGGGTGAAGGAAATAGACTTACAAAAATGTATTCTCAATATTTCCATTTTATTTGTTTTGATATTCCTTTGCAGGGCCGCGATACTTCAGACCAGCACATCGTTGAAGTGGTCCTGAAAATGCTTCAAGGTGAATAACTACCATTTTTTATTTGCATAAACAATAGATTACCCACCATTGCCATCCAAATTGGCTGCAATCAGTGTGTCAAAATGAGGGCAGTGGTAATCTATAGAGCAAAATCCACATGGCACATTTCATCCATAGAGATTAATCTGAAACTCCTCAGGGACAGCTTCCCTGCCAAACACTGCAGACTGTGTAGTCTGCAGCTATTTATCTGCTGCTCTAAATGGACATCCTCACACAGCTCCGTTTTCTCAGGGATTGTCAGTCTCTGCTCTCTGGCATTCTATTTTGACTAGAGATGACCAGAACTGGCCCATGATAAACTATGTTAGCTCCCACCATTTTACAATGTAATCCCTCTGCCTTTCAGTCTTCCTGTTATTGCAAACACACAATTGCTTATACAAACCCACACACACAGACTGAAGGGGCGAGAGGTTTTCTGGTTCATACCACACAGGGAGACAGTTTCGATGTGGAGATTTGGCCACTGTGACACCTTGAGAACTGGTCAACAGATGAACGGCTGACATTGTTGTCCAGCTGTGGGTTTAATCTTAATGATATTAATCCAATGTTGCAGGACACACTAAGAAATGTGCTTGTACTCAGTGGTTAGTTTCTGCACTTTTTGCAGGGTTTTTGTTTTCAGGGTTTGATTGCTATGACCCTGACCACTGTCCAAGACATTTACTGAAAACTGACTGTATTCACATAACCACTCATATTACTTCTGTCAGACTTTGGGGCCATTCACACTGACTGGATGTATTTCTGCGAAAAAAAGATGCAACGCTACGAATAGAGCAGAACTTTTTTAATAGTTAAAGTTCTTTTTATCTTGACAAGGTTTCTAAAAATGTGACACTTCTGGGCGAGATGCTGAATAAACAGTGAGACATGGTGCAAAGGTCAAAGACGTCTGCCTAGTGCATGTTTGCATTTGAAAACTATTTTAAAACAGTGCAGACGGGTGCAAATACACATTTAGTGTGAAGGGCCCTTAGCCACTACATTGATTTTCTTTCAAAAACCCCATCCTCCAAAGATACCATTGAGGCAGTTAGTAGTAGTTAGAGATGGAGCAGGGGAGCAACGGCACATCATCTCAGCATTGTCAAAGTTGTCAAAAGTAGTGGTAGCAATTGAGCTTAACAACTGCTTAGGAAGCTGATTATTGTGTTTAATTTAACTGATCCTACCAAACTACCAGGCTCTCAGCTTATTGCTTTCAATATTTTGGCAGTATTGCAAATGTGCAAAATAGTTGATGGGCAGAAAGCACCAAATCTTCAGATTTGCTAAACAAAGAATATGAACACCACCCGCGGACACATGCTTTTTGGATTTAACAGAGTCTAGGGCTGTCACAGAAACAGGTGTGATTGTCCAGGAAACCATTGATATCTGTCAGGCTATAGAGAAGAACATTCCATAAAAAATGCTTACAACACCTTTAAGTAGCCTAACCTGCAAGACTTCCTCAGTACACCAGCTTCACCAATTATTTTGCTGGTGAACAGATGGGCAATGTTGGTCCACCAGCTAGACCAGTGAGAAACCAATACAAGACAGCCTGAACCAGCATGGAAAAACTGGTCTTTCCAGCAAGTCTGAAATCACCATTTTTGTGTTGTTGTAATCCTCTGACAGAGAAGTTAGCTGCTGTTGCGATTAGTGCTAATAGAGCGGTGCTGGGTGGAGCAGGTGTCATGGGACCTCCAGGTCCTCCAGGACCACCAGGTGCTCCAGGACCTCAGGGTCCTCATGGACTAACAGGCGCCCGTGGCATTCCTGGCATGATTGGGGGCCCAGGCCAGATAGGCAACACTGGCTTTAAAGGTGAAACAACTCTGCATGTCTACCAAATCTAATTCTTACTCTTTACAAGATACTATTAGGTAACATAACTAAACATCATCTCCATCCTCTGCCCATTATATTTTTTTAAGGGAAGAGGGGTACAAAGGGAGAGAGAGGAGATCCTGGTCGACCACACCCAGGTTCACCAGGACCATCTGGACTGCAAGGTAAGTTCAAAGTGTACCTGTGAGCATATTAACTTGCCATAAAATCACTTTAAAGCAACTTCACTCAGCAGCAATCTTGGCTACTTTCCCAGACAGCTATTTTTGAGTCATCCAAGTAGAGTACATCAACTTCTAATGTACCAAAGTTTTATACTGTCTGTCAAAATTACATTTCTTTGTCCAGCTAATGTGCATGCACATTCAAGAAGGGGAACAAACAGACAATGCCTTTAGAATTAAGGGTGCCTACACATTAAAGAAAGCTGTAATGGAACGTATGATGGATAGGAATGGATAGTAAAAAAAAAGCAGAAATCAAGTGGGAACACAGAAAATTGAATTTTAGAAAGCACAATTCGCCTCTCTAAAATTCTGATTTTAAATGAAAGGCAGGATTTCCTGCAGTTCATTCCTACAGTTGCCATATTCAGCATTACGTTTTCTCCAGCTAAGATTGGCCCATCTCCATTTCTATGCCACCTTCCACTATGGTGACTGGATCTCCACTTTTCATTATGTTAAGGCCAACATACTGTTATTCTACAGTCATGTTTGAGGGTTTTTCCAAAATCCCAAAATCAAGACCAACATTTCTGACTATCATTCATACTAGTGCTGTAAAGGACAATTCACACTGCCCCAACAAATGCCAAAAAACACCAAAATCCAACAATTGTTGGGTTTTGTCAGATCAGTGTGATCAACCTGTTGCCATTTGTTTGGCATTCGTTGGCGTCTGTTTTCACCGATTCAACATGTTTAATCAGCATTTGTCAGGTCTTGGAATGTTTGAGCAGTCAACCCATGACAATGAGATAAGCATCACAGTCGACTCACAGAAAACAAATGTGTGCAACCGCTCCTGCATTGACAGAGCAGGAGAAACACAGTCAATCATGAATAATAACATTTTTGTTTGCTAACTTATTCATTAATTCGGTTCCTTTCTAGAAAGGACACAGGCGCAGATTAAGTTGTGCTGAAGCACTAATTTCACTCGCATGAAAACTGATCCTTTATTTCAAAAACTATTATTGGAGTTTCTCCAGAACTGCATTAATATTAACTTATATCTGAAATTATATAAAATATAAACTTCCCCCACATTTTATGGGCAAACCTCATGTGTATAACAATAATAATAATAATAATAATAATAACAATAATAATAAACTTAATTTTATATAGCACCTTTAAAAAGGCCTCTCAAGGCACTTTATATAGAAAAAATGAATTGAAAACAGAAGTACAGAGTATATAAGCATGCATCAAAAACTGTTAATAATAAAACACAATTTAAATTAATATTAATAATAATAATAATAATAATACAATAAAAAGACAAAACCTTCAAGTAAAAGTTATCCTTAAGCAATTTGTTTTGAAATAAGATGTATATACCGTAGACTAAAAGTCTGTGCATCTCTAATATCAGAAGGAAATTAGTTCCACAATTGTGGAGCATAATAAGAAAATGCCCTATCACCCATAGTGCATAGAAGAATCTGAGGAACACTTAAAAGACCAGAATTGAAGAAGCTGAGATCATATTTTGGAGTGTAATGGGTTAAAAGCACTACCAAATACTGAGGAACAAAACCATCCAAAGCCTTGTATGTAAGCATGAGAATTTTAAAATCTACACAAAACCAGACCGGGAGCCAGTGCAAGGACTCCAAGAAAGGAGTGATCTGCCGAGTTTTGCACATATTGTAAATTATTTAATACAGATTTAGAGACCCCCAGCAAGGAGCGCATTGCAATAATCAATGTGAGAAAAAACTAAAGCATTTATCACCTTTTCAGCCACAGAGAAAGATAACATAGGGTGCAATCTTGCAATGTTTCTGAGATGAAAAAATAAACTTTTAACCATATTCTGCACATGTGGATGAAATGACAAACTCGCATCACACTTATAGATATTTTAGTTTTGTTTGAAACTCTAAAGCAGAGCCAGCCACATTTAGAGTTAAAGAGCCAGCTTTACAAAGATGGTGTGGAGAGCCAATGAGCATATGTTAAGACTACCACATTATCACCAGGTTTAGAATGAATGTAAATCTGTGTGTCGTCTGTATAAAATTATAATTAATACAGTGATCTTAAGAGCTGACCAAGAGGAAAAATGTAAATACTAAAAAGGGACCCCAAAAAGTGAATTTGGAATTCTCGGAATGAATAAGTTCCCATCAAACACAAAACATTTTTAAAATGTAGCTGTGTTTATTAGGTTGAAGTCTAATGTCTCTACATGCTAAACATTTTTAATCAATTATACGTAATATTTATATATTATATCGCACGTTTGGCTTTTGCGGACTTACGGTTTTTGCACAGCAGATGCGCAAAAATCCCGAAAATCCCATAAACTCACATTGACAGAATGCTCAAATTGACCAACGGAATTCTCGTTAATTCAAAATTCAAAAATTCTAATGTAAATCAACCCACAAAAGCATTTAATCTGCTTTAAGTTACTCTATTTCTTTCTCTCTCTCTCTCTCTCTCTCTCTCTCTCTCTCTCTATCGATCTATCTATGTGACAGTTTGTCTATCTATATTGCTGATTGTCTTACTGTATTGTCTGCATCTCCATTAAACTTCAAAATTATAAAATTTGTTTTAACTCTCAGACAAAACATGGTCAAGCCAACATCAAAATTTGTCTTGATAAACTTTACCCATCTAGTTTAGATATGAGATTTGACCATTTTTGAGGGAATTTCAAGTAACTAGTATACCTGAATGGTCTCCCACAGGTCCTCCAGGTCTTGATGGTGTTGCCCACAACGGTAAGCCAGGCGAGACAGGACAACAGGGTGCAGCGGGTGAGGCTGGCCACCCTGGCAAAGCAGGTCCTCCTGGTCTACCTGGGTATTGTGAAGCAGCTGCATGTTTGGCAGCCTCTGTCTACACTTCTCCTAGACTACAAGAGGCAGGCACAGTGAAGGGGCCATCCAATTAAATCAAGCCATCTTCTGGGGCATAAGAACATCTGGGGAAAAAAGAAGGGAGGATATATAGTGGAAGGCATGGAAAGATGGGCACACGGGCCTTCTCTTCATTGCACACCATTGTGAGGGGGAAGCGAACAGTTGTTGCCTGGCATTGTAATTTATGTATGTATTAGGACTGTATGTGTATCATTTAATGTCATCCACGGGAGGCAAGTTTTATGTTGGCATCAACAAGTGCCCTGGACTAGAAAACTGTGAGACTGACTTTCAAACAAAGGTGCTGTTTTTTTTTTTGTTTTGTTTTTTATATTATTATTCTTATAATTTTATTCATCTGATCCAAATGTCAAAATGATGAAGGATATCAAAGCAGAAAGAAATTATCTTATTATTGAAACAATAAAAAACCATTTAAAGCTAGTCTACACCCTTCATTACCAGATTAAAATACCTTAAGTAAACAGCTTTCCCAGGTTGACTTGATACCTCATGTGTACATTATGTCCCAGTTTGAACTGCATCTGTCTCTGCCATTAAACAATGCCTTTGATCTTTTTTTTCTTTCTAGGTGAGACAGAGCTATGCTCTCATTGACATATACTCTGGATTCCATGCTGTAAATCTTTGTAAATGTGTATTAATTTTGTATGGACCGGGTGGGTTTAGAATATAAAACAGAGATGCTATGTTCATGAATTTAATCAGCATTCAGGACCAATCACCAAACAGGTTTAATGCTCAGACTTCATGGTGAATGACAAACCTGTATGTCACTTTACCAAGTTGCTGTGTGTTATGTACTTTGCCAAAACAATAGAGGAGAACTGATTATCTTCATTAACAATTACTATTTATTGTTCTTTATTTGGTTCGTCTGTAAACACTCAAGTTTTTGCCTGGTTGTTCAGATTTACCCGACTCAATAAAGCGGAACGTTTTATAAAACTTAATGTTCTTCTGTATCGTGAAGGAACAAATTTGACTTTTGAAAAACATTTGATTATTATTATATTTTGCTTTCTTGCTTTCTTTTGAATATAGACCTTCTCTCTTCTTGTTTAGCATTGTTCACAATGAAAAGTGCATGCATGCATTAAATGAACAAATGCTATATCTTAATCTAGGAGATACATCAGTGTGCAATGTACTGATCAGATAGATTATGATAGCATGCATTTCTTTCTCCATTCAAAAGATACATTGTCTAAAAAGATACAAGTGACCCTTTGCTTAGCTCCGCCCCCTTGGTTATGGTCGCCTGCTCTGACCAGCTTTGCAGAACTTCCCAATTGGAATGAATGGGAGATTCATGTGAATGCTGCGTTTCTTTTTCTTTTCCTTTTTTTATGGCAAAATATTGTACAAAAATGGAATTGATAATATTCTTACGTGGGCTGGAATGAAGAGTGACATTATTAAGTATATTTTATGTTCAAGCATTTGTTAAATTTCACACATTATTACATATGAATTAATGTTAAGTTGAAAGCTTTAATTTACCTTGGAGGAAATGAAGATGTCCTTGCTGATGTTATACATGTTAATTTGGGAATGAGGAATAGTTTAATCCATATAGCATGCTCTTCTTCTCGATATTTCTTTAAAGTTTTTTCTTTTTTTAAGAAAGAAAAAACATGGTGTGTGTGTGTATACATTCTAGGTACCTCGTGTCACCACAAGTGACCCAGTAACAACATTTTTACCTTTTGTGCATCAATACTGTAAAATTATGCTTAAAACTGGAAAAAAGCAAACGCTTTTCAGATACAGGCGCGCAGTAACAGTTGCTACAATAATGAAGAGTGTATTTTTTTTCCTTCATTTTGTAAAATAAGCCATCTGTAAGTGTAAACATTGTATTCCTATGAAAACATTGCTCTGTTTGAGCATCCCAACCAGTCCAGCCAGGCAACATTGGCTCCACCAGTCAGGTGAGTTTGGGTTGGAACTACCTTTATGTCTTACCAATGGAAGACAAGATGAATGTTTGGGAAACCTGTTTGAAACAATCATTATTTTTCCATTTCTGTGAGAAAATACACACCTCACCTGTAACTGGAGCATTTTGCTCTTGGTTTAATGACTGTTTGATCGTCCTTGTGCGAATACAAAACTGTCACTATGGTTACAAATTGAAGAAACATATAAAAGGTTATTATAGGTCATATTGGGATTGACAGGAATGTAGGAGAACAAGATCATACAATTCTGCTTTCAAAGTTTTATTGCTTTTAGGTTTCTTCAAAAAAGGATTTGCACACAAATTACTTGCTGACACAAACAGCGCTATGAGGAGATGCATGATGGGAGGGATTTGTAAAAGCTTTGGATAAATAAAAGGCTGAAAAGCCAATATGAAATTCATTCAAAACGTTCACTTCATGACTTTGAAAACTGCATAATTTGAGAATTTGATTTCTCATTGCTCTCAGTAAAAAGAAACTTATAATCTCTGACAAAGTCTTTCTCTCTACCTTCACACACATGTACACAAATTGATTGTCTGAAATATCTAAACAGGGACATATAGCATCAACTTTTTACATAATGCTAATTATAATATCCTACCTACTCCTTACAATATGGTGTATTTTTGAAACAAAAGTAAACTAACATGAACTATTATTGAACAATAACTTTTCAGCTCATAGTAATCTTGGTTAATGTTAATATCAACACATATTAATACATTTTTTTAATTAAAATGTGTGTATGTTAACATATGTTAATGCATTATTAACTATCTTAAACCAACAGTGAACAATTGTATCTTTAAAAATTAACACCAACCAAGATTAATAAATACTGTAAAAATATCTTGTTCATAGTTCTTTACATCTAATATGATTACTAATTTTAACAAATAGAACCTTATTTGTAAAGTGTTACCAAAAACATTATTGGCTTTATGTCATTTTCTAATTAAGGATGTCCCCAAAGGGATGTTTTATCAGATTAAGCTAACTTCTGAGGACCATGTTGTTTCCAAAGTATAGAAAAGGAAACCCATATATTATACATACTATGGACTGATTCGTCCCCAAACTATAGCTAAGTATAGCTAATACACTCACACACACACACAGAGCGGGTATAAAAGTGACAAAGAGAGGATAAAGTGTATAAAAGAATCGGACTGCCTGCCGCAGAAGAGTACTGAATTACAGAGAAACAGTGAACAGCTCTCTGGTGGTTGGCATTTAGCTTTAGAGAAGATGAAAACTGAACTATGAAGGCTGGGGAACTGATGTTTTTCAAGATGACTAGCTAAGCATACTTAAAGATTAGAGCATTCTAAAAGCACATGCTGGTTCACTGGCAAGTGGTACTGCATATCAAATAAGTAAATTCAAGTTTAAGAGCCCAGCATGGTGGGAATGTCGTCATCACAAAGTGTCACTAACAATCTTATACAAATACAAACTTAAAAACGTATACAAGTTTGCTTTCCAACCCAAAATTGCATATACAACCTACCTTTACAAAACGTCCATTTGTTTGAAGCTCATAAAAATATTCCAAAATACTGTATCGGAGACAAAGTGATAATAACAAGGGCTGCCATGCTGATGTCAAATTTATAAAAATGTACAAAAAGCCATTACATATAAATATAAATATGTACAACACAAGCCCTCAGGGAAATTAATTTGAATAATTAACATAATTAATCACAGGAACCATATCTATGCCTAATGATAATCTCAAAATTATTATTTCAGTCTTCAAACAACCTGTGGAAGGAAATTTTTGTTGGCAACCGAGCGGAATAATTATGCCACATTGCATTTGCCAAAACAGAAAATTAGCAGCTGCCAAAAATATTCTTAAAGGAATATTCTAGTTTAAATACAAGTTAAGCTCTTTTATCTGTGGCATTCTGTTGATAACCACAGAAAATCATTTCAACCCATCTTTTGACCTTACACCCCTTACCAACAAACAAAATAGATGTGCACACAGAAATGCACATACAACGGAAGTCTATTGGGCAAGCATTAGGGCTGGGAATCGATTCCAAAAAGAATCGATTTTGGAATCGAGAATCGACTTGAAACGTCGGTATCGACTCCAAAGCTGGAGTCGATTCCTTTCGGGGAAACCAGTTGATATTTTTGGACTGTGTTTATTTCCTCAACCACTGATCTACTACATATTTCAGAGGCCTAACAGCACTAAAACAATTTAAAAAAGAATTATAAAATGGCTGCATCTTAACGATCATCAACCTGACTCTGAGTCTTTTGTAGTCCCCTTTGGTTTTTTTATCTGTATGAAGCAATCACACAATTCAGCATTATCTGCTTTCCAGACCTGTATTGTTTGCTGGTATTTTACTTTGGTTGATATTAAAATAACATGCCAAATTTGTGACAGTAAATTAGTATAAGATAACAAACAACTTCCCTGATGTTACAACAACACAAGTCTGCAACAAGGAGATGGCAGAGTTGAGTTAGCTTCCTAGTTCACATCAATAAATCGGTATGTTTAAGTTTAAATGATCAATGTGCGGCACTTACTGTATAAAAATGACAATGTAATACTTCTCTCCTCGTTCTTGACATTTTTAGTGCTTTAAAACCTTTTGTACCTATATTTTACATTTATGCATTTGGCAGACGCTTTTATCCAAAGCGACTTACAGAGCCCTTATTACAGGGACAATCCCCCTGGAGCAACCTGGAGTTAAGTGCCTTGCTCAAGGACACAATGGTGGTGGCTGTGGGGATCGAACCTACAACCTTCTGATTACCAGTTATGTGCTTTAGACCACTACACCATATATATATATATTTTTTTTAAGTAGTCTACATTTTCAACAATTTGTATTTAAAAAGATTTTAAGAGATCAAATAAATGTAAAACATTTTTAAATACACGTTATAAAATCGCTATATTTTTTAATTGTATGAAATAAACCAGTACAACAACCTGGATTTTTAATTAAAAAAGTGTATTGTTTGGACATTTTATTCAGAGTACAAAAGGTAGTGGACAGTTACTGTACATTCCAATTTGAACCACTCATGAGTGATAACAGACAATTACAATGTACGTAGGTTGAATGGTGCTTTTAAGATTATTTGTGGTAGTTCTTTAATTTTATGATTGACCTATTAATAGTAAATGTAATTCATGCTATTATAAATAGTGCAAAGAATGCTTAGTAGTGAGCTGTTTATTATGAGATTGAACTTTACCTCCCGTTATTTTCAGAATCAAAAACATTTGTCTGGAATCTACTCCAGGAATCGGAATTGGAGTCGGTCCCAAATTTCTGGAATCAAACAGCCCTAGCAAGCAAGCAGCAGCTGTCCCTTAGACTTCCATTGTATGTGCATGTGTCAACAGTTTTTTGTTTATTTTCAGCATGCCACAGATGTTGTTGACAGGACTTAAAGGGATAATGCACCCAAAAATGAAAATGTACTCAACACGAAACAAAAAGAAATGTTTGACAGAATGTTACACTCAGTCACCATTCACTTTCATTGTATGGCGAAAAAAAAATAAAAATAAAAATGCAATGAAAGTGAATGGTGACAGAGTCTAAAATTCTACCAAACAGTTATTTTTGTGTTCCAAGCCATAAAAAAGGCATACATGTCTGGAACAACATGAGGGTGAATACATTTCATTTTTGAATAAACTATCTGTTTAACTTGTATTTAATTCACAAAATGTATTTAATAGAATACAAAGAGCATTGATGAGAGGTGTCAAAATCAACCAACGGATATCTTTACTGGGGCCTGTAGGCTTATTGAAAATGCTGAAAGCTGATTCGTAAATAAATCTTGTCATCAATATTAATAATTTAAGCTAATATAGACAATTTTTGAGGGACGTCATGCATGTAAAGTTAAGAGTATCTTGTGAATCTAGGAGTCTTCCATTTGCTATAATAAATCATATTCAAAAACTTTTATGATGCAAGTGTGGCATTTTGGGATATGGTTGAAGGTTCAATGCACTGGGTTTTGCATTTTGCACTGGTTGTAGTGGTAGTAGAGAATTAACAGCCATTCTGCACTGGTTCAAAAGCAAACAACAACTTATGAATGTCCTCTTTGGTGATGAACCAGTGAGTGGCCTGGCATCAGTGGCTTGCTCATTGTGAAATAAATGCACACTAATCCTTTGGTTCTCCATGGTTATTCTCAGAAGCCTTAGTAGGTACATGTAAGTCATTGCGAGAATGTCAATCATTGGATATCATCCTCCATCTTTTACATCTCTTTAACCCTCTCACATGCTCTTCTAGTACATGGGACCCATGGGAGCGGGACCTTTGGGGTTGTACTGCACAGGCATCCTCACACAGTCTGACGGGTGACAACGGCCATCCATGCCCTTCTGTCCAGGGGTCCCTGGGGGTCCAGAAACCCCGGGGATGCCCTGCTGACCAGAAGGACCGGGTGGTCCCATCTTACCGTAACCAGGAAGACCAGGCACACCTGAGTGAAAAGACAGAATAGAAGAAATGAATGGAACTAACAATGTGTCAAAGCAGAATAAACATGGAAAAGACATTAGACAAACATGAAATGCATCAAAATTGTATTTACTTGCATAAAGCACATTCTTGGCCTTATTGTGAATGATTAATTTGTGCATGTTAGTCCAAAGAAAAAAGTCTTCTTAAAAAGACATTTTTGGATCACCCAAAAATGTTGTCATTATTTACTCACCCTCATATTATTCCAAAATAGTATGCTGTCCCCCCCCCCCCCATGGAACACACAGAAATACAGTATATATATTTTACTCATAAATTTTCCTTGATAACCTACACCTACATTATTAGAGAATTGCAACTTATATCTGGGTCTTTTCCTCACACAAATCTAATGCATGGCTTCTGAAAACTTGTAATTGAAGTTGTATTGATTACTTTTAAGGTGCTTTTATTGTGTGTTTTTTTTGTTGTTGTCATTTTTAGAGCTTGACAGCACCTGGTAAATAAGAACAATTGTTGTATGGAAAAACTCTCCTTTTTTGTTCCACAGGAAATAAACAAACAAACAAAAAAAATGGCATACATGCATACATTATTTAAGATAACTTAAAGTCAGACCTGGAGCACCTGGAGGACCACTGTCTCCCATCTCTCCAAGACCATTATCTCCTTTCTCTCCCTTGACACCAGGGGCACCTGAGGGCAAACACATATGAGAGCATCCATTTGGAAGTCTGAGTGCATGACACATAGATATGTTGCAGGAAACATTAGCACATCATTTTCACTTACCATGTGGGCCCATGGGCCCCTGTCTTCCCTCGCGGCCAATCTGCCCAGGTCTGCCTGGAATCCCTGGGGACCCTGGGATTCCTGTACTTCCATCTTTCCCTGGGGGTCCCGGTCGACCAGGGGTTGCGACCATCTCAACTGGCATCTGCATTCGTGACATGTAGTAGCCCATGCGCTCTGTGGGAACAAGTTAACTATAGGCTTTAATTTCAAATAATGTATGTGCATTCAATTATTTGGTTGAATTTGTTAAAATGTTTTATTTGTTGACATTAGTTAACTACATTAGTTAACATGTACTAACAATGAGCAATACTTTTACAGAACTTATCAATCTTGGTTAGTGTTACTTTAAAAAAAAAAATCTTTTTTTAAGTTGTTTATGCCAAGTAAAGGATTATGCAACACATAATGTGTTTATGTTTTTCTCACCATCAAAGATCTTTATGACTTGCTGTCTGATGAAGGACCTTAAATCATCATAGTTCACAACAGCCTGAAAAATAAAAAAATAGATAGTTTGAAGTAAAAGTAATGATGCAAACTATACTGCCAAACTGCATACATTTTAAGGACTCTCATCTTATTAGTCAAGCCACAAGCAATAACACATTGTTTCTCAAATCAAGATAGAGTAGACACCATTCTATATGATATTGCAGGTGGCAAAGCATCGCTATTAATAAGCTCTTTCAGCTACAATGTTTGGCTGTTTATCATCATTGTAAAAGCCTCACATCATTTCCTGGGATCCCTGGTGATCCATGGGCCCCAGCTGATCCAGGTGAACCTGGGCTTCCCCTCTCGCCACGTGGTCCTGCTGGTCCTATGATCCCTTCTGGTCCTTTGGAGCCAAACCCAAAGCCTCCTCCTGGTGGGCCAGGACGTCCTCGCTCTCCTGGGGCTCCCCTCTGGCCTGCTGTACCTGCCTCACCCTGGACAAGAGCAAAGGCATAGCTGTGATTTACCATGCAGGTCACTCTACTACAATAACCACAGGCTACTCAATGGTCCCAGTTATGGCGCTATATAAAAGGCCTAATATATAAACTTCAATCCACAAACTGAACATTTTAAAGGTCCATCCCATGTAGTTTTATGATAAGGGCAGCAAGCAGAAAAACACAATAATTTTGTCTGGCTTGCATTCAACTGACCCTTCCTATTTTGACAAAGTCATATACTGGTAGTACATTTTGTTCACTATATTTTTCCCCAACTATTTTAATAAATGAACCATTGAAAAATCAATGGATGCAAAACAAAACTATAGTGACATACAGTCTGTTCAATGTGTTGTATTGTTGTGTACTGTTTCTTTGTATAAATCATTCAGCTGACAAAACATTGAAAATACCTCTTTGCAAAAAATTCCCAGCGGATAAAAACCTCGGAAAACCTGAGTTGTGAAAATTAGAAGTAACCTTTGGTATTAAGAGAGTACAACAACTGAATTGACTATTTGTCTATTGCTCACGGCCTAATTTCAAATTAAATATGATGTTCACCCTGAATAACCTTTAAACTTCCTATTTATTTGAATAAGTCTATAAACTTATGTGTACTGCATAATATTTTACATTCACTTGCACAAATTCAATGAAGAAATGCAATTCTACTGTATTATGGGTGGGAGGCGTTCTCATTAAAAAACAAATGTGTCCAGGGCCCAGTGCATTTAAGTGACAGTCCTGTGTGTACATTTAGCAATCTATCTAAAGCAAGTCACCACAGTGTTTACACATTTAAGAGTCTCTACTAATGGTTCAAAAGAAAAGCACTGCTCTCATCTCAGTCACATCTAAACTTCACAATCCTGACAATGCTGTCCTGTCAGAGTGAGAGACAAACCTTCTCTCTATGACTTTATTACTGAGCATAATGTTGTCACTTTGTAATCTGAGAGGGCTGTTCAGACAGTGGCAGATGAGGAGGAAAGAGAGAGAGAGGGTAAACTGAGGTTAGACATCACGCTGTTGTGATTACAGATGGAGCCAACTGACAACTTTATGTTACATACTGAACATACTGTATGTTAATGGAAACATTAACAGCACACAAAGGGGGGTGGGGAAGTGTTATCTTATATCAGAATAAGACGTATCAAATGTAGAAAGATGACAGCGCTCAATGGAGCGAAGATATTTTAACAGAGTGAAAACTGCATCTTACCTTCTGTCCCTGTGGACCAGGTTCTCCTGGCAGGCCTGCGGCTCCCTGAAGTTACAGATAATTAGAGGAGTAAAACTGGAACAAGTATAACTGAGTTTTGTGGTAATAACCATTGGCAGTGTTTAAATGCACAAGAATATTCATATATTAATCAGAATTTGATATTTTCTTTCTAATAAGTATGAATCATGCAAAAGCATTAACCCAATTGAAATAACCTGACTAAGTCACAAATCTGTTTTCTAGAAATATTAATAAGATAGCTTGCATATATCTGCATTATTACAAATTCTGTCAGACTGTTTGACAGTGTTTACATGCAGAGGGATAGTCCCATGTCAGTCAGAATTTGGTCATATTTCTAATACGAACGAATCATGTAAACACGTGAACCAGATTGAAATAACCTAATTAAGTCCCAATTCTAGTTTTAAGAATTTAAATTAGACAGCGGCTTTTTATTATTCTGCATTAATATGGATTCTGTGAGACTGTTTGACAGTGTTTACATGCATAAGAATATTCCTATATTAATCAGAATTTGGGCATATTATGAATAGGAATGAATCAATAAACATATTTTGACTAGAAGGAGGGCGTGGCCAGGCCGTGATAGAGCATGGCCGGTGATCAGTGGAATAGCGAGATAAGGGCGGCCGGAGACGCCGGTTCGAGAGAGAGAGAGCTAGATGCACGTGGCCCAACCATGCCCTCCTCCTCATCACATATATGAACTTGACTGAAATAATCTGATTAAGTCACAATGATTGTTTTAAGAATCTGAATAAGATAATTAGCATATGTCTGCATTAATAGGAATTCTGTGAGGCAGTTTGACAGTGTTTATAGGCACAATAATATTTCTATGTTAATCAGAATTGTGTCATATTCGAAATGTTAACAAATTAACTAGATTGAAATAACCAGATTAAGTCACAATTCTGGTTTCAAGAATTTGAATGAAATAGCTAGCACATATCTGCATTAATTGAAATTCTGTGTTATGTAAACACTTGTTTGGAATATCCACTATAACAGATTTTTTATATACATCTATAAAAGTTTAAATAAAAATTATTACTGGGCACTATGAGGCAGGGTGCTACAAGTTGTTAGAATTTCAGCGATAGAAAAAAGCATTAATCAACATACAGATAACTGAAAACATCATAATAGTCTCATGGCCTACATTTAGCTTTTATTATGATTTTGTGTGCTATTTTTAAGGACATTAACAAGAATTTACAAGTTTATATAATGACTGCAAAGAATTACTTAAAATACATAACAACTAAACTGTAGTATTTAAATAGTATTTATAAAAGACAATAATGATAAAAGAATTTGCATGTTTTTTATTCAGAATTCATTTACTCAGAATATGCTGATTACCATGTATACATTAATATCAGTGTGAATAAAAGTGTGAAGCACAGACACCTCTTTTTTTTCTCGAATGAAGACTTAAACAGAATATGACAATTAATGGTAAAAATTTCATGTAAATGTGGTCTCAGTGATTGCATATTATCGCTGTCTGATGAAAAACATGTATCTCCACATTTGGCAATTTTCACTTTTTAACATAGACGGAATGCGTCAAATGACCTCTTCGAAATGACCAATGAAAAGATGTTTAATCGGGTGATCTGTTTAACAAGTATCTCCATTGGCCTTGTGAAGTGTCCATCAAAACAGCGTATGCATGTTTTGAAGAGTGTCAAATAATTTACCGGCTGAAGTGTAGTGAGGATATTACCTAATGCACGCTGGCTCATTGAGTTTCCTTGACAACCAAAAGCCATTCATGCCTGCACAGTGTCAGGTGTCTTTAAATGTAGACTATACCAGCCATTCATGGTTGCCAGATTTCCATCTTCTCAAAACTTCGAGTGAAACATAATTCTAACTAATTTATGCATTGGATCTGGAAAATGCATCTCGATACCGAACAGTCCACTCAAAAACTGGACTAGAAAACCTAGTCATAAAACTGATTTAGATATAAAATAGTATGTGGAAGCTGAGATTATATATCCACAAATATATTCTCTAGCAATCAATAACCTACCAACAGAGTTCTGGGAATACGAACAGTTAGACTCAAGTCTGCAACTGAACGTGCGCCATTGAAACCCTTGATAAGAAAACCATATATGTACACATTTGCTAAAACAAAATCCATGTAAGTCCAATTAAAATATAAAATAGTTCACTAACAGATATGTAACAATAGAATTATATGTATGGTGTTAAAGGTTTGATGCCTTTCATCAGACAGCAGTGATATGCTATGTTGTATGATGTACATAGTGTTTGCTGACACAAACATTGACAAGTACTATAGGACATTTATCTAGCCATTTTTTTAAAAGGTAAACTTAAAAAAATTTCTCTCGTAAAAAGGTCTCTCTTGTAAAAGAGATTTGTAATCTTAAGAGACTAACCTATTCA
Organism: Xyrauchen texanus; assembly: GCF_025860055.1. Lineage (NCBI taxonomy): Eukaryota > Metazoa > Chordata > Actinopteri > Cypriniformes > Catostomidae > Xyrauchen > Xyrauchen texanus. The sequence goes on along the minus strand of NC_068285.1, from coordinate 27,793,048 downwards.
ATCAAATTAGATACTTACATCTTTACCTGCTGCTCCATCACTTCCTGATTCACCCTAAAAGAAAAAGTATGAGGATATTAAAACAAGGATGAAACAAAACATTAATTAGAAGCTTTAAAAGCAGCAGTTATATGGCCAACATAATAGTAAATGATGTATATGTGAGTAAAGCTAAGTTTATGCGAACGATGAATTCTGATATTGCAGGTACTGACCATCAGTCCTGGATAACCTGGAAGTCCTTGGAGGCCAGGTAATCCAGGTAATCCTCTCTCTCCTGCTTCCCCCTTTTCTCCATTAATACCCTGTAAAAGGGGGGCAGAGTAAGTTATATAGCAACAAACCTTTAAAGACACATTTCCACAATACCTGTTTATGGAAGACAATTTTACTCACCACTCCAGATGACCCAACTGGTCCCGTTGGCCCTGGAGGACCTGAAGCACCCTATAAATTTGCAGTTGCATACATTAAGTAATCATATTCATTTCGAAATTATTTTATCAAAAAATTCAAACAAAAATCTATCACGATCCGTATAAACTAAACAAAAGTGAGGTTTAAAAATAATATTCTTCCATATTTACCACATGCCCTGGTGCTCCAGGTGGTCCTTGTGGCCCAGGAAGGCCAGGATCACCCTGAAATTAAAAGTAAAATAAAGTAAAATATTTACTTATTCAGACACTAAAGCTCGAAGAATAATCTTTGCAAGCACGTGATTGCAAACGTTATGAGCTACACAAACTCGATTTGGTACGTCATTGCTCTCCGCAATGAGTCAGAACAGAATTCATAGCACAACACACATACACATTGTATTCTCAGTTTTGCAACAAGGGCCGCTTTAGCATGAATTAGTGTAAACAATTTTTAAATGTTGAAGTTCAGCCATTGAACTTTATGTGAAGCAAGCTAATTTTTCATATATATGTTAGCCAATTGTCTCGCTCACATGTGACAGGTTAAACCAACCGGCTCGCATGGTGTAAGCTGGTCTTTGACATTTTATCAGGTAGCCAGCTAACTTACTTCTCTCTCTTTGTGTAATATTTAAATTACTCAGATTTGCAGATAAGCTGGTTACACTGCAGTGTGCTGCGAGAATTATTTCTCTGAAACCCACCTCCACCTCAGCATCACAAGTCTAGATCTGCTACAAGGGGATTGTTTGTAATGTCTTTTTATGCAGCAGTACGTCATACATGATTGATGCAGCATGTCTTGTGTTTTGTCTAATTGCACGGCAGCATGTCCACATGCTTAACTCAGTATGTCTGTGTATTTCAAGCACAAACAAGTCTCCATACTTGCTGTACAGCAGCAGCGTAGCAGATCAATTATGCCAAGACCAATATCCTGTCAATATGCTATACCCACATTAACATGCTAAATCTTTCTGAGAGTTGTCATGACTGAACTACAGTCATGGTGGAGCAATTTTAAGTTTTAACTTGCTCAGCACGTTAAATCTTATAATTAAGCACACGTTTCTACAGTATGACTGAATCACAGCTGTGCCGACTTTCAGATATTCCATACTAAAGCTCTTACTCGTGTGATAATTTGACTTTTGTGAGTTATTGTGCAATTGCACCTGTGCTTTTTGTATAAGGGTGTATAAACTTGTTTTCAGTCAATTCTTTCATCATCTGAATTCTATAGAGCAATTGTGGTGAAATCTATAGATATCTTACCTCTAGACCAGGCCTTCCTGTTGCTCCAGAAGGTCCTTGAGGTCCTCTGTCTCCCTAAACAAAACAAATAGGAGGACAAAGATGTGAAATAAAATAAGAGACAATAAAGGAAACATAATTCTATATAATAATATAGAATAACATTATTAAACTATATACAACAGTTAGTTTCGGTCCTCAAATCTGATTGGACAAGAGCCGTTCCATGAGTACTGATGGTCTGACACCATCAGCACTCCAACGCTTCACTGTGTGTGTATCACTCCGCTTGTGTTCGTGCCGTTCTAAACTAAAGTGTAAGAGTAGTTTTTTTACATCTATTATTTTTTGACATTACATATGTTAGCCAGCAGGTGGTGGCAAAACATCACCAGTTGGTGACGTGAAGTGAATCCATTAGTCATTGTTTACATAGAACAGCACTCTGAGATCACTCGTATTACTACTACTAAAGCTAGGAAATAGCTTTAAACGGCTTTAGACCAACAACTTCAGCATTATGGCTCATCACAGCTAGAGACACAACAGACTGATTGATATACAGAACTCAAGGTGCTTACCTCTTACAGGAGTTTCCACATTGGATACATACTGTTTAAAATGGGTTTAAAACATCGTGGTTTCTATAGGGAATGACTCTTCCGCACCGGTTCCAGTGAAATAGAGAGGAAAGCTGACCTTCAGAAATCTGACAATATCTCTGCTTGGGTGTGGCAAAAGGAGACGGCAGATTCTGATCCGTCGCGTAAGAAAGTAGTTCCATGCACAAATGCGTTTTTATGACCGTACTCAGTTTTTCCTATTTTCATTTATTTACTTGTTCATTGAACTGCAATATCACACTATATGCTATATGGTCCTAAATCAGCACTAGTGCTGATGTAAGGCCATATCGCACTCTGTGAAATTGCTTAAGTATAATATAAAGGAAATTAAAGCTGGTGTGCGTAATGTCAGCACCACTAGGGGCACAAACTGCAAAAATAACTATGGTTTCCAATAAGGCTTCCCAAACACTCCCATCTTCAATTATTCATAAAAAAGGTACTCCCGACCCAAACTCATACATTGGTTGAGTCAGAAGTTGACATATATGGCTGCTCGAGCAAACAAAAACATTTGGAAAGTGCCTCAGAGCCAGTGTTTACAGTTATCGAAGAAATCAACCTACAAATAGGTTTATCATAGTTGTATCTGCTGAGTATTCTACCATAGAAAAATGTACACATATAACTTTTACAGACAGGATCAGCAGAGATTTTATATTCATTAATGCAATACACTTTTCAAAATAAAAATAATGACAGAGACATAAAACGCAATGAAATTATGTTTCAAACCTTCATTCCTGGGAGACCTGTGTGTCCTTTGATGCCCTTGAAACCCTGGAATGAGAAACAGTCTTAAGCTTCTTCCAATCAGAGAAAAGTCAAATTTGAAACACGTTGAGCTCCTCCTTTGGGATGCCTAATTAAAGTTGTCTTTGTTCTTTGTTCCAGTCTGTGGTCCAACTGTTAATTTTTTTTCATGTGTCACTGATAAAAACACTGATGTAAACGGCAAAGAGCTTGAAAAGTGCAAATAAGGCAAGGAAATATGGGAGAGTAAATACCGGTATTCCCCTGAGTGCTGCTGGGCCAGCTGGTCCTGGCTCACCCTGTATTTATTTGAGAGAAATGGAGAGAGCCAAATAGAGACATGAACAGATTTCCTATGCTAACTTCAGTTAATACAATATATATCATGAACATACAATTTTTAATAATCTGTTACAACATCTTTCAAACTTAAACTTGTTCATATTAGCTTAAAATGTATTATCTAATACATTAGATAATACATTTATATAATGCATTAGTAGTGTGTGTGTATGTTACGTCCCTGTGTGACGTTAATGGATTTCTTTTGGAGTTTTTTTTCCCTCTCTCCCTTTTTCCTCTCGGTTTCTGTCTTAAACTTTTTGCAGATTCTGGTTGGTTTATGCTACTGCCAATTATCCGAGTTGATGACGTCACCGTGATGCCTATGCCCATAACCGGAAGCCCGCGATCATTTAAAAGGGCACGTAGACGCCAACACGGGGAGCTCGCTCCTCATTCAGATTCTTACGAATGCTTTTTGAATGTCTCTCTTGATGTTTTGATTGACTGTGGGTTTTGACACGGTAACGTTATTGTTGGACTGTTTTAATGTACTTGTTTTGGCTGGGTGGAAAAGGAGGTAAGTTCTGTCACGTGATATACATTTGTGCACATGTAGAACGAATTACTGTATAATCACACTAGGCTAGGGGCAAGTGCCTACTTTTTATCAGTTAGTATAGCCTAAATACGACGTCACGGACATTGAAGGTTTTTGGTTTCAACATTTTCTTTTTTTGCTTTTAGGTAGGCTTACTAAACCAAACGATTAGGAAAATTGGTTTTGTGTTTATTAATTTCTTTGATTTGGCACTGTCCTATTCCTCCCCCATTCTGCAGTGTTCGTTGTGCACAGTGTAATATAGTGAAACATAACCATTCTTTCCGAATGGTTTTATGTTGTAAACGGTACAAGGTTGGTATTGTAATAAATCTGTGTAATATACTTTTACTACACTGTTTCCGTCTACCTCATTCACCCTCTCCCACTGTATAAACGGTGTGTTTTGTGCTTTCGGTGGGACAATGTCGCTCTCCCCACTACCTAGACAATGATAAACAGGGGAGGGACATAACAGTGTATATATATATTATATACACACACACACACACACACACACACACACACATATTAGTAACAATGTAGAAATTTACCAAGATTATCAAATATTAATAGCAATGTTGATATTGATGTTTATTGACTATTACATTAACTAAAGGTTAATGTATATAACCATATTATGTTAACAAAATACTTCTATATCATAGTACAATAATGCAATTATTAATCAGGAACAGAAGTTAAATATGTACTGCTAGTCTATATGTTTTCTGTTTAAATAAAAATAAAACAAAATTTTCTGACCCGTAAACCTGGTTTTCCATCTTTTCCATTAAGTCCCTCCATTCCAGGTGGTCCCTACATAAAGAAGTTTAAATACTTTGCAAAAACTTCCATATTTAGGTGTGCAATTATCCATTGGAAACACAGTGTACTGAACATCTGCTTCAATAAATGTCTATCCAGATACTCACAGGCATGCCTGGGGCCCCAGGTGATCCTGGGGGACCTGAAGGTCCCTGTGGGCCCTGAACTCCAACAGTACCCTAAGGAGGTAGACAAAGTAAGAGCGAGTGCTTGATACAAAAGCATCCACATTCCACATGTAAAGCCATTATATGTCCAACATGCTGCATGTAAGATGTATGAGAGGTAATGTAAAAGAGATGCAAATATCACCTATGTGATATAATTTCATTTACCACTTCGTGTTCAGGCATTATGAGTACAGTCACTTACCTTCTCTGCCTGTGGCCCTGGAGGGCCTGGGGGACCTGATTTTCCTGGGAAACCTGGAGGGCCCTAGAGGCACGATGGCAATTGTAAGAGATCTAGTTGGTTTCAGAAACTAACAATCAGTAGGTTAGTGTAGATCCAGTAGCATTAGCAAAATAAAGGCCATGGGTTTGATTCCCAACACACATACTAATACCATATAATACTTTATACTGTGCACATTTAGTCGCTTTAGATCTGCCAAATGCATAAACATCCACCAATGCATAATTGCAATGAAAATGCACTAGATTCATACAGATGAAGGTTATCTCAAACTTAAATGGTCCTGTGATGACCAAACTCCTACCGGTTGTCCTGGGAATCCTTGGGATCCTTGGAAGCCCTGCATACAAACAATGTGACAACTGTTACTATGTGTATTGTGATTTGTAGCAACAGCAACAAAGTTAACATGATCCACCAGGGAGTATTTTGGAGTGAATAAACAAAGTTATAAATATTTATTTTCCAGGATACACATGTTTTATATATACATTTTTCAGACCGTAGGCTTTTAAATTTGAAAAAGCACGCAGAACAACTTGATCTTCATATGGTTTTATCAAAGAATAAAGAATCATGAGAATGTGATATCAAGAGATATGACAGATAAAGAGATATTTTCAAGAAAACTGCTTTGTTAGGCAATTTAATCACAACATGCTTTCATACTTGATCTCCCTTTGGTCCCACGGGTCCCGCTGTTCCTGATTCCCCTTTAGGACCCTTCCAGTCAAACAAATATATGTTATTTAATATCAAAATTGTCACAGCTTTAAGAACAACATTGCAATTTGTGAGAAAGACAAGAAGAGGAATTAAAAAAAAAATCATCATTGTTCTCTAAACAGTTTTTTTTTTGGTTGAATCTACAAGATAATTCAAGCTGGTTTGTTTGATCCCACAGTTATTACTTACAAAGAGAGCACAAAAGGGAATCTAGCTTCTAAAATATATACTGTGCCCTATTATCAGCCACCAAAGATAGACATCCAAGATAGATAGAAGCGGTTGTCTTGGAACAACCAAGGATAAAGAAGCCAAAACAAAAGAACTGCAGTGCTGTTGTGGGTATATCACAACTTTAGGCAAGAGTCAATATATGTGAAACAGAAATAATAGGTGCATTAAAAATGAATTTTTACTCACTGCTGGACCAACTGGTCCTTGATAACCTGGAGATCCTGGTGGGCCCTATGTAAAATCAAAACAATAAAAAGTTTTAGGGTGTTTCAAGAGTTCCTGTGTGAATGTACGTAAATGTAGCATTTCATCTGTTGTTCAGAGAAGAACTTCTTACCGATTCTCCTTTCTGCCCCACACTGCCTGGACTGCCACGCTCTCCTTTTAGTCCCTAAAAAAAGACCCACTTTTATTTTTAACCCACCAACCAATTTGCAGTAATATCACTCATTACAGCAACAGTAAAGGTCCATTCACAAATTAAGCGATTTGAAGTGACTCATTTATTTCCAGTCATTCAAGAATTGATGATTTCCTGCAGCCTCAGGCGATGCGACAAAATTGAGCGGCGTTAAACCTTTTATGTATATGACCCAACCACCACTGGGAATGCAGACAGTGATCTGCCATCTTATACAGTTGGATACTGCGACCAACAGCACTCAACGACCACTAGATTAATGCTTTGTGTGAACACCCCTTAATAAATAAAGTAATCTGCACTATGTGGACATTTGTATAAAAGAAGACCTGGATGCCACTTACAGGGAGTCCAGGTGGTCCCATTGTTCCGGGATAGCCAGGATTTCCAGGTGGACCCTTGATAAAGCAGAATTTTAAGAAAAAATAAAAGCAACTCTATAAAATATCAAACTAAATAAATATTATATGCAGAACAGTTGATCCATGATAAGTACAGATTCTCTGGTGTCTATTCTTGAGTTACTCAAGCAAGACAAAGGTTGACTCACCTGTTCACCTTTATGTCCTGGAAGCCCATCTGTTCCTCTCTGACCTTGCTGACCCTAAAAAAAAAAAGAGGTATTAGGGGACGTTCACACCGAATGGGTTTATGTCCATCTATGCTGTTTATCTATGTAAACATACACTAGATGGACATCTTTGACCATAGCAGAGTGTCTTGCGGGTCTTTCAGCATTGCATGCAGGAGTGCGCCGTTTTTTTAGATGCTGTGTCAAGTAAAAAAAACCTGCATTACAATCTATTCATTGGGCTGCATCTATTTTTTTTTTTTTTTGTGCAAGAACACAAGAACACAATTGGTCTGAATGGCCCCTTAGAGAGGCCTCAAAAATGCAAGGCAACAAAATCATATACATTTATATTTGACAAAGTAACACGGCACTACAATTAAAGTTAGTTCAAAGTCTTTCTAGCAAGTCAGTCCACTGTCGGCCATCTTAGGAGACATTCCAGTAATGCCAGTGCAGCTCCTATCTACTTGAATGGGGAAACATCGAAATCTCAAAAGTGGTTGGTCAAGATTACGATCAAAGTACAAATTTCAAATAATTAATAAATTCAGATAATATTGGAATTATTATTTGTGCTTCTTTACATCATGTTACGCTAAAACACAATTTTCCCATCTTGTGTAGCTAATGCGCATGCATGTTAGCAAGTTGATTGTCTGTATCTAAATGGTGATTGCCTCTTTTGCCTGTAAGGCAGGACTTCCTATCTACATACATTGACCATTTGGCACTTGAGTATTTTGGTTGGGCATTCCAATTTCTCCCATTCTTTTAAACAGAAGTGGCCCATCTCTGCGTAATAGTCTCTGGTTATATCCAATTTTACAACTTCATTGCCTTGATGAAGTAACGCTGTAAACCCTGTTATCCCAGTAAATTAGCAGTACATTTAACAGAAGAACTAACGTAAGTGAGTTTATAAAATGATAAGCTTCACTTTTATTCCTTTAAACACACCAAACATTGGCCCCATTCACTTCCATTGAAATTGGTTCACTTAAACCAGATTTTGTTTCCTTTTTTTTTCTTTAGAAATGGAGTGGTGAGTCAAATTATGTTTTGTGATATTTAACGTTATGCCACAAATGCTGTTGATTGATCTTGTATTGAACCTAGAATATGTCTTTAAGAATTTGTTGTGGAACACATCCTCTGCTCACTGGCATGCACTTCAGATCATATTTCTGTGAGCTTAATGGTAATATATAACAGTTTTAACACCTGCCACCAGATTGGCATTTGCTTCTTAAGTGAGGGTTGAAAGTAAGAGGAATGAATTAATGATTCCTCCTTTCTGTTATCTGTATTCCACAAACACAGACAAATGATACAGGGTTATTGCCTTTTTTGTTTTTATCTTTATTGTCAGGGGAAATATCAAGCATATTAGCTATTGGATGCATAGTGAAAAAGGCATGGACCTGAGCTGAATCTCAGATTTGACAATCTATCAGTGAATGCCCACCTGCATAGATATATCACTTTGTTTTCTAAATGTATGTAACATTATCCCTTACATATATTATAATGAAGTAGTGAGTTGCGTGTAGCAGGTCTGAAAGCGTACTATATGCCCTGTCAAATTAAGATGAGCCATTTTGAAGTCTAGAAGGTGGATTTGTCTCATTGCTTTAAATACTAATCAAGGCAAAATTGGTTGCCACCTCAAAATGTCTTTGTTGTTGTCTTAAAGTTTGCTGACTGAACAGCCTTTTCAGCAGTTGAGTTATATATATCATCTATTAGCAGATCAATACCACTGCAAATTTCAATTTAGAAAACGTCAGACTACTGTTAATCCATATTTCTGTGCTAATATAAAAAGTAAAAAAAGAGGGATTGGAAAAAAAAATCAACATGCTGATTTTGTTGTTTCAGAGAAGTCAACTGAAGCAAATAAAAGAGTCAGATTAAGCTTACTAAGCATAAAGCTGGACCACATTCATATAAAATCCATTCTGGCTCAATTAATCAGTGAGCTAAAATCTCTGCCAAAACATGCTATCCTAGCTGGTGGAAAATAACCTGTCAGCACAACATACACAATAGTCTCCTATGGAGAGGAAATTGAACAAGCACAATAACAGTATAGTTATATTTCTCTGAAATTGCATTTGTTATAAAGCATGAGAGAAACAAGCAAGATAGGGTGAGGTCCTGGGGTAATTAAACATTCTATGTCTTTTTGTATGATGTGTGTTTGTGATGCCAAACATTTTTTATCATTGTTTGAGTGTATGAATAAAACAAACAAAATGTTTGATTTTATTGATTGTGGATAGAATGGTATAGTTATGACTTAACTAATATCTGATTACTCTTTTGCATCTATCACACTCTTCTCAATATTCTTCAATGCTTTGCTTGAAAAGAGTGCTTGTGTGATTTGTTTCTTTAAAATAAATGCAACTTGGTTTCATATTTTTTATATGCATTTTTAAATGTAGCTTAGTCATTCAAATAAGTTTAGGGACCGCTGTACTTGGTGTTCAAACTTTTTAGGTAGCACTTTCTATGAAGGGGTGTTTTTATCACATTATAAAGCATGCATAATGCCTTGTGATGAACCTTATAATATGTTGTATTGTCTCATAAATAATTGTATCAACAGTTATAATATGATATAATACTTACTATTTGTGGTTATAACTTTTAAGATTACAATGCTTTATAACACAAGATGAAACCTGTATTTCTACTGCAGTATAAGGGTATACTTAACACATTATACTGTACGCATAATGCCTATTAATAAACATTCTTGTGATTTTGTACATTCTCAGAATGCAAATGAGTGAAAATCCAATCTGAGGCCATTGTATATTTTAATGTAAGCAAGTTTAAGGTGATAACTCTTTTACATCTGAAATAATATTATGTGGTTTTGTTGATTTAAATAAATATTTTTTTCTTAAATATTACAATAAAATATTTGAAAGCAAATGTGTCTTATAACTACTCAATAATATTTTAAGGCTGTTTAAAGTGGACCTACTGAAGCTTGTATAACTTTATGTAAAGCAGGCAAATATAACCTAGAAATGATTATGACCGCATTTTAAAGCCTTTTGGATGTTTACAAGAATTCACTGCATTTGTCATTTGACTTAAAGCAGTAAAAGACCACATATAAGCTGAATATATTGTGCAAGTTTTGATCTTAAATATAGAATGTAAAAATATGAAACTTATAATATATTATAACTATGAGACCTATAATACATTATAACTTAAAATAAATGTGGATAAAATGCGGTGTTTATCTTGTGTTATAATGCAGTATACTCTTATAAGTTATAACCACAAAAGGTAAGTATCATATCATATTATAACAACTATATATGAGACAATACAATATATAAGGTTTATCATAAGGCATTATGCATACTTTATAATGTGTTAATAACACCCCCTTATAAATACACTATAAATACAGGTTTCATAGAAAGTGTAACCCATTTGTCTCCTATAAATCTGATAGGGGAGACTAATATGAAAATAAACCTCAACTGTTCATAATGTTGTTTTCAAAACCACTTTCTTTGCATATTATTCAGCATAAAACCATCCAAATGTATCAGATATTTAACCCAGTTTTTATCATATAATAAATAGGTAACTGTGGTAACTATGGTATCCAGGACTTGTTTCCCCCCGTGCTAAACCACTTCTGTATGTATGATGGGTTTTCAACCACATCGGTATGGGCGAGTTAGTGTGTTTTGACTTACAGGCAGTCCAGAGGGTCCTTGATGACCAGGCAAACCAATATTGCCCTGTGGAAGACAGGTAATATGAGAGGAACAATTTGAAACATTCCCATTTAATTAAGAAAAGGAACCAAAATAAGCTGAAACTAAACAAATGTTAGTAACGCATCAAGTGTACAATAAGAACCTGCCCCAGTTGGCACACAAAGTCTTAACCCTCAAATAGGTTTGACATGACTGGGAATCTGGATGGATTTCTTTAGTTCTGAAGCACACCTGTTGGGGGCTCCCAAACCCTACTGCAAAAAAGTAATGGGGTGCGTTTTACTTCTTGGTTTTTCCTAATTGAAAAGACTAAACCTAAAACAAAACATCACACAAGCAAACATTGTACACTTGTGGAACAAAATGCTAATAACTAAATCAAGTCATGCAGAACAATCCACCATATTTTTCATTTCTAAAACAGGGGCTCGGTATTAGTTTAAGTCTATATGATCTGGACTGAACTTTGAAAGCCATTTGAGGGCACCCTTAGTCTCAGTTTCTAACAAGAGAGGGTAACAAAAGGAAATCTGGCCTCTTAGGAGGATATCTGGGGCATAACGTGGAAAGTACAAACTTACCGGGTTTCCTTGAAGTCCAAAAGGTCCTCGCTCACCCCTAGGACCCTACAATGAACGCAGCCACTATTTTAGAAAGGTTTTTACTGTTTTATTATAAAGGTTTTTACTGTTTTATTATGTATATTTAATTGATTGGATGATTTATATTTTTGTATAAATTTGGGTCAATTTGGGTAGATGGAAATTATCTCTCTCACTGTTTCTCCTTTGGCCCCTGGGGTCCCTGGGTAACCTTGCATCCCTGGAGAACCGAAGCATGGACCGTTGTTACCAGTCTAAAAAGATTGAACAGACATGAGGTGCTACAATGAAGAAACGCACAACAAAGGGGGACAAAAATCTGATCGTTAGGGCTGACTGTCAGATACACAGAAGAATCATATTTTTGCTGCCTTTCTGAACAAATCTGTATATTTGAAGGAAGAGTCCATTTTGTATGGGTGAACACATCGATCAATCCATATACTTACAGGCCCACTTGGAGTTTGCTCACTCTGCAGCTGCTCTAGACACTGTGAAAGTGACCAGAGAGAAAAAAACATTTACAATCTGTGTGCATTCTAACAGCACTGTATGTTTCAGAATGTGCAAAACTATTGACTACAGTGCACTGTAGCATTTTCATTAGCATTCAGTATGAAAAAGAAAGCACAAAACAACTGTGAACAAGACATCATCCATTGTTCATCCCTCTTACCTGCTCGCATCCTTCTAAGGGGACAACAGCAGGCTTGCCCTGATCTCCCTTCTCGCCTTTAGCACCAACCATGCCAGGCACACCTGGTAGGCCCTTGGAGCAATCTCTACACACCTTCTACAGTGAAGCATACACATGTCATAAACACATGTGAACACACACTGCAAGGAACACGTCAACTAGATGAGCATTTCCTGAGGCAAACACAAGTGCTTGAAAGGCAGCAAAAGAATAGCATTAAAGCTAAGGTTTAGGTTTCAGGTATTTATTCTGCATAAAGTTAAAAGTGACATCAAAGCAGGATTTGCAGCTGTCATGACTCTTAGCATGTATTTGCTGCACATAAGAATCAACACTTAAATGGGCTATATAAATGGCAACTATAATTGGTTAAATACAGTATTTGCAAGGTAGACAAGATCGATAACTATGCAGTATGCAAGCATTAAGATGACGTCATTGATGATTACATTTTGAATTCTGAACATTTTATCACTCTAGGACAATAGGTGATCTTCAGTTTTAAAATTTGTTAAAACCAAAAGTAGCACACCTAAGGCGAAAATTAAGCTGAAGTTTAATACGTAGAGTTAGTGGTTTAGAAATGTCCCTAACCAGAATGCTTCAGGAATATCAATACGATGCTGCCTTGCAAGAAATTTAATGAGAAAAAAATACAAATAAACAAACAAAAACAACAATGCAGCACCCTCATACAAATACAGACTATAGTTAAAAGCATAAATTACTTTAGCATTGAGTATAGATACATAATGAAGTATAGACAGACTGAGGACAATACAAATTCAAACACACCCCATGAAACATAAACACACTTTTAACACAGTGCTTTCAAATATAGAATGAGAGAGCAGGAATTAAGAAGTTTTATATCAAGATGAGCTAAATAGATGATTTCTGTATCAATGCTTGCTTTAAACTTCTACCCTTAGGAAAATGAACAATGGGTTTACTACACTAAACATAGTTTTGTGTAATAACACCATAGAATTAAAACCAAAAAGTAGTTAAAAATATAGTACTAGTAATACTTGTAATAAATAAACTAATACATCCTTTATATTATACACTGCCTGGCCAAAAAAAAAAAAAAAGTCGCTGTTTGGATTTAAATAAGCAGATACTTTAGAGCCTATGATAGGACCATTATTGCAGTGACTAATATGTTTCAGAAGGCAACAATTATTTTAACCCTAACTAAGTGTTTAGCATCTCATTTCTTAAACAACCATAGACATATACTTGGGGACTTCAATTTTCTAGGGAGCATAAAGATTGGACTGTGGATCAATGGAAAAAGGTCCATTAAAATGTTTTACCCAGTTCCAAAGCAATGGGCACATCAGGGTAAGAAGGGAAGCGCATGAATCGATGCACCCATCATGCATAGTACACACTGTACAAGAGTCTGGCAGTGTTATGATTTGGGTTGCTTCAATTGGTCAGGTCTAGGCTCAGCAACACTATGCGGCAATAAAATGATAGTCTACCTGAATGTACTGAATGACCAGGTTATCCCATTAATGGATTTTTTCTTCCCTGATGGCACAGTTATATTCCAGGATGACAATGCCATGATTCATTGGGCTCAAATTTTGAAAGAGGAGTTCAGAGAGCATGAGGAATCATTTTCACAGATGAATTGACCACCACAGAGCCCTGACCTTAACCCCATTGATTGTCTTTGGGATGTGCTGGAAAAGACTTTACGGAGTGGTTTGACTCTCCCGTCATCAATACAAGATCTCGGCCAAAGATTAATGCAACTTGCATTAAGGTTGTCGAAACAATGCCATGATGAATGTGTTCTGTAATCAAAACTAAAGGTGGTCCAACTAAATATTAGAGTATGCTACTTTTTTGGGGGCCAGGCAGTGAAGATTATAAATTGCATTATAAGCATTATATAACATTATAAGCATTGTATAGGTACTGAAAAATGTAGCAATGTCCATGTTAAAATGAAAAATTGGAAAACATCCACCAGTTAATAAGTGTTAGATTGAAGGTTAGATTAGTTTCCTTACATTGTCAGAGGGGGATTCATCCTGAGGCAGATCAACAATAGGCTGTGGGATGGAGGAGACGAATACATGAGTCAGACATGGTGACTGTGTCAAAAAGCCATTTCATATCACATCAACTGGATAAATAATTATAATAAGAAGTTAAGAAGAGAGTGGCTATAGTAGCTTAAGACCAAGGCAATACAGTACACTTGAAGTTCTTTTTCAAAGCATTGCTTTGAAATCTACAATGAATACATAGAACTAATTTGTGTTCTCATTATAGCATAAATAATAATAATAAACTTATTTAACTGTTCCATGAAATTAATCCCAAAATCATATACTCTGAAAACAAATTAATATGATAAATTATTTATTACATATTACACTACGTTCACGCTACATTATCATGCTGCCATTTATTATGTTGCCATTTCAGAACAGTTTTCTGACTAATTGCATTTATAAACATGTAAATGAAAATACAATAATTAGTTATAGTTCATATATTATGGCAGTTTGTCATTTACAGTTTGGATAAGATGTTGCTTTCACACCCCAGTTTGAAAAGCAGACATTTAAGAGCACAATATAATTTCCTATGGCTCCACATTCCAATGTGCAACATCCACAACGCGCCTCAAATTGATAAGCAATCCTATACACGTGGAGCATGTAATCAACCCCCCCAAAAAAGTAATTTGAGACATTGATGGATTCAACTCATATCCTACTTCAACTCAGTCCAATATATTATGTTTGGCCTTGGCCGACATTGCCCTTTTTTGTATGGCATAGAGGACTGAAATATTTTGCTTACTAGAGTTGAATCTGAGAGCTTGGCAGAGGATGAGAGTTGTCCTCAGATGCTCTTACAGGGGGTATGAGCATTCAGTGGGCAGATATTGATGTACTTCATGTACATCATCTCCTGCCATCGTAAAGTGGTTCATTGTGGAACCTCTTGTGTGAAGAGAAATACACTCCACCTTATGCCATACACAGAGTGTATTGTTACATGTTACTGTAATTACTGTTTTAATCCAAACAATTGCAATTACTTGTTTAATTTGTAAACAGTGTTTTGTGGTTTCCTTTGCTTCCGAATAAGCTCTTCAGGTAAGCAATTTCACTTTTACAAAGAACCATCTTAGCTTTTAATGATATTTAATATTTTATTTAACTATTTATTATATGGCTCTAAGATATTAATTTGGATAATACAGTAAAGGAATAGTTCACCCAAACATATACATTCTGTCATACTTTACTGGATCTTACCCTCATGTTGTTCCAAACCCATGTAACACTTTTATTCCGTGGAACACAATAACATTTTGAAGAATGCCCAAGTTACTTTTTTCCATGCAATTACAATGAATGGGGATCTTTCAAACGTAAAAAAGAGAGCAAAACACTATACAGGTATCATAAAATAGTCCATATAACTCACACTCTATATCCCAAGCTTTCTAATAGCTCTGAGAGAGGAACAAACTTAAATGTATGTTGTTATTCAATGAAAATCTTCAATACATCATCTGCACTAGATTTTCTTGCAACATTTATAAGAGTTCATGAGAGTAGCAGGAATGCCCAATTTGTAAATGAAACACTCATGCTGACTTACTGACTGAATGATCCGGTTTCAGCGGTTCTTGATTAAAGAGCTCTCTGGAGGTATAGAAATATAGGAATTATAGGTATAGGAATACAGCATACCACATTTATGAAAATTGAATGGTGCTTTTTTGTCCGTCTTGAACTTTAAAGCTCCAGTCCCATTCATTGCAATTACATGGAAAAGAATGATCAGTACATTCTTCAAAAAGTCATCAGCAGTTGGAACTGATGACAGACATTTCATTTTTGGGTGTACTATCCCTTAACTAAACTATCTTTGGGATTAGCTTGATCTGTTGCTAGAAGGTTGGCAAACAAAGAGTTAAATGAATAACACTATTCATACGCATATTTTCTGATTGTGCTCTGGAAGAACTTGGTGGTTGGAGTCTGTTGATAGAAGTAGAGCAGTGCTGGGACTAAAGTCCAGACACATTTCCACTGCAGGCTTCAAGGCCTGAGATCTGACTCCAGGATGGGCCGTTGGCCAGCTGAGAAAATATGTGTGCAGAGAGGCAGGGCCATTAATGCCAAAATCCCGCTCTCAACTAAAGATCTAATTGCTCTTTCTGTACAGCACATCACTCACAATAATGGCTGTCCTAACTGTAACTCAACACAACGGCAGTGTTTACCATTACACAAAGCCTCAGAGATTGAGAGTAAACATTGAAATGGTAATGGGACCTTCGGCACCCATAAAGGATGCACTGCAACAGAAGCAACTCAAAGTGTGCTGATACAATGGTTTCTGTTCAAAGTGATGCTTACTGGTTTCTGTTTTATATAAAAAATATATATGTTTGTTATATTCATTGTGAATCACCTCTGAGTCTCTGCACAGTTAATTTCCTCAACTGAATTCAGAAAATTGATCGCTCCCCTTCAATTACAGATGTTGACCAATCAGACTCCTTGCTCTGTGTTTATATAATAAAGCTATTGGATGCCACTATAGCTCCTCCTCCTGTCTGGTTACTCACTGCTTGGCCGGGTGGGCCCGGTTTCCCTGCTAGGCCATCGATGCCAGGGATACCCTGTAAGAAGGAACTGAGGTTGAATTGGTTTAGCTTATGGCCACATTCTGGACACCTTCTTCTCCAGTGGGGCAGAGGGAAAGTAGACAAAGCCCTGGACCCTCTCCTGGTTTGTGTTCCAGCTTGGAGTAGACATTTAAATTTTGCTTGCTCTGTCTAGTTTTAAATTTCAATTCTTCTGAGGCTTGGGAAATCAACACAATACCAGGTTAAAGACCACACAGTGCTCACGGTGAGATCTTTCAGAAGAATTTGAGTTTAAATGAGAACTCATTATAGCAATGATACTGAACATTATTTTAGGTATCGGACATATTTAACTTTCACAATTTGATTGCTCAGCTGGGCAAATACTTAAAATATATCTAATATGAATAATTATGAATATGACCTCACAGTGAGCTAGGCATGGTTAAATAGAAAATAGAAAAAAAGCAGCATGATTCCCAACCACTAATTGAATTAAGGTATTACATTTTACATAACATTTTATTAATATTTTGTACAACATTTTAGCTATATATTAAGGCTTTATATTTAAGTCTATATTTACTTTAAATAACGTTTTAAAAGCACAGGCATTTAAAAGCACATCCCACCGCACTAACAAATTCCCAGAAGCCCCTTTAAAGCGTTAGTGCAAATTTAACAGTGCAGTTTTTAAAATTTATGAATTACATTACAGTGCATATTTAACATGCTGTGAATTATGACAACATCATTACATTTAATGTGACATTATATTTATATAACATTTAATTATTGCCGATTTTATCTATTTGGAATTATTTGCTACATTAAAATGTGTTTTTATTTAACTACTATATAAACAGTGAACTTTTACAGAAAACGTAACATTATTGGTGCATTTAAATAAGCTTTGGCTAAAGCCCTTAGTAACCCATGCAGGCTTGCCCAAATGCAGAAGCCACAGAAAAAGAGAGGGACAGAAGAGGAACAGACATATATAGCGGAGAGTTCACCCTGATGCCAATGCATTGCATTTGAGTTTTTGTTTCATACTCACCTGTGGTCCTGGGATTCCAATGAAGCCCTGGGGCCCAGGAGGACCTGGAGGGCCTGGTGGTCCAGGAGGCCCCTGAGACACATATAACACATTGGAATGAGCAAAAGTAAGTATTAGGAATTATTAAAAGGTCTGGAACATTTAAACATAAAAGACTAAATTTTTAAGACTAAATCAAGTAGCTGTTTTACAGTGTTATAGTATGGAGTTTACAGTATGCAAAGACGCAAACAAAGGAGGCAGCAGATATTTGTTCTCTGCCCGTACGTGTCCACTGGTGCGGAGCTGAGCAGGCTGCACAATGTACTGTAGTCACATGAGAACTCATCCTAATTCAGATGAATTCATAAAATTGCAAGATGGCAAAATTAAAGGATATTGTATGACTTGGCGCATAGAAAAATGTACGATTTTTAAAACAACCAATCAGCAACAGAATTTCAAATTAATATATAGTATTAAAAGCATAAAAATTCAGCCAGCCTCTGATCCAACACTTCTGTCAAACAAATTTGCTCACTCATTGCATATTTATTTAGGCTACACAATAATAATAATACAATGACTGATGTATGTCAACTTGTAATACACTTCCCACCGTGTCATTCGAAACACTTTCTTTCATGGTCCAGAAAGGTTTGTTTTTTCCCCCTATTAAAATCATGGTTAGGTTAAGGGTTTTGGTAATAGGTTACATATCATGGCTATGTTTAGGTATGTGTTTGGGGTTAAACTTAGGAAAAATTACATAACATAATTTTTCACTATGGGAGTAAAAGTTGCACATTTTGTATAAGACAACTTGTAAAATTTTGCTATCGTGTATTATTAATACGACTTGCAATGAGACTGATTTGGAGCTGAGCAAAAGGTTCACATGGGAGTCTTTGCAATTGCCAGCACTAAAAAGCAAGTGGCGAGAGCTTTATGTAAATGAGAGGAGAGAAATGCCAAACAGCAGCCAAGATGTAGGCAAGATGTAGGGAAGATGTAGGCAAGCCAAGATTGTGAGGTCTGTTATCAGCATTTCACAATCTATTGCACATAATGATTCTGTTGGAATCAGTGATTAAATGTTTTTACGTTGATTCCCATTGATTAAGCTGTGGCTGTGTAAGCAAAAGTGTATTATATAATAGATAGTAGCAATTTTACATCCCGACTGAACGAGGCACATTCTAAGTTGCTGCAAACAGAGTTTCTTCTGCACCAGAGGACACATAATTCCCTCTAACTACATGATAAGTCAGAGAAAGTGAGAAAGAATGAGAATCAGGCACAGACAGAGAGTGAAAGAGAAAGTCACACCTGAGGACCAGGCTGAAACCTGTTCTCACCACCTGGGACACCCTGCAGGATAAGAGCAATCAAATAAAGCACTACAAATGACATCAGGTCTACAGAGAACAACATCAAATTTATTCAAGCCAAGTCAGTGCATTTAAAGGGATAGTTTCACCCAGTAATGAAAATTCCATGATCTAAATGATCATGATCTCTCATGTTGCTCCAAACCTTCTTTGGTTACCATTCACTTCCTTTGTACGGAGAAAAGATTAAATGAAAGTGAATCATGACTGAGAATAACTCGCTGCCTCCTTTTATATGGAAGAAAGAAAGTCATGTGGTTTTCACCAGTAATAGTAGTATATGCCACAATTTAAGGTGAGTAAATAAATAAATTATTTATTTATTTATTTTTGTGAACTATCCCTATAAAGGACGTGCAGTATGTATTAGCATTCATTCTTTGAGTGAGTATGTGTGAGAGTGTATCAATGTTCTCCTGATTAAAACCAATGGAATAAAGCATTAGCTCACAGGCCCACCAGTTCCCGGGAATGTATGATGCAGACAGTTGCACTCTCCTGGTTCACCCTATGACATAAAAAAAAAAAAAACATAATAAAAAAAAACACTTTGGTCACAGTGATGTTCTGATTGGTGATATGCTCAAGAGGTCAAAAAGATGTCCTGAGTGGTTACTAGCGTGTTGAAATGTAACTGCTTGGATGTTCTGTGTGGTGGTTAGGGCTTTGCAAGATGGCAGCTAAGGTGTTATGGGTGGTTACGAGGTGTACTAAAGCGGAGCTACAATCACCTTATCTAGGTCTGTTATTTTTCAGTCCGACTGTCTGATTTTTTTCCCCTTAAAAAAGCACAATTAGAAGTATCAATCATTTCCATAGCACAAACGGTGTGGGATTACATACTAGAATGTTAGACTTAGGTTTAGGGGTTTGCTTGAATCACTAAACCTAAGAAATGTACAATAGCAAGCACCACTAATTACATTCCCAGCATTCAAATCACCAGTAATAGTAGTACATGCCACAACATAACATGACATGGGAATTACAAAAGGCTCTGTTTAAAAATTCTACCCTGGCACTCAACTGGAATGACAGAGCACTTCATCACACTTAGGAGGAATATGCATCATTTGATATCAGCGGCCACTTTCCTCTGTCTTTAGACAAATTAGTCTGGGAGACAACAGAGGACTTTTAAGGATGAAGTATTTCCAGGGCTCTGCTTTCGAGCTCTCTCTTTCTCATCTCCCATCTGCACGTTTTCTTTCTCTTTGATGGCAGATTACAGATGACAGCTGTTATGTTCACCAATTAATAGCTCTGTTTCAGCCAAGGGCATTATTTTCTCTTTTTTAGCAATGTCAAACTCTTCTGTCAGACTTCCTACACCTCTGTTTGTGTCTCCAGGGTGGACACTTGACTGTCCGAACAGCTGGTCCCTCTAAACACTACTCCTCCTATCCTTCATTCCTCCAAACACACACAAACACAGACACTTGAGCTCTGTTCCAAAACACATTGAGCTGCCTCAGCAGGCAGCATTTTAAGGCATCCTAGATGAGCTGCCTCCAGATGGCCTTTATCACTCTCAGAGGCTTGATTAGCCTGATTAGGGGCCGGGTGTGCGGCATCATGACCTGGCCCCGCCCTCCGCCCTGTCATATTCCTTCCATGTTCTCTCAGGCTGGTGAGCCCCCGGCATGACGTACACCACCCCCTTCCCTGGGAAAAGCAAGTCTGCCAACAGGTCATCCCCACCTTCCTGAATCTGGGAGGGGACAGGGAGAGGGAAACAACAATCATTAAAAACACTGGGGGTACTCCCTATAACAGTGCAGTACCCTCTAAAAAACAAAGTCAAATTTAATAGAGGGGGAAAGGCCAATGCATAGCAGCAGCGGGAGAGAGAGAGACTTACTCGCCGGTTCTCTGATATGCCGTAACTTGGTCCTCGGCCACTCCTCCACCATTTAGCGGACGACAGCCGTGCCTCCCCGGGTGGATCGGAGGCAGTCCTCCGGACCCTGGCGGACGGAATACCCCGGCGCATTTTTGGTGGACGGTAGGGGTCTCCCCCACCCCTGGCAGCGGTAACCACTCCAGGCAGTTGGTGTGGAGCCCCTCCTCCCCTTGCACGGCCACGGCTGCTCCTTTGGAGTGGATGGTAGCGGCGAGAACTACACTACGCCGCATCCCTCCTCCTTCAAGGGATTCGGCACCAGTGTAAAGGGATTAAAGGAAAGGAGGAGGCGAGAACAGAATTGACAATAAAAATTAGATTTTAATAAGAACTTAAATCAAACGACAAACACACAAAGGTGTCGAACAGCTTCCCATAATCTCTCTCTCTCTCTCTCTCTCTCTTGCACTGCAGCCTCCAGTCGGCCTTTATCCCTCTCGGAGTCTTGATTAGCCTGATTGAGGGTCGAGTGTGCAGCATCACAACCTGGTCCCGCCCTCCGCCCGGTCACATATTATTTTCCATTTCTTTTTGCAATCGGAGGTGACGGAATACCCATTCTTAGGATTCTGCCACATGGGATCATTCATATGCAATCGTATGAACCTTGGACAAAGGATTGACCTCACCGAAATGACCTGCCGTTTGAACTGCAAAGCACCTCACTGATCTCGGACTGCAGCACCTTGGTCTAATGATGGACTACACTCATAAAATGGAATACATAGACTATCAATAAATTGCCAACAAAAGCCTTCATCAGCCAACAAACAATGCACAATGCAACTATGTGAACTTCTGCAGTTAATCCAGGATGGACTTACAGTTCTTACAAAATATTTGTTTAAAAACAAATGGACCCTTAACACTTACTTAGTTTAATAATTTTAAACCTTGACTTGCACTGCACATAAACAAGTAATATTGGTATTATGTGCATGCTGTTTACAACAGGCCCAGGGGAACAGGCCCACATAATGAGATCATCAGAGTAACATATTATGGAGTTTTGTGTTCCTTGCAACAGTCGCCTTCGGCTTGTTCACTGGGTTTCTAAATAAAATTATTATTTAATTACTTATTTTTATACACACGTCATAATCTTATTTAATCAAACTACACAATGATGACTCTAAGACTTTATAGATATTACAGTTTCATTTTCTGTTAATTAATCCATCCATCCATCTTCAACCGCTTATCCGAAGTCGGGTCGCGGGGGCAGCTGCTCCAGCAGGGGGCCCCAAACTTCCCTATCCCGAGCCACATTAACCAGCTCTGACTGGGGGACCCCGAGGCGTTCCCAGGCCAGTTTGGAGATGTAATCTCTCCACCTAGTCCTGGGTCTTCCCCGAGGCCTCCTCCCAGCTGGACGTGCCTGAAACACCTCCCTAGGGAGGCGGCTTGGGGGGCATCCTTACCAGATGCCCAAACCACCTCAACTGACTCCTTTCGACACAAAGGAGCAGCGGCTCTACTCCGAGCTCCTCACGGATGACTGAGCTCCTCACCCTATCTCTAAGGGAGAATTACCACCCTTCTGAGGAAGCCCATTTCGGCCGCTTAAAGTGACCTAATCTCACTTTAGGTCATGGGTCATGACCTAAAGAACTACTCGCGACCTAGTTCTTTAGGTCATGACCCAGCCTTCATGACCATAGGTGAGGGTAGGAACAAAAATTGACCGGTAGATCGAGAGCTTTGCCTTTGGCTCAGCTCTCTTTTCGTGACAACGGTGCGATAGTGCGAGTGCAATACCGCCCCCGCTGCCCCGATTCTCCGGCCAACCTCCCGCTCCATTGTACCCTCACTCGAGAACAAGACCCCGAGGTACTTGAACTCATTCACTTGGGGCAATACCTCCTTCCCTACCTGGAGTACGCACTCCATCGGTTTCCTGCTGTTAATTAATTATTTTCTGTAAAGCTGTGTTGTGAAAGGCGCTATACAAAAAAAAATTACTTGACTTGCTCCGCACCAATTTAACCTGATTATAAATATACTTGCAATTCTGTAAAACTGAACACTATCAATAAAAAAAAAAAATTCTAATAAAAAAGAAATAATAGGGTCACACATTATTTCATATCAATACTAATAAACTTACATATTTTATTGTTATTACTACAGTATACTATTACTAAACTATTACTATTACTATAGTAATTAATAATAGTAACATGTAAAATGTGTAACAATGGCACTACAAAATAGAGTGCTACCACAAATTACTATTGTATAGTATATTAGTGTGTGCTATGTATTTTTGTGATTGATAGGACATCACACAGATTGCAGAAAGGTAAACCAACTTTGTAATGTAGCAATGTCGATCTCGATTTCAGTCAATTGTAAGTCGAGTCTCCTACATAAGGCTGTATTTGTGAGTTACTGCCTATGTAGAGTGTCACTGATGATGTTCTATGAAAATTAGGAAACTGCCACAGGGGCCGTTCAGAATGAATGCCTTCTTGTGTAAAAAAGCTAGATGTGGCGAAACAAATTTCTGAATACACGTTATTTAAAACGCAGCATCTTAAAGTTTGTGAGACACTGACAGAACATTGAGATGTTGCATAACAATCAAAGACGTCCTTTTAACACATTTTATACATAGAAAAACAAATAAAAACAGAATAGACAGATGCAAAAATGCATTCATGTGAACGGACCCTTAGAGGCAGCTTGGATAAGTTTTGGAAGAGATCCATATTCTCACTGTTTTGAAAGACTTTCAAATTCTCTCCACAGCTCAATGATCCAGACACTTACCTTGTCACCCTTAGGCCCAGTGGCTCCCTGAAAGACAAGAAGAAACACACACACACACAGAGGGCTCGGTTAGACAGTGTTATTGTGTATTTCTCTTCAGGGCCTGTGAGATGAGTGTGGATCAGGGAGAAGCAGCGACAGGTGATGTGATGAAAGCAGGCAATGTGTTGCTGTTAGGGATCCAAACAGAGTTAGAGATGACCCGAGTCTGTCTCTGGATTTCCTCCTCAAGCTCTCTATGAGAAAGCGCCAGGTAAATAACATCTGATGCAATGAGAACAGATGACGCTGCCTTTGGTTTTTTTTAATGAGACAAGCTGTGGCAAGAGACAAACTCTTTCTGCCTTTGTCTCAATGGCTGACATAACTTCATTTGATGCCATCTCTGGTTTCCAGAGAAAAGTGTTTAAAGGGGTCATATCATACAGTGTTTTGTCATTTAATAATTGAGTCTGAGGTCCACTTATAATGTGCCAAAATTTTGTTTATCATGACCATTTTCCCCCTTCTCCCTTACACTAAAACTGTGCATAGAAAAGCCTCCTTGGGATGTGAAATTAAAAACACTGGTGCACTTGCCAAATATAGTTTTAACTGTCTCATCCCACAATAAAGGCACCTTTGCAAAGCCTGCATAACAATATGACAGATTCATAATACAATAAGTGGTGAATCAGACTTAAATGATCAAGGATCTTGATGAAATAATTTACATCATGCCACATGTTTCTAACATGAGATGCTTTAGAAGGATACAGAGCAGCAGGTGGTACACACAGCCAAGTATAGTTAAAGTTTTGTCATATTGTTTTCTGTTATAGTTAGTTCTTCGAATGATTCAAAATAAAAGGATCATGCTATCTCCTGTTTAGCTCACTGTGACTGGGCCGGCCAAGTTTCTGGACAACAAAATTGTCATCAGAATGTACATGAGGGCGGTCAAATTATAATGTTTCGAGAATCTTTTTGGAGTGGCAAGATTTGATTTCCGAAAGTATGATCTCAGAAGATAAAGGGTAACTTGATTCCTTATGATTTAACAAAAGACAATATGGCTGCTAAAAGTTATAAATCACAGAGTGAGTCAATGCCAAGAAAATGTGGGATTTGGGAATACGGTGAAGGATGAAATTAAGAGGTTGCTGAGAAATAAAATGGTAATAGAAGTACAGATGTGAAAGATGTTTACTTACAGGGGTTCCATCCTGCCCTGGGATTCCAGATGTCCCTTTGTTACCATCTCTACCCTAATACACCAAGCATACAGACACACAAATAATAGTAATATTTAATGTGTCAAATGAAGAATCGGTAATCAAAACCTTTCCACCACGCGTGTTCTTACTGGAGGTCCAATTGCTCCCATTCCCATTGGCCCATGAGGCCCTGGTGGTCCCTTGTCTCCCTTTAGTCCCTGTCGATGGAAAGCAATATATTAAGTCAGAAATGGTGAGGGTCTCTTTTGGCTTGAAAAGCACTTTGCCATTGTGGTGGTGACCTACCCTCTGCCCCACTGGTCCCACTGGCCCTGCAGGTCCTTGTTGTCCTTCAGGACCCTGTAGGACACACGTCCTCTACATTTGGTAAAAGTACTTATAGAATGCAAGCAGGCACTGACGAAAAGATTGCCAAGAAGGTTTTGGACAAACCATTTGTTCAGTCAAAATATTGGTATTTAAATACTGTATATGACAATGTAAAACATGAATAAGCCTGTTTTTTATTTATTTATTGTAGCATTTATTATTATAGTTTTGTATTTATTTATTTATCACTGTGATTGGATGAATCAGATCTTTTTGGAGAAATTCTTCCTGATAACACAAAGAGGTCCCAAACATCCCCCCATTTCAACATAACTAAAGAGAGAATCCTTCTTTATTAAAAAAAAAAAAAGAATAGAAGAATATTTGCACACTTACAGCAGCTCCAGGAAAACCTCTAGGCCCCTGCTCACCCTGGGAGAGAACATAAAAAAAATGCAGTTGACTGGTGCATTAAAATAATTATATAAATATCGTGGAGGCATGCACGTTTATCTAAAAATAGTTTGATGTCAATGGAATCACTGAGAATGAATCTCAAAATCAGTTAAGCTAATGTAATTTTTTTTTTTATGATTTCAGTGGCTGTTTATTTACCTGTGGGCCTCGAAGACCAATTCCTGCAGGTCCAGCATCACCCTAACACAAACAAAGTAAAAACCTATTAATATAATATAAAATATAATAAAAAAATATTTAATCACAATTCACAGTCACTCTTCTCATTCTAGCACACAATTGCATTTTCTTTGCACATCAGCCAGTGCTGCGTTTCTCACATGCATCGCAAGCTTAAGTTGATTGTAGAGATCATTGGCGCCAATGGTTTCTATGATCTACTTAGCTTACGATATTTTGGGAAATGCAGCCTAGTCTTTACCTGACTGCCTTTGAGCCCTGGAGGCCCCTGGACACCAGGTGAGCCTGTTTTACCCTATAAAACGGAAATAAAGCAGAATGAGTTCATATTCAGCATGATATTTGGCAGCAGGTATTGTCTTTAGCATCAAACATAAACTCTGCCTTGCTGAGTCAAGTCCAAATAATTAAAATAATGCTGCATATTAAATCCTAATATATAATTAATTTAGCATTGCTGTCTTGCTGTTACTTGTTTGACAAGTGGGGCAATGTTAATGTGTAGCAGCACAGTAGAGTTTAAGAATACTGAAAAAAGAAAAAGATTAATACTTTAGGGTAAATGGTTTAGAACAAACTATCTCTTTCCCTAATTATGAACAATTATAATTGCCTTAGCTGGAGGCTTGCCATAGAAATCACTATTCATTTAGAAAGCATGCACCTTTACAGCAAAAACAAAAACTCTTACCCGTTTCCCTTCTCTGCCCTCCCCTGGCAAACCTGGCTCTCCTCTCTCTCCCTTGAGTCCTGGTAAAACAACTACATTGCCGTTTCTTTCAGGGAGAGATGGACAGCTGTCACACGCATCTCCCTGGTGACAAAGACGCACACATTCATTACGAGAGGGGAAAATGCAGGGGAGCAGAAATCCAGTTCATACAGATGGTCAAAACTAGAAAGCTTATCTGGGAAGATATTTTTACCAATGCATTAGTCTTATAATAATTTTACATGAATAATTCATATTTGAATATGCTGTAAAGGACAGTAATTTACTACAGTGTAATTGATCTTGGCAATATGCATGTTCTCAAATGGTTTTGCTTCACTACCCAGATTTTGCACTGTGCATCAAGTGGTGACAAAACAAATAAAAAGAAAAAAAGATGAATTGTACAAAAACATATGAAACATTGGAATCCCTTATATAACCATGAACTTTATTGGAGCGTTAAAATGTTGGCATCCATTCACTTGAATTGTATGGACCTACAGAGCTGAAATATTCTTCTAAAAATTAAAATTTGTGTTCTCAAGAAAGAAAGTCATACACATCAAGGATGGCATGAGGGTGAGTAAATGATAAAAGAATGTCATTTTTGAGTGAACTATTTCTTTAAGTAGCACATGGGGGGCCACATTGTCCTTCTTTTGAGATACAATTTTCCACATTGATTTAGTTATTGTATCTTTTAAACCCAGAAATAGTTGTGTTCTCTTTCTAATGCATGATGCACAATTTTCTGAAGTTTGTGACTGGTGGAATATTCTGCCTGAAGTATTGCTCTGCAAAGGTTGTTACTTTTCTATCAGGCATTGGAAAAAAACATGATAAAGGCTAATATACACTCACCTAAAGGATTATTAGGAACACCTGTTCAATTTCTCATTAATGCAATTATCTAATCAACCAATCACATGGCAGTTGCTTCAATGCATTTAGGGGTGTGGTCCTGGTCAAGACAATCTCCTGAACTCCAAACTGAATGTCAGAATGGGAAAGAAAGGTGATTTAAGCAATTTTGAGCGTGGCATGGTTGTTGGTGCCAGACGGGCCGGTCTGAGTATTTCACAATCTGCTCAGTTACTGGGATTTTCACGCACAACCATTTCTAGGGTTTACAAAGAATGGTGTGAAAAGGGAAAAACATCCAGTATGCGGCAGTCCTGTGGGCGAAAATGCCTTGTTGATGCTAGAGGTCAGAGGAGAATGGGCCGACTGATTCAAACTGATAGAAGAGCAACTTTGCCTGAAATAACCACTCGTTACAACCGAGGTATGCAGCAAAGCATTTGTGAAGCCACAACACGTACAACCCTGAGGCGGATGGGCTACAACAGCAGAAGACCCCACTGGGTACCACTCATCTCCACTACAAATAGGAAAAAGAGGCTACAATTTGCAAGAGCTCACCAAAATTGGACAGTTGAAGACTGGAAAAATGTTGCCTGGTCTGATGAGTCTCGATTTCTGTTGAGACATTCAGATGGTAGAGTCAGAATTTGGCGTAAACAGAATGAGAACATGGATCCATCATGCCTTGTTACCACTGTGCAGGCTGGTGGTGGTGGTGTAATGGTGTGGGGGATGTTTTCTTGACACACTTTAGGCCCCTTAGTGCCAATTGGGCATCGTTTAAATGCCACGGCCTACCTGAGCATTGTTTCTGACCATGTCCATCCCTTTATGGCCACCATGTACCCATCCTCTGATGGCTACTTCCAGCAGGATAATGCACCATGTCACAAAGCTCGAATCATTTCAAATTGGTTTCTTGAGCATGTCAATGAGTTCACTGTACTAAAATGGCCCCCAAAGTCACCAGATCTCAACCCAATAGAGCATCTTTGGGATGTGGTGGAACGAGAGCTTCGTGCCCTGGATGTGCATCCCACAAATCTCCATCAACTGCAAGATGCTATCCTATCAATATGGGCCAACATTTCTAAAGAATGCTTTCAGCACCTTGTTGAATCAATGCTTTCCTGGTAATTTATTATACAAATTAACTCCATCTCAACATCAGGGGTCGATATTATTAAAAAAAACCTGAAAATATTATTAAAAAATGTCACTGTTTTATTCTATTACATTAATACATTTAAAGCTACTCAAGTTATTCAGCCAAAAGTAGTGAATGGTTTTCTCATTTCCTTAATATTGTTGTTTGATTAATAGCCTTTATATGTCATAGCCTACTAGACAGTGCTCAATCGGTTACGTGCACACTTCAAGTCCAACAATTTGAAGCAAATATGCTTTTTGTCCAACTGTTTACTCTCACTTTAGACATAACCTACTGCTTTTACATAAAATCCTCATCAAGACGGGCATTGGTGGAATTATAAAGTGTAGTTTATCATTTAGGTGCATACTTGGAGCATACGCATGTAAAGCGTGCAATTATTAGCCGCCTGTCAATCAAACAGCACGCAGCTACAGATGTTAGGAAATAAAAAGTAAATCTCTTATATAAATATCAACCAACCAGCAGTTTTCTTGCTATTGCGATCAGTGTAATGAACACCCCCGTTCTAGATGTAGAACATAGGCTAAGTATAGAAAATTACTCATCGATATCCAGGACAAATCTCTTTTTTCAGATAAACATAAAGATTGTTTTATTGCCCAGCCCTATTGATAACATTGCCTTAATCTTCACATCAAACCCAATAATCTCAGTGATAGATAGTTAAATTACAAGCTACGTTACAGACACAGAATCTAGTAAGCAGAAATATGAAATTTACCTCGATACTGGTAAATTTAAAAACTCGATACTCGATTATCATGGTAATATAGTAACCATGGTTAATTCAGTGGTTACTAAAATATGCCATGGTGAAACTGGTTACTGCAGTAAAACCAAGGTAGGGTTAGGGTTAGGATTATGGTAGGTGTCAATGTTGTGTGTCTGTGGGACTCTATAAACACAATGAACACACCTCAGTGTTGCCCATACTGTATGTTAGTATTTTTATATGGGTGCAAATAGTATTTTACATTATTTGCACAAGGGTGCAGTTATTATCTACCATTATTTGCACCAGGGTTGGGGTGAAAATAATATCTATCACTATTTGCACTGGGAATGTAAATAGCATATACCATTATTTGCATCAGGATACAAATAGCATTTTTTTTCTGTTGTTCGTGGCCCTTTCAAAACAGACCTGCAACCCTTTTTTGGTTGTGACCCAACATTCAAGAATCACTGCCACATCAAACACTGACCTTTTCTCCTTTTAGTCCATCAAGGCCGTATCTCCCTGGTTCACCCTGAAGTCCTGGGGTTCCAGGTGTACCAGCCACACCTGGGTCTCCCTGTAGACCCTGATCACCCTGATATTGGCATACAAATATATTCTGGATGTCTAGAAAATTACCCATACTATATATAATAATAAATAATAATACAAAATAATAATAGTAATAATAATAAAAAATTGTTTTACTTTCCCTCCTTTAAACCCCTGAAGTCCTGGTGGCCCCTGTAGATACAACAACATTGAAGCAAGGTCAGTGAGGTTTGGGCTCATCAATTTCAAAACTGTACAGGTACACTGAGACCAAGCAGCAACATACCATCATCAAGAACAGGGGTGCCCAATACGTCGATCGCGATCTACCAGTCGATCGCAAAGGCAATGCTGGTAGATCGCACAAACTTTTAATAAAAAAATATATATAATGTATTTCCTTCTTTTAGTTTCTGTCTGACTTGCACTTGACGAGTGTGGCAGCGGGGGCGTGGTCAAGCGCCCGTCCGGGGTAGAAAGCGGTAAGGGCGCTTGCACCTGAGCCAAATTATGTCTAACACCTGTCTCTAATTTCAGTGAGCATGGGGAGGGTGGCATAAAAACGGCCACAGAACCTCCAGACGGGGGAGAAAAAGAGCAGCCGCGTGAGTCTAGTGTTGGCGTGTACAGAGGTCCTGCATGTTTGTTGAATGCTGTAAAAATATAAAAGTTGTGAACACTGCTGTGGCCATTAAAAGTCTGCTTAGGAAAAGATCTCTACGTCTTCATTTCCTCCTTGCCCATCCTAACTCGTTCTACAAGGAGTAAATTTTGACTAGGAGAGATTTGTTTTTATTCAGTTGCCATGACAACTAGGTCCGCACCTTCCAAGGGCTTCTGAGAACAGAGCGCGAAATTGCGAAACTAGCAGTGTTTGAGACTAGCTACCAGCAGCTACTGCCCGGATTATGCAAAACTGTCTGATTCCATTCAGTGCAAGTCATCAGAATAAGGTAAACGATATCAACATTGAACATTATTACATATATTTTTTTTTTATTAATTAGAATAGTAATTCCATGTAGGGATACATGCAGTAGTCCCAACAAGCATTTAAAAAAAAAAAAAATGAAAGTTTTTTTTTTTTTTTTGGTAGATCTTATTGAGTTGGCCGTTTAAAAGTAGATCATCACGCAAAAAAGTGTGTGCACCCCTGATCAAGAACATCCCCGTATATAGAGTAAGTAAAAGAGAGTCTTACCTGCTTGCCCTCGACTCCTTCTCCTGGTGGCCCTGTTGGGCCAGGCTCCCCTCTGACCTTTATTGTATATGGGCCTCCTCCCACCTCAGAAGAATTGGTTTGGCACACACCACATGACTCTCCCTAAGATACAGAGCATGTCCATGTAAACACACCCATGCACCATTAACAAATAAGAGATTTGTAGTTTATAACCACAGACAAATGTTCACTCACCTTTTCACCTTTTGGACCAGATGTCCCTATACCGGGTTGTCCAGGATCTCCCTGAATGAATGTAATAATAATATATAATTATTTCATATAAATATGCAATTCTATATATCCAACATGTCCCTTCAGTTAGATAATGGTAAATGAACTACAGGGTTCCCTCACCTCTTTACCGATAAATTCCCTGAACACTCAATATATAATAACTGAAAATTGATATTTTTTTTTACGTTTACAAATGTGGATTTCTATTTTATTTCAGGTAA
The DNA here is from genome assembly GCF_025860055.1 of Xyrauchen texanus. Taxonomy (NCBI): domain Eukaryota; kingdom Metazoa; phylum Chordata; class Actinopteri; order Cypriniformes; family Catostomidae; genus Xyrauchen; species Xyrauchen texanus. Next base: position 27,761,232 of record NC_068285.1, on the reverse strand, counting down.
AAATCTTTTGAATTAATATGATTTTAATCATTATAATTATTATTGTAAAAATGTAAGATAGGACTCAATGGACAGACTGATGCAATCATGCAGGTTTGCAAGTTTTACTACACATGCACTATAAAAGGAACAATATCTAGTCAACAGAACATAGAGTGGAGTAAAACTACAAAATGTAAGGACATTATGAATGTAATGACTTTGAAAACATCTCTCATTTCAATAACTTACCCAGGCCTACAAACCCTTTTTTTTATTTCTGATACTTTCTGGATTTCCATGACCATGGAAACTGTCAGTGTAAATTAGCTTTGTCTCCTTGCTGGCTAACTTATGCAGTGCACAACAATATGCACAGAATAAAAAAACAAAAATCATTGAGTTAATCACCATGGCTCCTTTCTGTCCATCCTTTCCACTTTGCCCTCTTGGACCTGGTTTGCCCTAAAAAAATATTACCATGATCATATTAATCATATTACACAGATTCAAGCAGAGGAATGAATTATTAGTGTAGAACAAAAATGTAATAATTTTAACTCACAGTTTTTCCCTCAGGTCCTCTGCTGCCAGCATTACCCTATAACCAAATAAACATCAAAAGAGTGAGATAGGCTGATAGACAGATGGATGCACCATTAGAACTATTGTCAGCACCTAATTCCAATCTCCAGACTTGAACCCCATTGAAAATCTCTGGAATGCGATCAAGAGGAAAATGGAACGCCACAAGCCATCAAATAAAGCTGAGATGCTTGAATTTTTGCAGCAAGAGTGGCATAATTTCACCCAACAGCAATGTGAAAGACTGGTAGAGAGCATGCCAAGATGCATGAAAGATGTGATTGAAAATCAGGGTTATTCAAACTAATATAGATTTCTGATCTCTTCCTAAGTTAAAACATTAGTATTGTGTTGTTTAAAAATGAATATGAACTTGTTTGCTTTGCATTATTCGAGGTCTGAAAACACAGCATTTTTTAATGTAATTTTCTGCAAATAAATGCTCTAAATGACAATATTTTTATTTGGAATTTGGGAGAATTGTTGTCAGTAATTTATAGAATAAAACAACATTTTTTATTTTACTCAAACACATACCTACACATTTTTAAGTGGTCTCTTGTATAAAGTGGGATTTAAGCAGTGACCAAAAATGTTAAGTAAGCCTTAAATAATATTAAGCCATTGTTTGCCTAAATACAGTTCTGCACATTCTTTGCATTCTCTCAACCAACTCCACAAGGTAACAAATTGTAATGCTTTTTAAAAAGTATTGAAGGTGTTCCCATGTAAGCTGGACACTTGTTGGCTGCTTTTCCTTTATTCTACGGCCAAACTTAATTAATTAATTCAATCTTCATGCACAATTTGTATTTGTTTTTAAAACTAATTTCAAGTATTTAGACATATTCTTTAAGATGTCTTTAACATCATGAAAAACATACATGCAAGTGTGTCCAACATTTTTGACAGGTACTGTATGTATCTATCATCATCAAGCATGAAGTAATTGAAAGAGAAGAAATATCAGACCAAATATACAGTAAATCCTTCAGAATATGATGGTTTCTAGAGTGCTCTGCTTAGTTTACCTTTTCCCCTTTCAATCCAGCAAGGCCACTTTGACCGGGCTCTCCCTGTATATGTGCACAAGAATATTAGGTAGAAAAAAAAATGGGAGAGAGAAAATGTAAAACAGAGGAAGCGGAAAAAGATCAGTGCATATTCTCTTGTTTATCAAACATAAAATGAAAGCTAGCCTTGGCCGATTAATTCCCCCATCTGTTGTAACATTCATTTTTTAAAGAGTTTGTGCATGAGGCTTATTTTTGAGCCAAACGTGTGGAGTTACACAGATCAGGGCTGTCTGAGATTATGCATGAGCCAATATATGCATCCCTGCAAACTCATGCGTAAACACAGATATTGATAAACACTTTTGTGTTTGCATTGTGATTTATTGCAGTGCAGAACGTGTAGGAGGAAGTGATGTGGAAGTTCTTTTTTATTTTTTAAATGCCATTAATGAGCTTTAAAGTTCCACTCTAACACATTCACCTGCTCTCCTTTCTGTCCAACGCCTGGATCTCCCTTCTCTCCCTTCTTAGACTGATTCAGAATACCTGCAGGAAGATCTCCAATGACAGGGCAGCCTGTACAGGGTTCACCCTAAAAAGAAAGCAACATAGATGGCAAAACTTAATTCAGAGAGGATTTTGTGGTATATCAGTATTATTGTATATTTATAAACCCAATTAAAATCTACGGTTTTTGGAAATGCATCTCTTTCTAAAGTGGATTCTATCGTCATTTCGGACACAACGTGTATGTTGAAATGAGATGAGGGTAAGCAAATTATATATATATATAATCTTTAGGTGAACTATCCCTTTAAGTAACAATCCCATGTACTTTGCTATCATTGGAGAGATTTCTCATGTCCCTCCCTAAAACCTGCCAAAATACAGACTCACCTTGTCCCCTTTGGTCCCGTTTGCTCCTGGCTCCCCCTGTGAAAGAATCACAACATGACGTGTGAGAGACAGGTTGTAAAAAATGGCTGATTCAGCACACTGAATTTGAAAAGCGGGCAGGAATTTACTCTGGAATACATACTGCAATGAGCTGTCATTGTCACAACACACAATATCTGATTTTGTAGAAATGCTCTCCAACCGGAAGCATCACGACATAAACGTAAAGGCCTATTTGTTTGTCTCAGTGTGTGTGGTCCTGTTGTGTATTTTGGATTGCATTGGTAAAATATTTCCCATATTTAGACTATAAATAGTCCAGGGTCAAAGAAGTCATTTAATAGTAATTTTTCAGTGCATCTCTTTCAGTACAAAACAAAGTAACACCGTCTATGAAAATAACTTTTCATTTCATTACATTTTTCTTTTTTTGTTTTGTCTTAAATGGTTAAAATTGATTTTGCTTGATTTTATTTATTAATTTTTCTAATCAAATGTTAACATACATGTACATATACAGTGCAATACAAGTTTTTTTCCAATTAATTTAATAAAATCCTTCATGAAAGAGTTCTAAACCAACCTGAGGTGAATCACAACATTAAAAACCTTGCAAAATATTATTTGAAAATCTTACAAAAAGACAAATGTACAAGTCTGCAGAGGTGGGTAGTCATGTGCTACACTTAGTCTATTACATTTATTTGAGTAACTTTTTGGTAAAAAAAAATAACTTCTATGAGTATGTTTTATTGTGGGTACTTTTCACACTTAAGTAAATTTCTGATGAAAAAAAAAAAGACTTTTACTTCATTACAATGGGTAGCGTACCTGTCATTACATTACTGGTTTTAATTTAATAATTGTTAATTAACAATTAACAATGGATAATTGAGAGATTTTTGAATGGAACTCTTACTTCAGAGCTGCACGCTACATGCATTCAACGCTACAGCAGCAAGCGCACAAAATGCCTTCATTTTACACCAAGACTATGATATATTTCAAGATTAAAATTGCAGCTCCAACATAAGAAAACACGTTGAGGTATGTTTTAGAGAATGATAATGTGGGCTTGTCTGTGTTATGGTGAAACTCATTCATTTTCAGCGTGAATCTGTAACTATGGGCTCTTATGACCTCAGTTTCAAAGTTTGCATATTTATGGGTCATTATACGAAAACGTGCCATTTTGTGTCCCTCAGAAAAAAAAGCTCCATAAATCTTAATAAACCATAAAACAAATAAAATATTTTATAATTTAGTTTCCATAATATGTCTCATAATATAAGAATAAATTAATTTCTGTATCTTTTGTTTTTAAAGGATTTTAATCACATTTTTGTGCAAAGCATCTTGCAGAAATGTTGAAAATGGCCTGTCCCTCAGTATGATTTTTCTACTTCTACTTGCTATCGAGGCCAAAAAAGTCAAACTATCATAAAAAAAACATATACTTGTATAAAGCCTTAAGTGTCAGTTCATTAGTCATGAATTGATTTTATTCTTAACATGTCAAATTGTGAAAAAAAAAAAACACAATTTAGTCAGGTCCCTAGGTTCTCATCAACCCTGTTACTTTTTATGAAAACACCTCTTTAAAGATAATGGACTGTTCCAAAAGTTGCATCAGTTCCAGGAAGTGACATCATCTGCCTTTCATGAAGTTGATGGTAGAAGACAAGTAAGTGTTCTCTTCTTTTTATGAATTTTATTTGAGTTTATGTAATGTCTGAAAGACGGGGACACGCTCATTGTGTCAGCCCTGTTACCAGAAAAGCATACGTTAAAAAGTTATTTGTACATATTTAAAAAGGTACATATATAACAACATTTAAGCCTCTCATTAAGGCACATAATGTGGTGTCATTACCAATACCTCATGGCTAGTAATAGCCGCCAATAACATTTTTCATCAACCCTGTTACCATTTCAGGGTAACAGGGTTGACGAAAGTATGATTTTGTGTGTCTTACCCATGTTGTATACCCAAGAAGGGTTAAATCAAGGGCAACTGGACTTGGTACTTCCATATTTGAAGATGTTTTGCCTCTCATCCAAGAGGTTTCTTCAGTTCTAAATGACTGATGGGAAGTGCCAAGTGTACCTATTAAGCCCACCAAAATCTAAGTCTAGGTTTTTTTCATAGATATTGACATAGTTTATAAGAAAAATCATTTGTTAAAATGCAAGATTTATCTCTCATTTGAAAATGAATTAATTAGTTCTGCATTCCAACACATATAAAATCAAGTATCAGAGCCTTCTATGACCGGGATGATGTCAGTCGGGTCACCACTGGGAGAAAACAGACAATAATGCGAAAAAAAAGTAAAAAAACAGAAGAGATTTCTTGTTGATTCAATGTTAAACCTTCACAGAAAGTTTCAGTCTGAAAATGCAAACAGAGCTTTGTCCTACACTCTCTTTTGCAGACTTCGTCCCTTCTGGGTTGTACATCCAACCATTCAAGACACAGATACTTGCATGTGCAAAATCCATGAGAACCTCGGCTTTGTGGTTGACAAGTTGAAGCAACTAAATTTGCTTCCCAACTCAAACCTTGAGAAGCTAATAGAGGAGGTATCTTGCAGCACCAGCAGTAAGAAGTGCATGTATGGAGAGTGTCCCAAATGCAAACTGAAAAGCTTCCCACTGGATACTGTTACCAATGCATCAATGCGTATAACATACACACAGTGGGTACTGGAGGAGAAAGAGAAGAACAGAATGCCACAAGAAAATGAGGCTGTGTCATTCAAAGTGACAGCAAAAAAACAAATCGAAAGCTCTTTAGAGGAGCTCATTTAGCATTTCACGTGCCTGCTGCATAAGTTCAAGAAGCATGTGTTCAACATCAAGCAGCAGTTCTCATTCTCCAGAAAACTAAAGAGAAGCCGGTCCTCACATGAATGCATTATACATGTGGACTTCTCGGAAAACTACTCATGCAAATACAGTGCCGAGATCCAGGCTGTACATTTCGGTGCCTCACACCAACAGGCAACAATGCACACAGGTGTGTTATATGTTGGTGACAATGCTAGCCCTCTCTGCTTCTGCACCATCTCTCAATCCAAGCAAAAAGGTCCACCGGCAATCTGGCAACATCTTGAACCAGTACTGGACTACATACAAGCCCATCATCCATCTGTGTCTGTGGTCCACTTCTTCAGTGATGGCCCTTGTACTCAATACAGGCAGAAAGGTAATTTCTTCCTGTTCAGTACTGAGTTGAGCAAGAGGGGCTTTGAGAGTGGCACCTGGAATTTCTTTGAAGCGAGCCACGGCAAGGGTGCTCCTGATGGTGTTGGGGGAGTGTTAAAAAGACTGGCAGATCAGCTTGTGAGTCAAGGGCGTGACATCCCTGATGCCATCACACTCTACCGAGCGCTACTGACCACTGGCACCACAGTGAAGCTCTTTTATGTGGAAACCGAGAATATTGTGGATGCATACCGTAACATTCCAGCAAACATCCCATCGGTCCCTGGGACAATGCGAATACACCAAGTAGTCACCAACAGAAAAGGCCACTTGATCGCCAGGGACGTCAGCTGTCTGTGTGCTACACTGAAAAACCTGTCCTGCACATGTTTCAACACTCACCACTTCACCTTCCCTCCACTGTCAGCTACCTCAAGCACACCAGTCAGACCTCAACCAATCCAGTCAGAAGAGCACCTGACAGAAGAACTTCAGGGACCCCAGGAGACTGATTGGAATGACGACCAGATTATCGGAAAATGGTGTGTCCTGACATATGACAAGGAGATCTACCCAGGAATCATCGTGGCAAAAGATGAAGGATATGCCCAAGTGAAGTGCATGCACTGTGTTGGCCCGAATAGATATTTCTGGCCAGCCCGTGAGGACAGCATCTGGTACATACTTGATGACATTTTAAGAATAATTCCTGCTCCTCTTAATGTAACAGCACGGCATGTAGAAATACAGAAAGACATCTGGTCAAAACTTGTTGGGTAGGCAGACAGGAATGTTACATTAAGTGATCATTAGTGGCTTTTGTTTATTCTGTTATGGCCAAACATGTTCAACAGTTAGCTTTTCCTTTACCGAGTCCTTTTGCTCCGGTTCTGAGCGCCAGTACTTAAAACGTTGTTGTGGACGTAGTTGAGGACTAACGACTAATCGCTGCATCACCATTCACCTTCAGGATAGAAGCAGGAAATTACACCCATAACTGTTACTCAAACAAGCAGTATAACCAATACGGTAACTGTTGTCAACCCTGTTTCTGATGTGTCAACCCTGTTACTTGTATAATATTCTAATATCATTTAAAAAATGAAAATAAAAAAGTAATCAACTAATTGTATATGTTTATTGTAAGAGAGGCTAATAATCCACTCAAAGTTGAATTTAGGTGTTTTATTTTTGTTTCCATAAAATTTTCTTAAAACAGAAGATGCTGGGAGAGTTTTTCACAGTATATCATATTTGAACTATACATGTATTTAAAACCTTTTCAAAAAGTAAATAATATGTCGGTAACAGGGTTGACCAAACACACACATTTACGTTGGTTTTATGAAAAAAGTAAAAAAAAATAAGATAGCCTGAGATGGCACGGCACATTTTCCTGAGAGGTAGGATCTACTTCATCCAAAAAGGGGCTTAAAGATTTTCAAAACAGTACTTTGAAAATCAAACATTAAAAGTGGGAAATGGCACGTTTTCGTATAATGACCCTTATATCAGTGCTGCAACATATCAATGCCTACTGTATAAATCCTTGTAAATATCAGCGTGAAGTGCAAATATTTTGCCCTGCCAATCGCGATTGTGTTCATTTCTACACCTGCAAGGTTGATGCGTGCACAGCGTTTGACAGATGCAGGCGGCTTTGTGCTTGAAAGCTTGTTTTCCATAAGACAGAGATAAAGTGCCATTTACCCTTAGTGTACAGAACTAATTATCTAAATTCTTTTGACACTGACAATGCTGAACCATCACTGAACTAAATTCTCACAGGATGTAAAAAGCTGTGAAATAATGACAGAAGGCATTAATAAAGAATGATCTTTCTTCAGTGTATAATTAAACATATTATTTGGGACTGTGTGACCGTTCACGTTTTTCACCGTAATAATTACTAGAAAAAGGTTTCCAAACGTCTCTTCCGATTGACAGATTCGTCCAAATATGAGAATCATCCTTAAAGTGATAGTTCAGCCTTTAATTAATATTATATCATAATTTCCCCACCCTCTTGTTCTTCTAACCCTGTGAAACTTTTTGGGGAACCCAAACAAAGTTAAATTTAATGTTAGGGACTAACAGTCTCTGTCACCATTCCCTTTCAAAATATGGAGGGGGAAAAACATGCAGTGAAAGTAAATGATGATTAAGGTTATTATTCTGTCAAACATCTCCTTAAAGGAACAATTTACCCAAAATTGAAAATTCTCACATCAATTACTCACCCTATGCTATCCCAGATGTGTATGTTTTTCTTCTTCTGCTGAGCACAAATATGTTTAGAAGAATATCTCATCTCTGTTAGTTTATACTAGAATGCAAGTGAATGGTACCAAAACTTTGACGCTCAGAAAGCACATATAGGCAGCATTAAAGGAATTCAAATGACACCAGATCTGTCTTCAGAAGGGATATGAGAAGTGTGGGGTGAGAAACGGATCAATATTTAAACCCTTTTTTCACTAATAAATCTCCACTTTCACATTCTTCTTCTTGTGTTTTTGGTGATTCAGTTCTTTGTGCATATCGCCACCAACTGGGCAGGCAAGAGAATTAATAGTAAAAAGAGGACTTTATATATTTTAAAGTTGTATACACAACAGTTTATAAGTTTAGGGTCACTTACGCATTCTTTATTTATTTAATTTTTTTTCTTCACATTTAAGTCATCACAACTATTGAATCATAGAAATGGAAATATGGGAATTATGTTGTGACTACAAAAATAAAAAATTAATCAAAACTATGTTATATTTAAGCATATTCAAAGTGGCCACACTTTGCCTAGATTTTGCTAGATGTTGGCACAATTATATTTTTGTATTTTTGTTATATTTCAAACATTTAAGCATACGCCTTCAGATCAAAAGGTTTTTAAGATCATAAAACACATTTCAGGCAAGTGACCCCAAACTTTTGAACAGTAGTGTATATTTATCTGTTTCTCACACACACCTATCAAATTGCTTCTGAAAATCACTGAAGTCATATGAATTACTTTTATGCTGCCACTATGTGCTTTTTGGAGCTTCAGAGTTCTGGTCACCATTCACGTGCATTGTGTGGACCATCAGAGCTGAGATATACTTCTAAACAATTAGAGCATTTTAATTTTTTGGTGAACTATCCCTTTCATTTGATGCATGGAAGAAAGAAGTCAAATGGGTTTTGAACAACATGGTGGTGAATGATGACAATTTTCATTATTAACAATAATATTAATAGTAATATTATTATTAATTCTACTTTTATGCATATTAAATGTGTATCATGTACTGGAGATATAGGAGAGTAAACATCCATTACATAGTAATGTCATAAAAGTAACAAGTTACTCACTACTTGAGTATTCTTTTTAATGGACACTTTCTTAATCTTATTCCTCCAACCTTCAAGTAACTATTATTATTATATAATTTGTTATATTTATTTTCTACCCAATTTGGAATGACCAATTCCCAACGCACTCTAAGTCCTCGTGGTGGTGGGTGACAGAGGATGAATCTCAATTGCGTCTGAGACTGTCAATCCACGCATCTTATCAGTGGCTTGTTGAGCACGTTACAGCAGAGACAGCGGGGCTGCCCAAGGGAAATGCGGGTCCGCTGACAGGGGGACCGTACCGCGGGAAATACATCACGGGGAATGTGCCTGAGAAGGGAACTAAGCCCGTGGAGCCTGACCCCAGTACAGAGCCCCTGTGATTCGTAGTGGGTCTGGCCGTGAATTGCTCCGCTGAATTCGCCGGCCAGAAGGCTAGGGAAGAGAACATCCAGGGAGTGATGCTTAGTGGCTAACCTGGGATAGAAGGCGCACTGGATCAACTTGGTGAAGGGCGCTGTGTGCAAGCGGAACACCCAGTCGGTTGTGCCGTGTTACAGAGTTCTACCGGCTCGACCTGACAAAACACGGGATGAGACTGACTCAACCCTGAAATTGTAAAATCTGGCAAAGGTATTGGGTGTTGCCCAGCCCGCTGCTTTGCTGATGTCTGCAAAGGAGGTGCCATGGGTCAGTGCCCACGAGGATACCACACTTCTCGTAGAGTGTGCTCGAACCCGCAAGGGGGTAGATCCACTAGATATTCCGCATTCCGTCCAGGGGCCAGACGTAGAGGTTCCAGTGGTCCGGGTGCGGTTGCCAGAGGGTGCCCTGTCCCCGAGAAATCAGGGGAATTTTCCAGCGAGGTGTTGTTAAGAGGAGCGTAAGATCCGAGAATCAGGCCCGGGTGGGCCAGTAAGGGGCCACCAGGATGACCTGTTCCTCGTCCTACCTGATCTTGCACAGCACCGGTGCAAGAAGGCTCACTGGGGGAAATGCGTACTTGCGCAGCCCCGGGGCCAGCTGTGTGCCAGCGTGTCTGTCCCGAGAGGAGCTCCTGTCAGGGAGTACCAGAGCGGACAGTGGGAGTTGTCTTAGGAGGCAAAGAAATCTATCTGTGTCTTGCCGAATTGGTCCCAAATCAGCTGGACCACCTGGGAGTGGAGCCTCCACTCTCCACTAGGCGAAACCTGCCACGACAGCGTGTCTGACGTCGTGCAATTTATGTACGCTACCGTCGCGGTGCTGTCTGAATGGATCAAGACATGCTTGTCCCGGATTAGTGGGAGAAACCTCCGTAGGGCAAGAGATACAGCCAACAACTCTAGGCAGTTGATGTGCCAACGCTGCCGGGGTCCTTTCCAGAGGCCAGCGGCAGCGTGTCCATTGCACACGGCGCCCCAACCCTGTCGAGAGGTGTCTGTGGTCACCACGACATGTCTGGACACCTGCTGCGAGGGGACTCAGGTCCGCAGAAAGCAGAGGTTTGTCCAAGGGTTGAAAGTCTGACGGCAAGAAGGGGTGTTTGTCACACGGTATGTGCCGTGGCGCCATGCCCATCTCAGGACTCGAGTCTATAGCCAGTGCTGAAGCGGTCTCATATGCATCAACCCCAGTGGTGCGGCAGTGGCTGAGGATGCCATATGCCCCAGGAGCCTCTGGAATTGTTTTAGAGGAACCGCTGTGCCGGGCTCGAAGAGAGCGAAGCATCTGAGCACTGACTGAGCATGCTTGTTGGTGTCATTGAGTCTAACTTCATGCCGAGAAAAGAGATGCTCTGAACCGGGACGAGCTTGCTGTTTTTCCAGTTGACATGAAGCCCTAGACGGCTGAGGTACCTGAGCACCCACTTCCCTTAGCAAGGCAAGAGCTGCCTCTGCGATCTTCGTGAAGATGCAAGGGGACAGGGACAGGCCGAAGGGGAGGACCTTGTACTGATACGCCTTGCCGTCATTCGACACAACATCGAGTGAGTGGCAGAAGGGGAAATTCAGATACATACAAATACTGTAAATAAGTAGTTTTTGAGAGTTTAAGGAGCAGGGGTGACAGGTCTCTGTGACAAAACCAGCCAAATAGCCAATCAAAACTATCCCCATAACCTCTACAACTAGCCCAATATCAAAACTCAAAATATGCCAATCCTTATACGCATACTCCCTACTGTCGACATTGTAATTCCCTTTCATTTGTAGGCATAGTAGAGAGCGCAAATGCAAAGCATCATACGAATTCCAGAAGTAAACACCAATTTGAGACCGTTTTTTATAAATAATAAATAGGCCTATATAGATCTAATAAACTGTACTGCATTTTTCAAAGCAATGAACTCTGAGGTTGATCATCAATTGAAAATGCTTCTGTAGGAGTCATATGATTTCAACTAGATATACTGCATTTCATATGAAAATTTCATTCAAAAATGTCATTCAAATATTCATAGTATTAGAGATGACTTTTGATAGCAATTTTAAGAGAATGAGTAAGAAAAATTATACATTCTTTTTTACACATAGCATATTTAATATTTCCAATAACTTCACTATTAATTGCATTTTTTGGGGTAAGTGATAATGACACCTTAAACAAACTTATTTTATTAAACACAGTATACTATAACTTTAATAGTATTTTTTTTATGTAAAACAAAGAGCTTTGTTAATTTCATTGCCCTTGGGTTATTCACATTTTCTCTTTTTCATGTCCATTCAGTGTCAGGTTGTTGGGTGTTATCATGTTACAGTATTCAGATGACTTTAATCAAATACTGATAATTCATTCATTTGATTAAAATGATCACACTCTTTTCATTTGGTTGGCAAGCATGTGCATGCAGATTGAAAAAAACAGCAATCAAAAAACATGGGAAAAGTCAGAGACAATTAGCACACTCTCCAATGTCCTCGCTCTTGTAACTTTGTGATGTATGTGGCTGTGAATTGTTTTGAAACATCTGAATGAATCAACCATTGTTGAATGATCCGCAAACTACCCAGGGCTGCTCACAAGAGAGGACAGTGTGCTCGAGAGAGTCTGTTTCTGCATGCGCTCTGTACAGTATGTGCTCTATTTGCGAGCACAATAGCAACTTTACACAGTTATAGGATTTTCCACGTTGCATGATTTCAGAGAATTAACAATTACACTAGCCAGTACAAAGCCAGAGCCCTCATTTAAATGTGTCATAGGCAAACCTTCAACCCACGGAAACAGTTTAAAAGTAGGGCAATTTTGCGGGAAAAATGCGGACTTGGCAACCCTGTTAAGGAGACTTGACTTGATTTCATCATCACAGTGCATCATAGAAGTGGGCGATTGCTGAGGAGCTTTTGTCCACGATTTTCTAATTGGTGGATTGTTCTCCCTTCATGATCATGGTTTGTGGATATTCCACTATTATGCATTATTTTTAACAAATTAAGTTGACCACCATCATAAACCATTGACTGACTGTCTTGAGAGGTTTATCTCTAAACATTAATTTGTCTATGAAAAATGTTAATGGGATTTTTACTTCCAGAACCGACTGCTGCAGTCTATATGTCCTTTCTTCAGTGTAAGTCTATGGGATTGATTAAAAAAATAAAAATAAATAAATGTCATCCACCAGGGAAATATTACAAGTCTGATCGCTTCAACAAGTAATATCACAAATCTCCAAGCCGCATGATTTGATATATTATGCATGTATGACTTTTGCACAAACGTTTAATACTTAGGGTTGAGGCTTTGAGGGTTAAAGGTTTGTTCCTGTCCCAACAATTAGTATGAGCAATAGCAAGCCTTAGCAAGCACCACCAATTACCTGTATGATATACTCACTCTAATCATTCATATGTATTATACCATTATATGGGATCCTAAACAATACAATGCAATTGTCATCAGTAACACAAACCTTTTCTCCTGCTTTGCCATCCAGTCCTGGAGGACCCTATGAAAGGAGAAGCAGATAAAAATATCAATATCAGTCTCTCTAATAATGACACTAACGTCATCCTAGCTTAGCGCAACTGCCCCACTGCAAATGTCCTAAATTTTCACCCTGTCACTTCACTTTATGCCATACGGTCTCCCTCTTTGTCCTATAACTAGGTATGAGGAATAGATTGTGATGGTATTGGAAATCTTTACAGAGAAAGGCGAACAAGCACTTTATTGCGCACCACATATAATCGTTTATGTCAGAATTTATCCATCTAACTCTGAAGAAAAGAGAAGAGAACTTTTAATGGGCTAAAAAGATAGAAAAGCCTGTAGTTTAAAAGTGAAATGGAATCTGACGCTGCCAAAAGAGGAAAATGGCCTAAACTTTGAGAGAAAAAAAGCTGTCTGGATTTCATGGATGATGGAAGAGATTTATGGCCCCTGAAGCTATAAAGAAGCATGATAGAATATCTGTTCTCTATAAGAATGTAGTAGAATAGGGACATCATTACTCATTCAATACAGCAATAGCTGTGTAAAAAGAGCTTGCTGATTGTTAGCTTATTTTATAAAGCAAATATAAATATAGCTGACCCACTGAGGTGAATAGCATCATCAGCGGGTTTGTTTTCCAATGGTAACGCGTCTACCATGCAGCAGAAAACATTCAAATTAAATGTGGGTATTATGTGTTAAAAGTAGTTCCACAATGCTACAGTCTTGGCAACTGTCTTTAAACATTTATTCCACAAACGCTAAACATTTTTTCTTTTTTTGGGGGGTGGGGGGTGGGGTTCAAGCTGTACCAGAGTTGGTTTCTACGTAACCTCACCGGTGGACCATATTCTCCTATGCCTGGTGGCCCTGGTTCTCCTTTTGTGCCCTGCTTGCCCTCAAGGGCCACAGTGTTGCCTGTAGAGTTTAAAGAAACCACTGGACATGGTTCACATGGTTCTCCCTGACCAAAGAAAGATATTAATCATTAAAATTATGTAATGCACACTCAGGCAACAATTTAAAGTTCATACCACTTTCAGTGAATCTTGAGTAGATTCAAAACATTCACTTTAGACTTGAGGAGAGACAAATTTTCTGTAGAACATGAAATTCACATTGCATCAGCTTTAGTTTACCTTCTCGCCTTTTGGGCCCCAAGTTCCTCTCGGACCCTGTCAGCGAAACAAAACACGTTATTGGGTACACATGAAGAAAACAACTGCAAAAGCTTATTGAGTTGTAAATTAAAATTTGTGCTGATAACTGCATTGGAAATAAAATGAATAATGGTGCTGATAATAGTAAACACATTTTGTTCCATTTTGTTCCTACAGTGATAGTATAATAAAGATGGTGATATTCAAATCAGGATAATTAGTTTATTTGTTCTTAATTTATCACACTACATCATTTAAAATTAACATTTCCTATAGGTTAAATGAGGTAAGATGCACTTACAGGTTCTCCAGAACTTCCATCTTTACCAGGAATGCCAGAATCCCCCTATACATTGCAAGACATTTTTTTGTTAATGTCAAAATAAAATAAGTGTGCAGTAATATCATGTTATCAGCATGTCCACTTAGGGTCAATCCCATTCAATAATAACTAATGAATACTGTAATAGTACACTTACTTTGTCCCCTTTTGATCCTGCAGGTCCACCAGTGGGCCCCTGTGAGATAAGAACACAAATATTTTGGGGATGGAGGTAAACAGAGACTACACATTTAAATCAGAATGGAATTAAAGTGTGCTGTATACTTTCTACTAATGTTTTTTAAGTATGTATAACAAAGAACATTATGCAACAGTAAAAGATTTAAACCGTATTATGTTGTCACTACATTGTTGCCACATGACATCATCACACTGCACTTCCTGTTATCATCTCAGTATATTTATTTTGCATTTTTAATGCTTTTTTTATTATTATTAAAAGAGTAAAATTATACTATCACTTTAATATTGTTTATATTACATTATATTATATGAATTGCAGCTGGTTTATTAGTCACACTGGAAATGGAAGATCAAGTTGAGCATTTTTGGATTCAGTAGTGTGATCTTTTGTATTCTGCATATGGTGGCAAATGTATTATAAAAGTAATCTGGAAAGTAAACATACTGCATACTATGGAAACAGTTGTAACTTAAAAAATAATAGAAATAGTAGAGAGAGTAGTATGCTCTTCTAAAAACACTGTAACTATTAATCATTTAGATCCAACAAAATTAGATTTACCAAAATAAAATGAATAAGTATTGTAGGATATGTTGGATAATATAAATAGACTAAACTGTGTATTGAACATAATTATTGCTCAGTGGGGTGGCGTAACTTTTTAGAGATGGATAGCCTGAGGGAAAAAAACTGTTCCTGTGCCTGACAGTTCTGGTGCTCAGTGCTTTGAAGTGCCGGCCAGAAGGCAACAGTTCAAAAAGGTAGTGTGCTAGGTGGGTGTGATCTAGAGTGATTTTCCAGCCTTTTTCCTCACTCTTAAGCAAGAGAATAGTTCACTTCAGCTCCAGGTTGTTATGATTGCACCAGTGAGCCAGCCATTAACCTCCTTTCTGTATGCAGACTCATCGTCATCTCGGATGAGGCCAACGACATTGGTGTCATCTGCAAACTTCAGGAGTTTGACAGAGGGGTCCTTGGTGATGCAGTCATTGGGGAAGACGGAAAAGAGTAGTGGGGAGAGCACACATCCCTGGGGGTCACCAGTGCTGATTGTACAGGTGCTGGAAGTGAATTTCCCCTGTCTCACAAGCTGCTGCCTGTCCGTCAGAAAGCTGGTAATCCACTGACAGATAGACATAGGAACAGAGAGTTGGTTAAACTTAGTCCGGAGAATAGCTGGGATGATGGTGTTGAAAGCCGAACTGAAGTCCACAAAAAGGATCCTTGCGTATATCCCAGGTCTGTCCAGATGTTGCTGGACATGATGCAATCCCATGTTGACTGCATTATTCACAGACCTCTTTGCACGATAAGCAAATTGAAAGGGATCTAGAAAGGGTCTAGTGATGTCCTTCAGGTGGGCCAACACCATTCTCTCAAATGACTTCATGACCACAGATGTCAGGGCGACAGGTCTGTAGTCATTAATTCCTGTGATTTTTGGTTTCTTAGGGACAGGGATAATAACTGAGCATTTGAAGCAGCATGGGACTTCACACTGCTCCAGTAATCTATTGAAGATCTGTGTGAAGATGGGGGCCAGTTGGTTAGCACAGGATCAAAGGCACGCAGGTGAGACATCATCTGGGCCTGAAGCCTTCCTCGTCCTTTGCCCTCGAAAGACACGGCACACATCATCTTCACAGATCTTGAGTGCAGGTTGAGTAGCAGGAGGGGGGTTGTAGGAGGTGTTTGTGTTTGTGTGTAGTGAAGGTCAGAATGGGTGTGGGGTGTGAGATTGGGCCTTTCGAACTCTGCAGTAGAACACATTCAGGTTATCAGCCAGTCATTGGTCCACCACAGGGTTGGGGATAGGAGTCCTGTAATTATTAAATTGTTTTTAGTCCACTCCACACTGATGCAGGGTTGTTAGCTGGAAACTTGTTTTCCAGCTTCTCAGTGTAACTTCTTTTAGCCACTCTGATTTCCTTATTCAGTGTGTTCCTGGCCTGATTGTACAAGACTTTATCCCCACCCCTGTAAGCATCCTCTTTGGCATGATGAAGCTGTCTGAGTTTTCCTGTGAACCATGGTTTATCATTGTTGAATGATAAAAATGTCCTAGTAGGGATGCACATGTCCTCACAGAAACTGATGTATGATGTAACAGTATTTGTGAGCTCGTCCAGGTCTGTAGCTGCAGCTTCAAAAACACTCCAAGCAGTGCAATCGAAGCAGTCTTGTAGTTCCCACTCTGCTTCATTGGTCCATCTCTTAACAGTCCTTACTACTGGCTTCTCTTATCCTTTAAAGTAGTTATTTTGGTGTAGGTGAAGAGGAGGAGGGTGGGGCCGTGACTGCACACGCCCAGCCACCAATTGGGCTAATCAGCCGAGGAGAGGGATAAAGACGGGCCTGGTGAGGCAGTTCGGGAGAGAGAAAGTTTTTATTCAATTTAACTTTGATGGTTCATCCAGTTCCTTCCTCCTCCTTGCCCACCCTTTAAATGTTACAGAATTATTTAACACACATTTGGGAGATTGATTTGATTTTCTATCGAATAACCTCAAGAATGGTGTACTGGGTGCCTGGGTAGCTCAGCAAGTAAAGATGCTGACTACCACACCTGGAGTCGCAAGTTCAAATCCAGGGTGTGCTGAGTGATTCAAGTCAGGCTTCCTAAGCAACCAATTGGCCCGGTTTCTAGGGTGTGTAGAGTCACGTTGGGTTAACCTCCTCGTGGTCACTATAATATGGCTATCGCTCTCGGTGGGGTGCGTGGTGAGTTGTGTGTGGATGCCGTAGAGAATAGTGTGAGCCTCCACATGAGCTATGTCTCTGCGGTAACACGCTCAACAAGCCACGTGATAAGATGTGCGGATTGACGGTCTCAGATGCAGAGGCAACTGAGATTCGTCCTCCGCCACCCTTATTGAGATGAGTAACTACACCACCATGAGGACTTAGAGCACATTGGGAATTCCAAACTGGGGAGAGAAGGGAAGAAAAAAAAAAAGAAAAAAAAGAATGGGGCACTGAAGAATACATAAATTTAATACCGTAAAAAAGTTTTAAAACTTCAATATAAAACCTTAAATTATCTGGAAATACTGTAAACACATAAGCTCAAAGTTTAAACGCTGAATAATAAGTTCCTACTGGTGGTCCTGGTTTGCCAACTCCTGGTAGTCCAGGAAGCCCTGGGTGGCCTGGTTCCCCTGCAAGTCCCTCTGGACCAACTACACCAGGAATACCCTGACAAAACAGCAGCATTAAGAGACATCCACTATACATAACAAACAAGCTAATAACATCACAACCAGGGACTAAAAACGGTTCAATGAACGAAAACCGAAAATGAACCAAATTTTAGCAGAACAAAACCGAAAACCTTTTTCAACTGTTCCGGAAAGAAAATTTTATTTTTAAATCTTGGTAACCAGTTATAACATTTTTGTATTTATTATAATTTTTTTTGTTCTGATAATTTTTTCATTAAGCTAAAGACTAAAGGGTTTATAACAGTACATTTTTTAAATTACACCACTATATATTACCTGAAAAAAATGAAACATATCCTTTGATCCTGAAGGAAACTGCTACATCACACATTTCAACTGCCCATTGTAGGTGCCGTATTCTCTGAATGAAGACCTTTTAACAACTATGTATAAATACTACATATACATGCACAGCTAATCCAGATAAAAGGAAATCATTATTAAAAGGTAAAAAGTACATTTATCAGTTGGTTCTAAGTCTTCACTGAATTATTGTTAGATATGATGCATTAATACAGATTTGATGTTTTTAGGTTTTGACTGAAAAGCAGGTCTGTCATTAAAATTATATTTAACTGTTAATTAACTGTTTGCTGTTATGATTTCTATGTTGATAAATCCGCCAAACAGGATTTTTTTTGTGTGCTAATTTTCACTTATTTTGTTGAGGCTTATTAGGGCCCGAGCACTGAGGTGCGAGGACCCTATTGTATCTGCTACGTTTATTATTATTATTATTACGTATTCTTTTTTTCCCAAAATGAATCGCATTTTTTGAGGACCTAAACATACTTGAAAACTCATGGACATTTGGACGTGCCAGAAGTTGCAAAAAATTTTATCTGATATGGGTTTCAGAATGAGGTGTGTCAAAATGGCTTGATAGTGCCACCTTTAAAATGTCATCATTGTGCGCCTCGCTCTACATTTCACCTACATGTACGAAACCTGGTACACATGTGTAACATGCCAAGACCTCAAATATGCCAGACTCAACAGGAAGTCAGACATTTAGATTTTTCTCTCTAATTTTTGCTCAGTTTTTGCCATTTCTAGGCCTTGTACTTTAACAAACTGCTCCTAAAGATTTCATCGGATCAACATCATATTCAGTTAGTCTAATCTAAAGGCCTTGGCAATGCCTAATTGTGAAGCTTTTGAGTTTTCACTGCACAGCTTGGATGTGGCGGTCTGACAATGTTCGATATTTCACTGTGAAACAGGAAGTTTCCCAGCCTGAACACATCTACGTGCCAATATTCAGTTACAGTCATAGCTCCACCTACTGACAACAGCTAATTCCAGGTCTTAGTCTTTAACAAACTCACAAAGACTCACAAAGATTTAATCAGATCAACATCATATTCGGTCAGTCTAGTCCAATGGCCTTGTTGATGTTAAATAGCAAAGCTTCTGAATTCCCTTTACAAAAAGCTTCACTACGATGCTGCGCTGCTAAGCGCTACGGGGAACAACCCTAGCTGTGAACCGAGCTGAATAGTGTGTGCAACACGTCAATGAACATTGACCGGAATTTATAGCCTCGGCTGATGTAATCATTAGATGCACCTGCGGCCAGGCTATAAATGGATACGTCACCAGGTGTCGTCAGAAACTCTTTTTTCAGAGCGATTCTGTTTATGTGTGTTTCACAAACCCTGTCAAAATTTTATTTCCTCTGTTAGGCGTTAGAATCAGTTAGGCAGTGTGCAGTGAACGTTGTTCTCTTTTCTCTTCTGTTTAGAAAATATTATATATATATATATTTCTAAAAAAGAAAGAAAAAAAAGAGAGAATGACTGAAAGCTGCAAACGGTGTGTGTTCCCCTCTTCTCACTCTATAGCTGAAGACGACACACATCAGTTTTTGCTCTGTTTGTTTGGGGGTAAGAGCACGCTGCTCTCGCGTTGCATCAGGGTGGGTGTGAGCACTGCGATTTGCTTTAACAGGCAGAGTGCGTCGTGCTCGCCTCGCTTGCTTCCAGGAGTCAGCACTCACGAAAAAAAAAAAGATCGTTGGTGGGGCTCTTGCATGGATTTGGCTGAGGAGCAAGAGACGGGTTGATCCCTTTCTCTCACTCTCCTAAACCCAGCTGGTCCTTCACATGATCTCGAAGCCCATTCCGACGCTTCTTCGGATCATGAGGTGGATCGCGATTCTCTTCCCGCCTCCGAGCTTTCCGTCCGCGATAAAAAATCTACGGAGGAATTGCTCGATGTTGTTACTCGTGCGGTTGCCAGATTGGACTGGCCACACGAAAAAGAGACCCCCAAATGCTCCAAATTAGGGGATAGATTTTATCTTCCAGTCTAAGAAAAGGTGCGCCTCATGGGTCCCTTCCCTTCTTTCATAACCTCCATGAAGTGTTTTTTCGCTCATGGAGAACTCCTAAAAAAAAAATTAAAAAAAAAAATATATATATATATATATATATTTCTTCCCGTGTTCACATACCCTCGACGTCATTATATTCGACTATCGTGGGTGCTGAGGCACGGGGGTATTCATTGATGCCGCCGGTTGAAGAGATGCTTGCGGGCTATCTCTCGCCTGGCTCGGCATTGTCACTTAAGAAGCCCTCTCTCCCCTCAAAGCCTTGTAGGACAACCTCCACTTTAGTGGGAAGGACTTATCAAGCAGCAGGTCAGGCTGGTGCTGCTCTGCACACTATGCTGTTTTACAGGCGTACCAGGCTGACCTCCTGGACGACCTGAGTGTGGGTTCTGCGCTTGACGAGCAAGCCTCAGACCCGCCTCGGTCCTGACTGAAGGGAGGCTCAAAAGCAAAGCGTGGCGAGTCGTGCTCCTCCTCCCAGGGATTGGGGACAGTCTCACCGCCCTTGCCAGCCCCCGAAGCAAGACCTCAGGACTATAAGTTCTAGTAAGCGAAAACCCTGACGGTCTTGCGCCTAGATTAGGGGGTAGCTCCCCTCGGGACGGGGCGCGTGCTTCACTTCACCCCTCCCGGTACCCCCTCGAAGCCCCTCCATTCCCGCCACCTCTTGGTGTTTCGGGTTGCAGAGGCTTCCGTCAAAATTGGGTGTTTTCGCCCGACAACCCCTCAACAGGAAGTGTTAAAATATAATACCCATCTCAGAGATCCTGGCAGCGTGGAAACTTCTGCTGGATATATTCTTTTCTGTGGGTCTTATAAGGGCGTCAGGATTTAATTCACTCGCCGCTTTTCCGTGTTTCAACGGCGTGTTCTCACTACCGTGAACCGGATTTCTTTTTATGTAAAAACAAAAAAAACTCAATCTCCTGGTTAAAGGGGCCATGGTATGTGTTCCCCTTCCAGAGAGAGTGTTAGGTTATTACACTAAATACTTCCCGTTTCCCATGGAGGGTGAGGGGTGGCGTCTGGCTTAGATCTTAAAGCTTGAACTACCCGTGGGTGTTCAAGTCCAAGATGATGCCTGTCAAGACGGTCTTCAAGTTCTGAATTATGTAGACGACTGGCTGATCCTAGCGCAGTTCCAGGAACTGGCAGTTCAGAACAGGGACATCGTCTTAGCTCATCTGTTTCTCTGGGGTTGAGGCTCAACGCCAAGAAAAGCGTCCTCTCTCCCACTCAGAACACTGTCTATCGGGGCATCGTATGGAGTTCAATCACAATGCAGGCACAACTGTCTCCCACTAGGATTGAGTCCATTCAGATCACCCTGAGCAAAGTCAAGGTTGCACTGTTATCAGTATCAATGATTTCCAGGTCTCAGGGCGACCGCGTTCACGGTGATCCCTCTGGACCTTCTGCTCATGAGACCGTTTTTGTTGTGGCCAAAAGCCAGGGGATTTCATCCAAGGGCCAAAACCCCTAGGCTAAAAAGGGTTACGTGCCTCAGGCTTCGTTCCCTTTCTATGTGGTTCAGACACCGGTTTTCTGCCTTGGGTCCCACTCTAGGTGCGTCTTGTTGTCGCAGACTGCTAACGTCAGACGCCTCCCTGACGGGCAGGGTAGCGGCCTTAAGTGGTCGTCCAGCTTAAGGGGATAGGAGGGTCGTCAGCTCGAGTCACTGTCTCGGGTTGATGGCTGTATTTCTGGCCCTGAAATACCTCCTCCTGAGGCTACCAGGTCTTGGTGCGGGTGGACAATACAGCGGTAGCCTCTTACATAAATCATCAAGGAGACCCACATTCTTGTCAGCTGTATTTCTGACACGTCAGATACTCCTTAGGGCCCAGGGTAAGCTCCTGTCACTCAGGTCAGTTATATCCCTGGATGCCCGTATACGGGAGCAGATTTACGGTCCAGACAGAAAATACCAACGGGGGAGTTAAGAACTCCACCCTAAGGTAGTAGTTGCCCAGAGTTCGCCAGCAAGGGTTTTTGCCTCTTACTGATAGCACCGTGCTGGCTGAACAGGGCTTGGTTCTCGAGCTAATCTCTTCCTCGACGGCTCGCCTTGGGCTGATTCGAACAGTAAGGATCTTCTATCTCAGGCACAGGGCAATATTTCATCCCTGCCCCGAATTGTGGAATCTTTCATGTTTGGCCCCTAAGGGTACCAACTGAGGGACACAGGGCTTTCTCCTGAGGTTATCGAGACCTTTTTAAATGCTGGACTTTTTCCACTTGGAACAAGTTTGGGTGAGATCTTAGGGCAGAAGAGGACCTCTTCGCCTCTATGAATAGCGCAATGTCTCCTCTACTTCTCCCTGAAATCACCCAGCCCCCTTGGGTCTGGACGTAAAGACACATACATGACCCGGAATGCGTCTGTATGCATTTCTTTCCCCGGTTTCTCTGCTCCCGGGAGTCGTGGCGATGTTCACCAGCAAGGGTCTTGCCTCCTATTAATGGCGCTGCGCTGGCCGAACAGGATATGTTTCTCGGAGCTAATTCCTCTCCTCGACGGCTCGCCTTGGGCGATTCCGAACAGGGAGGACCTTCTCATCCTTGGCCCGAATTGTGAAACCTTTCATGTCTGGCCCCAAAGGGTACCAAATGAGGTTCACAGGGTTTTCTCTTGAGATTATCGAGACCATTTCAAGTGCTAGGGCTCCCTCCACTTGGAACTGATCTGGGTAGATTTTACAGGGCAGAAGAGGACCTCTTCGCCTCTGTTGATAGCGCGATGTCTTCTCTACTTCTCCCCGAGTCACCCAGTCCCCCCCCCCCTCGGGAGGGGCTGAACGTAGTAACGCAAATGCGCCTGCATGCGTTTCCTTCTACTAAAGTTCTTATTACAGAACCAGCTTACTGCCAGTTTGCTTCAGTTCTGGATTTTCTGTAGAAAGAACTGTCAGCGGGCACTTGCCTCGCCACTGCCAGGTTCTATGTGGCCACTGCGGTTTGCCACGGCTTGGTGGGTGGGGTGCTCTCAAAGAGGCATCCTCATTATTGCCCGGTCAAGCTTCGCCAGTAGGTTTTAGGGCGCACTCTACCAGAGGGCTCTCCTCCTCTAAAACCTTGGCTAAAGGTCTCCCTCTGCAGCAAGTTTGTGTTGCGGCAGGTTGTCCTCTCCGCACACATTCATTATATTTTTATAGTTTGGATGTTTTGCCACTCCGCGCTCTAATGCCCTTGAGTCGACATCTCAAGCTCATGTCTGGACAAGTTTGTGATGCGGCAGGCTGGTCCTCTCCGCTCACATTCATCAGTTTTTATGACAAGTTTATGTTGCGATAGGGTTCTCTTCGCACACATTCATCGAACTTTATGGGTTAGATGCTTTGCTACTCCGGGCTCTTATGCCCTTGAGTCGACATCTCAGCTCATGCCTGAACAAGTTTGTGATGCGGCAGGCTGGTCCTCTCCACTCACATTCATCAGTTTTTATGACAAGTTTGTGTTGCGATAGGGTTCTCTTCGCACACATTCATCGAACTTTATGGGTTAGATGCTTTGCTACTCCGGGCTCTTATGTCCTTGAGTCGACATCTTAGCCCATGCCTAAACAAGTTTGTGATGCGGCAGGCTGGTCCTCTCCGCACACATTCATCAAAATTGAATGGTTTAGATGTTTATGCTACTCCGGGCTCTTATGCCCTTGAGTCGACATCTCAAGCTCATGTCTGAGACCTCTTGCGTTTTTTTGAGTACACTGCACAACCATAGGGGTCCGGACAGTCCCAAGTGCGGCGGCGTGGGTATTGCGTTGCGCAGCATCGTAGTGAAGCTTTTTGTAAAGGGAACGTCTCGAGTTACATGTGTAACCCTTGTTCCCTGAAAAAAGCGGAACGAGATGCTGCACTGCTTTGCCGCACTGGGACGTCCCAGGACTGCTCTTCAAAAAGAAGTATCTGACGACACCTGGTGATGTATCCATTTATAGCCTGGCCTCAGGTGCATCTAATGATTACATCAGCCGAGGCTATAAATTCCAGTCAATGTTCATTGACGTGTTGCACACACTATTCATCTCGGTTCACAGCTAGGGTTGTTCCCCATAGCGCTTAGCAGCGCAGCATCTCGTTCCGGTTTTTTCAGGGAACAAGGGTTACACATGTAACCCGAGACGTTTTCATTTACGGGCGTGTCTTTGACAGCCTGACAAAGTTCTATGTGAAAAAAATCATATTTTTGAGGCCTAAACATGCTCGAAAGATCATAAAACTTTGCACACACATCAAAAGTGGCAAAAATGTATTTAATTAAATGTTGCAAAATGGCTCGATAGCGCCACCTACAAAATCTCAACGAAGCAGCCCTCATCCCATGTTTCACCTACACGTAAGAAAATTGGTAGGCATATGTAACATGTCAACACATACAAAAAAGTCTCTTAGAGCCATATCCTAAACCCAACAGGAAGTCAGCCATTTTTATTTTTCTCTTCAATGTTTTTTTTTCAGTTTTTGCCATTTCCAAGTCTTGTACTTTAATGAACTCCTCCTAGAGATTAAATCAGATCAACATCATATTCGGTCAGTCTAATCTAAAGGCCTTTGCAGTGCTAATTTGCAAAGCTTTTGAGTTTTCTTTGTCCGTGGTGGCCTGGCATAGTTCGATGTTTCACCATGAGAGAGGAAGTTGTTGTAACTCAAACATACAATGTCCAATCTGCCCCAAACTTCACAAGTTTGATAACAGTCCCGGCCTGAATACACTTGCATGCCAATATTAAGTTATAGCCATAGCGTCACCTACTGGAAACAGGAAGTAACATGTTTTGATGAATAGTAATACATGTCGTATTTGTTGTGAAGTGTCTTACCTCAGGAAAAATGAACTTTCCAGTCAGAAGCAGCTGAAGTAGGCCTACTAAACTGCCTGAGAAACAACACATTGTCTTGTTTAAATATCTGTTGTGACATAAGATTCTGTCAGACTATATGTCGGTATCATTATTCTGATGTTATCTCCATATCTTTGATAAAATTTGTTGTGAAGTAAAATGTCTTTATCTCCTTAACTCTCCTTTCCTTTCTCAGAATTAAATATGAATACATGACCTAAATAATTAAATATATTATAACATATAAACTGCTACAGTGCTACAAAAATTTTATGCCGTTCCCCTGGCACAGCAGCCCGAACGTGCACCAGGGCGCGAGGGCCCATTAATTGCTGCTTGCAGGTTTAATTTTAGTATTGTTTTTCCAGACCAGCTTGCTTGTTTTTCTTGCAAGATTGGGCAACACTGCAATAGTTATTTCACCCACCCCATCGTGATGAGTACTGTCATATTAAAAATAATGTTTTTAACCGTTCTTTCATTTTGTAATAAAATAAATTACCAGTTACCATTTGGAAAGGAGGCTGTAGAACTTATGAACTGGAATAAAAAAATACAGTTTTTGCTCAGAACGAACCATAATGAATTATTTTGTTTTTAGTCCCTGATCACAACACATAACTAGAATTACAGGAAGAATTCGCCAAAAACAAATTACAATATTGTTAGCCTTAGTCATCATTCACATTCATTGTATGGACAAAAATATACAATAAGGCATACATGTTTGGAACAACATGAGGGTGAATAACTGATGAAAGATCTATACTCCAGACAAAACAAAAACCAAATGCAACAGGGGAGAGGAACAGTTAGCTTTACCTTTTGCCCTTTAGGGCCCACCACACAAATAGGATTAGCTCGACCCTGTAATAGCCAAAACCAAAATCATTAGATTGAGTTCATTCAAAGGCTGGCATTAGCAGTCTTTAACCTGTTGAAACGCACCCCCCTTTTTGAGCAAAAACCATGAACATGACATAGCTGAACTTAAATGGTTGTATTTACTGGCCCCTTTGGAGTATGGACACAGTTGTAGGATCTTTTGAAAGGAGACACTTTTGGCTTTATTTTCCAAGTTTCATATTAATATATGTTGTTATTTTTTAAAGTTAGAGAAGCTGAAGTTTATAGTAATGGAAATATTTTGTGCTGAACTTGTTTTTATAATCTAAAAATACAATAATAAAAGTACTAAGACAACCCAGAAATACAATGTTCTCAAAGCCACAAGTCTAAAGAAGTTGCGTTTCAAATGTAAAGGTTCCTGCAAGCTTTATTCTCTGTATAAACTGACACAAAATTATGAATAGACTATACTGCCCTACAAAACAAAAAGGCAGTAACTGCATTTTTGGTCAAAAATGAGTTATTATCATTTTCATGACATTCAAGGCATCCTTTGTTATGTGACAAAACATCTTATCTCAAATGTGTGTCGTTTTGGAGAAAAATGGTAGTCGTTTGTACAGTAACTGCAAAAAGCCCTAGTGAAACAAAGCATGAGTACAGTAACATCCATTACTGTATTCTTGTTATGTTTTACCTAACAAAAAATAACCGTGTTGCTGCGCAGTGAAGGTACTGTTTACATGGTGAACACACACAGCTGACTTCGTCCTCACGGGACGGTTTTAACATTTGTGATTTCACCCTTCTAACTTCACACAAATTTTGTTTGAGATGGCACAAAGCTGGGGAAAGAAGATGGTCAAACTGGCATTGAAAAGAAAATACCCGGAGAATGGTAAGTAACAGTGACAAATTAAACATTTAGAGGCTAGGCTATCACAACATAAACACCTGTCAGCCACCAGGGCGGGACTTCCTCTCAGAGGTCCATTCAGATAGCATTATGCTAATTGACAGGCAATGTTTTAAATAGCTTTGCTTACCTGCCCCTGATCCTCCCTGCTCCTAGCTGTAACTTTATCCTCTGTAACTTCACATCATCGCCGATGCCATGTCATCATTTTGTTGTTCATGTCACAAAGTTATAATCCAACCAGCGGTGGAAAAATATTCAATAACTAGAAAAGCATGTGGTCCTATTCAAAATAAATTGTCCCAATTTGGGCCTTGATACAGCTTAGCAATGTGAGACTTTAAGCAGCTGTTTCAGCATCAGAACAGCTTCCGGTGGAAAATATTGACCTAAAATGGTCAAATTAGTTTGGGTTTGGTATATCCATGTTCAGGAAAACAAATGGTTCCAATTATTTCAAATACAGTGTATCTAACACACCCAGAGCCCAAGTTGTGGCAAAATAGTTTTTGGAGAATCTGTAGTTACTGCCTTTTTCCTTGGTATGGTGCCACGTTTTTGGTAAGTAATACAAAGCAAGAATACAGTAACTGCAAAATAGTGGTAAAATATCAAATTAAATATGAGGATTGATATGTACAAAGAATAAGCTAATATAAAGTAACAAAACAGCCACATGTCCAATAATCTACCTACAACTACTTAGGCTGTATGACAGGATAACTTTAAAGTCATTTTTCTCAGTTCTGCACTCTGCGTAGTTACTGCCTTTTTGCTTTGTAGGGCAGTATAGAGATGTGCTCGTTTTGTTTACGAGACGCTAATATATAAGATAATATACAGTTTTACAACATTAATGCTGCTCAAATTGCATAGTTTGTTGAAGAACGATGACGAAGGGTAAATCTTTCAGGCGAGATCTCATGTAAACAATGGAGAATATATCAATATTTCTTACTTTTATGGACAAAAAGTGCTATTGGATGTTTTTCAATGAACACTTTTCAAGTTTGGCGAACTGGATTCATCTGGCAATTGTGTTTTCATAACAAATGTATGAAGTCCCGTTTTGATATTGCATGTTTTCATTTGTACTCCTGGCACAAATAACTAAATTGCTGTTTCTGGAGCATTGCTATTGTGAAACAGAGATCGGATCTCAATGTTGAACCGTTAGACCTTTGAAAAGATGTTTAATGTGTTAACATTAATTACATTTATAGATGGTAAATTATAAATGAAATGTAAGCAGAGTGACGTCACTACCGCATGCAGGTGTTTGCGTATCAACAGGTTAACTAGTTTAGTCTTTAGTTTTGTTTTTACTAAAATGGGTATTTCGTTGTTATCATATGTTTGAATACATTTGATTTGTTTCCTCCTTCATGATATATATATCGCAATATCCAATTACATCAGCAACCCCCTGGCTGAGGGATCAGTGAATATTTTTGCTTTAGTGATTTTGCATTGAAAATTAAGTAAATTTAATACATTTTTATACACTTTATAAAACAAACCTGCATTAAAAATTAAACTAGTTAGTTCACCAATGACCAATGAGGCTCAGAAGGATAAACAGTTTAAAAGCAATTTCTATGTATGCATTTGCGAGCTCGACAATATTCACCACCCCCTTAGCATGGTTTGTATACCGAATAGAAAAGATTAAGCTTAATGCGATCTGACTAACCATTTAAAAGAATCAATGAGGCTGCATTGATTTGTGGGTCTTTGTTGGCTTACGTAATATTTGTAGCATTCAGAAGACTTAACACCCAAAGAGATATCTAATGAGAAGAAATAGCTGCAGTGAGTGTATGGGTAAGAGTCTAATCAAAATGCTCTGTAATGTCTTTCGTGGGAAAAGCACTGAGAATATATGTAGCTCCTTTAAACAATCGGACAGCTAAAGACTCTTACATCCACTTAAAATTAAAATATCTGCAAAGAGATATTTTGCAGGTAACAGATTACACAATATTTCATGATTTTATCAATACACTCCTGCATTGAGATATATCAACATGTCTTTGACTGAGAGAGACTCAGGAGGGGACCTGGGGGCAATAGCATAAACAATGTAAATGAGATAGGGCATTAATATGGACATGCAGGCCTTTCACTTCAAATGCTTCTCACTCACATCTTTGCCTGGACTTCCAGCCACACCTGGGGCTCCAGCCTCCCCTTTCTGTCCTTTGTCTCCCTAAATATGTGTACATAAGAGAGAAAGTGACAGACAGAAATAGACACAGAGAGAGACAGAGAGAGACAGAGAGAGAGACAGAGAGAGACAGAGAGAGACAGAGAGAGAGAGAGAGAGAGAGAGAGAGAGAGATGATGCAAGCTCTAAAACACTCATATTATGTACAGGGTGTGTCTCAATCAGCTCCCTAGTTCAGTAGTCCAGCCAGAGAGTCACATCCAGGGCTGTCCCACTGTCACAATAGTTGTAGTGTACTGAATCTTTTGCCTTCTTAAAATTCCCAGAATGCAGAGTAAATTCCAGACAGCATCACCTGCTCACTATATTGGTAATGGTGCCCATTTTTCAAGTCATCAAAGTATGAGCGCAAGAGAGATTTATGCAGTCAATAACTTTGTCTTTAAACTGATTCTGTTTATAATTATCCTACTGTGCATGAAAGGGAAAAAATCATATTAACTTTCCAGTTTAACACAAAATTAGAGTTGATAGAAAAAGATGAAAAAGACCCCCTTTTCATCTTTATTTGTTAATTTATGTATGTTCTGTAATATTATAGTTATATTTGTTTATTTCTTAACGTATTTGTTTTATATATTATTTTTTGTCCATTTTGCTTAGTATAAATGCAGAAGCACCATTTTCAAATGAAACTATATTCAGAAAATCTATTCAAAGAGAAAATTATCATATTGTGCAGAGTATACAGATTGCATACTACAGAGATAGAATAGCAGTATGCTATTCTGAACATAGCCTGGGTTTATGTTCTATGCTCTTTTTATGTTTATATTTTTATGTATGTTCTGACATTGTATTTATTTATTTTTATGCCTTAATGCCATTATGCGCATGTAGGTGATTACAATTATTAAAATTGTAATGCATTACACTATATTTTTACTTTAAAAGTAATTGGATTAAAGTAAGTCATTTCTTTGTAATAGATAAAATCCACCACTGATAATGTTGCAGGTATTGCAGAGTCATTAGTGTCACAAGGTTTAGTAGCTCAAGTGTTTTGATTGTGCCCAAATTTAAGTTCCAAAAAATACTGATTCACCACAAAGTGAACTAGAGAGCTCAATAAGACACGGCTACCCAAATGCTGCTACCTTCCTTTACCTTCACACCTATAGCATCCCCCCAATTGGCAGGTAGACCCTAAAACATGAGAAACAGTGGAAACAGTATCAAGATATCCCCTCTACTTCAGTAAAAACTTTTGAACAAATATTAAATTGTTTAACTCACTTTAAGACAAGGATAACACACATACTTACCGACTCTCCCTTCTCTCCCTTAGTGCCTTCTGAGCACTGAAACATACAGATACAGCATGTCACCAAAGTGTCTAATGGGCTTTTCCACTGCACGGTACAGCTCGACTCGACTCGACTATGCTCCTTTTTGGAGGTTTTCCACAGAGGATAGTACCTGGTACTTTTTTAGTACCACCTTGGTTGAGGTTCCAAGCGAGGTTCCAAGCCGAGCCTATACTAAAAGTGATGTCAAAACACTGCAGATCACTGATTGGTCAGAGTGAATTGTCACTACCAGCATCAATGGATTTGTGACTCAGTACATCAACCTGCTAGTTTTAGTTAGCAGTATAATTTTTTCACACGACTTTCAAAATGTAAAAAGAAATGGCTGTGCGCAAAACCACGCTGTGTTCAATAAAGAGGTTCAGATGTTCCTCTTGTTAGTGACAAACGAAACAACGCAAAACATCGAAAAAGTCTTTCAGGAAGTGTCTCCGCACACGGCTTCCACCGGACCTACCAACAGTGTAGGGAAAAGTAAAAAAAAATCAACTTAAAAGTGACTACTGAACCATCAAGGACCACAACAGTCGGAATGGTTAAAACAGAAGAAAGTTGAAGTGGTTTGACCAATTGGACGCTATCTATGGCAATAGACCAGCGAGCAATGGGAAGGAGAGTGTTGTTGGAGTCCATGATGGAGGATGGTACGTTAACTCTATAATCTGCTTGAAAGCATCACTTTATTTAGTTGACCAACTACTGAAAAGCTTGTATAAACTCACCATGCAAAAACTGCTTTATGCAGCACAATGAGCTAGTATTTAACAGCTAGCTGTCGTGTTATTGTTTATGGTCAGTAATATTTGTTTTGCATTTAAGATGATGTCACGGCAGTAGAGGCAGCACAACTATGACGATCAGCCTATAATCCCACACACGTTGAGGCGGCACTAAATTTCAGTGGAAAAGCAAGCTTAGAAAAGTAAAGCAAGCAGAGTCGATGCAGTGGAAAAGTGCCATAATTCACATAAGCAGAGAACAGATCCTTTCTTTATTTCAAATGGGACTCTTCATTCACTAATGACCAATCAATTGCAGGCAGTGTCAGAAAGGTCATTTCCCAGGCAATGACTGAATAGACTCACTCGTCCAGGAACTCCAGAAGCAGTGCAGTCCAAACCCTGCAAGATCAAAACCATCAAACAAAAAAAAGATATATATTTCAACATAAAAATGGACATTATCACCATGATTTACTATTTGCTTGCCATTGCATATGGTATTAGGGGGAGGGGCATTCTCATTCTTGAAATAATTTGATTGGACAAAAATATATGTTGCACAAGATGAGTAATCAAGATTTTTGGTCTATTTTCCCAGAAGAGGAACAACTGTAAATTTAAAATGAGTTTTTCTGCTAAAGTTTAATTTTGTCAACTAATACGAGTACCCTAGCATAGATGGCTTCAAAGCTAACAACCACAAAACTCAAATTTTTATATCATGGGCTCTTTAAGGAAGCTTTTGTACAATAGCCTACGCACAAATAAATCAAGACCCCAAACATTACTGTAAGTTAAACAACACAGGTGTAATGCTTTTAAATGCCACGTGTCAGCATGCATCCTAAAAACCTCCTAAATTTGTCTATGCAGATTAATTGTTTTATGTTATTAATACATTAAGAGAGCATGTCAGTAATCATTTCCATTTTCACTATTCCTCCAAGCTGGTCACTGGCACAGAAGCTAGTTCCTAATGAGGCATTTGTATAATATGCCAAAATAAAGATTTATTCCCAGCATGTTTGGACAGAGAGTTGGAAGCGCTATTGGGATTTGCACACAAACAATCACATACACCAATGCTTGTTTGTGTATGTGGCACAATATGGCTCAATATTTAAATACTTTTGTCATACCCGGTCTCCTTTCTCTCCTTTGATGCCTTGTTGACCTGTGTAACCCTCCTGAATAACCTGCAATACAATCAAGAATTTACAATAAATACATTACACAATACTTTATTAACTAAAAAGCAAAAAATTCAGTGTGCTTTCTCAGCCTTAACTTCCAGAAGCAGTTTATACATGCATAACAGGAATAGAGCATGTGACAACTTAAAGGGATAGTTCACCCAAGAAATTTTATTTCTGCAATAATGTTATTCAAAACCTGCAGAACTGTCTTTCTTCCATGGAACTCAAAAGGATGTTAGCCAGAATGTTTAGGACTGATATTCTCAGTCTCCATTCGCTTTCATTGTATGTTCATAAAAACAAAACAGCATCAACAAAATTATGAAAACAATTATCCTCTTGTGTTTCACAGAAGAAATATGGATGAGTCAAAAAACTTTAATTTTTGTGTGAACTACCCCTTTAACCAATTTGGCGTGGTCTAAGCACGGATCAATCCTTAACACCGTGTAAAGAAATATGTGGCATAGCGCAAAACAAACTCTGCATGTGTGAATACGTGCTAAATCTGGGCATTTTCTCTTGAGCATAACTCATTAAAAGCATTGTTAGCTGCTTCTCACAGACCAGCTTGTGTTCTTCAGACTCTTCAAAAGCAGCAGAAATTCTTGCAAATCTATAAACATTCATTCTTAATGTGTCATAACTTGTTGACAAGAGTCGTGATAAATGTTCTCTTTCCAAGGGTGAGATAACACTACACGCAGCACTCATGCACACTCTCGCATGCAAATCCTTCTGCCTACCTACAGTACACAGCCATTATACATGCTGTATATAGCATACTGAATGTGTATACCCACACTCTGTTCCTCAATGAGCAACACACAGCCTGCACACTGGGAAAAGAGAGGGGTTTCAGTCACGTTCCAATCTGTGAGAGACTTTTTTGTACTGCATTGCGAATCTACTCCTACTATGTTGGATAAAGATTAAAATAGACCAGCTTTTTACTTTGAAGTTGTTGTAATTTTGGCCTGTGTGTGGCAGTGCAACACAACATTAATCGACAGCTCTAGCGGCACATGCACAAGGACTTTGACTGCATGTCATTTCAGCCTGCTGCCTTTCTCTCATGAGAGACAAAGATCAATAGGAATAGGAGAATCCTCATGGCAACATTCACTAACACCAGCTGTATAACTACAAGGGAGGGGGATGGTATATGCAAAGTAAAATAACTTATAAATAGCAGCTAGCTTTTAGCGGAAGAGTGCAATTAAAATAAAATCTACCCCCAGTTGTGTCACTAAGTTCCGCTCAGCCAACATGCCATTAACTTCATAGATGTGGTGAGGTAAGAGAGAGGGAGAGGAAGGGGCCTTTTCCCGTGCTGTTTGGAGTGTCTGAAAACAGTTGGCTGACACACTGGGCTGATTTATTCTTTCCAGAGGTGCTCACACACAGTGGAAGGCAACAAAAAGAAAATCAACTCTTTAGGATAATTTCAGTGCACTCTGTTCATACAAGTGGATTGTATGTTCTTCTGTTAGAGACTACATCTTTGAAAGAAAGGTTTGGTGCCCTTACAGTACAATAAACATTGGAAGATTAACAAATGTGAGATTTTTTTATTTTTATATTATTTATTGTCATTTAGTTATGATGTAGTGCCTCAAAATACCACAGAAAGAATCAGAATTACAATTTTGAATTTTACTAAAATATTTAGGGATTAAAAATGACAACATGGGAGTGACAACAGCATTTCAGGAAAGATATCTGAAATTGCAGTTGTTAACATAGTTATAACCATAGCAATAATTTGGCATCTAGTTCCTGTAAACGAGAAATGTGTCAGCCAGTTTAATGAATGTTGGTGTTAGAAATGTTTGACAAAGAAATTTTAGTGACCAGAAACATTAAATACTTTTTCTGAGTGAACAGTCGAGGACTCAGTCTTTCAAAGTACAGTATACTCTTTTGATTATGAGCTCATATGGACACATTCAACAACAGCTTTGATACACTTTTAGCACAGTCAACAGCAAGTGCATTCGCCAATGATGTGCAAAGATGTGGAATTGTACTCATGTCTACAAAAACAAGAGCTGTCTGAATATATATACTTCCCTATAGTAAGCAAAGAACAGTACACCAATGAAGTAGGGTGTCCAAACCTCAGTATTCATAAAAGAGAAGGTGAGAAATACCCGGATGATCTAATACATGCAGAGAGTTTCTGAAGTGTGCATTCACTGCACACTATACTTTCCCATAGACATGACATTCAAAATGATGAATTTGGGTGGAGGGAAATAAGTAACACAGAACTGGGAGTCGGTAAAGCACTATAAGTACTAAACAAAGGCAAAACAAAGGCAAAACAAAAAATACCCAAAGGGGAAAAAACAGGTACTGGGGGGAAATGACAAAAACAGGCTGGACTGTATAACAGGGCAAAACACTGGACTGACCAGAACTGAAAGGGATTGTGAAGAACACACCATCAACATGGACACCACACAAGACGTACTGACACTGGACAGCACACACAAGGAGACTAAAATTGGGAAGGAAATTATACAGGTTAAAGTCTCGGGTTACATAACTGTAACCCCTGTTCCCTGATAAAAGCGGGATGAGATGCTGCGCTGATTTAGCGCTTTGGGAACAACTTTAGGTGTGACCAGCTGTGAATATGTGTGCAACACGTCAATGAAATTGACTAGAATTTATAGCCTCTGCTGGTGACATCATTGGATGCATCTGTAGCAGGACTATAAATAGATGCGTCACAGGTGCATTGTCAGGTATTTTGTCTGAAGAGCAGTCCTGGGGCATCCCAGTGCGTCAATGAAGCACAGCATCTCGTTCCACTTTTATCAGGGAACAGGGATTACAGTTAAGTAACCCGAGACGTTCCCTATCAAAAAGCTACACTTTGATGCTGCGCTGATTTAGCACTTTGGGAACGAGAATACCCACGCCGCCGCACTGTGGATGTCCGGACCCCTTACGATTGTGTAGTTGTGCTTACAAGAGTGTGAGAGGTCTCAGACATGAGCTTGTGATGTAGACTCAAGGACATAAGAGCCCGGAGTGGCATGAACATCCAAACTATAGAATCTTAGGTATATATGCGGAGAGGACCAGCCCACCGCATTACAAATATGTTGCAGAGGGACACCTCTAGCCAAGGCTTTAGAGGTGGCGACCCCTCTGGTAGAGTGAGCCCTGATCCCTACCGGCGATGCGCCTCGTAGGCCAGGGCAATATCATCCCTCACACAATGCGACATTGTCTGCTTACTGGCGGTCACCCCTTGTTGCGGCCCCCATGGCAAACGGATAGTTGCCCTGACATACACCACTGGCTAGTGCGGTGGACATAAGTCTGAAGGGCACGGACTGGACAAAGTCCATGAAGTCTTTCCTGTTCCGGCGATGTAAACGGCGGGGAGCAGAAGGCTTTGAGAGTGACCGGATGTACAGTCAAGAAGGAACCTTAGGCAGGTCGTCAGGTTGAGGTGCAATATTGCTTTTAGCCATTGGGCAAAATTTAAGCAGGCTCGCAAGACAGACAGAGCCTGCAGATCCCCAATTCTTTTAGAGAAGTAATTGCCATAAGAAAAACTGACTTGAGAGTCAGAAGTTTCTCAGACGCTGACTCTAGAGATTCAAAGGGGGTCTCAACCAGACCCTCAAGGATATAGCTAAGTCCCATGAAGGGATTCTGGTCCTAGCAGGAGGTCTCATTCATATGGCTCCACGGCAGAGGAAAGCGAGCAGAGGATGTCTCCCCAACGGCATTCCATCAGTCAAGGACCCTAAACCCTGGGAGTGGCGGGGCATGTGCCTGCTGAAGCAATCTGGCAGTTAACTGGATCTGCATCATGTGCACTGCACCATCCTTCAAAGACACCCCATTTATTGGCATAACTTCTAGCAGAGTGAGCCTTAGTGCTCAGAATGGTCTCTATGACTTCAGGTGAAAGCCCAGTGTCCCTCAGTTGGTACAATTCAGGGGCCAAACATGAAGGTTCCACAGTTCAGGATTAGGTATCGTCCCCTGTGCCTGAGACATAAGGTCCCTCCTGTCCAGAATCGCCCGAGGCTAGCCGTCGAGGAGAACCATTATCTCCAAGGTGCTGGCTCTTGGAAGTAAGCGAGACTAGTTCGAAGCATTTTGACTGTAAACAGATCGCAATGCTCGCACCTGCCCCGCCCCAACGCAAGAGCAGCATGCTCTTCCCCCAAACAAACAAAACAAAACTGGTGTGTGTCCGTTTGCTTTGTTGATCAACCTTTCTTTTTCTTCTTTTTTTTTTTAAAGAAAAGAGAAAGGTTTCTGCGCACTGCGTAACAATTCTAATTCCTAACAGAGCTAGAAAGTTCTGACAGTCAAGAAGCACAACACACACAGAATGATCTGAAGACAAAACATCTGATGATGCACCTGTGACGCATCTATTTAAAGCCCTGCTACAGGTGTATGCAATGATGTCACCAGCAGAGGCTATAAATTCTAGTCAATTTCATTGACGTGTTGCACATATATTCGCTAAATCAGTGCAGCATCAAAGTGTAGCTTTTTGATAGGGAACAAGCAGTGCTGGTGAGATAAATTAATAATGAGCAAGCAAGGAGGTGGCGTATGACACAAGAATGAGAGACACGCAGCAATACAGAATCAAAACAAAGATATGTGCTCTCACAAAACATATACACCCGAATGGAATTAGCACACATCGCCAAGACAATGAGACTGAGTGTACATCACGAGGCAAATGGCACACGATGCATGTTGACAAAACGAGACAGGAAACCTGCGCGGGAGTTCAGCCACACACAAACCAACACCTCAGACTGAAGTGACTGAACCTCAGCACAACGTGAAGACAGCTTGTGACCCGGGCATCCAGCTCAACGTGAACACATCGTGAGAGACAGACATAAACGATTGATGTAAGTAGATGCTGCCAAGTTGACATTGTATAACCCGCACAAGAAGAGACAGTCACAATGTAAGTCAAAAACTTCGTTTTATTGCAGGCAGGCAAAAGTACAGAAAAAGGGCAAATCCAGTGAAGAGTAGTCAAAGGGAGCGTAAGGTCGAAAGCCGGGGAATCAAGAGGAAAATGACGAGAATAGTGGGAGCAAAAGACAGGGGAACAAGGGGAGCTGGCAAGCTAAGAGGTGAACGAGAGGAGGTCAAAACTAGACGAGACTAGCGGGGGGCAAAGACACGGGAAACTAAATACAATAACCAACCCCCATGAAACGGATGTGCTGTGGTATTTATAGGGGAAGGTGCAGGTGTAAACCATGACAGGTGATGAGACGAGTGCAGGTGAAACTAATGTGCAGGAGTGCAGATGACGCGAGTGCAGGTGGTCATAATGTTCTGGGGGATTGGAAACGCGTGAGAAACTAGAGGAAGGGAGATAACCTATGAGCATGTGAGCGAGTAGGAGCAAAGTGGACGTGAGGGCTCGAGCGAGCAAAAAGAGCGTGAAAAGCTCGAGGGGGCGGAGCGAGGGAGTGAGGTCGAGGGAGTGAGTGTGTGTGCGACGAAGTGGGGATGGGGCAGAGGAGCGGGGTTCGTGACACATTGGCACAATGCACTCATGCCAAAACAGACAGAACATGGAGCATGAGTGTCCCAATCTAGACACAGACCAAAACCAAAAGAGAAAGGGAAGTAAGGATCCAGACACCATGCTCCAGACATGAAACAAGACACAAAGCAGGAAAACCCCAACCGATGCCGTGCGCTCACATAGACACAAGACAGAACACAAGACAGACACAGAACAATGACGTCACCATCCTGCCACAAAAACCCCCAGACCGACAGAGTGACAGGGCCGTCACATTACCACCCCAAAGGGATGCCTCCTGGTGTCCCAAAAAGGGGAACATCCAACAATAGACATGACAAACAGAACAATTACATTTATGCATTTGGAAGATGCTTTTATCCAAAGCGACTTACAGTACATTTATTACAGGGACAATTCCCTGGAGCAACCTGGAGTTAACTGCCTTGCTCAAAAACACAATGGTGGTGGCTTTGAGGTTCGAACCAGCGACCTTCTGATTACCAGTTATGTGCTTTAGACCACTACGCCACCACCACTCCAGACCGAACAGAAACATGATCTAACACAGAACAGAAAACACAATAGAAAGGAAGGGAGGGAAACCAGGGACACTGGCAGCGGCAGGGGAACAGCATCTGTTGCTGTGGGTGATGACAGCGACTGATGAGTAGGTATCCTCCTCCTCCTCTTCCAGGTGTTGAGAAGCACTGCTGCGATAACAGTCAACCCCTCCTGGCAGTCAGCTGCGGGCTCCTACACCTCCTGGTGGTCAGCTGCAGGCTCCTCTTTCTCCTGGCGGTCAGCTGCGGGCTCCTCCGCTTCTTGCCGGTCAGCAGTGGGCTCCTCCACCTCCTGGTGGTCAGTTACGAGCTTCCTCCTCCTACGGCGACGTGATGCCCGAGATGTTCTTCCCAATGCAACTCAGCATGCAGCAATTTAAGTACCAGTTAAACTGAATTTCTTTAGCTATTGGATGGAACCTGCTGGGTCTTTGCTTCTTTATTTAGGTTTAGAGCTTCAGAATTTTGCCTGACTATTGGCGCTCATGACAAATAGAAACAACACATTTTTTTGTTGGCCTAATTTAAGCAACTTACTTTTTCTGCCAATTCCTTTGATCCAAAGATTGCCTGTACAATATTAAAAACAAATAAATACAAAAAAAGAGATTTATTAAAACAGACAGAAACCCCATGCATTGACAGTTCTCATAAATATACATGCATGCCTATGATCACCAACTAGGTAAACCAGTTTAATTTACTTTGAGCATCCTTTCAAGGAATAGTTCATAAAAAAAAGTCAAATTTCAGTCTGTTTCTCAAAGCCATCATATGGCTTCTGAAAAATATGAGTATAATGCATGAGTCGTTACCACTTTTATGGTGGAATTTTTTAAGCTTGCTTGGGGTTTGAACTCAATCTCTCATTCCTCATTCTTATCTTGATGTTGGAGCATTCAAATGTTTGCTTTATATAGATATACACAACGACATATAACTGTTACTGTGAGTTTCATCAGCATGATTAACTGTAAATATAATACTTTTTTGCCATAACAAGAACAAGGGGGAGTGGCAGGAGAAAGGGGGAGGAAAGTGCAGTGTGAAGGGACATGGTTTGAAAGAGAACATCAGGGACAGACAGAAAAACAAAAGATGTGTTCGAGGAGCAGATGTGAAAGCAAATTATTGAGTCATGTCCAAGCATGGAGAGCAAACACAACAGAGAAAAGTCTGCTCAAAATGAATAGGCGTGAAAATGGATACAAAAAATTATAAAAAGTGTATGCCAGTACTCAGTACCTCATTTCCAGTCATACCCTGGGATCCAGTTTAGAAATTACAGCGATCACATGCATGTACAAACACTAAAACCACAGTTTCACAGAGAACATGAAATGGACATGTTGTCCATACAGCTTTAGACCTGCAAGGGATGGAAGATAATTGTGATGACCTGTTCCAAAAACCCCAGTGGAATGTGCACATAAATAATGTAGGAAGCTTTGTGTAGCTGCACCATGCAGCTCTCAGCTCATAATATTACTCAGCACATGTTACCCTGCAGGAGAGCATGAGAGAAAAAGAATGTAATGACAGAAGAATGCTTTGCTTTTATGAGACTTTAATGCAGGGCGGTCATGGACCTGTGTGGGATGAAGGGGTTAATAAAGAAGTAGGATAATTCTATTAGCCTCCAATGCAGCCTGGAACTCATTACAGTCAGTCATTAAAACCCATATTGCTATGCTACAAAAAAGTTACCCGAGTCCGGGAAAACATGGGAGAATGTCTGCGCATGTACATTGCTCCTCTGACAGACAAATAAAAAAGGAGTGGGGTGGAATGTGAATGTTTGTGCTTGTGAATTTGCAGAAGAACTTGAGCTCACAGCTGCGTACTGTCTGAATAATATTTTGTATTACAGTCTACAAATGAACGCACACATGCATACAAATACGCTACCATACAGTGTGGAAAAGCATGGCAGATTCTTAAATCTCCGAGACCCCTGCGTGACTGCTGCGTGCATTTTCCATTTTTGATTTGTAACTAGTAGCACTAGTTTTTTTTTTTTATAAAATACTTTATTATGTGTCCAGAAGTGTCATTTATTTATGCTCTTTAGATGTTCTAGACGTTAAAGCTAATTTTTATAAAGCGGAATAAATAAATCTGTTTGAAATTAATTCCAGCATCATCAAATCACTGCTAACCATGTTAAAATAAAAATTTGCATTATAAAATTCTGAATCTATGTACTGATTATCATTGTCCCATGTCTGCCAAACATGTTGAGTGGTCCAAAAATCATCTTTAGCATTAAATGTCTCGGTTAAGTGAAACATAACCCTGGTTCCCTGAGTGGGAACGAGGTGCTGCATAATCGTATTGTGAAATGTCCTGAGTGTCACATGGTCTGAAGCCCTTGTACAATCACGGCAATTTTTGGGCTGGTGGTGCTTAAGCAACACCATTAGGGAGCTACGTCACAGGATCCATAAAAGCACTCGCTTTGGCGCCATCCAGTCAGATTCTCTGCATGAAGTCATAAGCCAATGCAGCTGCTAGAGAGAATGACCAGCTTACGCAGCATCTCGTTCCCACTCAAGGAACCAGAGTTACATTTCATGTAACCGAAATGTTCCCTTTCGTAGGAGTTTGAGCTGCATAATCACATTGGGAATGATATACATTCGCGGTATGCGAACAGTAGCTGCCAACTGTCTATGCCCATGTGGCAAGCATATAGCAGCGCACACGCAAGCTAAATCATCTCAATAAACCAGAGACAATTATGAGTTTACTCCTGTTCCAACAGAGAGAACCTGGGAAGCAGGAGTCAAACACTCATCCAGATTATAAAATCTTACAAATGTATGTGGAGAGAACCAGCCTGCCGCCTTACAATTGCCCTCCTCTCGCCAAAGCCCATGAGGATGCTATTCTTCTCTTTGAATGGGCTTAAATACCCGAAGGCAAAGGTAAACCATGCGCTTCATAAGCACATGAAATTGCATCAGTAAGCCAATAAAACGGCCTTTGCTTGGAAACACCCCTGTTGCGGCCACAAAAGCACACAAACAACTGTTCTGATTTACGCCACTGGCTAGTACGGGTAACATAAATTCACAGCGCCCAAACATATGCAATCTTTCATGTTCCTCCAACTCAAATTGGGGAGGATAGAAAGCCTTGGGCAAATAGCCCAAATAAGGTCTTAACTCCAGTCTTAAACACTCTGGTACAAAATCCATGCATGAGGGATTAAGCGACAGGGCATGCAAATCACTAACCCTTTTAAACGATGCCAATGCTACTAGCAGGGCCAGTTGAAAGTCAGAAACTTATAGCGACTGTTGCCAAGGGCTCAAACAGAGCACCCAAACCCTAACCCAAATGCACCTAAAAAACAACAGATAAATCCCATAAGGGAACACAGGCAGGATGAAAAGGTCTAAGCCTGCGTACCCCGTGCATAAAAAGAGAGATAAGAGAATGTCTACGGACAGAGCCTATACTGATAAGTGCTTGCTCAACACAGACTTTAAGCATTGCCGGGGCAACCCCGGCCCCAAATTTCACCTTGCGTTGTACAGCAAGAAGTAAAAATACATCACTTGAACATATAAAGCTTAATAGTTGATGGAGATCTAGCATTCAGAATGGTATCAACAACAGTGGAGGATAACCCATTATTCAAAACAGTGCCTCGTTGTGGGGCCATACCCATAACTACCACAAGTCTGGTCGGGGGTGCCAAATGCTTCTCCGAGGCTGAAACAACCTTGTCTGTTCTGACTGGAATCCCCAGAGGCATCGCCTCCAGGAGAGAGAACAGAGTCGAAAACCATACTTAAGATGTCCAAAATGGCACCACTAACACCACAAACCTGATCCTCTTCAACTCTCTGCAGAACTGTGTGCAGCATACGATGCCCAGTGGTGCCGGGGGTAAGAGGGAAAACCAGAGGAGACAGTGTGGTGTCTCGCTCAAAGCAAACAGGTCCACTTCCGCTCTGCAGAACTTTCTCCAGATTTGTTCCATAATATGAGGATGTAATGTCCACTCTTCGGGCATCAAGCCCTGTCTGGACAGGAGATCCACCCTGAAAAGTTCAACCAGCCTGGGACATTCATGGCTCATTGAGACAGTGAATTGTCCCAAGCCCACAGAGGAATGCAACATGCCAGTCTCAGCAATGCATGAGAATGCACTCTTCCCTGGCAATTTTTGTAGGACACCACCATCCTGTTTTCCGACTGGATGAGGTCAGGGTTCCCCTGAATCACTGGGAGGAAAATATTTAATGGCAGCAGCACCATGAACATCTCCAGATAGTTTAGGTGCCAATATTGCGCTGGCCTGTCCAAACCCCATAGGCTGGATGACCCTTGTATACAGCGCCTCAATCCGTGGAGGAGGCATCTGTCATTATACATTTGCGGCAACACACCTGTCCTAACGGAACGCCCGACATCAAAAGGAGGGTCCATTTCCATGGCACCCATGGATAATTTTTTTTAAGAGACGGAACATATGCATCAGTGGTTGAAGTCTCTTTGTGAAGTTCATTCAGCACTGCAAAGGTCTAGAATGAAACATGCCTGGGGAAATGACAGTGGAAATTGTGATCATGAGCCCTAAAAGGCTGTGAGGGAGAACATGTCCAACTCTGAACATCACTAGACACTGGCGAAATGACAGAACAT
The DNA here is from genome assembly GCF_025860055.1 of Xyrauchen texanus. Lineage (NCBI taxonomy): Eukaryota > Metazoa > Chordata > Actinopteri > Cypriniformes > Catostomidae > Xyrauchen > Xyrauchen texanus. The sequence goes on along the minus strand of NC_068285.1, from coordinate 27,718,224 downwards.
GAATTGGAGACAGACACGCCTGCAATGCTCGTGAATCCAGCTCTATCCCTAGAAACAGAGTTTCTATGTTTCAACAATCTTTTCTAGGTTACACACAGCCCTAGATCAAATGGCTGGGAATGAAATCTTGATGTTGGGCAGCCAAAGACTCAAGAGTGGGCAAACACCAACCATTCATTGAGATAATTCACAACATGGATGCCTCGAAGACTCAAGGGCTCCAAAGCTGCATCCATGCATTTTGTAAAGTGCGTGGTGCCAGTGCAAGTCTAAACGACAGGAAGAAAAATTTATACCCTTGTCCCTGAAGTGCCTGTGCTTCAGAACAATCTGAATATAGAACAATAAATGTCCTTCAAATCTATTGTCACTAACCAGTCCCCCGGCTGCACTTGTGACATTATTTATTTCTTCATCAGCATTCTGAATTGACATTTCATTAGAGTGAAATTCAAACATCTCAAAATATATAATTGGATGCAAGCCACAGTCTTTTTTTTTAAGGACCAGAAAATAACCGCTGAAAAAGCGGCATTCTCTCTGAGAAGGGGAAATCTCCTTTATTTTAAGAGAGAGTGAATTTCCCTGGTCAAAAATGGGGTTTCCCGAACAGAAACCTCTGTCAGAACAACCTCATTGAACACCAGCAGAACCCACCTGAATTGAATTACATAACCATGCTTTATTGTTCGAAGTACCCTGTTCGAAATGCCATACAGCTACTGCCAAGCTGACAGCCTGGCAGACATAGGAATTAATGCATGGCTCTTCCCTGCAGTGTGACCTGTAACCACTAGATAGCATGCTTTGATTGCTTTTGGCGGCCCCAGAAACAGCTGCATAGTGGAGGGAATCTATTGCTTTTTTGCAGAGGCAAAACTGTAGCTGGTTGAAGGAAATTTGATAATGTCTTTGATATGCCTTTATTGTATTTAGACATAAATGATGACTGCCTTGAATGTATCTACATTCAAGCGGACAAAACAAACCTTTTCCCTGGTATTTGAATCGGGAAAATGTGTATGAACATTGGAGGGGAAAGTTTATTTCAGAAAACTGGTTTGTCAGAATTGCCCGGCATTCTTTATGGGGGACAACATGTGGTGCTTATGTTAACTGTATGTTTTGTGTGCACTTGTGCTTGATGAACATTGAATTATGTTATGCATGTCTCAAAAATAGTGGTCATGGAGACAGAAGCCGAATTTGATCAGGCAGTTATAAATGCAGTCAATCTGAATGTATTTACAGAAGAGGACACCAGATAAACTATCTTCCCAGCAAAGAATGGGGAAGAATGTGCGAACGTTTAGGGGAATTGAAAGCATGCAAGCTTGCCACAACGGTCCCAGCATTCTTATGGGGGGACATCGTGTGGTGCTTATGTTCACTGTGTGTTTTATATACACTTGTGCTCGATGAACATCAAATTCTGTTATGCATGTCTTGAGACCCTTGGTCATGGAGAAAGAGGCTGAATTTGGGAAGCATTTGTCTTTTTTTATTTTCGCTCCACAGCAAGCAGTGGGGAAAAATGGAACCATATTCTGGTTATTGTACATTTGAGGCTCATACAACAGCAAACTCATCCCAATATTGACCAAAATAAACAGGAGAGAAATGGATACATTTATAAGGCCCAATTTAATTCACCGAATAGGGGCTCATCATTCGTTACACAGCAAGCCTGTCAGACTTGTGTTTTTGATCTTATATTTAGTTATATTATGTTTCCCCAGAGACCCTTGGTCATGAAGGCAGAGGCAAAACTCAAGCTGACAATATTGAATGCTTTTTCACCAGTGTAAATTAAGGGGGAGTCTGAGCTAAATTGGTGTACTGAAAAAAAAAATGGGTTATAACTAAGCCGATCCCAACATATAATGGGGGAACAATTTGTAGTACCCGGATAATACGAAACGTCTAGGTAACTATTGTAAACTCCGTTCCCTGATGAAGGGAACAAGACATTGTGTCGAAGAAGCGACACTAGGGGTCTCTCTTGAGAGCCTTGTGCATCTCTGAACTTGAGAAAAAGCCAATGAGAAATTGTCAGACAGAATTTGCATGTCCCGCCCCCGGACATACAGGTATAAAGTAAGGGAAATGCGTCTGTCCATTCAGGATTTTGCCCTGAGGAGCCGAGAATGAGGTTCGGCCGTAACAGTGGCTTGGTTCAGTGACATGGCAAGGAGGACACAACATCTCGTCCCCTCCATTAGGGAACGAAGGTTACAAAAGTAACCTAGACATTCACTGTCTGTCAATCACTTCGACATTGTGTCGAAGAAACGACACTAGGGGTCCATATTTAATCACGCCATGCGCTGAACCATGTACGTGCTTTGCTGACGCAGGTGCGGGCAGGCAGATGCGTGCCAAAGCGACAGGCCGCGTTAGACTGCACATACCCTTCCCCAACGCCCCATAAAATCATCATAACCTTCTGGTTCCCTACACACCAAAGGGGTGAACAAGGCGATGTGCCAAGCATGGGAGCAGGTCGCGCCAGCCGTGCCTTTTCTCTTTCTATGTTTCTTGCATAGAGTTAAAGCAGCTGGGGCCATCTTAACGCTATCACATGCATTAGGGAAGGCGTTCCTTTCCAATTCCTATTCTTTCAGTGGGAAAAGACCCTGAGGAGACCACACCTGCCCAGGCTAGCGGAGGTAAAGAGTGGTGAAATACATCACATGGGTTATCAGGCCGCAGGTGGAGAATGGCACAGTGGTAAATCCTACTTGTTGAGCGGGAGGAGTTGCTACAAACACGGCAACCAGGGGGCAGCAGGTACTGCCCAAGGGAGATGCGGGTCCGCTTGCAAGGGGATCGTACTGCTGAAAATACACACAGGGGGATAGGAGGAGCTCCCATGAAGATGTCCTCTGGACTCGTCAGAAACCGGCCTGCCGGGGGGCAGCATTTGTGGGTCCGGAGGTAGGGTGGTCTGCGTTCAGTGTGCTGGGACTGTTGAGGTGTAGCAAGTTGAGAATGGCATTTGCAGGCCAGGTGACCCAGAGGAAGAGGAAATTTCTCTATTATTGAGAATGTGGGTACCGCAGGTACCATGCGGCAAAGAAAACAAACTGAACTGAGGATTCTCCTCCCGGCCCTCCACCAGGGGACGGAGTGGTCTGCTTACCAGCTCCGGAGCAAACGTGTCGATCTCTGGCCTCCATCTGCTTCTTCACTGCTGAAAACTGCTGGGCAAAGTCCTAGACGGTGTCTCCGAAGAGACCGAACTAGGAGACGGGGGCGTTGAGGAAGTGTGCTTTGTCCACATCCCACATCTCGACCAGGTTCAGCCACAGATGTCGTTCCTGAACCAAGAGGGAGGCCATCGCCTTCCTGAGTGTCCGCGCTGTGACCTTCGTGGCCCTGAGGGTGAGGTCAGTCACTGAGCGCAGTTCCTGCAACATGTCGCGGTCAGGACTACCCAAGTGCAGATCTTTAAGTGCCTTGGCCTGGTGAACTTGCAGGAGGGCCATGGCGTGCAAGGCTATAGCGGCCTGTCCGGCAGCGCTGTTGGCTTTGGAGGTCAGTGACGACGTCATCCTACAAGCCTTGGAGCAACGTTGCCATGGTAAGGTTCTCGCAATGAGGACATGAACCATCCACAAACGCTGCATCCAGGAACTACACAGGGGGCGGAAGGGCATCTTTATAAAGACGCATCCTGAAAAGGACGTTCAATGTCGCTGTGTATTGCTCTTTTAGAGAAATAAACTCTTAGGAAAATATTCTCTTTTTTAAAAGCACTGTCAAAGAGCCCAGGGGCAAAGCTGCACTGCCGTGCAGAGAAGGAGAAAGCCGCTGATATGCGCCATAGATCCAACAGCATATGCTCTTTCTAGAGATTAAGTGAACAGTCTTGTGAATACAGCTCGCTGATCACACAACCGGTTGGCTTTGTCCATTCTGAATGGACAGATGCATTTCCCTCCCTTTATACGCATATGTCCGGGGGCGGGACATGCAAATTCTGTCTGCCAATTTCTCATTGGCCTTTTCTCAAGTTCAGAGATGCTCAAGGCTCTCAAGAGAGACCCCTAGTGTCGCTTCTTCGACACAACGTCGAAGTGAGTGACAGACAGGGAACACCCTCGCAAACAAATGCATCGCTTTGACCAACTCATTCACCAGTGCAAGCCACAGGGGGGAAACACAAGGGGAATTTTAAAATAGAGCAGATATTAGTTCAAAGTATTCCTTAACGTGATGAACTTGGTTGGACTGCAAAACCATCATGTATAAATCCAACAGCTGACTGAAAAGAAACAATGTCCATGCCACCATCGAAAAATCGAGCAGAGATAGCAGTGTGCATCTCCTGTCGCACCAGAACACCCCCGTGGTCCACAAAGCATCTCCTGAAAGCATCCCGAAAGAATAATGGCACAGAAGAAGCGCTTGCGCGTTGGTTCGCCATCACTCCATTGGGGATAATTCTCTTATTCTAGCTCGGCTCATTCTGTGGCCAGGCTCCCTATTCCATGCATGATCCCCTCCGCTGTGAGAAATATTGATGTGCATTCTCCTAAGTGACACAGGAAAAGACAAAAGGGACAAAGGGGCGAATTTGTTTCCTTACCTTCATACGAATTTTGTCATACAGCATTTTTACTAGTGACGAATCAAGACGTACGTGGTAACTCTCGCACGCTTGGCTAGCTAGGCCTCAGTGCATGTCCGATTAGACTCACACTTTCGCTAAAGAAGTGGGCGACAAACACAAGGATGAATCAGATGTCCGTTCGCACTTCAATTTTCTCAGACACACAATTGCTCTGAAATTATGCTGTATAAAAGTCGCTTCTTAATTTCCATCCTGGGTTGCCACTCAAAAGGGAGAATAATAATTATCCTTTCTTCGACATGATTACTTGGTACAACACAGGCCAGATGAGATTGTGCACTGAAGAACAGAAAATCTGACTCGGTGCCAATGTGAGGGCTATTATGCAGGCCAAGACATAGCTCCTTAAATTGACGTGATTGTACAATGGCTTCAGACCATGAGACACTCAGGTCGTGTCGCAATGGGATTACGCAACTCAAATTCCTACAAAAGGGAACTGAACTTTTGTCCAGATTTTAAGTGAATGTACCAGGCTGCATAGAAAATCTATAGGATGCTCCCTTGCTCCCTAATTAGTGAATGACCTCCAGTGTGCTGTATGTCTTCACTGGTCTCAGAACAGTTTCAAATGCATCTTATTTTCATCCTAACTCCATATGCATCCTCTGAAAGTAATATTTTCCAGCATTTGGATATGTCCATAGATTTATAAAAGTCGCTTCTTAATTTCCATCCTGGGTTGCCACTCAAAAGGGAGAATAATAATTATCCTTTCTTCGACATGATTACTTGGTACAACACAGGCCAGATGAGATTGTGCACTGAAGAACAGAAAATCTGACTCGGCGCCAATGTGAGGGCTATTATGCAGGCCAAGACATAGCTCCTTAAATTGACGTGATTGTACAATGGCTTCAGACCATGAGACACTCAGGTTGTGTCGCAATGGGATTACGCAACTCAAATTCCTACAAAAGGGAACTGAACTTTTGTCCAGATTTTAAGTGAATGTACTAGGCTGCATAGAAAATCTATAGGATGCTCCCTTGCTCCCTAATTAGTGAATGACCTCCAGTGTGCTGTATGTCTTCACTGGTCTCAGAACAGTTTGAAATGCACCTTATTTTCATCCTAACTCCATATGCATCCTCTGAAAGTAATATTTTCCAGCATTTGGATATGTCCATAGATTCTCAATATGATAATGCACAGTGAATATGGGATTATATATCTATCTGTCGGTCGGTCGGTCTGCCTGCCTGCCTGCATTTCTGTCTGTCTGTCTGTCCGCCGTCCGTCAGTCCGTACATCCATCCATCTATACAGTATATACACAGTTTATCCCCCCGTGGAACACAATCTGTTTGCCTATTTGCAATTTCTAGGAGTAACAATGTTGTGATAGGTTGTGTGTTCCAATGAGGGCTTTTGTGGGAAAATCCCTTTATTTTTCTAGGTTAACCTTTTCATGAGTAGGGTCTAAATTTCCCTGCTCTGCCCCCCGGAATTAATTAATTTAGCATGTGACACTGCACAGCCGGTAGAGGAGGGCAGAGAATTTTTTATTTCTTGTCATTAAAAAAGAAAAAAATTATAAATACTGGATATCATATAGTTAACGTGAAAAATGGGTTATGTCTGCTGTACTCTATTTGTTTATTTATTTTGTTTATAGGCTATATAGCTAATATCAACAAATGAAAAATATCATCAGCAGTCTGGTTTGCCTATGCACTGTTTGACATCTCAGACATTGAGATCTCAGACATTGAGTGTGTGTGTGTGTGTGTGTGTGTGTGTGTGTGTGTGTGTGTGTGTGTGTGTGTGTGTGTGTGAGCGTGTATTTATCACTTTGTGGGGACCAAATGTCCCCATAAGGATAGTAAAACCCGAAATTTTTGACCTTGTGGGGACATTTTGTCGGACCCCATGAGGAAAACAGCTTATAAATCATACTAAATGATGTTTTTTGAAAAGGTAAAAATGCAGAAAGTTTTCTGTGAGGGTTAGGTTTAAGGGTAGGGTTAGGTTTAGGGGATAGAATATAAAGTTTGTACAGTATAAAAACCATTATGTCTATGGAAAGTCCCCATAAAACATGGAAACACAACATTTGTGTGTGTGTGTGTGTGTGTGTGTGTGTGTGTGTGTGTGTGTGTGTGTGTGTGTGTGTGTGTGTGTGACAAGCGCTAATGTAAACACTGCATGCATTCGATAATGTGGTGCTTTTTTGATAGTTTGGCTGTCTGTTTCAGTAAACAAACTTATTATATGCCTAAAAAGACTGTTTGAGTTGCTGTTTGTGTGAATGAAAACCGCATCTTTACCTAAGAGGATGTGGCTGCGTGTATGGGAATATCGCGTTTAGATGTGATGGCTGTGCATAAACAAGCTGTGAACTGTTATCGTGGTGTTTTTGTGATAGTTTGGCTGTCTGTTTCATAAAACAAATGTATTATATGCCTGAAAAGACTGTCTGAGTTGCTTTTTGTGTGAAAAACGTATCTGTACATATTAGGCAGATGTGGCGGCATGTATTGTAAAATGTTGTTTAGCTATAATGGCTGTGCATATACAAGCTATACAAGCAGCATATACAAGCTGTTATCTGTTATTGTTGTACTTTAGAGACAAATTGGCTGTTTTTTTTTAATAAAATAAACATATTAAGTGCTTGAAAAGACTCATTGAGTAGCTATTTGTTTGCCGAATGACAACCGATACTAATGTAAACAAACATGGCAGCATGAATAAGAGGAAGATCGTGTTTGATGTATTGACTGTGCGTATAAGATCTGTAAACTTTTTATTGTGATATTTGGTGATGAGTTGTATGTACTGTATGCATATATGTAACCACAAGCAGAACTGTACTGCATAGTTTGCTTATTACTGAGTCACAATATGTCTGTAAAGTAATCAATGCATATTACATTGAACAGACTTTTCACAATGTTTTCTGTGTTTTCAGTACAAGGCTGTGCGAAAAAGGTTTCTAGCGGTATAAGGGTAATTAGATGACAACACAATTTTAAATATTGGATGAACTATTGCTTTTAGGAAAGGGCATATGTTGGAGGTATTAACACAATGAAGATGAAGGCCAACAATTCAGTTTGCATGCAAATTGAATAAGATAAATAAATAAATGTGAGAAAGAGAGACACAACATGAAAGTAAAGGAAGAAATTTGCACAAGCAAGAAAAAAAGTATGAAAAATAAAAGAGTGACAGAGAATGTCTGACTTCAACAAACTAAATGTGCTACAGTTCATTGGGCATCGTTCATAAGAATTTACGTTTATTTCTAGTTTCTGCAAAGTAGCACATCCAACTGCTTGCTAGCAGACTGATTAATGGCTGCTAACAGTGTCAGTGTCAGCCTATATCAAATCTTCATCTCATCTCTTCATATATTTATGGGCTGAAATGCTGTAGGGATGCATCATTCAAATGTTCTAACAGGTGAAAAGGACTAAAAGACTCTCAGGTTTTCCACTGGGTTCTGCATATTAGTACATCATTAGTGTAGCTCGCCCTAAAGGACCTGATTAATCTATTTTAGAAAGTTCACCTTTAGAAATATCTCACTACATGTAGACACTGGGTTTTAATAAGCATGCACAGAGTGTCCTTGCATTCAGTCTTCACAATGTTTTTAAATTGTTAGTCAATGCAAACATTCTTTAAATTAACAAAATTTTGCAATTGCATTGTGTTGGTGATTTTTCAGCATCTGACGTCATGAGCATTTTTTATGTTAAACACATCTCCAGTCCAGGCCTCATAATGTATTTCGGTTTTTTTCTCTCCTTTTCTCACCAGTTTGGCATCTACCCAGTGTGCTTTAGGTCCTCATGACTCAATCTGGGTGGTGGAGGATCTCAGTTGCCTCCGTGTCTGAGACCGCCAATCCGCTCATCTTTCACACGGCTTGTTGAGCGCATTACTGTGGAGACCTAGTGTATGTGGAGGTTTCATGCTATTCTCTGTGTCATCCATGCACAACTGACCACGCACCCCACCGAGGGTGAGAACCACATTATAGTGACCACGAGGATGTTATCCCAACGTGACTCTACCCACCCTAGCAACCGGTCCAATTGGTTGCTCAGGAAGCCTGACTGGAGTCACTCAGCATGCCCTGGATTTGAACTCGTGACTCCAGGTATGGTAGTCATCGTCTTTACTTTCTGAGCTACCCAGGCCTGGCCTCATACAGTATTAATACATTCGAGAATAACACACTTCACCTGTGACAGGGCGGGGCCAGGTCGTGATTATACACACCCGATCCCTTATCAGGCTAATTAAGCATCCGCTCTGTCACATCACCTTTGACTCCTATGACATAAGAATCTTAAAAAGATCCCTGGATTATGTTCCATTTCATCACAAGAAAGAAAACTCATAGTACACAAAGTAAATTTAAAAGAATGGTTCACAATAAAAAAAAAAAGAAAGAAAGCAAAAACAAGATTTCAGAGCTTTCAGAGGAAGGTATTTTTTTTAAATGACAAAACACACAGTTTTCATATAATTTCAGAGGACTTTGAATATAGTGCCTAAAACATAGGCTTTGTTTATCAAGCTTTTATGCCCATTTTGTAGCTTGACATTCCCTCATGATTATATACATGCTACTCTCTTTGTGTGAAAGAGAGTAGCATGAACTTCAGAATTTCTCCTTTTGTGTTCAACAGAAGAAACAAAGTCATACTTTTTTTAGAGCGACATGAGGGTGTCTAAAATACCGAAATTTCTTGGGTAAACAATTCTTAAAATAAAAATAAAAAATAAAAATAATGTTTACCTGAGCAAAGGTATTGGGTACAAACTCAATCTGGTTCTCTGCAGCTCGCCGACTCTTTGGGGTATCTGTTGGACACTTCAGAAGAATGAAAGTCACAGGTCACACAGAAATCTGACAAAATAAATTCAAAATACTCCCCATGTGAGGAGGCACGCAAACAGCTTACTTTCATTTGTCATAAAAACCATACTTCTTGGTTTCGATACATACTTTAAACATATATGAACTTGCAACTGTCTGTATCATAACGCAAGACATCTGCCCCCCATCTCAGAGATGGAATCGCTTTCTTCTCTTTTTTTTAGCAGCCGCAATTGACAGCAAACGTTCAGGGGAAACGGTTGCCCTTGTTTCCATTTTAAGCATTGCTGGTGGATAGCCTTGAGCATTCTCCCCCAAAACAACAGCACACAAAGAAGATTTGTTGTCTTTTTACATATGCATACAACAAAAACTTCCAATCTTTAGTTTTATAGAATTAATGTTATTCCTATCTTTCCTTACAAATCAGTACACAATATGTAAAGGGAATAATAATTTCCTGAAAGATGAAAAATTCCATCTGGCATGCAACTAATGTCTTATAGTTATTGGCTATATCAGACATCCAAAAAAATCCACATATCCAAAAATAAATCAAATTTGAAATGCCAGCACAAAGTTAGCTGTACCTATTCTTTGTCAAATAAGTTTTACAGGTGACATTTCCCGATCTCTGCCTTCTTTACTATTCTAGTCTGTGGGAGTTTGGAAGCTTTTCATATAGGCTGAAGTTATCTGTGTGATGCATTCCTGTGAGTCTTTTCGATTCAGCAAATCTTGCCAAAGCTCTGATCAATTCAGAGAAAAGAAGCACACCAAATTCCAAATCCTCAAATAAAGCTGCACTCCCACATTGATGACTCAAGCACAGTTCCTGCACCACAGTTGAGCTGCTGCTGGAGTTTCAACCATCAAGTACAACTTTAACAATAATCTTATGACAGACAGATTGCATCCATTCCCTCAACAAAACATGAGATTTAGCTTTGTGGTGAACATTTATACATGTGCTACTGTTTTCTAATCTTTGAATCCAATCTCACAAATGCTCTCTTACCTTTTTAGATTCAGTGGTAGATTCAGACAATTCGGCAACAGCTACGTAACATGCATATTAGTTACTTGCATGGTACCATATTTTGTGCTTGTTTTAGGGCTGATGATTTAAAGTGTTAATTCAATGTGATTAATTATATGCAGTATGTAAAAAATAAAGTGTTAAAAATATAGCACAATAAACATCTCCCCAGACTGCCTGGCATGTTCCTACAATCTGAGCACCGCCTGTTTTCAGCAGGGGGAAGTAAATGAAACACTGCTGTATAGGCAATGTGCAGTTGTCCGACAAGCACTTATAATGAACTTGGAAAGATTGACAAATTTAATTGCTAAATGGATTGATGTGGAATGTAGGCCTATGAGGCTTATGTTAAATAATATAGAAATAAACCACATATTTTCATACTTTCTAAAGCCACTATTTTGTATTGGCTTTATTGGTCTGCCACAATAATGCAATGCTTTTAATTACATGAACTAGTATTTTTTAAATACATATTATATTTATAATTATTTTAATCAAACCATTTATAACTATTTAATCATTATATTTAGATATTTAGATGTTTTGTTATTTTATGGGCTTTCTCGACAATTACTTAAATATGTTATTAATTTGATTAATTAATCTGCAATTCATTATTGGTAATTCATATGATTACAATTTTGAAAATATTTTGTTTTATTTATTTTATTGTAACTTATTTTGCTTCATTATATTTTTTTATTTCACTTTGTAAATGTTCATTGTTTTGAAGATGTTTAGATATTTTAACTGGAAAACAAGACAAACATACAAGACAATTAATTTTTTCAATTTATTTATAAATTTCTTTTGCAGCTCAAGTGTTAATTTGGAGCACTGCTATATCCTTCATACTGCAAAATGAAAACATAGAAATGATTGATAGACCAGATCAATTATTTTGCCATTGTGCAAACCGTGCCTACAGTACATGGTGGATTACCAGAAGAGGTTGGTAAACCCCTTGTGGCAATTACAAAACCTTTTTCTATTTTTCTATTTGTGTGTGTGTGTGTGTGTGTGTGTGTGTGAGTAAATATTGTGCAAAGTAAATGCTAATATAATTTTGCGTACATTTCATTTGCTATGATTAAATGCTATTTTGGTTAATACTGCAATTATATAGAAAAACCTGTATTGGATTTACCATTACATTAATATAACCAAGAGCACTTTCTGGTGTTCTTGATGGTTAAGGACTTTCTTACCCGTGCTCCAGGTATCTCACAGCAGGCCTCCTGGATGGCCAGAGAAGGGTCACAATACACCATCACCTGCTGCACGTCAATCTGATGAAAGAGGAGGGTAAAAAGTATTACACAGAGAAAGGAATGCAATCTATGTATATTCAGATTTGACAGAGTAATATACCACATCTACACAATGGCTTAAGGCTGTCTACGCTGGACTCATCGAAGTTAACATTCTAAAATGACGTGCTGCTAACAAGGTAATCAGCTGTGAGCTCAAGGCTTGACTTGAGTAACGGCTAAATGGGAGAAAATGTATACAGTTTTATTTTCAATTAAAATACATTGGTGTGAAAATATACTTATTATTTCATCACTAATATACCAGTAATGTAATTATTGCAACAACTGTTTATACATATGATTGGAAACAAACTATTATTTACATTAGTAGACCAGACACCAGAAACATCTCAAGTTGGCTTTGAAGTAACAGTCAGAAGTTATTTATATATATAACAAACAAAATTCAAGACAAAATAAATTCAGACATTTGATATTTAGATAAGTAGCTGGTGTAGCTATACAGTGCATCCGAAATATACCAAGATATCTGTCTCTTTGAAGGGAATGGACGCTTCCAATGAAGACAACTTTACTGATTGTAATGGCAGCAATTTGCTTTTGATGCGACACTCTTAAACTGTTAAACTATACAATCAAAATGAGTGAATGGAGAGCTATAACTGAGACAAAAGATATGTAAGAGGATCCTAGAAAGATTAAAAGAACAAATAAGCTTTCTAAATGTTGGACCCACTCTGCTTTACATAAGGCCACTTAAAATGATCACTTCACTAAGTGGCTGGATTAAGATGGTAATTAATTGTAATGGATGGAACTCTTTTTGCTGGTATGGGTTGTTCTTTTCATCTTCTCTGATCAAAGTGAGCTCAGTAACGTTAGCCCTAAAGAGCCACCCGTAGTCTTCCTATCTCTCACACATCCACAGATACGTCCCTGCCACATACACTTCCTCTGCAGACAGAACACCCAAGGCAAAACCTGTGGGAAGCCGGCTTAGAGGAAGCATCTACTTCCGAATACGCTATTGTAGTGTTCAACTATCAGAGGAGTTGGAAGCTTCTGCAGTCATTCTTCTAATTGGCAACCTCATCCTCAAACCTTTGTCTTTTGTAATACGAATCACAATACTGCAGGTGAACTATCATATCTCATTCATTCACTAAGATACCTCACAGGTCCTCACCTCAACAGGGTTAGCATCAGTTGCTCTCATACCCAACAGTGTGTGTCCACTGCTGGGCAGCTGGCCATGGAGCTCCAGGGGCTTGGTTTCAATGGAGCTGCAGTCCACATGCAGGGAGGCAGCATCTCTCTGCAGACTCAAAGCCACCTTGTGCCAGCGCATGTCCATCAGAGAATCAACACCATCACCTTCAAACACGCACTCCACCATGGACCCTTCAGGGTCAGCCGCTCTCACCCGGAGAGCCAGGTTGCCATCTGGCCCATTCCAATCCAGTGAGAACTAAAGGAGAGAGATAAGAAGGTACAGAGAGTGTTGACAATTATGTATTAAATATCACTACAAGAAGTACTTAAGGGAAAATTGTGTTTTTTATCTACTTAAAAACTTTCATCTAGTGAGTGCAATAACAGATTTTTGCAATTGTATTTCCATTCTCAAACAATCTCAGACCTCAACCGATATTTAACTTTTGGGCTGGCTATGTTCAGAATGGAATATTAGTATGCCGCTTAAGGCATACTGTGCAGTGTATACAGTGTGCAACAATTAATATTTAATGTAGAATGCAACATTCCAATTACATGACCTTACTCCTTAGATTATTTAATTCAGCGTGTGACTTCAGTAATCATTTTGGAAATAAATGTGCATATTTTGCATTTTCATATAAACTGGGGTAAAATTAAGTTTTATTATTTAGCACATTAATTCAGTTCAATTCAGTTACACTATATATAAGCACCAACTTCATGTTTTTGTAAGTCGCAGTCAGCAGGGGGCTGTAAGCGCAACTCCAGCTGTACAGACACTGCACAGCTGTACAGGCAACAAACTAACCGCTGTTCAAAGACAGCTGGATGGAGCACAACAGAATGGAGGAATTTTAAGAAGTGTTTACTTTTAAAACTACATTTTAACTTGACAAAGCATCCTAAAAATGCAACGTTTTGGCGAGAGTAGCTGTAAACAAGTGGAACACAATAAAACCACAGTAATATGCTCCAAAACATCCATCTGAAGAAAATGGACATATTGACAAACTTAATTGCAAAAATTATGTGAACCGTAGTTTACTGGTGTAGGCATGTGTTCAATGATATGCAAATGATATGCGGGATAAATTCTAGTCGTATAGCCTGTCATGATGGGCAAGGAGAAAAGTCTTGATGGTAGAGCAATCGAGAGGATCCAGTGTCCAGCTGCGGGGGGTGGCAGGGAGACTGCTGCCCCACAACCAGGAGATGTTCTGGGATTAATGGGGCGAAACATCCGTGATAGGTTGCTTCCAGCTAATGACTCTATAGCTGGTCAACTAAAGGCAGCAGGTTTAGACATTTACCTTAGGACAATTGTTTACTGAATTATTTATTTTGGGGGCTTTCTCAGCAAACATTGATATATGCGATTCATTCATATGTGATATATGTGATTAATTAATTTGATTTATCTGCAAAAAATTCATAAAAAAATTATTAATTCAAAATGTTGAATGTCAAAACATCTTTATCAAACTTTTGTCAAAAAAAATTATTTCTCACACTGGAATTAGAAGGTCAGGTTGCATTTTTGGATGCAATATTCCATTCAGCATACTTGTAAAATGCAGAAAATTTGTGCAAAGCATAATGTAAATTAAAAACAGTAAAAGTGATATGATAGTATGCCATTCCGAGCATGTCTATTGTTTTTTACATTACATTACATGAGAAAATACAAACTACCTCTAGTTTTGGATGCTTGTAAAATGATTGGTCAAAAAAGGATGTAAGAGCTCTCTCATATATATATAAGTCATAAATGCAAGGTAATAGATAATGTAAGCTGTGTCTTAAGCAAAGAATAGCTATTTAGACTTGAGGGGAAAGTGGGCGCACCTGAGGATAACCATGTTCATCTGATATCTGGAAAAGGTAAATGTTATCATTCAAACTTTTCTTCTTCAACAGCAGGGTAAAGACCAGGGTGAACTCCTCCGGCAGTCCGAGAGGAAACACTTGACTGAAGAGACAAATGTGTTAGACTGCAATGCACATACAAACCAATATATACACATACACTGGTAGGTTGTAAGAGTACAGCATCAGTCTGTGAATGGTATCAGCAATGGGAGTATATCTGTATTAATGCTGCTGTGGATATAGACAGAAGGATAACCCTTGACACTCATTTTGTAAAGGAATGCGGCAAAGCCAACATCATCTTCATTCACTACTTCTATCTCTCGCTAGATAAACAGTTTGCTGGCCACTTGGTGGGTCAAGGGCAGACAAACTCCAGGAATTTTATTTACGAATCCCAAATCCACACACACACACACACACACACACACACACGGTTTTATATAATTGCGGGGACTCTCCATAGACTTCCATGCATTTGGCAGGGGGCAATTGCTATTGGCCTTTTCTCAAAATGGGGCTCCCAAGAGTGACACCTTTTGTCACTCACTTCACATTTTGTCAATGTAGTGACACTAGGGGTAAACATTGTTTAGTATGTTTAATAAGCAATTTCCCTTGTGGGGACCGCTGGCTGGGCCCCACAAGGTAGGTGATCTCAGGTTTTATTATCCTTGTGGGGACATTTGTTCCTTACAATGTAGTATAAACATGTACACACACGCACACACGCACACACACACACACACACACACACACACACACACACACACACACACACACACACACACACACACACACACAGACAGAGGATTTCATTCAAGTACAAGTCATAAACCGTCAGGGACCTGATCATATACGCATACA
The DNA here is from genome assembly GCF_025860055.1 of Xyrauchen texanus. Classification (NCBI taxonomy): domain Eukaryota; kingdom Metazoa; phylum Chordata; class Actinopteri; order Cypriniformes; family Catostomidae; genus Xyrauchen; species Xyrauchen texanus. The sequence continues at coordinate 27,702,478 of NC_068285.1, read as the reverse complement.
TGGAATGCACAACAAGCAGGTAGTGTGTTTGTCTCTAAAACAGGGTGAGAGTGATTTATAACAGACATAATGATTTCAAGGTAGTAACAGTGAACTGCCCTCCACATGAAAAAAATAATGAAATAAAAACTAAGCACCTGAGAATGAGAGAGAGAGTGTTTGTACAGGATGAAACTTGTATGACAGGGTGAGGTACACAGCTCTTACACATATTTCTTGTAGATAAAACTGCAAAAAAAATGATTGCACTAAGAAATTCATCATAAATAAGATATGAATCAATTTTAATTATGTTTTGCCTGTTTTGTGAGTCCCATAGAGCAGGTCTACACAGTGGCCAAATGTATGAATGTCTTAGCATTATTTTAAAATAATCAAACTAGTTGGTATTTATTTTAAAGAAAGCACACATTACAACATAACACAAAAATAAATGTGTTTGATTTCAAATGATAAAACAATAGGTATAGTGAATATTATATATATATATATATATATATATATATATATAGAGAGAGAGAGAGAGAGAGAGAGAGAGAGAGAGAGAGAGAGAGAGAGAGAGAGAGAGAGTATTTGACACATCAATAATGATACAGTAAAAAAACATTATAGTTGTCAAGTGTCATGTGACATATCCACATTTAAAGCAATAAACTTCACCTGAAATACTCCTCCTTTTGGGGAACTGACCACTCACATTTACCCTAAAATGACCCTGAAAATCTGCAGAGGTCAGAAGTGTGTAATACTGTAAGTATATGCTTAAAATGTAAAATTCCCTGGATACATATTGTAAATAGACATATATGGTACCATTTGAAAGCTTCGATTCTGAACGTAAAACAAAAATACAAAAATACTACATTACTTTTGATATTCTGTTAGATATGTTATGTTGCTGACTATGGATGGAGCAGAGGATCTCATGCTTCCAATGACATCTAGATTTAGCTTGTAGTCCACTCAGAGGCCGAGATATTCAATGAAAAACTGGGGAGGTTGAGTAGGATCACAAAATAGATTAAATGGTAATAGATGTGCACATGGTGAATGTTCAGCTACATTAGAGTGCCACCTGCATTTGAAATCTATATATTGTGATGTAAGGTGATTCCATACAAAATCTAGTTCGTGCTGCAATCTAGTGGAATGAACTAACACTTTTTGTGGGGACAAAGAGCAAATAGGGCTGTGCTTAAGCGGTTAAAATAATAGAAATAATGGCCAAAAAAGTTTTAATTCCGTGGAATGGTCTAGCACCATTTGTTTGCAGATAACACTTACCCAAATTATACTTCAGTCATGCGTGAAGTATACTATGGGCTTTAAGTAGCTATGCCCGCACAAACTCCCAACTGGGCCCCTGAAATATTAAGGGCTCTAATGGGCCCCCCTCAGTCAGACTGACCAGACTTTGTTGCTGGCAATGTGCACCGGACGTCGTAACACTATCAAGGGAGATGATCTATCTCTCTTGAGACCCCCTCAGTAGCTGATCCCCTTTTTCTCACCCTTATGGGCGGGCCTGCTCATAGCAGTCTTATTGTGCATGCACCAACTTCCAATGTATGTGCACGCAGTCATTTGAATTATACTTTGAAAGGCTAGCGTATGATTGTATGCAGACACTAAGCATTTGCGTCAAAACTGAAGTACACTTTGATCTTAAAAGTCCGCAGTGTCTAAATAACTTTTTTGGGGCCACCATATCCACCTTATTTTTCAGCGAATTAGAGTGCCGTCATTATCAACCATGAATGTGCACCACTTCTGGTATTATCCACTTCCAGCTATTTTAGCTTTACAAAAATACTACATTATTGATTAAAGGCTGACAATAAATGACTTATTATCATTAATTACGTATTTTCATAAACACATTGGTTTTCACCGCATGTAGTTTTACCGTTCATCGCATTTTGCCATAATATCATCACACACTGTTGCACAGGCAGAATTAATTAAATCAGGCACTGACAGGACAGTCCTCCGCACGGTCTGACATGCCTCCACAAACTTTACACAACTAGCAGAGATGAGAAAGCTGATGGGGAAATAATGCTTCGACTTTGTTTGTACAAAATCTGCATCTTGTTTCATGTTAATAATAAATAATAAATGCATTTTACTCTCCATTCTTGGCATTCTCTCTCGGACACGCTGATCTCATTCAGCATGGCTTATGAAACATCGCCTTTGGAAATAAATAAAGGCATCAAAGGAGGTGATACAGGTACATATAAATGGAGACATGAAAGACTGCATTGTCACGATCTCGGTAAAGAAAGAAGCAGATTTTATTACCATCTCTTCAATACAACAACACAGCAACAAGTGAGTGATTTACTTACTCGTTTACTATAAATGTTGACATTAGAAATTATCAGATATTGCCAACTAATTCTGTTGTTAATTTAATTGTGTGATAGTTTATAAGCCCAAATCATTAACTCTGGTATTATTATCCTTCTAATTATTTACACTGTGGTCAATGCCAGCGGAACTTACACACATTTGCCGAAAATGCAGCCGCTGCATACGTCCGCATTGCAAAACAAGGTGGATATTTCAAGACACCATACCTCTGAATACAACATCTAGGACACAAATACAAAGATCCTAGTAAACAAACTCAAACAAACTCCCCCCAGCTCTCTCTCCCTCTTACAGGTGAGCCGGTATACAAGATAAATGAGAGCAAGAGGTAGACAGTTCTATTACAGGCCAAGTCTAAGCTAAGAGAATGACTACCACAGAGGTGGCCACCTAATTTAGAGACCATCTGACGCTATCAAACATCAGACCCAAACTGACAAGACTTTACATTAAACTTTATCTCAAAGAGAGAGAGAGTGGAGAAGAGCATTTATGCATCCAGGCCTTTTTTTCTCAGCGGTTTGCTGGTCATGCAAAGTGGATTTTGAGTGCAGTCTCTCTCTCTCTCTGTCTCTGAAACAAGTTTTAGAGTGGGAGAAAGTGATCAGGTTTCAAATCGTGAAAGCATCTAGAGCTCTGGAAAAGCCATTCTTACAGAGAACTCCCACATGATGGGGGATTTGTGTATGTCTGTGTGTATGTGTATTTTTGCCTCTACTTTCAAGGTTTCAGAAGGTTAAACTGAAAAACTTTCAGCAACAAAAAAGATTGCCATTAAAACTTTTGAGCTATTTGAGCTATAAATAAATAGAAAACGTTTTAGATGTGATGTGATAATCTGTTACTAATTCGATATATACGATGTTGAAACTTCTAATGCTCAAATGCTGGATTCTGTTGTGTCTCCTTTAACTATTAACTTTGTCTTTCCTAAAATGCTTTAGGGTGAACAAAAAGAGACAACGGGGCAATTTTTGACAAATTACACATTTCGAGCAATAATATGTATGTGGATACTAACATTGCTCTTTCAATTTGGTCTTATAAGAATGTATATATTGAAACCCATGACTTTTGATTACAGACTATTAGTGCTGCGTATTGAGTTTGATACATTTTAGGCACCGACCGAATTGCCTCTAAACAATCGAGTATCGAAAAATGTCTTGTCGTTCGGTACCAAAAAAATGTCTGTGGGCACATCTAGTGCTATAGAAAAGTGGTATAGAAAAAAGTATAGTTTAGGAACCGGTATCGAAGTCAAGGTATTGAACGATATTTTTTGAACGATACCCAGCCCTACTGACTATGGTATCTTGGCAAATCTGAGCATAGTTTGTGACATTGTTGGAATCTCAACTGAAACTCTGCAAGAAACCTATTTGAATTAAATCATATTTGAGATTTGTATGTGATAATGTGTACACCATTAAAAACTATAATCCCTATTTTTTATTTTAGGGGTATTTTTGTCACTTTTGGTGGCATTTTTGCCCTGAGCTCTGCCTGAATTCTTAGTAATTTTAGTAAAAGCATCTAAAACAAAATTGATGTTTAAATGAATCATAAGTGAGAACCAAAATAGCAAAATCAGAGCAATAACAATTTTTGTCTGAGTAGTGAATTGAAGATAATTGGAACAACAAACATCTGGATTTTAAACCCTTATCTTATTATTTCTAGCAAAGTATCACTAGCACAATTTCCTGCTAAAACCAAGAAAAAGTGTAGATCTCCATGTTTTCTCCAAAAAATCAGATCTTCATGTTTATTTGCATCCTTTCTTAAGAGAAAAGCCATCACCTCAAGAAAATAGATAAACAGCAGCTCAGACCATATGTCCAAATACCTAAAGGACACTGATTTTCTTTATGAGAATTCATGTGACATGATATATATGATGAAAACTGAGGACAGTATAACCCTGTCACATTGTTTTAGTAGTTGCAAAGTCCTGCAGAAGTGCGTGAGCTACTGTATTTATCTGGCCTATTTGGCAGACATCGGAGCTCTCATTTCTGTTAAGTCTACATGTGAAAATGACAACAGGAAATTCTGATGCAGAACCCAAACTGTAGTATTTAAAACTTTGCAATGAGACTTCTTAATCCTAACATACCAAAGGCAAAACAACCATTAGCTTGTAATTTTTTTCACGGCTCTTTAAAAGTATGGTCATTAAATGAATTGTTAGTGTGGCTTGAGGTCTCACCAAAAGCACTTGAAGTTATTGCTTAAAAAAAGTTAATAGCATTTCAGTGTAAAAGCAGAAAGCATCAGGTAATCTCTTGAAATGTTTATTTGCAGTGAGATGGACATAAGCAAAAATTCAAAATATGTCTGGTGTCATTATTCTGGTTCTTTCAGGATGTTAGAGTAAAGGTTAAACCAAATAGCACTTAATAGACAGGAATTCAAGGCTTGTCCTGAACTGCAAGAATAGTTTGGTAGCTCTGCAATGATGCAATACCTTTTATTGCTAATTACAAACAGGTTGAATAGACTTTGATTTAGAAAAAAACAGAATGTAGCTATTATTATTATTATTATTTAAAATTCTAAGGATAAATAAAAAAATGAATAAAAATGTGCCAAAGTACTATATAGTATATGGTATTATAAAAAAAGATAATAGCTTTCTTATAGATTTTGAGGACCAAAAGTTTTTTTTTGTTTGTTGCTTTATTAAGTTCGAAAATAAAAAGAAAATATAAGAGTAGAAGAATTGTATTCTTAAGAATGTTTAGTGAATCCAGCCACATCAGTATGATTTTAGCATACATTTGGTTTGACTTGGTCTAAATTGTATTGTTGGTGCAAATTTATAGTTGAATTATGATTTCTGCGTGAAAACATTCACACGCAGTATGAATATGAAACGTTCAAAAACCAACTGATGTATAAGAAAAAAAAAGATCCACAAATACAAAGGAGGGTAGATAGATCATTTTACTTTGTAGGTTGGATGAGTTGGACTTTCCCAAGGCGGAGGATGACAGGGCCTCTTGGGTTTCGGATCTTCTTGACCTCGCTGTTCTTCATCAGGGAGAAACGGCTCACAAGATTGAAACCTGAGAAACGGCCGATCAATCCATTTACTACCCCACAGGATAATAAATAAGTAGTCTGCTAGCTGACAAGACCTATGCAATGTATCAACTCTACAGTGGCACCTTCAGTTCACATAAAGCTAAGAGAGGGTCCTTAATACTGTATATATATATTTCTGCTTATGAACAGATTGTGTTCTTCAGACTGCTTAATGGGCTGTTGGGGTTCTATTAAGTGTATTATAATGCTTAAATGATTGCAGATGGCACAGGATTTAAATAATTATGTAAAGTGGACTACTGTTTGGCACATCAATACAAAGATCTAAAGATATTAGCATTTTTGTTCTTAAAACAGGAGTAGCTTTCCCTTTGTTTAGTTGTTTTGTGTGCTTTATATACTACACATACTAAGAATGGTTCAGCATCTATGCATACATATCTTCAGAATTTAAAGGAACAGTTTACGCAAAAATGAAGGTATAATGTAATCATCTAGTCACACTCTTGTTGTTTGAACCCCACATGATCTTTTAAGCCAGATTTTCAGTGAATAATGACCTAAATTTGGAATATAGTATACAAGTTGCATGGACTGCACTACTGGTGTCATATTTGGAGCTTGACAGCAACCATTTACCATCCACTTTTGTTTTATGGAAAATAGCAGCCTGGACATTTTGCTAAATAATTCCTTGTTTTCAAATAATAACAATAATAAAACATGTTTAAAATGAAGGTAATCACAGGATGACTACGTTTATTTTTTTTTTAGTGGACCTTTCATAGAGTGTTTAAAGCTGAAAGCTCATTAATTAACAGCTATCTCTACCTGTGATGTTGAGTCTGGCAGTCTGAGGAAACTTCCAGTCTTCTACCTGGATGGATGGGCAGCTGACACCTGCAAAAACAGAACCAATCAAGTCAGTCAAGTCTTGCCACCTTAGAAGGTTTTTGCATAAATCAATTTGTACAGCTGAGTCTTGTCAAATTTTGGTCCTGAGCATGAGGTGATCAAATATAATCTAAGACAGACAGGCACCATCTCAGATAGCTAAAAATAACATGCTCTTGTTTATTAAAATCATTCTCAAATAACCCCACACTTCGTGGAGACAAGGACACCGACAGCTGGTCTTACTGATGGACAACACATGATGGAATGTCCTAAACCAGCCAAAGATTATCCCATGGCATTGGCATTGTGGAATAGCACTGTGTGTATTTTAATATCAGCATTAGCATCAAACAGTGTAAACCCAATTTATAATTTTGGGCTCTATTTCCTTGATTGCGCAATCAAATTTTCATGAGAGCGCAAATTCTTTGCAAAAACAAATTTCACAAATTTCAGTAGATCAATATGATTGATACAACTACTACTATTACTACTACTACTACTACTATACTACTACTGCTAATATTACTACTATTAATAATAATTACAATTTCTATAGTGCCTTTCCAAAGCTCAAGGACACTGTACAGAAATTAAACATTAAACTAAGAAACATATAACAAATATTTAAAAACAATACAAAACAATAATACAAAAAAAATGAGGAAGAAGCATATTTCAAGCAGGTGAGACACAGGCGAGCAGGACAAGAGACAACAGACCCAGAGAGACCGACAAAGAACATAAAACACATTGATCGAGATCCCCTTTGAGAGAATTGGCATGAATCTCGTCGGGCCATTAGAGAAGACTGCACGTGGGCATTGCTTTGTATTAGTTATGGTGGATAATGCAATGCGATATCCAGAAGCAGTGCCTATGCTCAACATTGATCCTCAGACCCCACACGACACATGCAGCCGCATATCTAGATGACATCATAATTTAAAGTGATGACTGCCGGCGGCATATACAACACCTAAGGGCTGTCCTGAGAGCGCCTCCACCAGCAGTCATAGACATGATCACTCAAGCCAGAGGTTTATGCACTGAAGTGGTGTTTGTTTGCGAATTGGTGTACTTCCCGAACCGAAGATCCCCAGAGATGAGCAGTAGGGTAGGTGCTTTCCTTCCTGCAGGAGAGGCTGGAGTGTTCGTTGTCACCCTCCACCTTGAAGGTATATGTAGCCGCTATAGACACCACGATGCTGTGGATGGTAAGTCTCTTGGGAAGCACAACCTGATCATCAGGTTCTTCAGAGGATAAATCCTCCCAGGCCATGCCTCTTCCCCTCATGGGATCTCTCCACGGTCCTCCTGGGCCTTCGGGGAGCCCCCTTTGAGCAGCTAGAGTCAGAGAGTTTGGTCCGGCAGATTCTCACATCATCCTGAGACCCCGGCCAGCTATGAGCCCAAGGTTCTCAAGACCCCCTTCAGGGATCAGGTGGTGAGCCTGCAAGCGCTGCCCCAGGAGGAGGCAGACCCAGCCCTGTCATTGATGTGTCCGGTGCATGATTTGCACACCTATTTGGATCACATGCAGAGCTTTAGATGCTCTGAACAGCTCTTTGTCGTGGACCATGTATGTCCTTCCTCCCTAGCCCTATGGTTTTTGAACTTGGTGGAGGAGTTCACATCCAGCCCCACTATGGGGTCTAATATGCCCTGTACTGGGATAGGTGCTCCACAGGTGCTGATTACTCTGGTAACCCCTGTGATGTATATTCTGCGGTACGGTCTTCCTGTCGGCGGACCCACATCTCCCTTGGGCAGAGCTCTCTCTGCCCCCGGTCGCTGTGTTTGTAGAGTTCCCCCCTTTCATGGTGGGACCTACCACCGTGCACCTTTCAGGTACAACTGCTGGGCCCAAGTGTCGTATTGCCACATGTTGACCTCCCCTTTTAGGCAGGATGTGGTCTCTGCAGGGTCTTTTCCCCCTGAAAGCACTGCAAAGGAAAAGAACACCTTCCCCGATGCGAATGATAGCGTTAGATGGCCCCCAGATGAATCTAATACTCTGTGGAGAGAAAAACATGCTATGCTAGTTACATCGCTTCCCCCCCTAAGGGATGTGGGGAACTACATGATGTCTTTTGGGGCATTGGGGAGGTTACATGCAGACTTGATGCTGCAGCCATTAAGCATGCTGCAGCTTGCATGCACTTTCATCAGCAGTTCACGTAACACGGTTCAGCTGTTGTGACATTTTTCTATAGAGACCCATAGTGTCACTACATCAACACAACGTCGAGTGAGTGACAGAAGGGGAATGTCATGGTTACTGTCGTAACCTCCGTTCCCTGAAGGAGGGAACAAGATGTTGTGTCCCTCTTGCCACTTTACTAGCTGCTGAAATGGCTGGACCTTGTCTGGGCTACTCAGCACAAAACCAGAATGGAGTGGGCATTCCAGCTCCTTTAATACTCGTATTTCCGGGGGATTGGCATGCACATTCCACTCGTCAATTCTAATTGGCCAAAGAATGGGAGGTGTTCGGGGCTCTCAAGTTTGCTCTAGTGTGACTACATCGACACAACGCCTCATTCCCTCCATCAGGGAATGGCAGTTACGACAATGACCATGACGATTTACATTATACTTCACCCAGCCCATTAACACTTTGTGCACATGATTCCACCAATTCACTTGAACCTGCACTTAGCACATGATATAGAAAAATATCAAAAATTCATGGCAATGCCCACTGACTTTGCCTATTTGACATATCGTTGCCTGCGCTTTAGGCATAGTGCTCTTAAATTAGGGCACGTAATCTCCTAAAGAGAGGTGAACAGTGACCAATTTTATCAATACTTTATGTTTGTTACTTGTCAGATTGTACTGGCTTTGCTTAAAATTCAAGGCAGATGTACGAAAACAACAGTCATTTATCTCAGACTGTACGAATACAGTTCATCTTAGTAGTTTGGTTATAAATGACATCGTTGAGTAGGAAATGACATTCTGACATTTTATTGACACACAAAATTACAAACCTAAGCAAGATCTTGTGATAATGTTGCCAATGTTTACCTTGGAAAATAAAAAAAAAAGAATGTTGTATTTTGCAATTGCGAAAGATCTGAATATCGCAAAAACATTTTGTGAATAAAGCAGCCTTTCCATCTCATGTGTTCAAGACAACAAAATCATCACTTTCTGAGAAATTAGCACACAATACAAATGAAAATGGAAGCTACTGTTCTCTTTTATTAAACATAATACATCACTTGTGGTTTAGAGAGCACAGACAAAATGCACTCACAAATATCATGTTTGCAAGCATTTTGGGAGCGAAAGTGTGTCATACAGTTCTGAGAGGTAATTGAAGGCAATCATCTTAATTCAGTATAACTAGAGCAACATTTCAGATACTATGCATTAAAACTGGTGATATTCTATCAAACAAATACGGATTCACATGGCTTATTGAGGAAGTCACATTACTTTTTTTGTTGTGCATCTGTATTGCTACATAAATTCTATAGGAATATACTCAGTGAATGTGTTTCTATTGAAGTTTTTGTGCATGTGTTCTTAAAAAAAATGTATTTACCCATCTCAAGCTAGCGTATATGTTTTTATGTGCATTTTGGAGATTTTGTTCTTAGTGCTTCCTTCCAGCATTTTTTATGCAATATCCCACAATTCACATAAAATATGTAAATTAAAACCCAGTAATTGTGTGAAATAGGGAGTTTGTGGAGTGCTTATTCTTCAGAGCGAACTCTATGTAATTTGAATAGTACAATCATAATTTTATGTGACTGGCGACACTGGAGTACAATCACACTGCATGAATGCCACCCAAACGTTTCTGACACTGTCAGAAGTTTGTTGGAGGTTAAGATTCATTGCAAAGGTAATAAATAGGCCATCGGTAAGCTTGTCACACTACACAATCAGAGACTGACAACTTTGCCCTACAAAGAGAGAAATCTGTTAAGGTTTCCGGATTTTGCCAGACAGCAAATCTGTACAATGTGTACTGGACTTAAGTTCAGACATAGGATAAGGCATTGAAACTTACATTGCATTCTTCTGTCTGAAGCAGCATGTCAGAGCGTCTGAGACAAGAGTTTTTAATCATCACAATTTGATTGGTTCAGAGACAAGTACATCAATCAACGTGCATAAGCATGTTAGAGCAGTGCAGCGAAACTGTCTCTTAGATGTTTCAGAGATCAGATGGGTATGAAAAACAGAGTAGCAGCTCTGAGCTGCCTCATTGAGGTGCTAGTGGTGAAGACAAGCAGGTGATGGGTATTCAAACTGATATTCATTCCCTGTCAAGTTGCAAAGGGCCCATTTTAACACATGAATCTCTCTACTAGAGTTCTAAATTCATACTCTGACTCAAGTCCGAGTCAAAAGTCCAATTTGAATGGACTTGGACTTGTCTCGGACTCGGATGCATTTTTACTCAGACTCAAACCTTTGGAACTCGGGATTGGGATCCAGCAGAGACCATTTGATTTGAGATGCAATTAACAAAATAAATAAATAAAAATAACGCAAACAGAAATAAATGGACACTCTCTCTGCAAGCAGTTGCACCCCCTGATGTCATAGACGTACCAAGAGTTTGTTTCACCGTGTTGAACAAATACACGTGCAGAGTGTCACACTCTGTCAACCAATATGCTTGAATGTTACTACGGAGACTGTTGTATAACATCGATTACTGAGGTGGCTGGAATGAACACAAAGACTGGTATGTAGCCAGTGTACTAGAAACTAAAGGCAGTTTCGCACGGCACGGGACCTGAAAACTAGTAAAATCGTCATGGTTAAGAACTTCATTGAGTCAAGTCACCCACATCATGTCTCGACAGTTTACTATTAAGTCTTTTTAGGCATAATGTATCCACACATGTAGGCATCTGTAGTCTATTGTGGTCCACACAATCTTCTCAACTTAAGCTGGTCCTTGATGAATTAACTGTAATTTTTTAAATAGTTGGGAATAAAATTGTAATTGCTAAAGCAGATTGTAACTCTGAAAAACAGATAAACAGATAAACAGCACCTATTTATTGATTTTCTATTTTAAAAGCATTGACGAGCTGCTTAAAATATGTTCTTTTACAATTTTTTTCCCACAAAAAAAATGCATAATGAAATATATAAGTTATTTTATATATAATTAAGTTATTTCAATTTAGTAATTTTTGGCAGCAACATTTTTTTGTTTATAATTTAATTATATATTGGGTGACCAGATGTCCCGGTTCATTACATAAGACAGTCCCAGTTTTTGGTAGGGTCACGTATTTTTTTCTTAAATTAAATCTCCTGATTGTCCTTCTCACTATTTAAGTTTTGTAGTGATGCACATTGATTTGATGATACATTCATTCTAGTCTTCAGCAAATCAGCTGAAATGTATCTAGTTACCATGGCAATGATGCAATTCGCTTAGCACTCGTGCTCTATGTCGTCCTGTCAGTCGTGTAACTTCTCAGCAAGTGCTAATTACTACTGTGTTGACTCACTATTTTTCCAAACCAGTCGGCAGATAGAGACAAAAACTAAATCTCAGTATATATTATTTCTTTAGATAGGGGTTGTTTTAGATTAAAAAAAACTAAATTGAAAAGACAAATTGAAAATTAAGTAGAAATAAAAAACAAAATTAAAATTCGAAACAATAATATCTCTGGTTTTAATGAATAACACAGCTTTCACTTTCTTTATTTTATATTTGAGTGGAGGGGAAAAAGCAACAAATAATTGAAATGTCAACAGAATGCGATAAGAATTGTGTTGAAGGACAGTTCTGTCTTCATACACCAAAAGCATATTCTTTCATTCTGAAACCTCTATGAAGTTTGTTCAGCAGGAAACTACCTATAAAATATAGAGGTGTTTTTGTTACTTTATATTGACAATTGTGTTTTCTTTGTTGTGAAAGTTAAAATAAGCTTAAAATATTGATGTTGCGTTTACGGTTACAAATTGAATTCAGATTCATGAACAGATTAATTCGACTTGACTGGGATTCGGCCTGTCATGGACTCGGTCTTGAGTCTTGGAATCGGATTAGTTTGTTTGAAGACTAGGACTCGACTAAGGAGAACTCGAACCCAACACTACTCTCTACAGCTAACTCAGCACCCAGAGGATTCAGTTTGCATTGTTCTCGAATTTTTATATTTTGAAATCAGACAGCCTCAGCTAAATCCTTTTTCTTCTCAGTTCTACATAGCACCCTGCTTTCGTATGGCGAAAAGTTGGGAATAAGATGCAGAGATGTCAAGGAGGAGATTGGAAATCTGGAGGCGGCTCTCGCTCCTGAAGGAATGATGGAAAGGAGGATAAGATGTGTTTTTCAAACACATGGAGAACAGACACGTCACAAAGCGCTGCAGACAGACAGATCTAACAGTTTGTAGTACAGTGAAAATGAATATCACTGGGGTTTAGAGCAGCTTTATTCATTCACAATCAGTATCCTCTTAATTTAAAGATATGTTGTTTCAGCAAGGGGAATATCAATCTGTAAAATGACATGCACTTTAAAAAATTGTATTTCAGTCAGACTAAAACAATAATTTGTCTTTTTTTTTTAAAATGTCATGTAAAGGTTTTAGTTTAACTGAAATTCTACAAGTCCAATTTTTGGCAAAGTGGAACTAACAGACCTAGATAATGCAGTTGTAGCTCAGCTTTGTCCAGAATGTATTAGGGCTTGCACAGCTACACATTTTTACTAGTTGAATAACCTAGTTAGTTACTTGGCAGATCAATGTTGATCTTTTGTAAATGAATAGGAAGATGTGTTAACCTAAAAAAAATTAGTTCTACTATTTTACACATTTAAAAAACATTGACAGTTGATTCAAAGGGATCTTTGTCTTTTTTGAAAGATAAAATATAAAAAAGAAGAAAAAACATAGCACGTCAAGTTTCTTATTAGCCATCTTTTCTGTAGCTATAACAGTGTAAACGTACTGAAAATAGCTTAGTTCAGATAGGCATCAAAAAACTGATTTCTTATGGCGTATGCAGTTGAAATCCATTCTGTATTTTGTGGTCAACAAAATTAAACAAATAAATAATTAATATAAAAAAAATAAACACCACATGAAAACATCCATATCTGGTTTGAAATCCAACTTAAATGTGATGTTTTAGAATGCATCTCAGTCTGATGATGATCGGTTAGATAAGGTTTCAAGTAGTTTTTTTTTTCTTGTCATTTGGGACGTGACATCAAAGACTATTTAGCCCAAGACGGAGCACTTGTATTAAAATCAATAGGAACAATTGGGAGACTCTGGATTGCCCTTTTTCAGAGATTGTGATGACATGTTTCTGTCATATTTAGCAGCGTAAATCTACCAAACCTTTCTTTTTTATTTGCAATTTTTTTTATTATTTATTGTACATTTATACCATATATTTTGTATTAAATTACACTGGAATTAGTAAAAAAAAAAAAAGTTACCACAGACTTGATGAGGTTTCTATCACAGCTGTCAGTGACAGGATTTACCATCTTCGCTCTTCTGACCATTGTAATCCATTGCTCTCAATATATTTTTCTTTATTTTATTTTTTATTTTTATTTTTTTTTTAATAAAAAACTTTTATTTTGATGTTGGAGCAAATGGGTAAACAAAAAATGTATTTACCATAGTCTCCCATTCACCATTATCGAAGTTTACCCTGCAATCCCATACTTCTGCATTCCAAAACCAGGAGGTGTGAAAAGAGAGCCAATCACATTTAAGATTCAGACATCGCCTGCTAGTCAACTCAAATGCACATGCTCAATAGCTGGACCAGCCTGAAAAATAGTTATGTTTTAGTGTGATCTGAGCTAATGAATCACAATTTATGATACAATTTTGTCATATTTGTCTGCTGATTGAAATATGTGCTTTGATTGTAATCTTGACCAACTGTTTTGGAGATTTTGGTCTTTAACCCTTTCAACTAGATAGGAGTTGTAATTTCATGTCACTTGCATCGATAGAAAACAGCTGCCTGGAAAAGGGACAATGGTTATGTGTACAGTATGTACAATACGAAAAGTAAGTAATATTGTCAAATTGTTAATCACTCTTTCCTCATGTAGCGAACCACAGTATGTAAGTTTAACTTCAGTATGTACAATGTTAAAAATACCAACATGGTTGGACTGTTTCCTCCCATCTCTCTCAAAACTGACAGCTACTCTCTTTTGTTAAATTTGAAAGTTACTGACACATACATCATAAATACACAAATCAATGTAGATACACCAGATATTGACTACACTATCTGAACAAACGTATCAGATTTCATCACTTGCAAAATGTGGACAGTCAGTCTTTAAAATCAGATTTGAAAACCAAACCGGATAAGCCAAAAGACTTTAGAATACTTTTGAAGTCCTTCACCTTCCCAAAAACAAATGTGATGTGTTAATAGTTTCTAGTGTCAGTGTGCTAAATAGCCATCACCTCACTTGGATACAGTCAAAATCTCTCCTCATTAACATTATCTTTAAAGCACATAAATGTGAAATATCGCTCAGTATCTTTGCCTTCCCTTGCTATGAATCACTACATAAGCTTCTGCTCTATTTATCCATGATTGCATATTGTTTATTAAGTATTTTTGGGTCTTGGAATTGGCCTGGAGAAACTCATTATGGAGACAGTCAATTGGGGCTTAACACAGTAGGGGGTGTGAATAGAAGTCTTACAGATCTGTAATCAGCCCAAGAAAACACAGGCCCATGGTAATTGGAAGTGGTTTAAGATCTAGGAATAGGTTAGTTTGCTCACTCGATCATGACAACACTTCTGATCACCATTTTACATGATGGCAACGATGAAAATGTGAAAATTATTTTAACAGTAAATAGTTAAATAAAGATGAAAGAGATACTGGAATTTCAGTAGAAGTACAAAAGAGCAAAAAGTCATACTTTCACTGTTACCTTTAACAAAGACTACACTCTGTTAGACTAAAAGTGTCAGACAAGGCTGATTCTGTATTGACTGTTCAGTAGGATGTCTGAAAAACATAGCCTTTAACATAGGTAGTTAAATAAATGTTCTATGCAATATGTTTGGCATAAGAACTAAATGTGATTTATATAGTAACACTTTAGTACTGTAGCAGTATGTCTAAAGCAATTATGTCAAATATCCATTATAGCACATTCACTAAAAAAAACATAAAAAAAACAGCAGGTGTGGACATTCACTTCAGGATATTTCTCACTCATGCCCCTTAAGCTCATAGAAACCCAGCATGAGAAGAATTTAACAAGTGAAAATGGAATAGAGCAACACAGACGAGGTGTATAAGGTGGTGACTCAATGAGAGCAAGTCTTTACACAGGTTTCACTGAACTGTATGAACAAGTGGAGCTCTTCTCGGCCCATTAGATCCAATACGAAGGTCTAAAACATATAAATAAACATTCTAACATTCTAAACATTTAGTGTTGTTGTACTAAATATCAGTAGTTAATCACAGCAATATGATATTCAGTACAAAAGCATGATTGTAATGTTGATTACAGTATATAGCCTACAACAGAACTATAAACAAGAAGTTAACAATAAACTAACTATAAATAAGGAATTAACTATCTCTACCTATTAGAAACAGACATCGCTTGTCAATCATCTCGAGAACGAGCACGGACATAAACTATTCAAGCTGGGAAAATGTTGTTTTTTAGCGCAATATCAGGTAAAGAAAAACAATTTATAATTCCAGTATTGTCAAATTGTATTGCTGATTTGAAATACGTTCTTTGATTGTAATCTTGGCTAACCTTTCCCCATTCAAGTAGATTGGATGCTCAAAAACCCAATAAAATTGCCTCCTGAGAGCATTCCAAAGATGGCTGACAGTGGACTGACAGGCTAGAAAGACTTTTGTGTCTAATTCAACGGCTCAGTCTCCAGAAATTCCAGAACAGCTAAAAATTGCTTACAGCATCTTACAAACAAACTTTTTGTACTGAAAATAGTTACAAAATAATTAATTTCATGTTGGTGAGCAACGCAAAGATGATGACAAAGACAGTGATACAAACAGTGAAACACTGCAGTGCTGTTATTTGAAATATCTGCACTATTGGAACACCATTTGTCCAGTAAAAATAGATGACTATTACTAAACTAACGGTTGCAAAATAAGACATAGATCAGTAGTTTGAAGGACTTAAACTTAAATAGTCTGACTACAAAGTACCTGATCAGTAAACTGTGGCCTTGGTAGCATGGTAGGTTCCTTTAAAATGAACTTTCAGCATATTGCTGCTGTATGAGAAACAAAGGGTTAAATATGGAAAAATACACAAATTCCATTACCATATTTTTGGAACATGGCCCTGGCAGTCTAGAGAACAAGGTCAAAGTCATTTTCCACAGTTCCTCATATTTTGCTACATTTGCACACACACACACACACACACACACACACACACACACACACACACACACACAGACAGAAATACAAATACCTTCCGTGTTATAGGCTTATTTTGGTTACCGTATCTAATCATGTCACTGTTTAGTTTGTAGTTGTCTCAAGTGTATTGACTGCATTGTATTGATTATTAATTGATATTACTGCATCAATAAACTTTGTTATAGTTCAAAGAGAAGTGATTTGGTTTGTTTTGCATACACCTGCATACACCTGTATGCCAGTGCTCGGATTCAAGACTTCATGTTTCCTTTTGAATATTGATGCTCTCCGGACGTTGATTTTCCTAAGAGAACAATCTAATATTGAGACTGTTAAACTGTTTGGTTATTAGTCCCTGAGTCCAGGGTGGTGCCTCGGCGATATTAATCCTTTTTATTATTCTATTGATTTTGACAATTGACAATTATCTTTGATGATTTTTGAATTTGAACGATAAATAAGCTAATGTGTGTTAATTCTAATCAATGTCCCATTAATTTTAATGATTATCTTTGATAATAATGAATATTCTTGAATTTGATATTGATGGTTGTCTTTGATGATTGTTGATTTAAAGGATTATAAAGCTAACATTGATTCTAATAAGTGTTCTATTGATTTTACTAATTGATAATTATCTATGATAATTATTAATTATTGCTAATAACCGACCCCGCTCCTAAATGTAGAGCCCTACATTAGTTAATATTAATTGTGTTCAAATGAGTTAGCCTTAGTGCTCAAAGAAATCAGTGCACGGGCAGGTTTGCAATTTCTGAGGCCCCAAGCAACCGACCAAGCCGGGGCCCCATTTCGAAAATTCTTTCTATCAACCTTTGTAGCCAAGTATATTCAAAATGTTTAATGAAATAACAGTCTTGTTAAATATAATTAATGCATGTTTTCCAGTTTTTCCACAGTACAGTGATAAAAAAAAAAGTCTTTGTTACTGTCGTAACCCCGTTGTGTCGGTGAAGTGACACTAGGGGTCTATTTTGAGAGCCTCAGTTGCCTCTGAGTTTTGAGGAAAAGGCCAATGAGAATTGGTGAACAGAACTTGCATGTCCCTCCCTCAGACATACAGGTATAAAAGGAGGAAATCATGCATCTGTTTAGTCAGGTGTTGCACCGAGGATCCGAGAATAAGGTACGGCCATTACAGTGGTTGGTACGTGGTTGGTGTTGTAGCAAGAGGGACACAACGTCTCGTTCCCTTCATCCGGTTATGGGGGTTGCGATAGTAACTTAGACATACCCTACTGTCAATCACTCGACATTGTGTTGGTGAAATGACACTAGGGGTCCCTATCCAATAATGGTAGCAGGGCGTTGTATGGAATTTGATCACGATGTAGGCACAATTATCTCCCACTCGAATCATGTCCATTCAGAACACCCTGAGTAAAGTCAGGCTAGGCCAAGGTTGCACTGTTCGTCAGTACCAACGAATACTAGGTCTCATGGCATCTGTGTCCTCTGTGATCCCTTTGGGCATTCTGCACATGAGACCGTTTCAGTTGTGGCTCAAAGCCAGGGGATTTCATCCAAGGGCCAATCCCTTAGGCTGATAAGGGTTTCGCGCCGTGTGCAACGTACCCTTGCTATGTGGTTCAGACCCTGGTTCCTCACTTTGGGTCCCACTCTAGGTGAGTCTTGCCATTTCAGGTTTCTAATGACAGATGCCTCCCTGAAGGGCTGGGTAGTAGTTTTAAGTGGTCGTCTAGCTCAAGGGGAATGGGAGGGTCATCAGCTTGATTGTCACATTAACTCTCTCAAGTTGATGGCTGTATTTCTGGCCCTGAAATACTTCCTCCACAGGCTGCCATGTTTTGGTGCGGGTGGACCACACAGCGGTAGTCTCTTACATAAACCATCAAGGAGGTATACATTCATGCCATCTGAACAGACTGGCAAGGCAGATTCTCCTTTGGGCCCAGGGAAAGCTCCTGTTAATCAGAGCAGCTTATATCCCTGGATGCCTGAATGGGAGCAGATTTACTGTCCAGACAGAAAATACAGACGGGGGAGTGGAAACTAATAAATCTGGTTGAGATTTTACAAGAGCAGAAGTGGACCTTTTCGCCTCCCAACAGACAGCACAATGTCCCCTCTACTTCTCTCTGAGTTACCCAGCCCCCCTGTGTCTGTACGCGATGGCACATACATGGCACAAAATGCTCCTGGGAGTCTTGGCCAGAGTTCGCCAGCAAGGGTCCTGCCTCTTACTGATAGCACCGCACTGGCCGAACAGGGTATGGTTCTCGGAGATAATGTCTGTCCTCGACGGCTCGCCTTGGGCGATTCCGGACAGGAGGGACCTTCTGTCTCAAGTGCAGGGGACAATGTTTAATCCCCGGCCCGAGCTGTGGAACCTTCATGTTTGGCCCCTGAAGGGTACCAACTGAGGGACACTGGGCTTTCACCTGAAGTTATCGAGACCATTCTAAGTGCTAGGGCTCCCTCTACTAGAACTTACTCCAATAAATGGGGTGTCTTTGAAAGATGGTGCAGTGCACATAATGCAGATCCAGTTAACTTCCAGATTGCTTCAGTTCTGGACTTTCTGCAGGAAAAATTATCAGGAGGCACATGCCCCACCACTCTCAGGGTTTACGTGGCCGCTCTATCGGCTTGCCATGCCTTGATTGACGGGGTGCTGTTGGGGAGACATCCTCTCCTCACTCGCTTCGTTCGTGGAGCCATGTGACTGAGACCTCTTGCTATGACCAGGATCCCTTCATGGGACTTAGCAATAGTCCTTGAGGTTCTGGTTGAGACCCCCTTAGAACCTCTAGAGTCAGCGTCTGATAAACTTCTGACTCTAAAGATGTTTTTTTTTTATGGCAATTAAATAATTGGGGGTTTAGGGGATCTACAGGCTCTGTCTGTCTTGCCAGCCTGCTTAGATTTTGCCCCAGGAATGGCTAAAGCAATTTTGCACCCTCATCCTGACTACCTGCCTAAGGTTTCTTTCTTGACTGTACATCCGGTCACTCTCAAATCCTTCTGCTCCCTGACGTTTACAATGCCGGAGCAGGAAAACCTTCACAGACTTTGTCCAGTCCATGCCCTTCAGACTTATGTCCACCGCACTAGCCAGTGGTGTAAGTCAGGGAAACTATTCCTTTGCCATGGGGGCTGCAACAGGAGGGCGGCCGCCATCACGCAGACTATGTCGCATTGGGTGAGGGATGCTATTGCCCTGGCCTATGAGGCGCGCGGTCAAGCTTCGCCAGTAGGTATCAGGACTCACTCTACCAGAGGGGTCGCCTCCTCTAAAGCCGTGGCTAGAGGTGTCCCTCTGCAGCATGTTTGTGATGCAGCAGGTTGGTCCTCTCTGCACACATTCATAAGATTTTATAATTTGGAAGTTCATGCCACTCCGGGCTCTTATGTCCTTGAGTCAACATCACAAGCTCATGGCTGAGACCTCTTGCGCTCTAGTGAGCACACTACACAACCGTAAGTGGTCCGGACATACACAGTGTGGCGGCGTGGGTATTCTCGTTCCCAAAGCGCTAAGTCAGCGCAGCATAAATTGTAGCTTTTTGACAGGGAACATCTCAGTTTACTTAACTGTAACACCTGTTCCCTGATAAAAGCAGAACGAGATGCTGCGCTTCATTGCCGCACTGGGATGCCCCAGGATTGCTCTTCAGACAAAATACCTGACGATGCACCTGTGACGCATCTATCTATAGCCCTGCTACAGGTGCATCCAATGATGTCACCAGCAGAGGCTATACATTCTGGTCAATTTCATTGACGTGTTGCACACACATCACAGCTGGTCACACCTAAAGTTGTTCCCAAAGCGCTAAGTCAGCGCAGCATCTCGTTCTGCTTTTATCAGGGAACAGGGGTTACAGTTAAGTAACCCGAGACGTTTTATGCTAAGCTGAAATGCTATTTCTAGCCATTTTACATGCATATGTTACCAGACACGATCATGTTTTTTTTTCAAGAAAATTCACTTTTTTCAAGAAAATTCACTGGGTCATAATTTATTTTTTTATAGTAAGATCTTTGATATTAATGCAAAAGTTGCATTGTTGATCATTTTTGTATTGTTTTCTTGTAAAAATATCTAAAAATCTTTCAAATAAGATACATTTGATTGATCTTGTTTTAGAATCAACACTGCATAATATATTTAGATTTTTCAGAAAATGAATTTTTAACACTTTTGTCTTACTGTACAGGCTTTTGTAGTCAAAACAAGTGAAAAAAACAAGAATTATTCCAAAGTATTTAGAATACATTACTGACCTTGAGTAATCTAACGGAATACATTACAAAAGTAACTCTCCCGACCCTGATGATATGTGTGATCTACCTCTTAAATACAGTCTTAAGTTAATGAATAGCACAAATTACAATTGCCTATACACACTAACTTCAATACATGGTAGAATTACACTTTGCAGTGTTTTTAAATATGAGGTATGTCCTGCCAGATTTAGTTTAATGTTAACCAAGTCATACTGTAATTCAGAGAATCTGTTCTGATTAAATTTCCTTTATGAGAAATGTTCTTTTTCTGTAGCAGACAGAGAACTCACCTGATTTCTACAAAAATGCTGATTTGTTCTACATTAACAGATTTTCTGTTTTCTTGGTTGGGTGCAGTGTACATGTTTCTATTCCTTAGATATAATAACAGCTACAACAGTACTCATAATATTACTCAAACATGTTCTCTTTGCATTCCAGGCATTATTTAAAGTTTTAGAAATAATATTGATTGAATTGTAGTCTAGGGGGAAACAGATGACAGGGACTAAACACAACACAAATATAGGGCAAACAACCAGAGAAGATCAGGTGGACGATCAGGAGACCCGGGAGACCAGAGCAGATGAGGCAGATGGCCATGAGACCAGGGATACTAGAGCAGATCAGGTGGATGATCAGGAGACCCAGAAGACAAGAGCAGATCTGGAGGATGGCCATGAGATCCAGAAGGCCACCTTCAAGATAGGGACTGGATCAGGAGGCCTGGCTGGCAGCCACATGACTGAAACAGGGTCAGGAGGCCTGGGTGGTGACCACAGACTAGAGACTGGAGCCGTAGAAGGAGGAGCCGTAGGACATTCGAGGGATGAAGCCATGGAAGGCGGAGCCATGGAAAGGTTGAGGAGTGGGGCCATGGAAGGCGGAGCCGTGGCAGGCTCGAGGGGTGGAGTTATGGTAGTTGGAGCCGTAGGAGGCTCGAGGATCAAAGCAGTAGAATGTGGAGCCGTGGCAGGTTCGAGGGGTGAAGCCGTAGAAGGCTAAGAGTCCAGGAAGACTTCTGAAATGTCCTCAGTGGTCGTGGGCATGGAGAGAGTCTCACAAGCGATCTCTATGGTTGTGGGCATGGACTGAGACACATGAACGACCTCTGTGGTCGTGGGTGAGGACAGAGACTTGGGTTCGACCTCTGAATGTGAACACTGTGTTGAATCAGAAAAGTGTGTATATTTGGCAAGGACACAAAACAGACAGTAATATTCAGGGACGGGTAAGTTCGCTCTGTTCAGCTGAATAAAGGGAGCCGCCAGATCCATTTTGCTTGGGTCGGTTGTTCAGTTGCAATGAAGGAGGTCACGAGTGCAGGATGAAGTGTCAGCTATATTAATAAAAATGAGGGCTGTCAATTGATTAACATTTTTAATTGTATGAATTACATGGTGACCTGATTATTTAATCGCATATACAAATATTTGCTGAGAAAGCCCCTCATATATCAATAATATAATATGTAATGATGAAATAATTATACATTGTTATCTTTAAATATTTAAAAACAAAACAGGGGAGAAATATTAACAACCGACAAAGGAGAACAGATAACACAGCAATATATACACAAGGGATAATTTAGGTAATAGAAGACAGGTGAAAATAATGGGGAACAGCTGGAGGTGATCAGAGCAGGGAATTATGGGAAGTGTAGTCCAGGGTGAAACATATTACAGAGGCTAAACATAGGACAAACAACAGAGAATCGTAACAACATGTTATAAAAAAGGGCCACAGTGCCAAAAATGTATGCAGTACAATATCATCATTTAGAGCATATTTAGGCACATGAACTAGATGACAATGTGCTTAGCACAGTTTTAAACTTACACAATTAAACAAACAGTATCTGAACTTCTAGGATTGGCCTATAGCAAACTCATTCTTAGAGTTGGAAAGTAGGCAGGCCTTTACCTTGAGCTGATGCCAGTCGAGCCCCATAACTCAAAAAGATGGTAAGAAGTACCAGAGAGGAGCAGATGATGCTCATGACTCCCTCCTTCAGCTCCTAACCATGATAACAAAGAACAAAAAAACTACTTAAGCTTACCAAGACACAAGTAAATGTAAATAATCAGGTAATATTGTTATAAGCTCATGCTCAATGGTGTGCTTTATGACATAATTATTATTTTTTTCATGATTAATTTCATACGTCTACAATAAAACAGCATAAGAATAATTACAGGAACGTGTAAGAAAGCATGTGGTAGCAGTCATAATCAATACAATAGTTAAAGGCCAGGTTAATAATGGTGGCTATTAGGGTGGATGGGTGCTTTTTAGAGAAAATATTTGGCAAACGATCCATAGAATTTCTAATAAAGCTTTATAACCCATGACATTTGATGATTATAATTAGTGTCTATCTGTCTGCAATATTATCTATGACTCTCACACACAGAAGTATACACTTCTAATGAAAATTCTGGTTCCTCACAATAATGAAGGAAAGAAAAAAAAAAAGAAAACTATTTATTAAAATGTACAGTATGTTAAAAATACTCATGTCTTTATTTTCATTTCTCCTTGTCACAAATGGGATGCCCTGACATATTTCAGTTCAGATTGCTTCGCTAACTATTCATTCAGACCAATTTATGCACAGGTTAATACATTATTTGTATATAACTGATTCAAAAGATAAATTTGCCCAGAAATAAAACAAAACTATTGGTTACAAACCATATTTAAGAGCAAATATTTATCTATAGCAGAGCATAAGCAGAAAAACTGATGCACTATTGAAATTTCCACTACTTTTCCAGGCCTGGCACACAAAATAAAAAAATTCCCTATCTTCCTAAGTCAAATAGACTTACAAGGCAAGTGTGTTTCTGATGTCAAGTGTCCACAGAATTAACACCAGCTCACTTCCCTGTTTACAGGAATGCAGCATGCTCAAAGTGGCCCTCACACTTTCACCGGCATGTCTCAACGTGAATATGTCAGAGTGATGTATTAGTCAGAAACTCTGACGGGCAAGGTCTTCTCCTAAACCTTTTATGGCTTTCTTTTCAATTTCAGCCCATTGGTGATGTTTGTGCACATCTAATCTACATCCTCCAACTGAGGTCACATGAACTGTAGGAGTTTCTGCAGTTAAGACACTGAAAGTGAAGGTGTCAAACAAAATAACACTACCCCAGAGTGTGCACTATCTCCACCTCTGCTGAAGTTGAGAATAGCTCTACAGGGTTCTCACACTGTTTAAACAAAGAATTTCCATGACATTACCAATAATTACAGGATGTTTTAGAAATCGTTGAACAAGGATATCTTGGGCAAATTTCCATTTGTATATCAGTTACTAATCTTTTGAATTACTAGTCTCAAATTTGATTTTCATTACAAGAAATCACATTGAGTGTATTTACATGCAGCTTATTACAGTTTATTAAAAAAAAAAAAAAAAAACACTGACAACGTAAAACACCCTGGGTTTACATGAGATTTAAAATCATTGCTTTATACTTTGCTTCTTATGTCAATACACTTGTGCACTTGCAGACATTATATTAGGTGGTAAAAATGCCAGTAAATACCCCAGCACACTCACAGCGAAAAACTTCTTCGCTCAGAGCCAAAAACTAGTTTGAAACAAATGAGCAATGGCATTCTGTTTGAGAACATTCAAACACAGGCCACACTACCGGGGAGGCATATAGAGATACATATAAATAAGAACCCACAATTAATATGACATTAAAATTTGTTATCAATGATTTCGTGCTTTATTCATGTGTAGAATTTACATAGGATCAGTAATAGAATCTATTTTAACTTGTCGATGATGATGTACAATGATATGTATGCAGTAGATAATGTGTCATTTGTAACGTTTACATTCCTACACCGATTATGCTTAAGAAGCAACAATGTGTATGGTCATGTAAACTGCTTAAAAATAAGCATTCCCATAAGGTCATTCCATTCTAAGTGACTGGTAAAATTTTGACGTGAAACGCAGAGAAAAAGCTGATGATTTCAAATCTCGTTTAGGTGCGTTTTTCTTGCATTGTCAGATTTTTTGAACAAGATGATTTTTTGGTAATTGTCAGCATATTGTGTGCATGTAAACATACTCAGTTTATCCAATAAGCCATTTTGTGCCTTGCGAGCACTCACAAAGAGTAATTTCTTTCCAATGAAATCTTTTAGAACTGAGCAGAACAACACAATTTTATATTCACTTTAGAAATGCATTTTTTAAATTTTCCATGACTTTTCCAGGCCTGGAAATTACTATTTAAATTCCCTGATATTTTCAGATACAGGATGACCCCAGCTCTATTTTCTGAGCCGACATCACCTTTCATTGGCTGCCCGCACATCTGTTTGTATCATTCAGATTCTTTTATTTACTGCCTCACTTCTCACAGCAAAATTAACATTGTTCTTGTAAACAAGACAACATCCATTTCAGGTGAGAGAAGCGGAGATAGCCCATTACCTGTTTTCAAAGCCTTTGGGAAATTTCTCATAACCATTCGCTTCCATGCACAGAAAAATGAATTCAAATTAAAGCTTGTGCTTGTTTTGTTCACTTTCACTTTGTTTGCCTTGTAGAGAAAGAGTAAGCAGCTGGACCACACAGATAAAGGAAAGAGTCTCTCTCATATTCTGCCTTGGCTCAATGCCCAGCAATCTGAAGTGAATGTCTACAGTCGAAATGACAAAAGCACTAGTTAGGGAATCAAGGATGTGGGTTACAAACACATCAAGGCCACAATTCATAGCATTACAATGAAAGATTGATAGTTACAAAACAATAATTCAGCACCATCTAAGAGAATGGCTAAAAGAAACAATGTGTATTTTAATAAACAAGCACTTTAATTAGCCATTGTTAAAGTGTCTACAGTTTGTTCTGTGGACTATTGACAGGAAGGAGGTTGTCAAGAAGACGCACAGTGTGTTGTTTTCATGTGAGATCCTGGAAGCTCAGGGAAAGAGGGGGTGTTATGTTAAACTCTCTCTCTCTTTAGCACAGTGCAAACCAACAAAACATTTTATCACTGTATTTTCTACTCTTATTTTACACATTGTATATTGTGCTGTCAACTGGTTGCCAGGTTATAAACACAGCAAAGAATGACTATTTTGTGGATGAAACAAACAAAAACTTTCAGGATTTTAAGGTTTAAACATAAGTGAATGTGTAAGGGAAAGTGTATTTTAGCTGTGGTGACTGTAACCAATTCTTTTGTTTGTTTTTTCATGTTTTTTTTTTTACAATTAATATTTTTGGCTTCACTTTATTTTAACAGGTCCTACAATTATTATGAGGGCATAAAAGCTCTATGCATATTATAAAGTAATAAGCAAAATGCAGTTTAATTATTTTTTGTATACTATAGCATGCCACACTGTAAACTATCCATTTACAGAAATGTTCAGAAATGCATAATGATGCACATCATTGGGATGGAGTTGCAGATTCTACTTGAAGAGGAGAAAAGAGAGAGCATTTGGTTACACAAACTAGACAGACATATCAAACAAGAATAGAGAGCTGTGGCATTTGTAATCATGTCTGCGGCACTGTTTAACCTTCAATCACAGCTGTTTTGCAATCATGCTTCTCCAAAAGAGCATCTATCTATTTTTTTTTTTACTGCAGTGTCTTTGAGGCACATCCCTGCACTCAAGGCAGAGATAAACTAGAACTGTTTTCACTTGAGTTTGGTTTATATAACTAAACCTAATTCTGGGGGAAAGGAATAGTCTGTGAGATATGTAGAAATCGTATCTTCACCAAGTAGCAGATGGTGGTTTCATTAGACAGAGCATAATTATAATTTTTTTTCATGTTGCCTCTTTGACTCCCATGGGCTGTTTAAAAAAGTCCTGCCAGAAAGTCTTAGACAGAGAGTGTGCTGAAAACAGTTGAGGAAAAGATTATGAACTTACAAAGGTCTGCAGTGCATACATAAAATTTAAACCACCTTGCCTGAGGGTTATGTGCATGCATCTCACTGTCCTTCAGATTACACTTTGAAAAGCTGCATCAAAACTGGCAAGCAATATTTACAATGAATACTTAAATCAAAATAATTATTAAAGAAAAGGATGTGATTGCAATGCTGCACACTGCAGTTGCTACCAGAATACATCACCTCCTATTACAGAAAGGAGCTGAGGGATTTGGTGATATTTCAAAAAGTATCTGTGACACGATCTCCCCAGGCACATGCAAGGAGAGATGGTCTGTCTCTGAACTGTCTATGTGCAAGCACCACTGTACCACTGGAGGGCAACGATTTGGGCAAAAAGTAATAAAGGTTTTTCCACAAACCATAGTGGGAAAAATGTGAAAAAAGGGAAGTACTTGGATTACTTGCATGTGGGATCAGAAAGCATATACCACTGTTCAAATAATTATATTTATTCCAAGTAGCCTTTTTTGAGGTTATAAATATCATCCCTGTGAATAAGTATAAGTGTGTCATTGTGTGCAAATGATTAGTGAATAGTATATTAAAATAATGAAACAAAATAAATCTGCTGCAATATTACATGTTATACTATAGAATAAGCATTTCCATCCTATTCAAAAAGTTTATGAAAGTAGTAAAAGGTCATATGGATCGGATTTTCCTATTTCAATAATTACATTTAGCTCTAGGCAGCTATTTCTCAGTTGTTGTTGTTGTTGTTTTGTTTTTGTTTTTCCTCAGGGATGCACGCCGATGTAGAGTTCTCCAATGGGACTGATACAGAAAACACAAATTTACCTTCTGCAATCCTTAATCCAATAAACTATGCAACATTAATCCACAGAAAACTGTTCTTGATGTAATCCAGTGTGCTGAAAGAACTTCCAAGAGTCCTCTCTTTCGTGGATAAACTTTTTGCCTCTGAGTTCTCCTCTAACTCCTCTCTCCCCTCCCCTCACATTTGTTTTAATAAACCTTCCCCTTGCTGTTGTCCCTGGATGGGAGAATCTCCAGTATAAGGTGTGATGACATCATCATTTGCTCTAGCTGCATGTGGAAAGCACGCTGCAGGCTTTTTAACTTTTTTTTATTCACTGCTTCCTACAACAAGTCCAGCTTTGTTTGATTCCTGATTTTTAACTGTGATTGGTTATATAACTTATCTGCGGTCATAATGGTAAAATTGTTGTAGGGTTTCTTGGTTCAGGTTTGGGGAATGTACAATTAATATTAATGATTGTAATCACTGATTAATCATACGGTTTGAACCAGGTAACAATACATTCTAAATTGCCCCAAAACAGGGGTTATATAGCCCAAAAGTCTGCTTCAGATATATATAGATAATTAAACACAACGAATTATAATTAATTAGGAATATACATCATATGCAGACAGGCTGTATTAATTTTCAGAACACCTTAATGGAATTAACCCGTACCGCAACCAACCAGTTCGTCCAGCAAACCACTTTGCTCGATACACTGGATCAATTCTCCAGAAGGTTTATTCTTAGTATAAGCTTACTTAATCGAAGCACGTTAACTTACTTTGATAATATCAGCTCGTAGCTTTAGATCGCACATTAAAGAGGCTTTGCTTTATGACCAACAAACACAGACAATCAAGCGTATAATTGGGTTTAATACAAGGAACTAGGATATATCACAAACTTAACAAACGTAGAACACATTTAACAACAAACATTTAACATAGAACAAACAAAGTAAAACAGTAAGGAAAATGATAGCAAACTTGTTACAACAGTTAAACCTTAAGAGCCAGCAAGGGAATTACACACTTTAACGCATTTGAATTTAGATGGAGTAATACTTGCAAAATGGACCTTTGTGTCGCTGAACAAGACTGCGTGTGTGTGTGAATGTCCTCGTTGCGTCCGTGAGATGGAGGATTTCTCTTGGTGCTTCTCGAGCGTGGATCGCTCGCGGGAAGTTCAAAGCATCTTAGGAGTAATGGTTGAAACTGAGAGAGAGTCCTTTCACCCGGAGGATATCGGACTGCTCCAAAAACGTAGAGTGTTGAGCTTTGTCCGAAGACAAGAAAAAGACTGAGATAAACGCCAAATAAAACAAAAGACATGTCTGACGAGAGTAACACAAAAAGGGAAGAAAAAGCGAGAGAGCTTGAAGCGAGATAAAAGAACGAGAGGACCAAAAGAGAAGAGAAAGAGAGTAAGAGAGTGATTCCACACCAGATCCTGACTTTTAAGGTAGGGAGGTCACGCCTCTTTGGGAGGAATGACCCAATGAGGCTCCTCAGTTTTGGCGCGAGGTGGTTCCCTTTGTCTTGTCAAGGCTAGTCATTTGCCTAATTTATGACAGGGTCCGGATGTGGTTGGAATCACTCAAAAGATGGTAAAACATAGCAGAATACATTTTAATGTAACCGTATATATATATTCAGCTAGGACGAGTCGTAAGGTTTAATTTGATACCAAGAAACTTGTATTTGGTACACTTAAAAGTGAATATATATTCTTAGACCCTTTATATAAGCCCTCAGAGTTTAACTACACAACTAAACAATCTTAACTAGTTTGATATAACAGCAGAAATACCCAAGCTTATGGGAATAAAACATATTTCCTTAAAAATAAGCCATTTCTTGGTTTTAAATGGTATGAGTGTATAGATTTTCAGTGTGTAGATGGCGATATCACGAGTGTCTCTGGAGAGGCTCTTTGGGTTGTAAAAACGTCAATAAGCATTATAACTCCCAGACTTGCTGGCACTACCTCGTGATTTAGATGGGGAGTCACAAGGTGTGGGGGTTTTAGGATCCTTCGCAAAAATGTGTGCATTGCATTCAGAATTAATGAGTTCATGATTTTCCGTTCATACTCTACACTGTGCTGTGGGTAAGACAGGTCTTAAAACTCTGCGACGGATTTCCAGCAGCAAAATAATACAAATAGTAGCCTACAGTATATTTACTGATATTATACTCCCAAGCAGAGGCATAACTAGAGTGAAGGTAGGGTGGGCAGCCACAGGCAGCCAACCTAGGGCCCTGGATGAGAGGGGGCCACAACAGTCAACCAAAAGAAACCATACAAATGACAGCGGGCCCGAGAGGTGATGAGAAAGGACAAAGGCCCCCCAAAGAATGGGCCGGACAATTTCTTTGCACTGGGGCCTGCAAGATGCAAGTTAAGCCACTGCCCTCAATGTTTTTATGGTAACAAAAAACTGTCTGTTCCCTTTTTGTCACTCACTCGACGTTGTGCAGATGAGTTGACACTAAGGGTCACCCTTGGGAGCCCAGACATCTCTGATCTTTAAGAAAAGGCCAATGCGAATTGGCGTGTGGGATTTGCATGCCACTACCCCGGATGTACGAGTATAAAAGGAGTGCCGCTTGCAAACACACACTCAGATTTCTTCTTCGGAGCCGAGCAGACACATTCACTGAGCTGAATAATTCGTGCCGTTCCATTCATCTCTCCTCTTGCTGAAGCTGCTGGATCTATGGGGCATATCACTAAAAGCGCATATAATTCTCTAAAATATTGGCACAAATGAAAGCGTCTTTTTCAAGATGCCCGTTCGTCTGTGTGTAATTATAGGTTGTGGTCGATATCCCTCCGATTCTGACGGCCACAATCGCTGCCTTTGGTGCTTGGGTGCTACCCACGCGGAGTCAGCGTTTGTGGATGGTTCATGTCCTCATTGTGAGCACATGACCATGGCTACGTTGCGGTCGCGGCTCGCCTTCGTAAGAGGGCAAGCCACCCCAGCGGCTCCCCGACTCCGTCCTTCTACCAACGTGTATAAGGCAGGGTTGTTTATCACTGGGGACGATGTGGGTACATCAATGGGAGCCTCTCTGCCAGGTATTCCCACATGGACCTCCCATTCCCCGTCACGCTCGTATGCTCCGACCGAGCTCTGGAGCGAGGATGCCGGTCCTTCTTATGGCGGGCCCGCGATCTCGTTCGGGGGCTCGTGACGATGAAGATGAGTTGTTGATCGCAGCATCGGAAAGTGAGCTCGTCATGTCTGCCGCTGAGGACTCTGCTGGACTCCCACCCTTGGGTGCGGCAGCTCATTCGCAGGCTGACGCAGAGCTGATTTCCATGCTTGCCCGGGCAGCTGCGAGTGTCTGCCTCCTTTACTTTCTACCCGGAGGTGCATGAAGAGCTCATGCATTCATGTTAGGCACCTTTCACTGCCCGCAAATGGTCCTTTAGCTCCTCCGCTCTAACTACACTCGATGGCGGGGCGGCAGGGGGCTATTCGTCCAATCCCCAAGGGGACCAATCGGTTGAGGTGCACCTGTGCCCGCAAAGCGCCGGCACTTGGCAGAGTCACTCGATGCTCCCATTCAGAGCCTGTAGGCTGACATTGTCACTGACAGCTAAAGCCTACAGCGCTGCTGGGCACACTGCTTCCGCCTTGTATGCCATGGTGCTCCTGCAGGTGCACCAAGCCAAGGCACTAAGAGAACTACACAAGGGTAGTCCTGACCTGAGACTAAAGTAGGAGCTGCGCTCGGCGACTGACTTCACCCTCTGAGCGACGAAGTTCATGGCGTGTGCTCTCGGGCAGGCGATGTCCACCCTAGTGGTCCAGGAACGCCACCTTTGGCTCAACCTGGTTGAGTCACGAGAGGACATCAATTTTCGTTTCCTTGACACCCCATCTCTCAGGTTGGGCTGTTTGGCAACTCCGTTGGAGGCTTCGCATGGCAGTTTCAAGGGTAAGAAAGCAGACTGAGGCCATACAGCATATCCTGTCCTGGCAGAGCCATAGACCCCACACTCCGTCTACTCGTTGCCCTGTGCGTCCCCCTGCAGCACCAACACCAGCTCTGTCACAGCCCGGCCCCCAGGCCGGCCTCAGCGTGGAGCTACCCGTGCCCCCAGACGTCACCCACCTCACAGCCGGCCCAGCCCCCAGATGTCACCCGCCTCACAGACAGCCGCCAAGAACCCCAAGAAGGCTTCGAAGCACTCCTGAGACGGGCAGCCCCGGGACTCAGGAAACTGCACTACGGGAGCTGGTAAGCAGATGGGTGGGATGGCTGTCCCCCTCCACCTTGAAGGTGTATGTGGCCGCTATACCAGCACATCACGATGCAGTGGATGGTAAGTATTTAGGGAAGCACTATTTGAGCATCAGGAGAGGCGTGAGGAGTTTACATCCCCCCAGGCCATACCTCGTTCCCTCATGGGACCTCTCCGTGGTCCTTCGGGGCCTTCAGGGAGCTCCCTTCGAGCCCCTTGAGTCAGCTGACATAAAGGCGCTCTCTCTGAAGACTGCCCTCCTGACGGCACTCAACTCCATCAAGAGGGTAGGGGACATGCAGGCGTTCTCTGTCAGCGAACTGTGCCTGGAGTTTGGTCCAGCTTACTCTCACATTATCCTGAGACCACGACCGGGCTACGTGCCCAAGGTTCCCATTACCCCTTTCAGGGATCAGGTGGTGAACCTGCAAGCGTTGCCCCTGGAGAAGGCAGACCCAGCCTTGGCATGGCTGTGTCCTGTGCATGCTCTTTGCATCTACTTGGATCACACACAGAGCTTTAGAAGCTCCGAGCAGCTTTTTGTCTTTTTGGGTGGACAGCGGCAAGGAAGTGCTGTTTCCAAACAGAGGATCGCTCACTGGGTTATCGACGGCATCACAATGGCATACAATGCCCAGCATGTGCCACCCCCTGCTGGTCTGCGAGCCCACTCTACCAGGGGTGTTGCGGCTTCTTGGGCATTGTCCCGTGGCACCTCTCTAACAGACATCTGTAGAGCTGCGGGCTGGGCAACACTTAATACCTTTGCAAGGTTTTATAACCTTATGATTGAGCCAGTTTTGTCCTGTGTGTTATCAGGTGACACAAACAGGTAAGTTTGGGTCAACTGGCCGGGTGTACCTCTTGCGCATAGCGACTTTCCCTCCTTTGAGGTGAAGATGTGCGCTCTTTTCCCAGTTGCGGTCACAAAAAAGTGTGAACCCTGAACGTTCTTCCTCCTTAACCCCTCAACGTGGACCTTATTTGGCCCCATCTGAATTATTTTGTTCCTTTTTTCGGGGAGAACAATAGAGAGAAGGCTATGGCTGGGCCAGCCAGTCCTTAAACTTCTGAGCAGTTAGCTGCTCCCCGGGGTGTAGGGGACTGCTTCATGCCTGCCAGTGTGTTGGGGGTAATTACGCGACGGCTTGCAGCGCTGGCTACGAGGCACACTGAGTTCTGCCCGTCTCGCACCGCCAGTCTGCGTACCCGGTTCAGATCTTGTGGCGTTTTCCATTGGGACCCCTTGTGTCAACTCATCGACACAATGTCGAGTGAGTGACAGATAGAGAAGGCCATGGTTACTGATATAACCTCTGTTCCCTGATGGATGGAATGAGAATTTGTGTCCCTCTTGCCACATCACTGAACCAACCGCTGAAATGGCAGGGTCTTTGGCTCAGCTCCTCAGTGCAAAAACTGAGTGTGTGTTTGCAAGCAGCACTGCTTTTATACCCGTATGTCCGGGGGAGTGGCATTCAAATCCCACACGCCAATTCTCATTGGCTTTTTCGCAAAGATCAGAGATGTCTGGGCTCCCAAGTGTGACCCCTAGTGTCAACTCATCGACACAACTTCTTGTTCCCTTCATCAGGGAATGGAGGTTACATCAGTAGCCATGATGTTTTTAGAAATGTTTTTTGTTCTGTGGGAGGCAATACAGTGTGTACGGAAAGTATTCAGACCCCCTTAAATTTTTCACTCTTTGTTATATTGCAGCCATTTGCTAAAATCATTTAAGTTCATTTTTTGTCCTCATTATTGTACACACAGCACCCCATATTGACAGAAAAACACAGAATTGTTGACATTTTTGCACATTTATTAAAAAAGAAAAACTTAAATATCACATGGTCCTAAGTATTCAGACCCCTAGTTGTTCGGCCCCTATTAGATGGACAAATGGCTCCGTAGATATTTTAGGTATTCACATACCAGACAATTTCAAGAATATTGTCAAATATATCTACGATAAAAAAATGCAAAAAGTAGATAGAATTTTACAGCCATGGAGGAGCAGTTCACTTACATTACAAGGTAGGGTCACATTGATTAACTCATTGGTAATCCCCCAATTTGTTTATTTAATAACGACCCTTCCAACTCCTGACACGTCCTTTGTTAAATGCTTTGAACAAAACATTTTTAAATTTTTATGGAATAGTAAACCAGATAAAATTAAGAGACAATATTTATACAATTCATATGAAAATGGTGGACTAAATCTAAAAAATTTCAAGCAATGAATAGTTCGATAAAGGCTTCTTGGGTTAATAAAATATATAATCACAGACAATGGCTTACCAGTAAAAGATTATATACATTTTTTTATTTCTTTGGTTCGGATTTATTTCCTTTTTTTTCAACTAAAATCATTACATATCAAAGAAATATTTCAGAATCAATTAAAAGAACTTTCGCCTTTTTTTAAAGACGTACTTAAAGAATGGTTGAATTTCCAGTACCATCCTCCTGATACTCCAGATGACATGCAGAATCAGATATTATGGATGAACTCTGAAATTACTATAGGAGACCAACCACTTTTGTGGAATATATGTATTCAAAATGGTTTAATCTTTGTGAATGACTTTTTAGATACATCTGGTCACATTATTTAATTTTATGATTTCTCAATACAATTTAATGAATGTTTGGATTTGTATCGATACAATCAGATTGTTTCAGAAATTCCAATTGGCTGGAAACAAAAAATACAATAAACACAAGCAATTGGTTTATCTCCCAAAAGTACGATGCTGGAAATGGTTACATAATATAAAAATAAATAAAATAATTTACAATTGGAATTTATATTCTGCAGGATTTGCACTTTTTCCTCACAGGGTCTGCCAGTACTGGGAAGATGAAATCAATGTATCAATTCCATGGAAAGAATATTTTCTGTAGATTCATGTTCAAGAATATTCCAGCTAAAAATTTTTTACAACATAATTGCAACTAAAAAAAACGTTATATTTATATCACATTGAAAATAATCCATATTGCAGATTTTGTGAGGAAGAAGAGGAAGACCTATGGCATTTATTTTACTTTTGCCCAGTAGTATATAAATTCTGGTCAAGTGTCCAAGTTTGGTTAAAGACGGCTAGAATGGAATTTACCATAACACCTCAAACTATTGTACTTGGTCATTTTACAGGTAGTTTGCTTGTGATAAATACCATTTTATTAATAGGGAAAATGTTTATTTTTAAAACAAAAGTATCATCATGCTTGTGTTTAGGTTACTTTAAGAATTTTATAAGGTCGCATCTTCTTTTAGAAAAGATAATAGCAGAAAGCAACAATAACTTGAATAAATGGAATAATATTCTATGTTTATTATAAGTATATGAAACCTTTTTTCATGTATGTTGTTGGGGTATGAATGTGAGGACGAATGTATAAGCATGTAGTGTCTTTGTAGATTTGGGTCTGTAAATTGTATTTCTTATTAAATAAAGTTGCTGATCATCCTTGAGATGGTTCTACACCTTCAATTGAGTCCAGCTGTGTTTGATTATACTGACTGGACTTGATTAGGAAAGCCACAAACCTATCTATATAAGACCTTACAACTCACAGTGCATGTCAGAGCAAATGAGAATCATGAGGTCAAAGGAACTGCCTGAAGAGCTGTAAGGATTTGTCAAATTAACCATCATCGAGCTTACTTGAAATGTACACTTGAAATTTGAGTGCATTGTGGGTAAGAATGAGTGAGCAAAAGTAGGGAATGAGTGGCTCTCTCAGAATTCAGACACTCCTACAAAATAGGGAAAACTCGAAATAGTGCACTATATAGTGGATAGGGGGTGGTTTCGGACACAGCGAGTGTTCCACGATCAGGGATGGTACCCTACGTAGGCTGCATTCTATGCATTTAGAGAGCGGCGGTACTGCTGTACAGAACTAATGATCTAAGTACTTACTTTCACTGAAAACTGTAACTACACTGAAATAGGAATCCTCACAGGACTTTAAAAGCTAATAAATAGCGAAAGAAGGCATTATATTCAACATTATATATAATGTCCTTGTGGGACATTTTCACGTTTTCACTGTAATAATTACTAGAAATGTTTCCAAACCTCTCTTCTTATTGACAAATGCATTCAGATCTGACAAGATTCCTTAAAGGGTTAGTTCAACCAAAAATTACAATTCTCATTATTTACTCACCCTCATGCAACCCCAGATGTGTATGAATTTCTTTATTCTGCTGAACTTAAATGAAGATTTTTAGAAGAATGTCTCAGCTCTGTTGGTCCATACAATGCAAGTGAATGGGTGGCAACATTTTAAAGTCAAACAAACAAACAAAAAAACATAAATCATCTTAAAAATAATCCTTAAGATTATATCCAGTATATCCAGAAGTGATGTGATAGGTGTGGATGAGAAACAGAGAAACAGATCACTTTCACATTCTTCTTGTGTTTTTGGTGATTCACATTCTTCTCAGCATATCACCCCCTGCTGTCTAGAAAAAAAATATAAATATTGATTTGTTTCTCACCAACACCTATCATATCACTTGTGAAGACATGGATTAAACCACTGGAGTCTTATGGATTACTTTTATACTGCCTTTATGTGCTTTTTGGAGCATCAAACATCTGGGATGGCATGAGTGTTAGTAAATGATGATAGATTTTCATTTTTGGGTAAACTATTTCTTTAAAGTGATAGCTCAGCCATAATGTAATATTCTGTTATCATTTATCTACCCTTGTGTTGTTCCAAACCAGTGTGAGGCTTTGTATTATGTGGAACACAAAATATGTTAAACAGAATGTTAGGGACTGAAAGTCGTGGTCACATTCACTTTCAAAATATATATATATATATATATATATATATATATATATATATATATAACATTCACTGAAAGTAAATAGTGACTCAGGCAAACATTCTGTCTAATATCTCCTTATTGTGTTGCATGGAAAAAAGATAGTCATACGGGTTAGGAATAATATGATGGTGAATGATGACAGAATTTCCATTAATAATACTAATAATTCTGTAGTACAAGTTCAATGTGTATTATATAATGGAATATAGGGGAGTAAACGTCTATTATGTCATTTTTGAATATAATGATTTACTCACTACTTGAGTACTCTTTTAATTGGATCATTTCTTACTAATTTCTAATTTTTTATGTTAGTACTTTTAATTCTACATTTACATTTATTCATTTGGCAGACGCTTTTATCCAAAGCGACTTACAAAAGAGGAAGAACATCAGCGAATCATCTTAGGGAGACAGTGGTACACAAAGTGCCATATTACAAAGTTTCACTATCATCAGAATAGTACACCAAACAGATTTAAGTGCAACAAGAAATGTAAATATTTTTTTTTGTTTTTTTTTTTAGTGACCGGTTAAGTGCTTTTGGAAAAGATGTGTTTTTAGCCGTTTTTTGAAGATCGAGAGTGAGTTAGCTTCCCAGATTGAGTTGGGAAGGTCATTCCACCACCGTGGTATGATGAAACTGAAAGTCCGGGAAAGTGTTTTGGTGCCTCTTTGTTTTGGTACGACAAGGCGACGTTCCTTAGCCGACCGCAGGCTTCTGGTGGGAACGTAGCTCTGCATAAATGTTTTTAGCTATGCTGGAGAAGACCCAGTGACTGTTTTATATGCCAGTATCAGGGCCTTGAATTGAATACGTGCATGAACCGGCAGCCAGTGGAGAGAGACAAAGAGTGGTGTAACATGTGCTCTCTTAGGCTCATTAAAGACCAGACGTGCTGCTGCATTCTGGATCATTTGCAGGGGTCTAATAGCACATGCAGGAAGGCCTGCAATGAGAGCATTACAGTAGTCCAGTCTAGTTATGACAAGGGACTGAACGAGCAGTTGTGTGGCATGTACAGAGAGGAAGGGTCTTATCTTCCTGATATTGTAGAGTGTAAATCTACATGATCTTGCAGTTTTTGAAATGTGGTCTGTGAAATTTAGCCCATCATCAATGGTTACCCCTAGATTTCTGACCGTTTTGGAAGGCGCAACTGTAGTTGGACCCAGCTGCACGGTGATGTTGTGTTCAACAGCCGGGTTGGCTGGAAAGACAAGGAGTCTTTCCAGCCAACCCGGTAATTCTACTTAAGTAATTATGTTTTTGAAGTAATTGTACATTTACTTGAGTACAGTTTTTGGCTACTCTACCCACCTCTGCTTGATAATTTATGTCTATCCAATAAAATTAATTGAAAAAGTAAAACATGGTGTCATCGGAGCAATAGAATGCAGTTCAACATTAACCATAGTGCAGCTAAACTACTTTTGTCATTTTCTCCAGCTCTCTTGCATTACTTGTTGGGGGCATAACCTTTGACCTAAGCCAATCATCTGTCTCCTAACAATTATTTTGTTCTCACTGAGTTCATAGCTTCTTGAGAAACAGGATGTTAGTGGCTGCATGATGGCAGCAATGACTGGAACATCTGGGGGAAAAAAGGTGTTTGACTCTCCTCATGTGACTAAAGCCCACCAGACTGTAGTCCCATTAAGGTAAGCAGTCAGTGAAATAGAGATCAGTATTTAACAGAGCAGTGGACTGCAGATTAATGTTATCTATTAAATAAAACGTAATAATGAATTAAATTTAATAAATTAAACTGTGTATATGTCCTAAGCAACCAATTTCTTACATAGAGGGATTCATACGTCTTAGTCCACATTGAAAATCTGGGATTCAAAATGTAACTGAAATCTGGAAATGAAAAAATCTTTAGTTTTATTATAAAAATAAAAACAAAACATTTGTCACATTAACCATGTTAATTCCTTTGTATGAAAGGTCAGATCGTGCCTCTGTTTACGTATACCAGATGTTCTTTGGAGCGTTCTCAAATTATGCTGGCATAACATGTATCATCTCAAGAATATTCAACCTCCATGTAGCTTTGCTAGTTTCTTTTTTCTCTTATTATTCTGAGGTCTCTTTCCCCCACACATAATAAAGTAATTTAAACTCAAATCAATATTTAATGTTTATTATTCATTTATTTGGTAAGTAGCTATGTGCAATGCAGTTTAATGCACTGTACAGTCAGACAGCATTATCGCAAAATACAACAAGATACAAGACTTAATCACACTGTCAATGTATTTTTTAATAATAAAGACTTTCTGAATGTACTAACCCCCCAATTCCCAAGGGATACAAACAGGCCACCGTTAATATGGAGCCCAGCCAAAACATGTTTCATCTGCGGATAGACCATTAAATAATATGACATAGATGACTAGCATTCATATTCCGTCAGGGTTCCACATATCAAAGATTTTATGACTCCCTGCCTGGAATTGGTATCAGCATCTAAGTTCACACAGCAGTAAAGATGGGGTGGGTGGGAATAGCTTTCTTCACAGAGGACCCTATATACGGAAAAGCTTGGAAATGCATGCTGTATTTTATTTATTTTTTTAAGATCTGTAAATCTAGTAATCTAATCAGATTTTCTTAATCATTCAAATGGATCTATGAAGTTTTATGAGAAAAAGAAAGTTAATTAGATAATGAAGAAAGGCCTAGGGACTCAAAATGATTCCAGGAATTGTGTGATTCCAGTATTCCATCAATAGTTTGTTATGTGTGACATTATTTCAAACATTTCTACTTTCTGGACATTCGTGATGTGGCTAATAATCAGAATGGAGTTTAAGGGTGGGTAAGCAAAGAACCTTTCAGTGAAGAGAAATAGCTATCCATGAGGGCACTCACTAGGGGACTCTTATGGGAGGTGTTCAGAGGAACCTACTTGCCCATAAGCTATAAACTCCCTCTAAATCCTTAGACCATACAGTCTCTCATAGTTTTTTCTTTTTTCAGTGGCGGTTGATCAGAGGAAGCTAGACAGGCTGAGCCTCCTCAAAAATACAGTATATTAAAAATGAACGTAACAACTAAAGTGGTGCATTTATATTTCGTTAGTATGCATCATTAGTTAACTGACCAAAGAAATGGATATTCAAATAACACAACATCATTTGTTCCAACCAAAATGCTGCTGAAAAATAAGGCAAAAAGGAGGCCAAATAAAATTTGTGTTCTTCCATACTAATACCAATCTATTAACAATCATTATCAGAGGTAACCTTTAAAGCTAATTAGCTTGATTAATGCTAGCATTAGGGCAGCATCACACCTGCTTATGGTAAGCCCAACAGGTGAAAAGAGACCTTCAAATTTAGCAAAATATTGATGAAATAAAAATTGAAGAATAGCAAAAGAAGTGAAAGACTGATCAACAGGGCCATACAAAATTCAACTATATTATTGATCAATCAATGTTGCTCAACAATAAAGTTGTATTATTATTATAATTATTTATTATTATCCTCTTGCTGCCCTTATCGGTCTCTTCTCCATGCCTCAAATTCCTTCCCCATTTCAGGCTTTTGTTTCTTCACATTTGGGAAAAGATCAGTTGAGGGAATAAAGCCTGACAGTCTCTTTATTGGCCTTTTACTGTATTTTCATTCCATGGATGAGGGATGGGGAATGGAAGGTGGGGGCTAGGGGGGACCATAGATCGTCAAGGGCATCAAAGAATGTAAAAAAATAGAAGAGTCTGAGAGAGGGCAAGAGAAATCCTGTTCTTTCTCACCAAATGCCCTTGGTGAATTCTCAAATAGGATCACACAGCGAAGTCAATGCTCAAGGACCGGGCACACCTGTTCAGCCATGAATTGGATTTGATTTCAAGGTTCAGCAAAGTGACAGATATGAATCATCCAATCTACGTATGAGCTTGAACACAGACCCATAGACACATGAAAAAGCCTCACGGAGAGAGACTAAACTGTAATACATTCACAACTGAATTGTGTCATGTTTTTCTTTTGTCATTTTGTTTACAAAAAATTAAAATGCATAAACTGAGCAAGAATACTAAAAGATATATAAAGCCAACAAAGGGTGTTCGCTGTCCTTTTCTGCATATCACGGCGCCATTTTGTGGTCCGTTCCACATAACGTGGCGGCTCATTTTAGCTTATCGTGGCCCATTCGGCCAGTTTCGCGACCAACCCACTGGCCTGCTCAGTTCTCCCCATGGCCAATCCGACCTTGATCAGCCCTAAAATGTGTTGGCCCACCGGGAAAATGCCGGTATGCCAGATTACCAGTCCAGCCCTGGTGGAACCTCATAAGCAACAATTTGCAGGTCAAACAAAACAAATGTTCAACAAATTGCAACTCGCTAGAAAATTGCAAATTGATAGAATATGACATTAGCATGTTGCTAAGCTAATGCCACAAAACTTGAATAGGCATAAAAATACATGACACTCACAAATATTTGTTATTTTGTAATTATGCAGAATTATTTTTAATGATACTTTTCAGTATTGAATGCGTTTATTTATAATCAACATTTCTCTCACCTTGCCCAACATCTTTATCATCTCACCTATTATGATTGAAATGTTACCTCCATACTCCATATAATTGGAACAGTCATAGTAAAAGAAAAAGGTTCTGGCCACAGATTGTTAATCTTAAATATTGTGCCATACAACCAAAGGCATCCATGGAGACCCAGATTACTCACTAATGGGTTATCAGGAAATCATCACTGCTAAAGTACGACTGGTCCAACCACAGATCTTCAAACTACAGGGTTTAGACGGGCGGAGATGACAGACAGAGATAAAGAGGCAACATAAGGAGATAGATTGGTGTTTCAGTGTTTCAGACAATGGCTGACACTTCTGCACATCCAAGGCCAGAAACAGCACAAAATAGGTCCCACATGGCCAACTGACATATATTCAGACTATTCCATTTTCAGCTCCATTTAGGCAGGGAGAAATGGATTTCTCTTCTCTTTTAGATTTGTAACAACTAGCACCTAATAAACATAATAATAATAATAATA
Source organism: Xyrauchen texanus (assembly GCF_025860055.1). Classification (NCBI taxonomy): domain Eukaryota; kingdom Metazoa; phylum Chordata; class Actinopteri; order Cypriniformes; family Catostomidae; genus Xyrauchen; species Xyrauchen texanus. Next base: position 27,660,586 of record NC_068285.1, on the reverse strand, counting down.
ATAAAACAAATATTGAGTAAATAGTTTTCTTAAAAATATATGTCCACATACTGTATGTGGAGAGTGAGACTAAGTTTAAAATAATAATCATTTAAAATAATACCAAGCTATAGAAAGTCATTTTTTTTTTCATCAAATTGTTTATGTTTCCAGGAGTGTTATTTCTGTTTTTCAGACGTTACAGACAATACAGCTGATTTTCTGTAAAGCTGAATAAATAAGTCACCATCATTCAATCACTGCCAAACATGTTAAGATAAAATATAGCATTATAAATTCTATGAAAATTAATCTATGTTCTTATTACATTGTCCCATTTCTGCCAAATATGTTGAGTGATCCAAACATCATCTGCAGCCTGAAACTGAACTTTTGATCAGACTTCAGGAGTGAATGCACTTAGCTGCAAAGAAAGTTATAGGATGCTCCCTATTTAGTGAATGTCTTAACCTCCAGTGTGCTGTTTGTCTGCAATGGTCTGAGAACGGTTCAAAATGCAATTATTTTCATCCTAACTCCACATAAAGCCTCTGTAAGCAACTTTTTGATGAACCAATTGATCGGTTATAGAGTATGTTTATAACAAAATCTATATTAAAATGAAGCGAAATGACCCACAGATGTGTTAATGTTGAAACTAATTCGGCTTAAATTTATTTGAAGTATGTGTCACTTATGGCAAAGCCAAAATACAATGTCGATGCATGTGGAGGGTCACAGGTTAAAGTTAAGTTTAATGAACACATCCAAATCAGCAATCACAAACGTAGTAGGTAATACAGGCAATCCAATAAGGGAAACAATACAAAAGGGGTAATCCAAGAATGTAATTCCAATAAACAGGCAGAAGATCATAACATGAAGCAGAACAAGATACCAACAGGTAAACACTTGGTAAGGCAGGTAAACTGGCAATATTTGCAGTATTTGAGTGAGTGTGCATGGCGTATATACATAACAGACAGGAAGTGACAAGGCAGGAACTAATGTTGCAGGAAACAGGAAGTGACAGAGTTCAGAATTCAGATGAGGGCTCCCTCTGGTGGACGGGAGAACACTCAGAAGTTACACTTAGCCTAGGTCTCCATTATTGTATTTTTATGCATGAGCACAGTATTTGTTTCTTGGAATATATGAGATTTAAATGCTTTAAGTTGTGAATTGAAACTGCTTTTCTTCTAAAATAATTGGTTTTAATGAATTACATAGTGTTCCCCGTCTGTCGCTCACTTCGACGTTGTGTTGAAGAAGCGACACTAGGGGTCTTTCTTGAGTGCGAGAACATGACCATGGCAATGTTGCGGTCGCGGCTTTCCTTCCTCAGAAAGAACGCCACTCCAGCTGCCCCCGCATAGCTCCTTCTTCCCACGGGATTGAGGACAATGTGGCTGGCGATGGAGGCTTTCAGGGACCAGGTAGTGAACCAGGTAGCAAGCGCTGCCCTGGGAGGAGGCAGGCCCAGCCCCTTCGTTGCTGTGTCTGGTACGTGCTTTGCATATCTACTTGGACCGCATGCAGAGCTTTAGACATTCTGAGCAGCTCTTTGTCTGCTTTGGCGGACAGTGGAAAGGGAACGCTGTCTCCAAACAGAGGCTTTCCTACTGGGTAGTGGACGCCATTATATTGGTCTATCACACCCAGGCCCTGCCCCCCCCCCCTTGCGGGTCTGAGCACACTCAACAAGAAGTGTTGCTTCCTCATGGGCACTGGCAAGGGGCACCTCCCTAGCAGACATATGCAGAACAGCGGGTTGGGCAATACCCAATACATTTGCGAGATTTTACAATCTCAGTGAGTCGGTTTCGTCCCGTGTTTTCTCAGGTCCGAGCCGGTAGAACTCGGTAACACGCTGACAAACTGACCGGGTGGATCGCTTGCACCTAGCACCCTTTCCCTCTGCTGAGGTAAAATCGTGCGCTCTTACCACAGGAGATCCCACTAACTCGGCTGACTGGATGACTCCTCCCTAGCCCTCTGGTCCACGAATTCAGCGGAGGAATTCGCCTCTCAATCTCAATCTACCCTGTACTGGAATAGGTGCTCCACAGGTCGGGCTCCTATGTGGACTTCCCCTCCCCCCATGTGTATTTTCCGCGGTACGGTCCCCTTGCGAGCGGACCCGCGTGTTCCTTAGGCAGTTCCCTGGTCACCGTGTCTGTAGCAACTCCTCCCTCCCAATGAGGTAGAATCTACCACCGCGCCATTCTCCACATGAGACCTAAAAGCCCATGTGATGTAGTTCACCACTCTATACCTCCCCCAGTCTGGGCAGGTGTGGTCTCCACAGGGTTTGTCCCCCCTGAAAGAATAGGAAAACTGGGAAAGATTGCCTTCCCCAATGCATATGATCGCGTTAAGATTTAACTCTATGCGAGAAACATAGATAGAGAAAAGGCGTGGCTGGCACGGCCTGCTCCCATGCTTGGCACGTCGCCTTGTTCCCCCGTCGGGGGTAAAGAACCAGAAGGCTTTGATGATTTTATGGGGCTGTGGGGAAGGGTATGTGCAGCCTGACACAGCCGGTCGCTTTTGCACATAAAATACCTGCTTGCTCCTGTGTCAGCATTACACGTACATTGTTCAGCCCATGGCGTGATTTAAATTGGAGCCCAAGTGTCGCAACTTCGACACAATGTCGAAGTGAGCGACAGACGGGGAACGTCTAGGTTACAGATGGCAATATTTGCAGTATTTGAGTGAGTGTGCATGGCGTATATACAGGAAGTGACAAGACAGGAACTAATGTGGCAGGAAACAGGAACCGTTATTGCCTCCTCAGAAAAATCCTCAATAAAACAGACGCATTTCCCTCCCTTCCCCAGCATGCAAATTCTGTTTGCCAATTTCTCATTGGCCTTTTCTCATAGATCAGAGATGCAAAAGGCGCTCGAGAGACACCTAGTGTCGCTTCTTCAACACAACGTCTTGTTCCCTCCATCAGGGAACGGAGGTTACATCCGTAACCTAGACGTTATGGATGACGTGTTTTGATAGTATTTGTGTATGGATATGATTGCATTGATAATTTAATTTGGTCACAATAACTGACACAATTACAACATTTTCACCACATCGGTTGTAATATGGTAGATAGATGAGGTAGACTGACTCCATGGGAATTCCTTGTGCACTCACAATCCTTAAATGTTCCTTAAATCTTCCAAACTTGCACCTCAAATCTGATTCTAACATGAAACCAGACTTTCACCAAATGCATTTTCCAGGCTAAATGTAAACCAGCCTTCATTCTTCACAGTATGTTTTTTACTTCTTCCTTTCCTTCTACTTCTTCCAGCTGTCATTTGGACTTGAACTCTGGAAGAAATATCACAAAGCAGGCATTTTACTTACATAATTTAGCTTCCAAAACACATTCATGGAAATTATAAGGACATTTAAAGGAATAGTTTCCCCCATTCCAAAAAAAAAGACATATCTGTCATTATTTGCATACTCTCTTGTCATTCGAAATTTATGTATGCTTTTGTTTTTCCAATGGCACACACAAGCAAACTTTTCAAAAATCTTTTTGCTGCTCTTTTCCATAAAACAACAGTCTATAGTGATCACGACTGTGGACCATAATATATTCCACATAATGCACTATATTCGTATTTATTTATTTTAAGCCAAAAATTTGTTTGTGTGAGGAATCAAATAGAAAATGTTCCTGTCAGGTGCTGCTCTCAAATCTTATTCACCATAGATTACCATATATTTGAACTGACATATCACGTTCAGTTAGGACACACACAAGATGTTGGTTTCAATAATGCCAAACCCTGCATGTCACTCTTTTCTCAGAACTTTAGATTTCACCATATGGACTACTTTTTTGTTGCTTTTATGTTGTCCAGTGCATTTTGAAGCTATCCAGATGTGGTCACTAATTGTCATTGCACAAAAAAAGAGCTGTGTAAACATTCTAACGTTTTCTCATTTTCTGTTACACAAAAAAAAAAGAAGAAAGAAATACAGCATTTTGAACAGCACGAGAGAACTTGGGGCCAATATAACCACTCTCCATAGCTCAGTAAAAACTACAAAGAAAAACAGAGCAAAGCTGTGGACTAGAAACAACAATTGGAAAGGGAATAGACTCAAATCTGCCACTGCCAGTGGGACTTCTGCTGTCTCCCACCAAACTATAAATTGTCCTCTTTATTTGCTGCCCTTTAGCTAAGCCAATAAAATCAGTTTTACAAGCCAAAAGAGAGGTATATTTTACATTGGCATTATGACAATTATTTTAAACCATTTTGACTTATCTAACAACATTCTGCTATGGCATGAAATTGTGCTTTTAGGAAAAGGTTATTTTGTTCAGAAACAATTTATCAGTGAAATAAAACCTTGTTTCCTATTTTGCCAAAAAAAAAAAAAATGAAAGTACATTTTAAGTAAAAATAAATAAAGGCACAGAAACTTTCTCTGCTTCCAGGGCCTTTGTATACATTGCAATAAGACAATACTATTAAAACGGGCTAAAATAAATTGAATACTACTGGCCAGGTGAGATCTTGCACTGTAATGTTTACTCTTAGCAATTACTATGCACCTGCTTTCCACATTTCTAAACAAATCTATGCCACCTGTTTATTGGGGTCAGATCAAATCAGATGATACATTTGTCTCGGTTTGCACCACCTCAGGAGGCCTCTGAAAAACAAGAGAGGTATATATATCTTCAATCTGGGCAACTTGTGAGGCATCTCTTGCCACACACCAACTATGTGCTCGACTGAACATTAAAACTTGGCTGAAGTTCACCATTGATGTGGCTCCCTAATTAGCTTGAGGCAGCTTAAGCACTAAACCATCTAAAAAAAAAGCAAAACGACACTGAATGAATTGCTTTGATGCACCTGGAATACATTCTGATGCTCTATGCCCATGAAATCAAGTTTGTAGGACTGAAGTAATATACTGCATTATATATATATATATATATATATATATATATATATATATATATATATATATATATATATATATATATATATATTAGTATTGTATATATGTATTTTATATATGTATATTGCATTATGTATAATATATTGCTATACACACACCATAGGCAATGCTGTATACATACAGTTCATGCAAGTAATTGCAGACACGCACACAGATATCTCCTGATAACACAAATTTGATCAAAAGAAAAAGGTACAATTGAACAATACAAAAAATAAATGTTTGAAATATTAAGGCCAGTGCTGTTCTTTGACTAGAGACATCCATCCTTGTCCAGTGGTGTATAAACATGCAGTTAGTGTCAAACCAAATCAGTAAGGGCATGCCTCAGTGAGCTCAACATAAATGTGCCTCCCCTCTGTCCCCTGCCCAATTTGCTATGCTCTTATCCCATTACAGTGGCCCTGGGTCCGGCAGTGGAAAACCTTGTGAGAGGATGGTTTTGCTAAACACTCAAAATGACCTTATGAAAGGTGACTACTCCCAGGTCAGTGAATCTCAGGCCTCAGGGTACATCATTTTTTATAAATATTTAAATGGAAGCTGACAGCACACAGTTACGCTTTGCTTTTATAGTTTTCTCAGGGAAACCTTCTAGAGTCCTGTTTAGTTCTGAGTTTTGCATCTCTCTGGAACAGCATAGTTGTCCTGAAGTGCTTTAGCTCAGTTCACCAATAAATCAAGTGAAGGCACTGAAGAGCTCAAGGCTCTCTGTTTTCACAGTACATATTACAAAGAATGAATCCAGACAAGCTCATGTTTCTTAAAGGGTAAGTTCACCCAAAAATTTCAATTCTGTTAATATTTACTCTCTTACCCTTTACTCTCAAACCTGCAACCTGTTATTTTCTTTTTCTTTTTGAAGCGTTGTTACGCTGCATTTGGTTCATAGAGACAAGGGGCTGTCAAGCTCTAAAATAAATAAATAAATAAAACAATCCACTTTAAAAATGGTCTATAAACTTATTCTGGTGTCATTTGACAGATTAATGTGTGGACTTATTTAAAATAATAATAATTTACTGATAATTTTGCCCTCCTCCGTAGCTCTCATACTGTATCCACTTATTTCAACATATTCAATCTGGCCTCATCATAATCAACCATGTGACATGCAAGATGTCCAAATCTCAAAAATGGTGTGTTGCATCGATTATGCTCTTTTGATGCTGCAATTTAGAATCTAGACACATATGTGGTCTAGACATGAAGGTGAAGATTATTAGTGAATGATTAGCCTACTTAAATTTTGGTGTGTTAAGATTCAGAAAACCTGAAATATAGTACACAAATCTCATGGACAACTTTAACACTTTAATAATGAATGGTTTTTAGTCCTTTTTAGAGCTTGACATACCCTGGTTACAATATATTTTGCAACAATATAAAACAACAACAAACAAAAAAACAAAAGTGAGACAATTTTTTGGTAAACCATTCCTTTCAAACCTGAACCTGCTCTATGTGTGCAATATTGAATTTAAAATAATTGAAAGAATCTGGGGTTTATTCTTTCTTTTTTTTTGAAGTTTAAACTCAAATGAACAATCCTTGTATCTTAATGGATAAAATAAATAAATCAGAGCCTCAAAATCAGGATTTTGTGAAAAAAAAAGGAAGCACTAAAACTGCAGCTGGAGGAGAGAAACAGAAAGCAAGAAAGAGAGAGAGAGTCAGTGAGAAAGAGAGAAGCAGAAAGGGGAGCCTTGGGCATTGAGGGCTGACTGGGCAACATGAATGCTCACATCCTCTCCGCATTAGTGTCTGCAGTGGGACTGCGGCAAGAAGCAGACGTGGAAAGATCAGTGTGCTGGGAAATTATGCAAATGACAGGTGAAGCCTATAACTCACAGATTGATTTAATGCTTAATTATGTGGATGAGTACATGGATGGACTTTGATTAAGTGTGATGCGTCCAATGGGTTTGGGCGAGTGTCTTTCTTTGATTTCCTAAAATCCATTGTGCTGAATTCACCTCTTGCGTCATTCACACCCTCTCCTCGTCTGTTGGAAAAAAAAAAAAAAAAAAGGAAAAAATATGTCATCATTTACTCATCCTCATGGTGTTCAAAAACATATGACTTTTTATTATATGTAGTAAACAATAAGATGTCAGTAGTATGTAGGCAGAATGATCTCAGTCACCATTTACTGTTATTGCTTCTTTGTTCCATTCAATGAAAGTTAATGGTTACTGAGGCTATGATACTTTCTAACATCTCCTTTTGTTTTCCACAAAACAAATAAAGTTATACAGGTTGGATCAACATGAGGGTGAGTTAATGATATCAGTATTTTTATTTTGGGTTGATTTCTATAAAATCGAGAGAAAAATATGCACACATTACCTTTATGATTAAACCAGAAGATGCAGACTAGTTTAACATTATCCATTTCCTTTTATTTAATAAACAATAGTACATCTAAAGAAGGTAGATCTGGGATGCTGAGATCTGCGTAAGACTCAACGGTGGCCTAGTTCCAAGACAGACACAACAGACACACCCCACACACCTGTCAGCTATTGATCAAAGCTCAGTATAATCACTCTGACAAAAGAGAAAGATGGTGTTGAATTGCCAGAGAATAGGCCATCAAGTCCCACACTTGGCAGGAATAAAATGCAAACAGCCACATGTTAAAAAGGAAAGAGTAGGAAAAACAGGAAGGGAGAGCATGTGTCTTCCACATGCTATTAGTCTGGCTCAGTCGATCAGTCTTATCCCAGGGCCGAAATAACTAGATTTTTTTGTTTATAATTGATATCCTTGTTGCTGTTCTGCTGCAGTCCATTATGCACCACTGTCTGGTTGTCAGTGTGTTGTTGCCAGAATAATATAAAGGCTTCAAAAAAGTTACAATTTTACCACACTCAGTAGTCTAACGTTGCTTGTTAATGTAATTTGAGATGTTCAAGACATGGTTACGGTCTTGTATTGTCAAAAGAAGAATTTAAAATAATATTAATAATAATATTCTTCTGCTGAGCTGCATCACACCGTACTGCCCACATCAGATGCTAGTGAAAATATGCTCAGTCCATAAAGCATAAAACCCTTGATTTATGAGGCTGTTGTTCTGTTCATTTTTACGGTGCACCATTACTTCCAGAGTGAGTGGAATTATGCACTTTGTCTCCTGTAGAATCCGATCGCGCACAGGATCAAAGTATTATGGATTTTCCTCCAGCCATTGATCCTATTGAATGGATTGTTAGTAGTTGTCCCTGGTGTGGCTTTAGAGAGGTGAAAGAGAGCAGCAGAGTTATTAGGGCGAGTTGGTGATCTGTTGTCATCTATGTCTAAGACTTGGACATTGTGAGAGGTTAAAGGGATAGTTCTGCCAAAAATGAAAAACTTCTCATCATTTAATCACTCTCGTTGCATTCCAGATGTATATGACTTTCTTCTGCAGATACACAAATGAAGATTTTTAGAAGAAAATCTTGGCTCTTTAGGTTCACACGATGTAAGTAAATGGAGGCTAGAACTTTGAAGGTCCAACAACCAAATAAAGGCAGCATAAAAGTAATACATAAGACTCCAGTGGTTAAATCTATATCTGTGTATATATATGTGTGGAAGATAAACAGATAAATATTTCCCAAATGGAAAATCCTGCTTAAGCTGCTAGTTGTGTTTTGGAACATGGTAGCTAGTTTCTAGCTTGTCCAAGCTGGCCATTAGCTGGTCCAAGCTGGGAGAACAGCATAGACCAGCTACCAGGTTGTCATATCAGCTCAAGGTGGTCAAGCTGGGTTTTGGGGACCAGCTTGGACCAGCTCAGGACCAGTTTGGACCAGCTACCATGTTCCAAAACACAGCTATCAGCTTAAGCTGGTTTTTCCAGCAGGGTTAAGTCATTTTTTACTAGAAATCTCCACTTTCACATCCATATTGAAGGGGTGAATTTACCCCTGTCTCTTCAGCCTATTGGTGAGTTGAACACATTCAGTAGTAATTGTTATAATCAAAATGTAATCGAAGCAATTTAAATCGTGTCCATTTATTCGGTCATGTTACAGGATTTTTTGTATTTGATCTCTGAGAGTTTTATTGTGTTACGTTTTAGGTCATTAATTGCTGACACACATACATTCTTAGCATTCATCACTAAAAGTATAATTCTGCATAACTTTGCTCTGTTGCATTTGGACGTATTTTTCTATTGGCATGTTGTTCCAACTGGATAAGGCTTGAGTCCCATTGAGGTCTGAAACATCCTTGGGAGAAAAGATAGCCTATGTTGAATTTTATTCTATAAAGTACTGACAACATTTCTTCCAAATAAAAATATTGTAATTTAGAGCATGTATTTGCAGGAAAAAGACAACTGGTCAAAATAAATACAAAGATGCAGTGTTTTCAGAACACAAATAATGCAAAGAAAACAAGTTCTTTGTCCTTCACTAAGATGAATTTGCCTGATTCCAGCTTTGCTGAAGCACCCCCAGATCAGCCCTCCTCCACTTGGTCGTCTAATGGTTAGACAGAGACCTGGAGCGGCCTTCAAGCCACAGTGCCTCGCACCCACTGAGAAAACTGGGGAACTGAGAAACCCCATTGAAAACCTCTGGAATATGATCAATAGGAAGATGGATGGCCACAAGCCATCAAATTCCACTATCGTTTGACCTCTAATAGCTAGCATAAAAGTGCTAGTAAATAGCATTGTTTTAGCAAAATGACATTTGGTCTAGCTCAATTCTGGCATGAAATGCCTACTTGGAAAGTTTCCAATGGATACATTTTTATCGTTGAATATTCTGTTTCACTCGTAAATACATCAGATTAGGCTACAGAAGTAAAATAGGTTGCAATAAGCACTTTAAGTTGTCTTTGATAAGAAAGTATTTTTTCAATTGTCATTTAATGTGCCTTTCTGTCAAAAAAGCCTATACTGTCAAAAAATGCAAGAAAATATATTGCATACTCCATGTAATGCAATGTGTTCCCAGGCAACATGCCACCAGTACAGAATTTTGCATACACACACTTCTGTCTCTCCTTGATCAGATCGGAGTCATCGGCATCCCTGCAGCTGGTTTTATTTGAAGACCTGCTGCTCTGTGGAGGCTCAGACTTGATCACATTTGACTTAGTGCTGTTATATTTGCTCAGTAGTGGGGACCTTATTATCTCCACAACACATTGCTCTATTTTTGTGATCATGCCTTAACATACTCCCTCACTCTCTCTTGTATCAGAGGGGGTGCTTGCACTTTAGTCAGTCTTTACAGGCAAGAAATGCCACCAAAGCACATCACGCTTCAAACAAATGTAGCGTTGGGGCTGTGTCTCCAGCATATTCAACGCTTCTTGGTCTTGTTGTGACCTCATCTCCATCTTTTTGCTACGGTAAGGCAGGATGTCGATCTGCCATAGCATCTCGACTTGGCAACACAGTTCAGCTGATGGAACAGACTGTTTAAAACATGTACGTACTGATTGCAAAGTCACAGATTCTTAAAGAGGCTGAGATCAATTTTATGGGGGCTGAAGCCCTCCTATAAGGGTCGAGTAATGCAGTTGGTGCAAACCCTTGCTTCTAGGGATGTAAATGTCTTGCTTAGGCATCTGAAGAGTTGTAAAACCTGAGTATATTTATTCATAATTTGGCACGTGCTTTCAACTGTATGTAAAGTGCAGCAATGCATTTGTATTGGTGCCTAGTGATGTGTCTAGTGATACAAGTACGCATCCTTCAACTCTCTGGACCACTATACATCCAGTGCTTGGATCTAGATGAGTCTAGATCTTTACATCTATGCCACCATCATATACTAAACAGCAGATACAAGGACAAATTACTATATATAGGTACTTTAAAGGCCAATAGCCTTTTTAAAAGTGTGATCGGCTTTCCCAAGCCTCAGGAGATTTGAACAAACACATTTGTTCTGAAAGAAAGCCAGACAATATCTATTCAGTTGGGGAGACTAAAACTTTGCAATTGCCTGAACCAGTGAACCATGCAAACCCTCAAAAATAGCTAATATGACCAAGCTCTCTTATTGTGGGAGAGCTTAATTATTATGTTTGCAGGGAAAATTATATATTCTATAGATGCCTAGTCCATTTTCTAGGGCTCCCAGGACAGCTTAATGACTCCAGTGGCCAGTTAATAATGAACATGTTTTAACAGGTTTAAAGTGCATTGTTTATTAAGTTGTCAAACGAAATACCAGGCTAATCCTAATAACTTCCTCTCAAGCAGCAAACTGTTCTTACTCAAGGAGCCACTGGAATTACTGGAGTAGTAGGCCTACATTTTATACTTAGTACCACAGTATGCAGCTAATTAATTCTTTTCACTAAATAGCAAAAGCTGCATTCTTTTAAATTGGCCAATTATCTCAAGTCTTGAGAAGAACCAAATGTATCCAAAGCAGGTTCATATTGTACAATAGATTCTTGTTTATTTGGGACAGTGATACCTTATGAAACAGTGACACCTGATGAAATAAAAATAGTGCTGTGGTGCTTACAAAGGGTTTGCATGCTCTATATAAATTGGTAATTGTCGCAGTTTAGCAAGTGTTATGGATTTTGAAGGGAGCAGAGGGTTGGGGACCTCTGAGACTGTGTCACGAACCCCTTTCCTCTGCCCCATCTCCGCTTCCTCGAGCACGCACCCATACACTCCGCGAGCATGCTCGCTTCCCGCTCCCTCGCTCCGCCCCTTGAGCGCCAGACGCTCTTTTCCTCCCTCGAGCACTCACGCTCCTTTTGCTATTACGAGCTCTCGCCAGAACTCTCTCCCCTCTGACTCATGCTCGCTTCTCACGCCAGCACCAGCCTGAACATTATGACCACTTGCACTCACGCGCTTCCTATCCCCACACATTAGATTCACCTGCACTCGTCTCAGTCACCTTCATTGTTCACACCTGCACCTTCCCCTATAAATACCCAGCACTTCCGCTTCACGGGGTTGGTTATTGTATTGTATTTAGTTCCCTGTATCGTTGCCCTGCTAGTCTCGTCTAGTTTCGACCCTCCTCTTAGCTTACCAGCCCCCTATTTCCGCTTGTTCCCCTCGCTCCCCTGTTTAGTCCTTCTCGCCATAGTTGTTAACTGTTTTCCCGTCTTCGACCCCTTGTTATATCTTTGATTCCCCGGCTTCTGACCCAACGCTTCCCTCGACTACTCTCTCTGTATTTGCCCTGTTGTGTACTTTTGCCTGCACTGCTTTTAATAATCATTAAAAGCAGTTTTCACCGACATTGTGACTGTCTCATCTTGTGTGTGTGTTCACGGGTTACAGAATAACCAACCTCACCGTTGACAGTCACAATGCCCCGCGCTCAGGATTCGCGCAGCTCACTCGAGCGGAGAAACACGTCACATTCGGCGCGTGGAGCTACTGTGTGGAGAGAGGACCACGCGCTCGGCCCGGGGCAGCAGGTAGGCATAATGTCTGATTTATGTCACCCTGTTTTACCTGTGTCTGCCCCCGAGCCCGCTTATGCATCTAGTGCATTTCTGAGCCGTGCACTCTTCGGGCCCTAACCTAGGGTTATTTATGCGAGGTAGCGGTTGTGTGGCTCTTAGCCCCGCCTCGACATCATGGACCCAGCGGCCCAACTCATGGTTTTAGCGCCAGGGGAGCCAAACCTTGGAGGCTTATGTCTCTGATTTTTGTGCCCTGGCCAGCCAGGTGAATTTTGATGAGGTGGTTCTGAAGGACATTTTTCAAGATGGACTGAATGAGCCAGCCTCATCATACATGCCTGGTGGTCGCTGCTCTCTCAACCTGGTTCAGTTTATTGACCTCGCCCTGCTGTGCGTTGGTTCCTCGTTTACTGTGGGGGAGGCAGATACTGAACCAGCGCCTTACACGGCCCCCGTCTTGAAGCCTGACACGGCCCCCGTCTTGAAGCCTGACACGGCCCCCGTCTTGAAGCGTGTCACGGTCCCAGTCCCTATGCCTGACACGGCCCCAGTTCCGGAGCCTGTCACGGCCACAGCCTCGAAGCCTGGCACGGCCCAGCCGAGTCAACGCCCATGCCTGCCACGCCACAGCGAGCCAGCGCCACGGCCAACGAGCCAGCCCCACGGCCAACGAGCCAGCGCCCACGGCCAACGAGCCAGCGCCCATGCCCGCCTCGACCAACGAGCCAGCGCCCTGTCTGCCACGGCCGGTGTGCCAGCGCCCATGTCTGCCACGGTCAGCGAGCCAGGGCCTGTAGCCTCGACCGTCCCCATGGCCACGTCCCCTGTTGGCCGAAGACGTAAGAGAAGGAAGAGGGCCCCTTCTCCCCAGTCTCGTCTTGTGTTCAAGACCGCAGAGGGTCCCTCAGAGTCTCCCACGGCTCTGCGGGCTCTGCTCCGCCCCCAGAGTCTCCCACGGCTCTGCCGAGCTCTGCTCCGCCCCCAGAGTCTCCCACGGCTCTGCCGGGCTCTGCTCGCCCCAGAGTCTCCCACGGCTCTGCCGGGCTCTGCTCCGCCCCCAGAGTCTCCCACGGCTCTGCCGGGCTCTGCTCCGCCCCAGAGTCTCCCACGGCTCTGCCGGGCTCTGCTCCGCCCCCAGAGTCTCCCACGGCTCTGCCGGGCTCTGCTCGCCCCCAGAGTCTCCCACGGCTCTGTCGGGTTCTGCTCGCCCCTCTGAGCCCTCCCGGGCTCCGCCTCACGAGTCTCCAAGGGCCCCTCACGAGCCTCCCAGAGCTCTACCCCTCAAGTCCCTCAGGGCTCCACCCTTCAAGCCTCTCACGGCTTGCCCCTCGAGTCTCTCAAGGCTCCATCCCTCGAGTCTTTCATGGCTCCACCCCTCAAGCCTCTCACGGCTTCGCCTCTCGAGTCTCTCAGGGCTCCATCCCTCGAGTCTTTCATGGCTCCACCCCTCAAGCCTCTCACGGCTCGCCTCTCGAGTCTCTCAGGGCTCCATCCCTCGAGTCTTTCATGGCTCCACCCCTCAAGCCTCTCACGGCTTCGCCTCTCGAGTCTCTCAGGGCTCCTCCGCCTCTCAGGGCGTCCCCTCTCGAGTCTTTCATGGCTCCACCCCTCAAGCCTCTCACGGCTTCAGCCTCTCCGAGTCTTTCATGGCTCCACCCCTCAAGCCTCTCACGGCTCGCCTCTCGAGTCTTTCAGGGCTCCACCCCTCGAGTCTTTCATGGCTCCACCCCTCAAGCCTCTCACGGCCGCCTCTCGAGTCTCTCAGGGCTCCTCCGCCTCTCAGGGCTCCGCCCCTCCGAGTCTTTCATGGCTCCTCTCCTCAAGCCTCTCACGGCTCGCCTCTCGAGTCTCTCAGGGCTCCTCCCCTCTCAGGGCTCCGCCCCTCGAGTCTCTCAGGGCTCCTCCCCTCTCAAGCCTCTCAGGGCTCCCCCTCTCGAGTCTTTCAGGGCTCCTCCTCCTCTCAAGCCTCTCAGGGCTTCGTCTCTCCGAGTCTTTCAAGGCTCCCCCTCAAGCCTCTCGAGCCTCCCAGGGCTCTGCCTCCCGAGCCTCCTATGGCTCTGCCTCCCGAGCCTCCTACGGCTCCCCTCCAGAGCCTCCCTACGGCTCCACCTCCCGAGCCTCCCAGGGCTCGGCCACTAGAGGCTCCTATGGCTCTGCCTCCCGAGCCTCCTACGGCTCCCCTCCAGAGCCTCCCTACGGCTCCACCTCCCGAGCCTCTCATGGCTCTGCTCCCAAAGACTCCAGAGCTTCCTAGGGCTCCGCCTCTCGAGCCTTCCACGGCTCCGCCACCCGAGCCTCCTACGGCTCTGCTCCCTAAGACTCCAGAGCCTTCTAGAGATTCACCTCTCGAGCCTCCTACGGCTCCGCCTCTCGAGCCTTCCACGGCTCCACCACCCGAGCCTCCTACAGCTCTGCTCCCTAAGACTCCAGAGCCTTCTAGAGATTCGCCTCTGGAGCCTCCTGCGGCTCCGCCTCTAAAGCCTCCCTTGGCTCCACCTCCAGAGCCTTCCAGGGCTTCACCTCTGGAGCCTCCTCGGCGCCACCTCCCCGGCTCTGCCTCCAGAGCCTACCAGGGCTTCACTCCTGGAGCCTTCTACAGCGCCACCTCCCACGGCATCACCTCCCCGGCTCTGCCTCCAGAGCCTACCAGGGCTTCACTCCTGGAGCCTTCTACAGCGCCACCTCCCACGGCGTCACCTCCCTGGCTCTGCCTCCAGAGCCTTCCAGGGCTTCACCTCTGGAGCCTCCTACGGCGCCACCTCCATGGGCTCCACTTCCTGAGCCTTCCAGGCCTTAGCCCCTAAAGCCTCCTTGGCTCCACCTCCAGAGCCCACCAGGGCCTCGCCCCTGGGGCCTCCTGCGACTCCACCTCCCTCGGCTCCGTCTCCTGAGCCTCCCTCGGCGCCGCCTCTTCTGTCTCTCAATTCCCCGCCTGCCGAGTCTCTCACGGCTCCGCCTTCCAAGGCTCAGTCTCCCAAGTCCTCCACGACTCCGCCTTTCACGGCTCCGCCCCTGAAACCTTTCCTCACTGGGTCTTGCCTGCTCCCCTTGTTACCGTTCCTCTACCTGTCCTGTGGCCTCTTCCCTGGCCTCCGGACCCTATTCCTGTCCGGTGGTCACCTTCCAGACCCCGGACCCAGTCCCTGTCCTCCAGTCGCCTTCCAGACCTCCTGACCCAGTCTCTGCCCTATGGCTGCCCCCTAGACCTCCCGACCACCCGCCTGTCCACTATGCTCCCCTGACCTTGCCTTGAACTGCCCGTTGACCCCCATGGACTGTTTCATTCCCTTTTGTGCCTTCTGTCCCCTCGAGCTCACACGCTCGTTCTGTCCCCTCGAGCTCACACGCTCGTTCTGTCCCCTCGAGCTCACACGCTCGTTCTGTCCCCTCGAGCTCACGCAGCCCAGCGTGGCCGTCAGGAGCCGATCCTATTCAGAGGGGAGTACTGTCACGAACCCCTTTCCTCTGCCCCATCTCCGCTTCCTCGAGCACGCACCCATACACTCCGCGAGCATGCTCGCTTCCGCTCCCTCGCTCCGCCCCTTGAGCGTGCACGCTCTTTTTCCTCCCTCGAGCACTCCACGCTCCTTTTGCTATTACTGAGCTCTCGCTCAGTAAACTCTCTCCCCTCTGACTCATGCTTCGCTTCTCACGCGCACCAGCCTGAACATTATGACCACTTGCACTCACGCGCTTCCTATCCCCACACATTAGATTCACCTGCACTCGTCTCGTCACCTTCATTGTTCACACCTGCACCTTCCCCTATAAATACCCAGCACTTCCGTTTCACGGGGGTTGGTTATTGTATTGTATTTAGTTCCCTGTATCGTTGCCCTGCTAGTCTCGTCTAGTTTCGACCCTCCTCTTAGCTTACCAGCCCCCTATTTCCGCTTGTTCCCCTCGCTCCCTGTTTAGTCCTTCTCGCCATAGTTGTTAACTGTTTTCCCGTCTTCGACCCCTTGTTATATCTTTGATTCCCCGGCTTCTGACCCAACGCTTCCCTCGACTACTCTCTCTGTATTTGCCCTGTTGTGTACTTTTGCCTGCACTGCTTTTAATAATCATTAAAAGCAGTTTTCACCGACATTGTGACTGTCTCATCTTGTGTGTGTGTTCACGGGTTACAGACTGAGGCTGTCTTTAGTCTCAGTGCAGCTGTTTCCAGATTTGCCTCTCTGGATTAGTAAGGCAGCTGAGATGCCTCCTTTCAATTTTTCATGATGTTTACACAGCTCAGTTTTCTTCAGGGAAAGATCAAGGCAACACTTCCTATTGTAGGGTGGAAATATTTATCACCTCTTCTTTTTTGTCTCT
This sequence comes from Xyrauchen texanus, assembly GCF_025860055.1. Lineage (NCBI taxonomy): Eukaryota > Metazoa > Chordata > Actinopteri > Cypriniformes > Catostomidae > Xyrauchen > Xyrauchen texanus. Next base: position 27,643,900 of record NC_068285.1, on the reverse strand, counting down.
TCCTTATGGCATAAAATATTGTGTGAGGGGGAGGATTTAAAAAGGGGTCTACTCCAAGAGATCCCATTAAAAATGTTCTGCTAAGATAAATAGCTGATTGAGCTAAGTAGAACTCCGTTACAATCAGCCTTGTTAGTGCACTTCTATAAAGTTAATCTAATGTTTTCTAATCTTTGGACTGCAACTTTTAGAAAGAGTATGCTTAGTTTTGAAGGAATAGTTCAGACATGAATGGAAATTCTGTCATATTTTACTCACCCTTATGTTGTTGTATAGACCATATGAGTTTTATTTCTTCTGTGGAAAACAAAATAAGTTATTTGCTCAAAATCAATCCTTCCACCAAAGCTCTTTTTTGTACATTTAAAGATGATGTGTCAAAACACCTCACATTGGGTTTAATATAATTTTATAATGTATATATCATGTAAATGTGTTCATTACATATGTAAACCAATGACATTTAATGGCAAAACATCAAACCTGCCTTAATGTGTCTTGATTCGCAATATTTTAATTAATGAAACCGCAAATGAGATTTGAGAGCTACAGTGAGACCAGGGGATAGGTAACAACAGACCAAGCCTCTGAGGTCTCTCTAAACTTTGTTACTTAGTCTGATACAATATCATAAATCTCCTGCACTTCTCACATCTCTGAAAATTCCCAACATAAAAGCTGAGCCAGAGTAATGTGTCTGGACTTTGGATGGCCTTTTTGCTCAATTCTGTGGTGCGTAACGTTTATCCACTGTAAATGGTGTTACAATGCCACACCATTAGCAGACTTGTCTTCTGTCTGATAATACACAACTCTGGGAGGTAGACTGCTGATTAACATTCACCAGACCAAGCACGCTCCCTTATAGCATATGCTTTTTGGCTGACTGTTTCCCTCTCTCTGTCTCCCTCTTCTTTCATTCCTCTAAACTTTCTGCCTTATCGGGAAGTGTTTAAGATGATAATTGACATTCTCTGATGAGATCAGCATCGGAAGAAGGAAATAGGGCCATTTAGACCATGGCCTTTTCAAAATACGCCTGTATTTCCACCAGTAATTACTCTGCAGTTAAAAGGATCACCATTGCTCATTGAATTCATATCAGATTAAATGTAAGTGGCAGGAGAACTGTCCCTGCTTTTCATCTTCAGTGAAACTCTTCTAATTTAGTTAGTTATTCTTTCAGTCATGCTTGCTTTCATCCGCTTTGTGCCCTTATCTTTGCCCTTTTATGCACTCACTCTTTTTCATTCTCTCATTTTCCCTCTGATTTTTATTTCTATCCCATTTCTATCATTTTCTGCCTTTCAGTCTCAGCTGCTTTCTCTTTTGGTGCTCCAATTTTGGTGCATCTTTCAAACTGCAAAAAAGTATAACAATAAAAATATACTGTGTTTTATATATATATATATATATATATATATATATATATATATATATATATATAATCTGTAATTTTGTCTTGTTTTATGGTAAAATTTCCTTTAAACAAGATACTGTACATTTACTTAAGAAACAAAATAGCATACAATCTTAAGACATTTATTCAAAGAATAAATCTTCAATTACATTTGTTTTTCTTAAACTGTCTGCATTTTTTCCCCTTGTTATAAACATAAACCTCTTTTTTAGAATAGAATTAGATAACATTTGGTGTAAGAAAAATAAACTTTACTGAAGCTATATTTTCTGAAATATTATTATTATCTTACACAGTTTTTCTTCTCAGGTAAATTTATCTCATTGTAAGGAGGAATAGAGACAGTACGAGTGGTCTGTAATGCACACCGATAGAACAGTTTATTGACTTTCATGGACTGCAGTTCTCCCCTCCGCCACTTGTCGGCACCATTTATATAGTGGAGTATGCAGATACACCTGCTGGACCACGCACTCTCTTTGGCCGATCAGACTAGGCAGTAAGCAGCCTCTAAATAAGGCCAGATGAAAACAGATGCTGGATGAAAATGTTACAAGTGTATCTCAAACAGCCAGCGCATCATCCTCCTTGCCCATGGTTCCCTGCTCCCCTGGGGCTTCTACTGAACTCAATCAATTAAAAACAGTAGCTGGTTACGAAATATTGGTCCAGAAGAGAAAAAACTGTCAAGCCTTCTGTAAGCAAACGAGAGCTCTTCAACTCACCATGCTGTCAAAAAGGCAGAATGAGGGAGGATGAAAGGATTGGAGGGATATTTCTGAGACACCAGCAAACCATTAAAGACACGTGTAAACTAGCTTAATCTGGTTTTTGCCTTTTGATTTCCAGCAGGGTTGTGATGCAATATTTAAGAATGAAAGCTGGCATATGATTTGAAGGAAGCCTACTCTGTGAAACCATCATAAATCTTGATGTTTTCCCAATGCTGTCAAGTTTTCCCTCACACTCTCCCACCCACCCACCCACACCAAGCTGTAGCTCTGATCTTCAGACCTCTGGCTCCTCTTATTAATTGAAGTTTCTCCTAAGCAAAACACATCAAAAGCAGCTTTTGTTTTTGAAATACTTCTGCAAGGGACGGTGCTCCAAATATGCGGTTTGCTCAAGGTATGATGATCAATGTGCGAAGATATTCACAAATTGCCCCTGCTAATAGCCCAGTTTATTTTCATGTGTTGTCTTCGCTGTTTAAGTGCCCGATTCACTAAAGGAATTATGCTAAGTAGGAGAGGAAAATAGTGCTGAGTTTTGTGAATAAGGCGTATTGAACAATGATTCTAATTTACACAGAAAGGAACAATGACAATTTAAATACAACACAGCAATATGTTTAGCACCTGCTTAAACTTGATTGCAGGTTATTAGTGAATAATACAATGCACGTTTTTGTGCCGCAATACCACACACAAAAGTGTCTCAACTGATAAGTGTTTGTAAGGTTACATTTCATTCAGGAGTGCAGGAAAGAGTGCTGATAAACATTTAACCCTTTGCCAGAGCTAAAGAAATAACCAGAACAGTCAGCGGTCTGTTGTGTCATTCTCAGGCTCAGTGACAGCTCATCATGCATTGGGTGTGCTAGTGTGGGAGTGCTGCTCGCAGGTACAGCTGATTTTAGCACAGCAGAGCCCTGAGGGCATGGCTAGCGGTGAACAGACAGAAAAGAATACAGCTCCAGGGATGGTGTTTGCTGATGGCCGTTCTTGACTGTCTGAGCATGCCACTGTTACTAGTGTGTGCAGTTTCACATAGTTTTCACACAGTAACTACAGTGTCGCAGAGTGCCGATTTACTTAAACTTTTGCCTTACGAAATAAAATACAGCTTTTCTGTGTTTTTTCTGGTCTTACAAAAATATATTCTGACAACAGGCAGCAAATATTTTGTCATCATAAAATAATCTTTACAAAAAAGTACTGTTGCGATATCATCATATTGTAATAGTATCAGATGATAATGCCATGGTTATCATTGATTAATAAATTATTACAATATATACAGCATAGTAGTACATATCCAAAAAAGCATGGTAATACGATATAAATGGTACTGAGTTATTACATCCATTCATATTTACATGGTTCTCCAGGGTGCTTCAAAGAATACTATGTATTGTATTACTATGGTACATGTTAAACAATATGCTATTACCATGGTGTATGTTCACAAAACTATGATATTATCATGGTACCCGGTTCCAATCGCTACCTTTAGGAAATGCATTATGAACAAACAATGAACAATATATAGTATGTTTCACAGCATTTATTAATCTTTGTTAATCTATGTTTACAAAAATACAACTGTTCATTGTTAGTTTATGTTAGTTGTTCATTGTGCATTAACTAATATTACCATATACTAATACATTTTTAAAATCCAAAGTTGTATATGCTGAAATTAACATTAACAAAGATTAATACATGCTGTAAAACTATTGTTCATTGTTAGTTCATGTTAACTAATGTAAGTAACTAATAATAACTTTGATGGTACTTTGATAAATGCCATGGTACTAAATGGTTACCATATCCATATACCATACTGTTTACATGGTTCTTCAAGGTAATTCAAAGAATACTATACATTAGCATCATCATCTCTCTCTCTCTCTCTCTCTCTCTCTCTTTCATAATTAATTTACCATCTCTGTCATACATCGATTCTCTTGTTATACCAGCTCTCTCTCTCTTTTCTCCCATCAACATTAATGGATCCTTGGCTCACAGCTGCAGGATTAAGTAAAAGAACCCTCCAGCTCTGGACAACAGGCATTGTCTTGTATACACTCTATACATTGCTGTTTGTGGTTGTTGAATCACTACATGTAACATGGGAGGTCTTCTGTGGGAACAGAGTATATATCCCATGCAGATTGTTAAAGGTTATTAGCCACGTTTGTTAAAATAGGTTTATAACACAATCTAGGTAATCTACAATTCATAACCCATTAAAAAAGGGGCCATTTAACACAAACATAGCATCCACCAGATGAAATCCAGATGAAAAAACCTGAATTTCAGGTCATTCACTAATCGTTGCTTACATACAGTACATGACCTAGTATGCTTTGAGGTCAATGCCATGCCAATAAATAATTTGCCAACAACCATTTTACTTATGTTGGGGGCAATTATGGCAGCCATATATAAACCATCAGCACTGTGATAAATTAGATGCTGTGAATAGGTGTCCAAGAATGACACTGTCACTGTGTGCTTCACCGCCCTTCAGTGCACAACACAACACCAGCCCTGACACAGAGCACAACAAGCTTCAATTACTCTCTGTCAACAGGCTACTTATGTTAGAGGAGGGAACAGGTTAATTGGCCAACAGCAAGAGAAATGGGGGAGAAGGGGGAAGGAATGGAAATAATGAGTGCATGTTGAGGGATATAAATAAACATAATTTCATTTTGGTTTATATTTGCCTGTTTTGTGTGGAGAGCTTTGAATCCTGGCTCTGCTGAGATGTCTGCAGAGTGACTTATATCCTGTTTGGAGTAGGAGAACAGAAAGGGATCCAGACTTCCTGAGAAATAGAAGAATGACAGATAGAGGAAGAGTTGGCAGTCCATCGAATCATGACAGAATTCACCACAGCTATACAGGTTTATCCTCTGGTCATTCCAGATCGGACAGTGTTCTAAAGTGGATTAAGTCACGGACACAATGTGCTGCTAATGAATATCCTGCTCGGAAGAAAGTTGATGCTTATAAAATTTCAGTTCAGGAACAGTACACCAAAATACAATTTCGACCATTATTTACTTACCTTCATGTCATTCCAAACACATATGGCTGTCTTTCTTTTGTGTGCCCAACACTTAAATGGGATTTTTTGCAGAATATAAATATTTCTGAATGATTAATTCGGTAATCGGACTGAACAGCTCACTGCAGTGGAAGATTGTAGTAAATAACGACTTCAATTCTAGTCTGTTTTTCACACAAATATTTTGTATGACTTCAGAAAATTTGGAATGTAGTGCAGAAGTTGTGTGGACTATTTTTATTACACTTTTACAGTGCTTTTATGTCATTTTGGAGCTTGGCAGCCCCAGTCCTCATTCACTATTATTATATGGAAAGAGTTGCCATATTGTTAAAAAAAAAAATCACATTTTGTCTTTAAAAGACAAGTAAAGAATAAATAAAGACATTTTGTTTTGTTTTGTTTTTTTTTTGGGGGGTGGCGGGGTTGAACCATTCTTTAAGGTACCTGAAAATCTCATCTATGAATATAGCCGGCAAAGGACACACTCTGGTGCCCCTTAAAGTTCTATGTTGACTGCAGCCATGAGTATAGCTGAGGCACATTAATACAGGAGAGCACCACTTACTCCAATAGGAAAATACAGCCAATGTCACCAGAGGTAAAGAATGCAATAGATCTCAGCAAAACAAATATAGAAAATTTATCACAGGAAGAGAACAGGCTACTTGTGATTCTGTTGTTGCACTGGAAAAGTAATATCAATAGGCAGCCATGAAGAAAACAAGTACAGGAGATATGGGAAAACAGAAAAACAATGACTATCCTAGAGGAATTGTCCATCACGACCAATTAGCTTCATGAGATGGATGTCGCCCGAGTGAAACGCAGATATGACAGAGAGCCAGATTTAATTTGGCCACTGCTAACCATGAGTGATGGCAGCAGCAAATGCATTGGCATTCCTGGTGCAATTGACTGACGGATGACCAAGAGATAGACACCCTGCTGGGTGAGACTGGATTTATTAAACAGTGGTTATTTTTGGTGGTTACCAGGGGTGTAAAGTAATGAATTACAAACTCTCACGTTACTGTAATTAACTACTTTTTCCAAAGAATTAAACTTTTTTAAGTACGTCAACTTTTACTTTAGTATATTTTAAGTGCTGTAACTGTACTTTTACTGCACTATTTTCCCGTCTGTGTTCGCTACTTCCCTGTCCTGATTTAATTTGTATCTATCAACATGATTGGCTAGAGAGAGTCTTGTGACCCCCATCAAATCAAATCAAATGTAAAAAACTTGAACAGCAGCTGCAGATCTGGCACAATTGTTACAGCTGAACATCTCTGCCGCACTTGAAAGGCATTTTCATAGTGAAAAATCCAATTGCTTGATCGTGTAATGCGAGTTTAACTTACTCATGCCAGATATCATCATTAATCCTGCCTCTAATTTGAAGAAACATATTGAGGTCAATTTTATATTTCTGCTTACTAAATTCTTTGTGTCTATAACGTAGCTTGTAATTTAACTATCTATCACTGAGATTATTGGGCTGCTGTGAGAGATTAATGCAATGTTATCAATAGGGCTGGGCAATAAAATTATATAGTTGTTTATCAGAAAAAACAGAGATGTCATCGATCAAACTTTTGAGTAGTTTCCTATATTTAGCCTATGTTTTCCATCTAGAACAGGGGTGTTCATTACATCGATTATGACAGCAAGAGCACCACTGGTTGGTTGATCTAGATGAAATATAAAAGATTGTCTTTTTATTTCCTGACATCTGTAGCTGCATGCTGTCTGATTGACATGTTTGAGCACTAATGCGGTTACACACCTAAATTGGTATTATCAAATACACTTTATAATTCCGCCAGTGCCCATCTTGATGAGGATTTAATATAAATGCAGACATTTATGTCTGAAGTGAATTCAAACAGTGGGACAAAAAGCGTATTTGCATCAAAATGTTGGACTTGAAGTGAATATGCAACCGAAATGAGCACTGTCTAGTAGGCTATGAAATATAAAGGCTATTAATCAAACAACAATATCAAGGAAATGAGAAAACCACTCACTACTTTTGGTTGAACCTCTTGAATAGCTTCAAAAGTATTATTGTATTAAAATAAAACAGTGAAATTTTTTTATAATAATATTTTGTGTAAATATTGTTTGTTTTTTTATAATACTGACCTCTGATGTATGTAGAGAGTGTGTTAATTAGTATAATAAATTACCAGTAAAGTAGAGATGATAAAATAATTAATAATTATGCTTAGCCTTTATAAAAATAGAAAAGTATCAATATATGCAGAGCAATAATTCAGAAGAACATTCCACCAGTCACAAACATGGCATCTCAAAAGTAGGACATTGTGCCCTCCCCAACCCCCCTTCTCAACACATCTATCATATTGCTTCTAAAGACATGAATTAAACCACGAGTGGCACAAGGATTAGACTACTTTTATGTTGATTTATGTGATTTGTGGAGCTTCAATATTTTAGCATCGATTCTCTTTTATTGCATGTACCAAAAGAGCTGCGATATTCTTCTAAAAATCTTAATTTGTGTTCTGCAGAAGAAAGAGAGTCATACACATCCAGGATGGCATGAGGGTGAGTAAATTATGATAATATTTTCATTTTTGGGTGAATTATTCCTTTTTAAGCATGATGTAGCCCCTGTACCAAACAACTTTTCCCATGCCTGCACTACCTCCTCTATTGTGCAGGACATGATGTACCAAGTGATCCTGCTTATTTTGCATTTTTCTGCATTCCTTGCATTGTTTGAACATGTTTTATGCACAAAAATAACGCTCTGTCGGCATTAAATTTTAATGTAATTGTTTCATTCATTATGATTTAAAATGGTGATCAGTGTATTGAAAATAACTTTTTATTCTTTTCCTTTCTGTTATCCTTTAAAACATGTATCCTTAAAATTTTTGGGAATCAGATTCATGTAGTGTTTATCATAGATAAGTGATGTATTTTAAAAGTTGGCATACAGTGTTCGTAATATGGGGCATATGTTTTGCAACTCAGTACTCAATAGTCACTTCTCATGAATACTTTTAAATGAGCTACTCTTTTACTCTTACTTTAGTAGTTTTTAGGACAGCATGTAGGTCCTGCTCCTGCTCCACAATTTGACAAATATACAATCCCCCAACAAATCAGGAAACCTGCACAACTCATACACATACAAAAACACAAATCCTAGTGCTAAATTCAAAACAAGACATTTACAGCAAGCACTTTTCATGTTGAGTTCAAAATGGTGCAAATCATATTAATGCAACTTCACTATTCCTGTAGCAAAATGGATTGCCACAATATATCTAGTGAAGGATGAAAGTTTGAGAGATTTAATGCCCATTGAAAATGTAACCTATGGGGACTAGTTCTTTCAATTAGTCAACGTCCCACTTAGACTTTGGAAAGCATTAAATGTTACTTAAATTGGTGCTATTGTAGTGCATTTCTGTTTTTGTATCATGGAATACTTTTTGAGAAAATGTTAATAACTTGCTGTATTATTCTTGCTTAATGCTTTTGTTTCTTAGAAGGAACTAAATGCATTTTGACAGGAAAATTAGTACATATAGAGCAATTTTCATTTCATTTATTTATTTGTCAGTGGCAATACACATTAATCAAACATTTCAATTAGGTAAATGTGTCAGCTTTAGCCAATGGGGAATTTTAATTTGTTGTCCCTGGGCAGGTTGATGTCAAAGGTCAAAATTGCACTCAAAATACATAATTTTGACTGTTGAAAATTACACATTATACTACATTTACATGTATTAAAATACATTTAAAAATAACAATCAAAACCAATCAATAAATCTTTAAAAACATGAAACTCGTATACATAATATAACATATCCCTAAGAAAACACTAACACTAAATGGCAGTTCTGGTGTGACAGTAACCAGACTTTCAAGTTTTTTAGAGGAAACTCCATGACTTATAAAGTGCATTACAGTCATGGTTTGCTCTAACACCAGCCCTATTTAAATTTCCTTTCATTTGATAAATGTAGTGTATAAATATTGGTGGGTTAAGACCAATAAGAATTTTAAAAGTCAATAATACTGTAGATCTACAAATTTAGTCAAATTTTCCTAACTCAAGAATTGTAAGCGCAGCGTAGTTCTAGCGGGAAGACTAGCAGCTGTACATCATCGCACCATTAGCTGGGAAATTCCCAGCCAATCACATGCAAGCGTTGCTTTATTAGTCTGCTCACAATCTATCCCATTGCTACAACCTCCACCACCACTAGTTGAGTCCCATCCTGCACAGGGATAGGCTCCTCGCCCCCTGCCTCCTATCTCCGGCAGGATATGACGATTCTGAGTACAACTTCTTCAGACTGACAGACAGGGCCTATGCCAAAGAGAAACATTTCTTTTCTGTTTTATATTCATCAAATAAATGTCACCTTAAATCTCACTCAAGTCTGCAAGTCTTCCTGATCGAAATGATTCTTAATTCATATATGAATGTCTAAAGTGATTAAACATATTTTATGTTTTGTCTAGTACCTTAAGAGCCTGCTTGTACACTGTTCCAACAGGCATCAGAACAGATTTACATGACTGAGTCCATGTAGTCATACAATATGTAATATGAAGAAGAATCATTGCATTAATATATAAAACTGCTGCATCGGTGATAAGATTATTTCTAATAAATCTAAAGTTCGCCAAATAAAACATGACTGATTTTACAACTTTCTTCTCATGTTTTTTAAAAGAAAGTTGAGAGTCAATAACAATCCCTAAATATTGAAATTACTGTACACTGTGCACAACATTTAGCTTATTGCCAAGGATACATACTTCTGGTTCAGTGTCACAATCTGCCCTTTTTGTATAAAACATACAGACAGTTTTTGTTACATTTAGATGTAGACAAGATTCAGCCAACCACTGTGACACATGAACCATTGCAGATGATAATTCATGTGCAGCTTCTTGCTTATTTTTTGAATGTACATGGATAACAGCATCATCTGCATACATTTGACAAGAAACACCAGGAGAACAGACATAGGGGAGATAATTTACATACAAACTAAACTACAATGTTTCCAAAATGGATCCTTGCAGAACCCCAACCTCAAGCTATATATTCAGATGTTGAGTTTCTAACTCTTATACACTGTTTTCTATGTTCTGGATAAGATTTAAACCACTCAATGGCACCAGTGGACACATTAAAATGCGATAGCCTAGCAAGTAAAACATGATTTACAAAAGCTTTTTTTTAAATCAAGAAATGCTGCACCAACAACACCCCCTCAGTCCATTTTTGTCTTTATATTTTCCAAGAAGAAACAGTTGGCAATTTCAGATGGAATTAATTTTTTCTAAAGCCAAATTGCATAGGATGAACAGAAACTCACTGTTTAATGGACATGTTAATAACCTGAGTAAAAGGACATATCATTGCTTTTTTATAAGTTTTAATGAAAGGGGAATCTATCACATTGTTATTTCTAGCTCTAGAACCTTTAAGGGAACAAATATTCATGTCAACTTTTTCCTCACACACCTCCTTAAGTATATATTGGCAAGGTACTATTTACAGGTTAAATTGCAAGACACTGTGTCTGTGGACAAACTGTTTTTTGGGAGAACATTAATTGAGTACACAAGACAAAATATAAAAAAAATCTGCTATCACACCATGATCATGAATAAGTTTTCCTTCTAATTCAAGCTCCATATTTCTTGACTTGACTTGACTTATAGTTTCCAATTTGGATTCTCAAATTTTCCTACAATAATTTTACATTCCCTTTTGCTTCACCTATTATATTAACATTACATTTTGCTATTCGAATTTCACTTATTACTTTATTTCTTAACATATACAAATGTTGCTTCCCATGGTCCAATCTAGATTTAAGGAAGCGTTTCAATGCATTGTCATCTTGTTTCATAAGGGACCAAATATTTTCATTTAGTCATGGATGCTTTCTAGGTTTACTTCTACTTTGCCTCATGAAACTGTTTACAGTATTCTGAATAACATTCATAAAAATGCTTGCAACCATTTCAGTACAATTATTCGACAGATCAAAACTGCTGGATATATTTGTGAATGTTTTTCTATAAACCAATTTATATTCAAATCACCAAGTAAAGTAACTTCTTTAGTAAAATCAAAAGCCTTAAGAAAATTATACAAATTATCATAAAAATCTTTATTTGATGAAGCTGGTCAATAAATAGCAATAATTATAAAAGACATCTGTGGTGAGAGGGAAACATCTAAACCTATACATTCAAGATCAAATTCATAAGAAAACTGTATTTTTAGTACATCTAATGCTATCCTGAACATAAAAAAAAATACCCCCATCTCTACCAACTGATCTGTCCCTTCTAAAAATATTATAACCAGGCACATTTAGCATAGCTGATGGTGAGGTGTTAATCAACCATGTTTTAGACAAATGTACAAAATCCAAATTGTAATTTGTGACCAGATATTTCATTTCATCAAACTCTGACATGACACTTTGGATATTCAGATGGCCACCCACCACTCCTTTCGATTTGATATTATGATCCCATAGAATATTTGCATGATTTAGGGTTTTAAAAAGTTTGAATTTATGTTGTTTCACAATCCCAGGCTTTAGGTTGCATTTGTATCTCATTGCTGAATTTACTTATGATGCTGGATCAGTGCTAACAAAAGAAACAGCTGGAGGCATATTGTCCAGTGGCGGACCATCAGAATAGTACAAGTTTGTCAATGAAGACGATAGAGTTTTTACTGCTGCTCTGCAATGCACTAGCGCAGCACTCACCTTCCGCGATCGCGTGGTAAAGATTACCATCAGGGAGACCATGTGCTACAGGTCAGGCCAAACCCGTAATCGCCGGCCCAGGATTTAGGTGTACATCTCCTGAAAGCATCAACAGGGTGAAGAAAAGATATCTAGATAATGTCTATCAGACATTGGGCAGTTTAACATTCTTCTTTTGCCGATTAATGTGCCGATTTGGTTATTTAACTCCTCCATAAAAAAAACACATTATTATATATGATAACATATACATTTGCCTTTGATCAGTGTTATTGATCTCTCACCATTGATAGACAGTCAAGGAGCATCCCAATGTTGCTGTATTGTGCGAATTACTATGATAAAAAAAGTAATGTGATGATCAGTTGAATCAGGTAGTGATAGTAAGTGTGATTCTTTTCTGCGAACTGGATCTTTTGGATGGTTCGTTTCAATAAAATGCTAATACTAATTACGCTAATGCATAATGTTAATACCTCAGCGTTGTATAATACACACTCAAACACATTTAATAAAGCCATATGTAAGTTATAATAATAAGGGTGTTTATTGTCAGTGTTTCATTCAGTGATATTACAATACATCTTACATTAAAGTTATCTTTCGTAGGAACTCGAGCTGCGTGATCACATTTGGACAAACCCTGAGTGTAACATGGTCTGAAGCCCTTCTACAATCATGCCAATTTATGGGCTGATGGCGCTTAAGCCCTTAGGGAGCTATGTTACGGGTTCCATAAAGGTGATCGCTTCGCACCATCAAGTCAGATTTTCTGTTCTTCAGTGCACAATCTCATCTGGCCCATGTTGTACAAATTACAGACGTCGAAGCGAGGATCGTTATTATTTAACCTTTTGAGTGGCAACACTTGATGGAATTTAGGAAGTGCTTACTTCCGTGCATGTGGTTCATCGTCAGTGCGAATGCTTGTGCCGAACCCCTGATTCGGCTAGATGTTCTCCCATGGAGTTAACACATGGCCATTTACGTCCTAGCCCTGAGGCTGCGAAAGCTCACACAGCTCCACACCAACCCGGGCCCAGCTCTCGGTCCCAGCGTAGAGCTCCCGCAGGAAGCTGACGCCCCGTCTCACAAACCCCTTCGTGGACCCGTAAGGCTCCCAAACATTCCTGAGACGATCGGCTCAGGGAGCGAGATGACAGCTACAGAGCTGGCCTCTAGACCACTCCATCCCCTGGTGGAGGGCCGGCAGGGAAACCTTTAACCACACCTCGACTGAGCGGTGGTACCCAAAGGAGCAGTTTCCTCACTCCTTGATTTACCTAACCAGTGTCCACTAACAGCGTTCTCACAGTGGTCTGGCGCCAAACACCTACAGTCATGGCACCATGGACCCTCTCGCCTCCACGCTTTCGAATGTAGACTCACGGTGGGCCAGTTCTGATGAGTCCAGTGGATGCTTCCAATCCACAGTACCTCCTCTTCAGTCACTTTCCCGCCCCCAGCCGGGTACACGGAGCAAGGTAAGTGCTTTGAGTTTTCCCTCAGCACAACTGTCTCGGGATGCAACTTTGCTCCCCAACATAACATTACCTGCTCCTCTCAAGGTATGTAAAACGTGATCGTACCCATAGTGCCCCCCGCTCAGAGATTGGATGCATCGCTTACGCCTTCCAGGCCAGGACCATCCGACTCAGCTACGCATTTAAATTCGATAGGTGCCCGCCCCATTTCAGCGGCATCCGCTTCACTTCGTTGCATGGCGAGAACGCCAACACCCTGCGAGCAGAAATCGCAAACCTTTTATACAAGGACGCTATACATCCTGTCCCTCCAGCCGAGATGAAGAATGGTTTCTACAGCCCTCACTTCATCCTACCCAAGAAAGGTGGTGGTTTGCGGCCAATTTTGGACCTGCGAGTTCTGAACCGGACCTTACACAGACTCCTGTTCAAGACGCTCATGCAGAAACATATTCTAATGTGTGTCTAGTATCTAGATTAGTTTGCAGTGATAGACCTGATATAAAGGACGCATACTTTCACGTCTCAATTTTGCCTCGACACACACCCATCCTATGGCTCACGTCTGATGGCCCAACATACTAGTACCAGGTATTCCCCTTCGGCTCGTCCCTGTCCCCTTGTGCCTTCACTAAGATCGCAGAGGTAGCCCTTGTCCCGCTAAGGGAAGTGGGCATCCGTATACTCAATTGCCTCAACAACTGGCTGATTCTAGCTCATTCACGGGAGTCACTATGCGCCCACAGGGACCAGGTGATCAAGCACCTCAGCCACCTAAGACTTCAGATCATCTAGGAAAGAGCATTCTCTGAATGGAGTTCGACTCAGTCTCAATGACAGTGCGCCTCACAAGCTGAATTGCCTAAGTTTGCCTAAGTTTGTTCAAACAAGGCACAGCGGTTCCATTGTGGCAGTTCCAGAGACTCCTGGACCATATGGCATCCTCAGCGGCGGCCGCACCGCTCGGATTGATGCATATGTGACCACTTCAGCACTGGCTTCAGACTCGAGTCCCGAGATGAGCATGGTGCCACGGCACATACCTTGTGACCATCACCCTTCTCTGCCATCAGCAATTCATCCCCTGGACAGACCTTTTTTCTCTGCGGACAGGAGTCCCCCTACAGCAGGTGTCCAGATGTGTCATGGTCTCCACAGATGCCTCGAATCTGGGCTGGGGTTCCATGTGCAACGGGCATGCAGCCGCTAGCTCCTGTACAGTTCCGTGGCTGGGCTGGCACATCCACTGCCTAGAGTTGCTGGCTGTACTTCTTGCCCTGCTGAGATTTCTCCCACCTTGGTCCGATCAGACAGATCTGCGACTCCAGCATATATAACTTGCCAAGGTTACTTTTGCTCTCATCGCATGTTGCAACTCGCCCAACATCTCCTCTGGAGTCAACAGCGGCTGAGGTCGCTTGCACAAGCTCTGTGCAAGGCCAGGGAGGGCAAGGAACGAGTCACTCTTGTAGCCCTCTGTTAGCCCTCTCAGACTTGGTTCTCAGATCTCACACTCTTCATGACAGCACCTCCCTGGCAAATTCCCCTGAGGAAGGATCTTCTTCCTCAAGGATGGGGCACCCTCTGGCATCTGCGCCCAGACCTCTGGAACCTCCACATCTGGCACCTGGACAGGATGCGGAAGATCTAGGTAATCTATCAGACCCAGGCCATGCAAGCCCCCTTGCGGGTTCGAGCACTCTCTATGAGGACACTCTACCAACGGCACCTCTCTAGCAGACATCTGCAGGGCGTCGGACTGGGCAACACCCAATACCTTTGCGAGAATCTATAATCTCCGGGTTGAGTTGGTCTCATCCTGTGTTTTGTCAGGTCTGAGCATGTAGAACTCGGTAATGACCGGGTGTACCACTTGCGCATAGTGCCTTTCCCCTCCTCTGAGGCGAACACATCTGCTCTTTCTCCCAGACGAGCCCACAAAACTAGAGCTTCCTGGATGTCTTTCCTCCCCAGCCCTCTGGCTTGCAAATTTGGCGGAGGATTTCCCAACCAGACCCACTACAGGTACTAATTACTCTGTAATGGAATAGGTGCTCCACAGGTCGTATTTTCTGCAGTACGGTCCCCCTCTCGGTGGACACGCGTCTCCCTTGGGCAGTCCCCTCTGCCCCCAGTCACTGTGTTTGTAGAGCTCCTCCCTCACTAGGCAGGACCTACCACCGCGCCACTTCCACAAGTGTCTTGTAAGCCCATGTGATGTCCCTCTTGCCACAACATTTTACCAACAGCTGTAATGGCCGAAACATATTCTCGGCTCCTGCAAAACCCAAATCAACAGCCGTATTGCGCCCTCCTTTGTACCTGTATGTCCGGGGGAGGGACATGCAAATTCTGTTCACCAATTTTTCATAATTTTTCACATTTTTCCTTTTCTTAAGTTCAGAGGCAACCAAGGCTCTCAAGAGAGTCCCCTAGTGTCAATACATTGACAAAACGTCTCGTTCTCTCATCAGGGAACGGGGGTTACAACAGTGACCTAGATGATTCCTGTTGTTAGAACAGCTACGCTGTATCGTCATGATAATGTTTCAGGTGAAGATGAAGTGGAAGTGACATATGTCTTTCATTACTCCCTTCATCAAGGCCATACATGAGATGTTAGTGCCCTGCTCCCTTCAGAGTTCCCACTTCAAGGGCTCAGCCCTTCGGAGGGAGTAGGGCATAGGGATGCTCACTTCCGTTTGGAATTCACCCTTTTCACATCTTTTAACCCTCGCTGTTTTTGTTCTCTGCATTATAAAGTATCCCATTATTGTTTTGCTGAGTGACAAACTACTCACAATTTTCCATAATTGAGCATTTGGAAAGAATTTTGAAATAATTGTGCAAGTGGCTGAGAACCAGTCCTGAGGAAAGGACTAGGTATTCTCCACACAGCCAGTCAGGTGAGATGTTACTATACCTACCCTTTCCATTTCGACTGAATTGCTGTTTTGTTTTCTGAATTGCTGTTGTGTTTTCTGATTTCCTGTTGCGTTTTCTAACTTGTTGTTTTGTTTCTGGATTTATTGTTGTGTTTATTATTTGTTGTTGTGTTTCTAAATTGTTATATTGTTTTTGCATTTGCCATTGTGTTTTTAGATTTTTTGTTTTGTTTTGCACTTCACCGCCACCGTAGATATCACCAGTTATGGGATCATATTACTCCCGGTTATCGGCTCATTTCGAGTCAGAGTGTCATGCACATCCAAGAAACATTTGAGGTAGAATAACTTGTTGATCAGTGTTTACTCAAGACGCGAACTGCTTCAAATTGTTCACTCCGATTAGGTGAACTTGTTCAAATCATTCATTCAAAAGACAGATTTTTTCACAAACTGGACCTCACTAAAATCAATTGTGTTTGATTAAGGAGACATCCAAAATGTGTAGTGTTGGGGGGGCCTCCAGGGCTGCATCCGAAACCAGAAAAATGTTGCCTTCGGTGGCTGTATCTGGAGGCAGGATGAAAATAGGGTGCTTTTCAAACTGTTCCAGTCATTCAGTTCCAGTCATTCAGAACTGTCAGTTAAGTCAATAACTGATTAGGCAGCAAGTCCGCTGCCTATGTTTTTGGATGCAGCCAGGTTTGAGAACCTCTGACTTAACACATTTGTTAAGTTGGATAACAATTGGATAACAGATAAAAAGTTAAAAGAACCGATCAGCTTGCACCATACAGTTTCATGCCTGAACTTAGTCATGTACAGTACAGTCCATCTTATAAGGATGTGTTTGACTTCAAGCAGCACTATGCCGGCACCTGACTTGTAGTAGTGCAGCAAACAGCTCTGATGATGACGCCATTAGCAAAATGTTTATTCTGACACTTTCAGATCTGCTAAACTCTCACAAATCCATGTTTTTATAACAATGCAATTATATTTTCATGCACTCTTAATCTTATAATTAATATTTATTCTTAAAAACAATAAAAACATTATACAAGAATACTGAATCTATCATTGGTATTAAAAGAACATAGGCTTATATCAGAAATTCTTCTTATGCAATACACATTGGCACTGTATAAAGCATCACATAACCTATTCAAATGAAAGGTTTCTGGTTATTACATTTGTACACATGTACCATTTAAGCATCTGGATACTGAAGCTCTATCAAACACTTCATCTGCAATCGAGAAAGCACAATCTGATATTTTGTTACAAAAAAAAGTCTAAACAGAGCTGAGACACCTACTTTTAGACCGATAGTTTAAAGCATTATCAGATTAGCCAAACCATTTAATGAACAAACAGGGGGATATGTAGAACTTTGAGAATGACATGTTTGAAATTCTCCAGAAATCTGCTCTGCTGTGTTCTGCAGGCACAGATATACTGTAGCAAGGTGATTTGCCTAATGCTAGGTGATTAAAATATAAAATACAGCCCAGAACCTGTGTAACATCTCTTGAGCTATAATCACGTTTTAATCAGGCACTTGTTTTCGAAAGATGTGAAAAGTTATTCACACTGTGGGATTAAAGACAGCAATTAATTTTCCATAATTGTGATAATTACTCTCTTTCACAGCAGTTTACGCACTATCACAGAAGTAGAAGATTTGCCCCTTGAATAGACCCAAATACTCAAAAGTAAAAAAAAAGTGCCACCCAAAAACTCCAGACCTCTATATGTTTGTGTATTGAGTGTGTGTATGTGTGTTATACTTGTGACTGTTGAAGTGTAAAGTTAAGAAAAAGGTCACCCTTACACTGTTGACAGCTCTCTCTATTTGAAAGACTAGTGAGTGATGTATGTGCCCTGTCCTGGTAACCATGGTCAAACAACATAAACATAAACTCTTTGTCCATGTCAGTGTTTACATGTTTGTAAGAGTAGGGACAGGTACCTACCATTATCCCATATTTATACAGACATGAATTATGACATGCATACAGACATGAATTATGGATTGTGATTATACAGACACTATAATTACAATATTTTTTTTTAACGTTGTTGTCATTGCCTGGCTGTAGTAGTCAGACCTAACAATCTGCAGGCCATAATGTTGGTCATAATCATATAAAAGCAAGAGTTTGGGGTCAAATGACAATAGTTCTCAAAAGCAAGGGTCTTCAACAGGGGGTTGAAGACCCTTGATCTAGGAGGTCCGCGGTGGTACAGCAGGGGGTCCACAAATTACTGTTTGATCCACCACCAGCACTCCTAATAATAACTTGCACATGAGCGAGTGACAGTATCGCCATTGCCTATACATATATTATGCAGTCTACGTAAAGCACTAACTCCCTAGAGGGGCACCAGAAACTTCACCGGCTCCCCTTCCTCACACGTTACATTAAACATGGACCCGGATTTGTCACGGAACACAAACGGTTGCCTCACACATTCTCCACTCTCTCCCATGTGAGAGGAGTATGCAGTTAAACCATATTTTGAAGCACCTCGAACCTGCATGCCAAATCTTCCTCTTGCAGTGATCCTTCCTCATATTCATGCATCCCGTTTTATTTAGTAGTGAAATAAATGGAATGTCGAACATTGTTAAAGTTTGACGAAATTAGCCCATCGCCCATGCTCATTACAAGCCGCTCATAATGCAACACATATCAGGTTAAGCAGCACTGCAGGGGAGGGTTGCTAAGTAAACGCATCTGCTTTACGGTTTTCATGGTGTGTGGATGTCAGCCTACAGTTTCTTGTATTATTAGTTGCTTTTTGCTTTCAGAACAATAGCCTATACTTAGCCTATATAGGCCTATGTATATGTAATATGTCAAAATATATAGTTGCCACTGAAATTATCAAGCTGCCATGGGCTACACTGACGGTGACTGTCAAATCAACATAATTAAAGTTGAATACAGTCATTATTTCCTCATTACAAAGTTTTACTCCAAGAGAAATTAACAGTAATTTTTAAACGTATGTATAAAATCAATCACTTACTGTTAGTTAACTCATAATAAACATGAGATGAAGACTCCAGGTATAGGCCTATCAGTAAACATATAAACATTTGTTTTTATTCTGCATGGACAGGGTCTCTCTTTCTGTTTTTTTGTCTGTATTTGTTTGGAGAGGGTGTGGCACAGTGATTAAAAATGAAAATGTAAAATTGCACTTCATGAAAAAAAGGTTGCAGACCTTTACTATACTTAATTTAATGTTTATTTTAATGGCTTTGCAATGTAAACATCGTAAAATATGTACATACAACAATATTGTAACATACACGTTTTTATAGGCATTAAATGCAACACTCAATTTTCAGACAATATGCAAAGGGAGTCCCTGCTCCATCTCTCTATATACCAAGGGATTCTTGGCCTGAAAATGGTTGAAGATGATTGCTTTTTTTTCTCTCCCCTTTTTCTCCCCAATTTAGAATGCCCAATGTGCTCTAAGTCCTTGTGGTGGCATAGTGAAATGCCTCAATACAGGTGGGGGAGGACGAATCTCAGTTGTCTCCGAGTTTGAGACAGTCAGTCTTCATAACTTATCACATGGCTTGTTGAGCGCATTACCGCAGAGACAAAGCGCATGTGGAGGCTTCACACTATTCTCCGCCGTGTCCACCCACAACTCACCACATGCCCCACATTATAGCAACCCATGTGACTCTACCCTCCCTAGCAACCGGGCCAATTTGGTTGCTTAAGAGACCTGAATGGAGTCAATAAGCATGCTCTGGATCCGAACTTGTGACTCCAGGGTTGGTAGTCAGCATCTTTACACGCTGAGCTACCCAGGCTACACATATTTAATCTTGTTTGTGTATAGTGCTTAAATGTCCAATCTCCACATAGCCATCATCTTCCAGAGTTTCTCAGGTCATCTAAACCAAATCAGGCATGGCCAGGCATAAGCCATTTCCCATTGGTTCAGAGCAACCTAGAAATAAGCGTTCCAATAAAATGTTACACAAGACGATCATCTGCTCCAGGATTCTTAAAACCATTAAACTCATACACCTTAATAAGGGCCATATTTCACCAAGCATGTCCAGACAATCATATAAGATAAAGCCTAATGCCATCTCATTGTATAATTAAAAGGACATTTCCTTGATCTCCACAACTTTTAGGATGAAAAGCACTCTAGTCTCAATCAGGGGAATAGCACTTGATGAGAAAAGATACTCTCAGCAAAGATGTCTATGGATGAAACCGTGAAGCTGTATTAAAAAGGCCATGTTCATTATCATTAGAGTCTCGCTGCACTGTGGTCTGCTTTTCTCTAGTTCCCTGTGTCCGCAAAAGCAATTTGGTTTCCCCTATCTGAGCTGTATTAGAACAAAAGAGGCAATCAGGAGAGAGTCGAAGAAAAGCCCTTTTTCTCCTGGCTAATTAAAGGGAGACAAGATGAAGGACACTGCTCCTGGCATCCCCATGCAAACTGAAGGACCCTTAAAGGATGCTCTTTTATGTGTCTGAAAAATGGGCGGCGCTTTCTTTTTTTAAAACAAATCTCTAAAGAGAAATGCAGAGAGAGGATTAGAGAGATGGAAGAAGGTTAATGTTTTTTGATAGTGATACAGGAGACCTTTTATAACTTATATTAAAGCAGCTTTTAAAGTGGACTTTTTCCAAATGTAATTTGTCTTTGTAATTGTTTTTAGTAAAAATGATATGCAGGACAGATCGGGACCTTCAATGGGACAAGTGGTGAACCAAGAACAGTACTGATATTTTTTATAGTTGCACTGTGACGCTTCACAGTTTTTTTTCCCTCTACTCTCTGTTTTCCAGAGGAGCAGCCAATGTGTGTACTGCTAGGTGACATGCAACGATTGATCCCTCTTTGGATTTGTTTAAAACTATTTCCATTGGCAAATAAAACATAATTATAATAAAAAAAAGCCCAAACGTTTTCCTACAAAGGGCCAAAAATCAAACTTGATTGAGGGTCATTGGCAGAAAGTAAACGTTGCATTATTGGTATTATATGATTGAAATCCACATAAAATATATGCACAGATAATGTTTAATTTATAATGTTTACTATTCTGTATTTAGGCGCTAATAGTAACAGCTAATGCTATTCACAGCGAGAATCACATGCATGGTCTTGTAAAATGATAAATATAACTAAGAGTTTTAAAGTTGTCGTCCTCACATTTGAAATAGAACTTTATCAGACTTGTGGCATAGCTCCATGATGTTTAAATGCATCAACAATGTCAGTGTCATATATTATTTTGTATAAATATAAAAAAAAACTTTTTCTCACAAATATTTTCATGACTTTTCTTATTTAACAACAAACTTCCAAGTGTCTCATTGCAAAAGAGACCACAAAAATGAACTACATTCAATGGCTGTAGTGGGGATGAACTACAGCCATTGTAAATTTAGTATGTCATATTAGGCTTGTGCTCAAAACAAGGGGGTGCTCGGAAACAGGTTAAACTATAAAAGCTGCCCTGTGGTATTTCATAATAGATATATAGGAAAAGCATTTCTCTGCAATCTTTTTAACTAATGTAATGAAGAGTCCCGCGACCCTGTAGACAGGATAAGCGGTTGACGATGGATGGATGGATGGATGGATGGTAATGAAGAGTTGTGTCAATGGTATATGTATATTTGTATATAGAGTATATACAACCTGAATTTGTTTTTGTTTGTTTTACTTTAGATTTGAAAAGCCCAGTCACACAACCCACACCCGTCCAACCTTAATAACACATAACATTTACACCTCCTGCCACCACCCTCCTACCCTCTCCTGCTACTCAACAAGCACTTAAGATGTGTTAAGATGATGTGTGCTAGGTCTTCCGGAAACAGAGGACAAGAAAAGCACAGGGCCCAGGTGGTGTTTCACCCACTTGTCTAAAATCCTGTACTGATCAGCTGGTCCCCATCTTCACACAGATCTTCAACAAATCCCTGGAGCAGTGTGAAGTTTCCTGCTGCTTCAAACACTCCACAATCCTCCCTGTACCAAAGAAACACAAGATCAAAGGACTTAATGACTACAGACCTGTCACTCTGACGTCTGTGGTCATGGAGTCATTTGAGAGACTGTTGTTGGCCCACCTGGAGGACATCACTGAACCCTTTCTGGATCCCCTTCAATTTTCTTATAGAGAAAACAAGTCTGTGGATGATGCAGTCAATATGGGACTGTAAGTATTACATACTTCAAAATCTAGACAGACCAGGGACTTATGCAAGGATACTATTTGTTGACTTCAGTTCAACTTTTAACACCATCAACATTGCATTATAGACTAAATTAACCCAGAACTCTGTTCCCGGCTCTATCTTTCAGTGGATCACCAGCTTTCTGACAGACAAGCAGAAGCTATTGAGAATGGGGAAATTCACCTCCAGCACATATACAATCAGCACTGGTGCCCCCAGAGATGTGTGCTGTCCCCACTACTCTTCTCCCTGTATACCAACAACCACTGCCAATGACCCCTCTGTTAACCCATTCCTGCCTGAGCCCAAAATTTGGAAAATTCCATTATGTGCCAGAATATGACATTCATATCCAAATTAATTTTAATATTCATATAACATCACGTACCTGAACATGTATATATCATATTAAAGAGTAGAACTAGGGCTTTCAAATGATATATATATATATATATATATATATATATATATATATATATATATATATATATATATCATATTTTTAAAATATATTTAAGGCTAATCATCCTTTATCAATATGATATCACACAGCAATTTTTACAAAAATCTTCTCTAGCCACTATACTTCATCAGACAACTGCACGTTCAACCATATTAATTACAAGCTAGAGAAAAACAGACTGAAAACAGTTCCTATCGTGAACCAAGCATTTCTTTTGCCATTACATTGCGTGCGACAATCTACTTTAGTTATTTTCAGTTCTACATTTCCAAAAGCATAGCCAACATCTCTTAGAGGACTCTTCAAATGTAGGGACATGGCCTGTGTGGTATGATGATGAAGGAGGGACTACAGGCTTTAGAGTATGCAAAGGGAAAAGTGAATATTAATACCTCCCAGCTGACGAGTCAGGTTTTCTCTGAAACAAGTTCACCAGTCTACACTCATCCCCTGCTGCCGCATAAATGTGTTGCCATTCTTTAAACAATATGAAACTACTGACAACAGCAATGTCTATGAAGTGGAAAAAAGTGTCTTCCACCACTTCTGAGATTTTATCATTTGGTCTGACCTATCAATACCGCCCATGTTTTTGTTATAATCACTGATGACAGTGGGCTGGAGGGCTACTTCTTTTATCCAGTCTGCATAATTTTTTACAAACCTAGTAATTTCAGTCGAGCCATTCACATTGTTGAAATTGAAGAGGCATGTAACTGCATGCGTGTCCTTCCACTGAATTACAAGTATATTCCCCTCAATCCTACACCACCTCATATCCCCACGAGATGTCTTGCGTTCCCATCTTTTGATGTATTTAAATTCTGCAAGAAACAGTTTACGATTCACCCTGCATGTCCCACAGGCATTTGTTCCAATTCATAACAACTTAACCATAAGAGCTGGGGATGTGTAAAAATTGTCAAATCAAACATTGTGGCCCTGGTCTTTGAATGGCTGCAGTAACAATTCAACTACTTTGGTGGCCAAGTCAGTGACACACCCATCATGACAACCTGTTTAAGCATTAAAGTGGAGAGTATACCCCGAGTCTGATGTTGCAATTACCCATAATTTAAAACCCCATGAGTAGGCTTGCCCTTCTTGTATTGTTTAAATCTTGACGAGCTATAGACTTGACCATAGGTTCATCTATTGCAAGATTTTGGTTAGGCTGAAAGTGCTGCTTGCATTTTTGTTTAAGGTGGTTCATAAGATAACACAACTTCCTAAGTCGATCCTGATTATCCTCTGTGGTAGGGTCTACAACATATAGAGCTGCTAAAAGAACCTTATAGTGGTCACGTGACATAAATCCCCTTGCCCACAAACCCTGAAGTGACTTGGTTCCCCATTGACGATGGGAATCAGGGAGAATTGAAAACCCCATGTAATGAGCAAACCAAAAAATATGTAAAATGAATTGGGGGTCACCTCCATCCAAGCTCCTTGGTAGCTGGAATATGATGGACAGTTTAGGACGAGCTCCCACACCTGATGGTTTGTAAACCTTAATATCTCTGCAACTACAGCCTGATATATATATACGCAGTTGATGGTCTTGGCTGGGGATCAGGTTCCATCTCATCCTCCATATCCTCATGGTCCGGGTGTTCCTGCAGTAGTTCCTGGTCCAGCAGATGTGCCCTCATGCCACATCCTCCTCTGCTATGAACCTAAGCTCATCAGCAGCCTGCTTTTGAGGGTGCTGCTGGGAGCCATAGTCTCTATCCATCTCTACAATAGAAAAAAGTACACAGCTGGTAGCCAGCAGTGTGTTTTTCATAAATCCATACACTGAATAGTCTAACCAGAATGTCCAAATGCAGACAGCCCTCTCACCCTTTCCTTGTGAAAAGGAAGCTACAAAATCATGTCTGTGTGATAGATGGATAAGGCTATCTGCTAAATTATAGAAAGATATCTACCATTTTTTTTATTATGTGGGAAAATCTATAATGTATCTAACTAGCAGGCCAGTTTTCATGCAGGTCTGAACAGTGTTAAAAAAAAAAAAAATGTCTGAACAGCGTCCAAAAAAAAAGAAAAATCTCTCTCTCTCTCTCTCTCGAACTGGCATCTTCAACCCCCCTTTATCTGCTCTTCTGCTGATCATCTGATTCAGCGCCAGCTGAATAAATTTTTCCCCCTCTTGTCATACATGGTAAGGTGGGCCAAATCAAAGGGCACCACAGGCCAACTTTGGCCCATGGGCCCTGATTTGGGCATAACTGGTCTACAGTATCTCAATATGAAATTCTTGTTTACAGAAGGTTTATTTAAATTAGGATTTTGGTGATGGGGGAACCCTAACCAACCAAATATGTTTCAAACTGAAGGTTTTGAACAACTTTTCAAAAACAAAATAAAATTCAGTTTAATTAAATTATAACATTATTGAAGAGCCATTTTTTCACCGGTAGACTTCTAAAGTAGAATGTACAGTATTTGCTAGAGAAAATAAATTAATAAGTTAAAAACACAATATTTCAAAATACAAATATAGCTGTCATTTAAAAAAAACTGACATTTCTATGGCAAGTGTTGGACTAGTGGTATGATTTTTGCTTTTGACCAAGCAAAACTTCTACAGCATACCAGTGGATGTATATCAAATATATCAATCTTTGCAAGGACACTCACTAAAATGACATGGAATCAAACCAATTGGACTGAAAAATGCAGGAAAAAAACTGTTCTGGACCGCTCCGCCCAAATTTACACCTGGTTGTATAATAGCAATATCAGACTTGCAATTATGCCACAGATCCTGCGTTGGATTGGTTTGGAAATAAGAAAAACACAATTATACAAAATATAGGTGAACCCTAACTCCCCTGATCATTAAAGCACACAAGATTTTCTTTGTAACACTCTCAGATATTCTTTCAAATATTCTCTTGACAGCTCTGCCCAAATTGCCCCCTGTATAATAGAAATATCACACTCGCAATCATGCCATTGTAATGAATATCAGCATGTCTGTGATTACTCGTGGCCTTGTGCCTACTCAATCACATATTATAACACACTTGATCATGTGAAATTTCTTAATTCTAAGGTTCTTATACATATTTGCACAACAATTCAACACGTTTATGCATGCAACTGTGAGTGTATCCACAAATATACAATAATTTTGTGTGAGAGCAATTCATATCAGTTATAGTATAGCCGCTGCCAGTTGCCATGGAAAAGAGATATGTCCCCCTAACTCAGCATTTTCACAAATAAACAATAGAGGAAATTAAAATGTCAGACTATCATTCACAGAGCTAGCTAAAGAGATTTGGGTGTGCTGTCTTGTTCCCTGGTGCAACAGTCTAATGCCATTGTGAAGAACTGTAATGTGTGGCTGCCTACCTCTGTTTGATCCAACCATCCTCAAAACAGCACCACATTTAATTAGATTTAAAATATTTATTCAATCAACACAGAAGGCTAATCAGTATGGAAGGGGGAGTGTAAAATACTGTAAGTGTTGCTTGTTGGAATAAACTGTACAGGATACATGAAAATAATTCAGGGTAATTATAGGGAGTATATGTAAGCAGTGACAAGCTGGTTCATTGACTATCATTAAGAACACTGTTTGGCTTTAAAAGGAAACTTGTCTTTCATCTTCAAGTGTCTTTCTAAACCTATTTGAAATTCTTTCTTTCAGGTAACACAAAAAGCTTTATTTATAGTGGAATGTCCAAGCTACTAATTGTATTATTATTAAATGAAAGTGAATGGTGGCCATGACTCTGTCAGGGAAAGCTTTTCAGTGAATAATGACTTAAATTTCAGTCTGTTCCACACAAAGTTATATTGACTTATTTTATGACACTTGTATGATAACTTTATAGTACTATTTTGTCACTGTTTGTAAGAGAGCAGCATGAACTGGATGACTTTTGTGGAATACCGTACAAAGGAGATGGTTTGAAAAATGTACTACTAATCTTAAAAAATATCATAAAAGTGTTCCATACACCTTTGGCACAATAATAAAAGTCCTCTGAAGTCATATGAAAGCGATTTTGTTGACAGTTTAAACAGTTCATGAAGGTTGTAAACTGGATCAACCGATTAACTGAAAAGATCTAATTGAAAAGAACAATTCATTAATTCAAAAGAACAATGAATTCTTCACACAAAGCTATCATATTGCTTAGAATTGTAACGAGTAGTTGCTGAGTTAAGAAAGGAAACAATGGATCCAATTGTAGGCTTTTAATGAAGTTGATGAAATTGAAACAAACAAATGTGAACTCAAATAGCAACACACAAGAACTGACAAAGAGGGGAAAAAACTTGAGGGTATTTATACACACAGATGAGGGAATGGTTAACAGGTGAGAACAATGGGGAACAGATGGCAGTGATGAGGGCAGTGCCGAGAGAGGCTCGACGAAGACAGGCGGAGCCAAGGAAGGTAGAGTTATGAGAGGCCTGAGGGTTGGAGCCATGGAAGACTCTGAGGGCGGAGCCGTTAGCGAATGGGAACTGACCTCTGTGGTCGAGAGCACTGGCAGCGACTGGGGAACGACCTCCGTGGTCATGAGCATGGGCAGTGCCTGGGGAGCAGTAGCCCTTCTTCTATTCCTCAGCTTCCGGACTACCATGAGCACAGCTGTGGAATGCTCGAAGTGTGGAGCCATGATGGTCCCCCTTGGAAATTCCACTAGGGCTGAAACAAGTGTGAATGCTGGCTCTGGGATGGACATGGCTGGCAATGCTGACTCCGGGACAGACGAGACTGGCAACGCTGGGTCTGGGATGGACGAGGCAGTTGCGGGCGTTGGCTCATAGGCCGTGGCATGCACGGCCGCTGGCTCATTGGTCGTGGTAGGCGTGGGCGAAGGAGCCGTGGGAGGCTCGGAGCATGGAGCTGTGAGAGGCTCGGAACACAGAGCCTTGGATATAGGTTTTGGCCCAAGGTTCCCGCCATAATCTACTGTGTAAGGGGAACTGGAATGTTCCAGAGCCTTCTCTACATACTCACAGAATTTCCAGTGAGGATCAGCCGGGGGCATCAGTTCCTTCAGTGCACTATTAAGACCGGTCCGGAAGAAAACCACCAGAGAGCGGTCAGGATAGTGCACTAAATGCAATAGTTCTAAAAACTCATTGAGGTGATCCTCAACTGGACGGTCCCGTTGATTGAGCAAAATAATTCTGACAGCTGCTAAATCCATGTTGGTCAGTTCTTCTGTAACGAGTAGTTGCTGAGATGAAAAAGGAGATGCTGGATCTAATAGCAGGCTTTTATTGAAGATGATGAAAGTGAAAAAAACAAACATGAACTCAAATAGCAACAAACAAGAAATTACAAAGAGGGAACAAATCTAGAGGGTATTTATACACACCAGGGCTAATGAGGGAATAGAGCACAGGTGAGAAGAAATGGGGAACAGATGGCAGTGATGAGGGCAGTGCATTATGGAAAATGTATTCCGGGGGAACAGAAGACAGAGGACAAAAACTACTTCAAAATAAAAGTTCATGGAAACACTATGGAAACAAACTGTGAAAAGACTATAGTACAAAAGTGATATGATCTTCTTTTCTGGCACTTTTATACTTTATAATGTTTTTTTGCCCTTTTTTGAGTTTGAAATTCCCTGATCTCCATTGAGTTTCACTTTATGGAAGAGAGCAGCATGGAGATTCTGCTAAACAATTATTTTGTTGCTTCACGGATGAAAGCAAATAACAAAGGTTTCGAAATGACACAAGGGTGAGCGAATGATGACCCAATGTGTATTTTTGGATGGACTATCCATTTAATGTTCAAGATCTAAATTTAAGAAAACATTAACATTACCTCAGAATCATCACAATTGCAAGTTATAAAAAAATGACACAGAGTTTTGACATTTCATTTGAACATACCATGGCCTAGCACATTTTGTCATTCTTTAACCAATATGAAAGGCTCACATCTTTAAAAAGTGGAATAATTCAGAAGCATTAATGTTGCATTTGCAGTGAGAAAGTCTGACCCCATCGAGCAACTGAAGTAGAGATGATAAATGATAGAGCAAAAATGTAGCAGAATAATGAAGAGATGATAAACATAACGCAGATCTAAAAGAGAATGAGTAATGTTGAAAAGCTGATTTGAACATTAGACATACACAGGGAAAAGGGAGGCTTTAAAGCAGTAGTTCACCCTCATGTCTTTCCAAATTCTTGTGACTTTCTTCTGTGGAACACAAAAGGAGATGGTTTGAAGAATTGTAACTGTAAAAGTATCATAAAACTGGTCCATACAACTCATGCGCTATATTACAAGTTGTCTGAAGTCATATGATGGTGACTTTGTGACCATTTTATTCCATGGTTTTGTGTACTGGATCAACCATTCCATTAAAACTATCTGATTCAAATTAACACATTTATTCATGAATCGGACATCGCTCATTAACTCCAGGGAGAGCTAGGGCAGAAGTCAAGATTTTCAGTAAATAATTACTTAAAATATTCACATAAAGCTATTGTATATCTTCAGAAGTCTTGGAATATAGCACACGAGTCATCTGGACCACTTCTATGATACTTTTATGGTGCTTTTGAATCCTTTTTAAAGCTTGAAAGCCCAGTCTTCATTGATTGTTACTGCACAGAAAATGGCGACTAGTACATTCTGTAAAATGTCTCCTTTTCTGAACTTTTATTTCTCAGAAGACTTGGAATATGAAAAATTAGTCACATAGACTCATTTTATGATACTTTGGGGTCCTTTTATGGGGTCCACATATGTACAGAAAAAAGGTACACAGGTGTAGAACAACATGAGGTTGAGTAGTGAGTAAATTATTAACTTTTGCCTGAAATATTCCTTTAAATGACATTTTGAAAATAAATAACAACCAGGAAAGGAACAAAGGGAAAGGGAAGGCTTATAAGAATAAATGGAGAAAAAAGTAAGGGACGATGAAAGAAAGGGATACAGTCATGTCAGGTATGAGACAAAGATGGAGAGGCCTGAACGAGTGAGATAAATGAATAATATGGAGAGAGATAGGGTGACAAAGAAAGATGGAGTAAAGAGTGAAAGAGGGAGACAGAGGGCAGAGGAAGCAGGAGGGAGCAGGAGAAAATGGTAAACGTGAGGGATAGATGGGGGGTGTTTCTTGTGTAAAAGTGTGATGCTGAGTTTGGCTGACTTACAGCCCCTCTCCATAATTCATCTAAGTTCTCTTCCTGGCTGAGCCTACATGCTGTCTGCCACTCAACGCAGAGCCCCTTTTAATTAATGGGAGGTGGTGACTCAGAAATCCCAGAAACCCTCTCCGTTCCAATGTTTCTCCTGGCTAAGCCTTAAAGGGATCTGTCTTTTGTCAGCTATTTTCCTAAGACCCCATCTTGTGTTCTGTATGTGTGTGTGTGTGTGTGTGAGGGTGGTTTACGAGGACACTTCTTTATGTTACAAACTAGTAATTACAAAAGTATTGTGCTATAAGTATGGTTTGAGGACATTTCTAGTGTCCCCATAATTGAAATTGCTTAAAAAAAACATTCTAAACATTTTTTTGAAAATTTAAAAATGCAAAAAGTTTTTTGTGAATGTTAGGTTTAGGGGTAGTGTTAGGGGACAGAATCTGTAGTTTGTACAGTATAAAAATCATTACATCTATGGAAAATCCTTATAAGGATAGCCATACCAACAGAATCCACAGGAGTTGAAAGAGAGTAAGTAATTAATAGCAGATTATTTTATATATATATATATACCTGTGTGTGTATATATATATATATATATATATATATATATATATATATATATATATATATATATATATATATATATATATAAAGTTAATGTCTATTTTAATGTAGGTTTCACCTCTAAAAAATGTATTGTACTTCTGAAATATACATTACTAATCAAGTACATTTGTACAAGGAATCTAGTCATATCAGTCATCTAATAAAAGCTTTTAATTTGCATGGAACTGTGCTGCCTCATTAGCGCCACCATGTTGAGATATAGACTACTTTCTTTATCTCAGTAACCACCCTATGGACCTTATTCACAGTAGTGGCATCCTTAAAGTGTTTTGGATCGTTTGGCTGAATAAACATGAAAAGTTAAATCTTTCATTAAAAAAATTAATACACAAATAAATAAAAAATTAGTAGACAAAAAACTTTAGAAAACACGTGTTGTGGAAATTAGAGCTTTATTACAGTGCACACATTGAAGCGACTGTAAGTATATCCCTCACACCCTCGTTTTTATTACAAAAATGTCAGTAATTTTAACAGTAAAATATTGTAAAATACTACAGAAATAAAATGTTAATTGATTAACAAATTGTGGCAGGGCGGAGGGCGGGGACGGGTCGTGATTCTACACACCCTGTCCCTTATCAGGCTAATCAAGCCTCCGAGAGGGATAAAGGCCGACTGCAGAGGATTGTGCGGGAGAGAGAGATAGTTAACGGACATGTCCGTCATATGTGTGTTTGTTGTCTTTTAAGTTTCTCATTAAAATATTGTTTATATAATCAAGCCGGTTCTCGCCTCCTCCTTTCCATTGACTGCTTTACACAAATATTAACTGTAAAATATACAGTCAAATGTTTTAATATATTAAGACAATTCAGTCGTTTTTACAATAAAATTATGTAAAAATTAAATTATTTAAATGTAAAAAGTAAGATTTTCCTGTATAATTAATGGTAAAAAGAACAAGAGAGTAAATTATTGATAAAATTACAGTAAAAAACAGTAATCGGGCATTCCCAGAATTCCCTGCGTGACCCATTACATTTCATTATATTTTATGGGAATAGTTATGTTTCATCATATTTTTAATATAAGTTACGTACACTGTGGTGTTTTGTGTTATATTTGATGTAATTTAGTTCATGTTTACTGCATTATTTAAATCTCACATGTGCTACCATGATGGTGTTTAATGTTTGTGTGAGTGATACTGAGCACAGTCTCTATATGTTTATTGGTCATTACTCCTGGAAGAGCCACTACTGATGAACTTCATGTCATCATGTGCCCTTCTGTAGTTACTATGGTGCTTAACAAATACCTTATAGAGTAAACAACAGATTTATACAGTTTCAGAAGGCATGTTTATGATTTTTTTTACTGTAAATGTAACAAATTTAAAATATTTGTATTTTTTTTACGTTTAATTTTTATTTTTTTTACAGTGCCAGCGTGTAAATTACAACCATTTTAAACTGTAAAATGTACAGGTTGTTATGTAAAGTGGTTTACATTTTAACTGTATTTTTTACATAATTATTCTGGCAACCACAGCTGCCAGATTTCTCTTGTAAAAACAACAGGATTTTATTTTTAACAAAAAAGTAATATGGCATTACTTTGAAAAAGATTATCAAAGACTTTCACTCACTGAAAAACTGTGACTGAATACTATTTTTTTTGTATGATGCTGCTTCCACACCTCTAGGTGTCTGTATAAGCCAGATTTGACTGCTGTTACTCTGAATAAATATAAACAAAATTACTGAGTGTAGCCTAACTTTAATCTTTGAGAGCAGTAAAGGCATACAGGTTTTGCTTGCTGTCCACAACGGAATGAAGTTCCCTGTCCTGAACAAATTTAATTACAGAAAAAAAGGAGTTGGAATGATGTCATGGTAAACTCGTGCAGGAGTCGAGACAACGTAGACGTTTATATATTTAGCGATGTGGAATTCCATTTTGAACTCCGACCCTACGTCCGAAACCTGTACTGTATTTGATGAAGGATGTACTTATCTACCGGCAAAACACTACATTCTTTTTGGTGTGCATGTGAGTAGCACGAATAGATTCTGGACATACTTAATCCGGGTACGTGGGCATTGTCTCGTGACCCGCATATATGGCGTTAGAACAACAACCGCAAAAACTGTCTACTCGGTTTTGTTAAACAAGCACCAATTAAGCACAAGGAACAAATATCTTGGTATATAGAGCACTTACAGTTGAGAAGAACTGCCTGAGTCATTTTGAACGTGATGTCGCCTCAGCTCCTGAGGAATTATGGGATTGTTAAGTGTCCATTCGATCCGCACTTCAGAATCTTACCAGAAGTAGTAGGTAATCTGGGTACTTCTCGCATACTACTTCATGAATTATTTGGATTTGGACATACTACTCCATTGGCATGCTGTTTTTGGCATAATATATAATAGGGAAGTATGGATATTCGGCTGCAGTGCATATTTCAAGGGTAGGTGTCTGCTGAGTGTGTGGTGACATAAGAGTCTTGATACAAAAGTACTCTTCAAATTAAAAAACAAGAAATTCATAATACTAAAAATACTGAAAAAGTTATATCTAAAGGAAATGTGTATACATAGGGCATTTATTACTTATATTTTAAAATAAT
Organism: Xyrauchen texanus; assembly: GCF_025860055.1. Lineage (NCBI taxonomy): Eukaryota > Metazoa > Chordata > Actinopteri > Cypriniformes > Catostomidae > Xyrauchen > Xyrauchen texanus. The sequence continues at coordinate 27,610,460 of NC_068285.1, read as the reverse complement.
TTTCTTAGATTTAAAAAAAAATGTCATGCATGCTCTATACTTTCAGCAATATAACTTGGACACAATGTCAAAACAAAGTGTTTAAAAATTCAACAAATTCATAAATAGAAATATCAAATGAAAGGTAGGGATCTGAAAGATATCAAACAATACAAAAAGTAAACTAAATTGTTTTCCATAAAAAAATAAAAAAAACTGTCTATCAAATTCAGCAGGTTTTAACCAACATGCAAACCACGCAATTGTGTGGGGCCCCGGACGCCGTCAGGAAAGCTTGGTTGCTTGGGGCCTCAGAAATTGTAAACCCGCCCCTGATCAAAGTTGTGTTCTCACTTTGCATCAACTCTGTCAGAGTTATATATATATATATATATATATAATCCTGAATAAATCAGACAATGTCATGGTCGGCTATAACTCTTAAGTACCCCTTTCCCACTTTCTGATCATAGTGGATGCAACAGTTGGTCACATGGTCTGAAAAGTTTTATATTTCTTATATTTTAAATGAACAATGTTTAAGTCTCTACGGTCACATTTTGGCATATTAGTCTAGATTATGGAGGCAGTTTAAATGTGGGGGACATATTTATTTATTTATTTTTTTAAATCTCCAGTGATTTCTCCAGCACATGATGGTTAAGATTGAAAAAATATTACATTTTGTCAGCTGTCAGAATTTTCAGAAAAGTTAAGATTCTTTTTTTATAAAATGTATTTTATCACATAACACCTTTACTGAACACAATTATTAGAAAATGTAAGACTCTAGTCAAGTCAAGTGGTTTTTATTGTCGTTTCAACCATATACAGTTAGTACAGTACACAGCAAAAGGAGACAACGTTCCTCCAGGACCATGGTGCTACATAAAAACAACAAAGGACCAACATAGGACCACATGAGACTACACAACGAAATAAACTACCTATATAAACTACCTATATATACCTATATAAAGTGCACGTGCAAACATGTGCAAAAAGTACAGGACAGTACAACAAATTTCTGACAATGAACAGGACAATAGACAGTGCAGCGCCGACCAGTACTCAGTAGTGCAAAAAGATAACAGTTTCTAAAAATGTAAACATAACATACTATGAGATAATGTTCTATGCACATAGCAGTTATTGAGGTAGCAGACAGTTATAAAGTGACAGTAATTAAAGTGCAACTCAGGACACGTGTGTGTCAAACCAGTCTCTGAGTATTGAGGAGTCTGATGGCTTGGGGGAAGAAGCTGTTACACAGTCTGGCCATGAAGGCCCGAATGCTTCGGTACCTCTTGCCAGACGGGAGGAGGGTAAAGAGTTTGTGTGAGGGGTGTGTGGGGTCGTCCACAATGCTGGTTGCTTTGCGGATACAGTGTTTTTTGTAAATGTCTTTGATGGAGGGAAGAGAGACCCCAATGATCTTCTCAGCTGTCCTCACTGGCCTCTGCAGGGCTTTGCGGTCCGAAACGGTCCCAGGCAGTGATGCAGCTGCTCAGGATGCTCTCAATAGTCCCTCTATAGAATGTAATGAGGATGGGGGTTGGGAGATGTGCTTTCCTCAGCCTTCGAAGAAAGTAGAGACCTCTATACCCTTGTTGGATGGATTAAATAAAGAATAGCAGGCGTTTTAGTGTGTCTGATGGAGTTGACACAAATTACATTAAGATGTAATTTATGAAGTGAATAAATGTCAATTTTCAATTTAAGCTTCCTTATGTGATTCTTTGCTGACATCTTTGTCTACAAATTTAGAATTAAAACATTTAAACTAAGATTTAAATCATGTTGTATCCCTTAATTAGATAAAAAATATAGCAAATCTGTGTACATTCCTTAAAATCATTTTTAAGTAGCTTTCAGAATAGGTGTTGTGTCAGTTTAACCATGACTTGGGCCAGAGGCTTTTTAGCCTGAGACGGAGCACTTGTATAAACATAATTGGAAGAAATTGGAATGCTGAATATGGCGGATATAGATAAGGATGTCCCGCCTAACAGGTAAAAGAGCCAATCAAATTTATAAACACATTGCCTGTCAGTTATTAAATCATTGTTGTAAAATATATCTTCTGATTTTAAATATGTTATTTGAGCATAATCTTGGCCCACTGTTTTGGAGATTCTGGTCTTTCCCTATTTAAGTAGCTAGGAGATGTACATTTATGCTTCTGGTATTCATAGAAAATAGGTGCCCATGAGCATTCCTATGATGGCCGCCGAGTGAACTGACTTGCCTTTAAAGGGATTTTGCTTGGGCTTATTCCTATAAGTGAAGTATTACTTGTTGCTAAAAAGTTAAGATGAAATCTGTAGCCAAAATCTAGCTGAAGTTAAACCATTGGTAATTTTTGAATCAAAAACCTACAGATGGCTATGTAATAGTACAAAATCTAAAAGTGCAAATTAGTACAAAGTCAGTGTGGTTCCTGAAACTTGCTATTAGTTAACCAATGCAGAGGCCATGGAAAAGCATATTAGTTTTGTCATAGATGCACTTTTACGTGTGGGCACAATTTAGCTCTGTCATAGTAATAAAATGACCTCAATCTACACAATTTGCATATTTGAGTGTTTTTGTAGGGCTCATCTCACTGTAGTCCATAGCACAATCATTTTTTTTTTTTTTATACTTTATTTTTTATAGTTTCAACACATATATACAAAAATTATAATTAACAAAACAAACAAACCAAAAAAAAAAAATCTGGATTACCTTAACATTACAGTTTAGTGAAAGAGATACATCAACTTCAGACCTCTTCTTGTCGTTGAGATGTAAATACAGTCCATTTTCCCCAGTTATTTGCACATTGATCCTCTTGAACTCTTATCTTATGAGTCAACCATTCCATTACACTTATTTCAGACACTAGTTTCAGCCATTCATCTCGTGTTGGTGGGTCCGGCTTATACCATCTTTTCGTAATGGCCTTTTTACATGCAGCTAGCAAAATTTTAAACAGGTATCGGTCTTCTCTTGACACAATGTTTCCTTTCATATTACCAAAATACAGCACTGAACATGACTTAGGTATATCATAACCCAAGATTTCAACAATAACCAAGTGGACATCCTCCCAAAACTGTGTAATAACAGGGCAGAGCCAAAAGACATGCTGAATGGTTTACATTTACCGCTCCACACTGTCTCCAACATGGTTGTGGTATTGACAAAAATGTGCTCTTAATTTTAGGAGTAATGAAAAATCGTATTACATTTTTCCAACAGAATTCCCTCCATATACGTGACTGAAGTGGTAGATTGTTGTGTATTCCATATATGTAACCAGTCTTCTTCAGATATATTCATACCTAGCTCTTTTTCCCACTTCTGCTTAACATATGACGTTGTATTTCCCTTCCTCTCCCTCAGTTGCTGGTATAATGTAGATATTATTCTGTACTTCCTTGAGTTGTATATTCCTATTATAGTTCTAATTATACAGTTTTTCCCCAGATTTATTTTTGGTTTTACTTCCTTCATATAAAAATCCCTTAATTGTAAGTACCTGAAATGATCCTGATTGTATAATGTAAAGTTTTGTTTCATCTCTTCAAAACTCATAAAATTCCCGTCCTTCATTACTATACACAGTGCTGTTATTCCATTCAGTATCCATTGTTGAAATCTCTGGTCACGAGTATTCGGGGTGAAGTGTCTGTCATAAGCTATCCATCTAAGTAGAGGGAGATCTGCCTCTAATTTATATTTTCGTACTATGCTGAACCACAATTTTAATGAGAACTGGGTGATAGCATCTATCTGTTTAAATAAATCCTTAGCTTCCCTTCATCCCCAATAACACTTTGAATTTCCCTCCCTTGTACATACTGCTCTAGGTTTTTCCATTTAGCCTCGTAATCCTTAGCACACCAGCAAACTAAAGGTCTAAGTTGTGCTGCATAAAAATATTCCTTAAGATTTGGGAGTGCCATACCTCCTTCATGTTTTCCAAGCTGTAAAGTTTCATATTTGATTCTTGGCCTTTGACCATTCCATATGAACCTAGAGATAACTTTATCCCACGCTCTAAATTTATTCTCCGGTATCTCAATAGGGAGTGATTGGAAGAGGTAGAGGAGTCGAGGGAGGATGCTCATTTTTATAGTCTCTATCCGGGAACTAAAGTCCAGAGAAAGGACATTCCACCTCTCTACATCATTTCTAATGGATTTATCCACTTTAACATAGTTGGTCTCATATAGATCGTCCATTCCTCTTGTTAAGGTAACCCCAAGGTATTTCATTGTAGTTGCATTCCAATTGAGATTGTATTTTTGTTGTATATTTTTGGATGGTAGATAGTTCAATGTTAAGACCTGTGTTTTGGCAAAGTTTAACTTATAACCTGAATAGAAACCGAACGCCTCGAGTTGATTAATTAATATTGGAAGGCATGTGCCTGGGTCTCCTAAATAGCAGATCACATCATCAGCAAAAAGACCAATGATGTGGTCTTCATCCCCAACCCTTATCCCTCTCAGATCTGTATTCTGCCTAATTGCTTGCGCCAGGGGCTCTATAAAACATGCAAACAGTGTTGGTGATAGGCAGCAACCTTGTCTGGTAGATATTTCTAACTGTATACTCTCAGTTAGACTCCCATTAATTTTTATCCTTGCAGTCGGCTTTTGATAAAGTGTCTCAATACATTGAACAGCCTTCTTATTTAATCCAAATTTTTTAAGTGTCTGATATAGAAATGCCCAATTAACACAGTCAAATGCCTTCTCTGCGTCAAGACTTATCAAGGCTGCACTGGTATTGTTTTGCTTAACGTGTTCAATAATATGTAGGGTTCTCCTTATATTGTCATGGGTTTGGTGCCCCTTAATAAAACCTGTTTGATCCTCATCTATGATGTCGTTCATAAATTGCTCAAACCTTTTGTTCAAAATTGAGGTGTATAATTTATAATCTACATTAAGTATAGAAATCGGTCTGTAACCTGAGCAGGTATCTTTGTTAATCCCCTTAGGGATCACTGTTATTACTGCTTCCTTCCAGGATGGTGGTAGTTTGCCATGGTCAAGTGTATAATTAAATGATGACAAAAGTAATGGTATAAGTTGCTCCCTGAATGTTTTGTACCATTCAGCTGGTAGGCCATCACTACCCGGAGATTTTTTCGCTTTTAATCTACTGACTGCTTGCTCTATTTCTGATACTGTAATGGGTGAGGTCAAAAGGTCATTTTGTTTCTTCCCAATTGCTGGTAAGTCAAGATTCTCTAGAAACGTTCTCATTTGGTCAGTGGTGGATGATGGAGGTTGGCTGTACAGATTTTTATAGTAGTTCCTAAAATTAGATTCAATCTCTTTGGGTTCATATGTCATCTGGTTTGTGTCTATATCTCAGTATTTTGTGAATTGGTCTATCAGCCTGTTGCTTTTTAATCTTTTTGCTAGCAATCTGGTAGCCCTTGGTCCCACTTCGTAATATGATTGTTTTAAAAATCGAATCTTCTTTTTAGTTTCTATACTTAACATTTTATCAATATTATCCCTAGCTTTTTTAATTTGAGGTAATAATGAGGGATCACGTGTGTTCTTATGTAGCTGTTCAATTTCAGATATTTTCTCCTTTTCTTTCTTAAATGCTTCTTCTCTAGCTTTTTTAATAGACACTGTCTTAGCTATAATTTTCCCTCTCAGGACTGCTTTAGGGGCATCCCATAGAATGACAGGGCTAACCTCTCCATTGTCATTTACAGATAGATATATTTTAATCTCCTCTTTAATCTCGTCAGCTATATTTTTATAATTCAGAATTCCAACATTTAATCTCCACAATTTACTTTTCTCTTGTGATTTCAGCTGGAGTTTTAGGTAAACTGCACAGTGATCTGATATGTCTGCACCTTCAATTTCACACTCCTGTACTCAGTACAACTCATTTTTATTCATAAATAGGTAGTCAATTCTGGAGTAGCTATCATTAGGGGCCGAGTAATGAGTGTAATCCTTTTTAAGGGAGTGAAATTCCCTCCAAAGGTCCACTATACCAAATTCTTTAAATGTAGTTTTGATTATTTTAGTAATGTGGTTGCATTTTTTGTTTTTGTTTGTTGTATCTAGTTTATCATTCAACACAATATTAAAATCGCCCCCACATATCAATATGCCATCTGTTTCCAGAATAATGTTGTCGAGCAGAGTTTTGATTAAATGTTTTCCACTGTTGGGAGGGGCATAAACATTAACCAGTGTCACTTTTTCATTTCCTAGCTTTCCTTTTACAATAATAAATCTTCCTTCCTTATCGTTAATCACTTTAGAACATTCAAATTTTACTGAATCTGAAATTAGTATAGTCACCCCTCTTCTACACCCATGACGGAAATAACTATAAAATGTATTGTTATAACCAAACCTCTTAAGTTTCTCGCATTCCTGCCCAGACAAATGTGTTTCTTGTAGATATATAATTTGAGATTTGTAGTGTTTTAACCTGGTCATTACCTTCCGTCTTTTAATGGGATTATTAAGACCATTAACATTCCACAACAGTATCTTTATGTTATTCTCTATCATTCCCATGGCTGAAAAGTTGTAATCCAGAGTTCAATATAACAAAAGTAAAAAAAAAAAAAAAAACATTGAACATCAATTGAACATAGAACTTTAGCCTTCCGAAAACAAGGATGGATTTCCCCATCCGTGGTCCCTGTTGGTGGGAGGAGGAAAGGTATTTCAGTAGGGGCCCTCCCTAGTAATGAGGAAATACTAATTTTTACTAGAAATGTCCAACATAAAGCGCTTAAGATAGCTCCTCAGTCAGTTTCATAAACTATTTGGATTAAGTCATAAGACTTTTTTATTTTATTTTTTCCTTATTATTATTATTATTATTATTTTTTTTTTTTTTTTTTTTTATTATTATAGCGGACTGTCAAAATGGAAATAGAGTCGAAAATAAACAGAAGGGAGTATCCATAGGTAGGCCCATGCTAGCCTGCCTGAAAAACCAGTCGTGAATCAAAAAATGTAAATGCTTAGGCTATTTTGCTACTAATACTTGTAGCCTCATTTATTCTTCCTCTGGGCCATAGTTATCTCATTAACTATGTAGTGGCAGGTCTCTTCTAAACTCCGTAAGCCTCTCCCTTGCACGCTGAGCTGCTCTGTCCGAAGTGTTGATGCGTTTCCATGGCAACAGTTCATTCAGACATTCCTCTACAGCTCTTGCAGCGTTCCTCTTCGACGTGGTAATCTTTATCTGAAATCCACGTTTAATCAAATCCTGAGCTGCTTCATCCGCACTTCCGTAGATCTGTAGCCCTGAGACCCAGTGTACTCGCATCCTCGTGTAGGGTGTCTGGAATCGGATCCCCCTCTCCTTCAGGGCAGCTTTGATTGGCCCATATGCTTTGCGTTTTTCGACAATATCAGCTGCATAGTCGTTGTCAAAGTAAACTCGCTTGCCATCGATTTCAACCTTCTTCTGCCATGCTTTCTGAAGAACCATCTCTTTGACACAGAATTGTAAAAAATTCACTATTATTGATCGCGGTGGTGCGGTTGTAGGCGGTTTCAGTAACTAAGCTCTATGTGCCCGTTGGACTTGGAGCTCCACTTCAGCTGGCAGTTCGAGGTGAGTTTTGAATAGTTCACTTACAAAGTCAGTGACCGATTTGCCTTCTTTTTCTTCCGGTACTCCATAAATTCGAATATTATTTCTTCTAGAGCGACTCTCCAAATCCACTAGCTTGTCCTGCATCTCCGAGTTTCATTTCACGACTGTTATCAGCGTATCTTTCATTTCTAAGCAGGCTAATTCCAGGTCCGCTATTCGTGTTTGAGCCTCTATGATATTGGCGTTTTGGCTCTGCAACTCTCGCAAAACTTCGGATTTGAATTCAACGAGTTCATCCTTCATAGTTTTCATGACATCATTTTTAAAATCACTCAGGTCCTGTCTCACAACTTGTTTGAAGTCCTTAAGCTCTTTAGATAGAAGCGCCAGACTTTCGAGCAGAGTGTTTTGGTTAACAGTAACTTTAGCTTCAGTAGCGTTACCTGAGGCTGTTCCTTCACCGCCATCTTCGTCAGGCCCGGTATCCACATCCACATCCGAGTTTACTTGATTTTTGCTCATCTTCTTGTCGATCTTATGACTTCTTTGCATTCTTCCTCCTCTCATACTCGAGTTTAGTTTATTTCACTGCTTTTTCTAGTGTTAGGAGGTATTTTCTAAAACGACTATGGGGAGCAAACCACTACACGTCCATCTCGCTCTCTTGCGCCACCGGAAGTCCCTCACAATCATTTTTTTATGTTCAATTATTAAATTGAACAGGGCATTTTTGCTAAGTATCAAATCAAGTACTGTATCACACTTCAAACTTTAAATTCAAACTTCCATTTGGGTTTTAAACAAACATTTGGGAGGAGCTTGTTCATCTGGTCTTGTCAGTCACAACACCAAGATTTAAAAATGCCTGCTTACCTCATTAGTGTGACAATACTTCTGGCAATCCCTCCACCATCCCAACTCCACCTTAAATTCTATTTTTAATGAAAGTTACTTTATGTAACTAGATCCAGCTGGTACGTGATAGCTGTGTGGTATATGTAAACCTCACTACCCTGGCCTCAAGAGGCGCACTAGCGGCCATTTGTTGCATAAACAGACTTAAATGCCATTGGAGCAATTTGAAACTGACACAGAGCCCAAGTGTTGACACTTTTATGAAAATCGACTGATAAATGGCTTATTATAGTTGTCCCTGCATTTTAAGCTAGGACAGGAGAAAGTATTTTAACACTGAAAAAAATTGCACACATATTCTTTACCTGAAAATTTTATCAATAATTGTTTTAAAACCAAATTGTGCCCTCAAGAATCGAAATCAAATTATGAGATTGAGTCCCCTGTTCCTAATAGTGGTGTGGTTATTCTCCTGGGTATCTTGCTGATATAATGATGGATCAGAGCCTTAGAATAGTCTACTGGTCCATTTGAATTGATTGTGTCAAATCTAAGAATCTGGCAGCAGGGCCCTGTGATTGGAGCAAATCAGTCAGTCATTAGCCAGGCAATCAGCTCAAATGCCGTCTTTCCCATGGGAGCCCACATTGTCCATACTGAGATGGAGAAAGATAATGATAAGAAAGAAGGGGAGCAAAAAGCAAGCGTCCTGTTCAATCAAGGACTTAATCAGATTTCTATTTACCATCTATATCCCTTGTTTTGTACATTTCTCTTCTCTTCTCTTCTCTCTTCTCTTCTCTTCTCTTCTTCTCTTCTCTTCTCTTCTCTTCTCTCAGGTGATGTATGGCCCCTGTCAGAGATGGAATCAATGGGATGGTGGTTGTTTTAATTTAGCGAAGCGCTGAGAGGATACTGATACTGGCTGTCAGAGAAGAGGAATGGCAGTGGCCTTTTACCATATGTTTTTACTTTCCCTGCCAGTTTCACAGATTGATAAACATCTAGCACTCACAGCGACTGCTTGAACCTGTGTGCTGTATGTGGCTACGCAATAACTACAGCCTGTGATGCAAGCCAGTTTTAACACTGGTAATTGGCACTGTTAATCCATGTATTTAAAGGAACCACTTTAAGGTAATGGTTCGTAACAGGTGGTTCATAATCCAAAAATTGTTTGCAGGTCTGTTCTGAAAGTGTTGTGGAGAGCAGGTAAAAACAACAACAACAACATACTAAAAACAACTAACCATGCCATATAGAGTTAGGATAGCAAAAATGAATAGGCTTATCTACTACTACAAATGAGGAGGAAATGCTTCCAATATTTTTTGTTGTTGATGTGAAAGACATCAACAGAGATTGCATCCAATCAAACTCTATAGTATTTTAGAGCAAATTCATCAGTCATGTGGTAGAAGCTAGCCAGGATAGGCAGAGGCAAACATAGACAGCTTGCATGCCATGCAGTCATTCTTTAAAACCATAAATTTAACTACCCAAAAAAGGTAAAAAAATAAATAAATACAACTCATGCTACATTCATTACCGGTTAATTTGCAGTGAGGATCAACATGGTCTGTGCCAACCAAAATGTGCTTCTGAGTGGTTAATATTTGGCCTACTCATTAATACACAGATTTTTGTTTAAAATTGTTCGATTAACCAATTTGGTAAAGTGTTGGCATTTTATGTCCAATGTAAAATCCAGGACTTGATAAAATTGACACTTTGAGCAATCACCTATCTTTAGCCATCCACATTTAGAAAGGCAGCTTATCTTATCAAACTGTTGCCTAATATCATACCCGTCATCTTCATCACTTCCTTTATCATCTTGTTTAATGTTTTAAATTATTTCTGTACTGTGTTGCTTTTGTCAGGAAAAGCAAACTGTAATGAGGGACAACAGCAAGAATAGAGAGGGACAGCATCTATATGGTGATTATAGGCAAGAGACTCTCTGACCATCCAAATGGATAGTAGCAGTTGGAGTCTGTACATGCATAGCTCACACTAAGTCACTAAGTGTGGCTTTAATAGTGTACAAGAGACCTTGTGATGTAAATTAGATTTTGGTACACAGTGTGTGTGAATTGACAGGCTGAGGGAGAAGGCTATGGGGGATAGGAATGGTAAAGGGTTAATGGAGGAGAGCAAGGAGACTCTCTGTGGTCCTGGAGAGCACTTCCCGTGTAGCCTACGGACACATGTAGAACAACTGGCAACCATTTTCCAAGCAGTCACAGGGGTTCTGCCTCATTTACCGCCATAAACATGTTCTTGGAAATTGCATGATCCAAAGAGCAAAAAAAAGATCAGGAATTAGAAATGAAAAGTTTTTTTCTTAATTGGTTAGATTCACGCAGAAACGGTATGCATATGTTCTGGTCTCCTTTCCAAATGGTAACCAGTTTTGAAATGACATGAACCATGAGTTTAATAATTAACTTTTCTTAATTGAGAGTACAGTGCTAATTAGCTTTGGAATAAAACAATAATTACATCAAATCAATCACTTCTGAATTAATTCAGAAATAGATGCAGTAGTAACCTAAACGTTTTCTTTATATTTTATTTTAGTCTACAGTATAACACTACAAGAAAGGATTGCAAACCATGTTTATACTCACTGCAAGTGAACACAAATTTAACGTAGTCTTACACATATTGCTAATGGTGTACTCTTTAGCAAATTAATGAGCTATTAAAAGGCCCCTTAAAATCATAAAAAAAACATATAATATTGCTTAATATTTACATCAACAGCAAACTCATAATTTATAGGCCTACAGTATACAGTAGCATCAATTTGAAATATGTCACTCAGCCCTAAGGATGCATGTTATACCGGTACTATGGTAGTATTGCAGTACTAAAGCTTTAAAATACTGCTGGTGCCACAGCATTTTTAAAACGCAGTACCATCAATATGATAGGACTGTGTGTATGAACTTGATATTATTTTCTACGCTAAAATGTTCATTTGATTCAAATAGTCAAAGAGTTGTCTTTACAAAAACAACCCCTTCTCACGCAAAGATTGCTAGTGGCCTCAAAATTTGTATTGTTTACATTTACTGCATGCTATTACAAAATGATTCTTAGTGAGACAAACTTAAGGTATACATCATTATAAAGGTGTAACTTTCCAACTTCAATATTTAGACTCTGTTTAACAATAGAAAAGTTATTGCAAGAGTAACGTCTTAATTTATGTCAACATACCTGTATTAAAACATCAAAATGAGAGGGTTAAGGGCTGCAGAATGTGGCAGTTCAAGAGAGAGTCACACACAGCTGCAGTGTGAGCATTTACAGTGCATCTGGAAAAGTATTCACAGCACTTCACTTTTTCCACATTTTGTTATGTTACAGCCTTATTCCAAAATAGATTAAATTCATTATTTCCCTCAAAATTCTACAAACAATACCCCATAATGGTAACGTGAAATAAGTTTGTTTGAAATCTTTGCAAATAAAAAATAAAAAATGAAAAGAAAATCATCTGTACATAAATATTCACAGCCTTTGCTCAATATTTTGTTGAAGCACCTTTGGCACCAATTACAGCCTCAAGTCTTTTTGAGTATGATGCTACAAGTTTGGCACACCGATTTTTGGGCAGTTTCTCCCATTCTTCTTTGCAGGACCTCTCAAGCTCCATCAGGTTGGATGTGAAGTGTCGGTGCACAGCCATTTTCAGATCTCTCCAGAGATGTTCAATCGGGTTCAAGTCTGGGCTCTGGCTGGGCCACTCAAGGACATTCACAGAGTTGTCCCGTAGCCACTCCTTTGTTATCTTGGCTGTGTGATTTGGGTCGTTGTCCTGTTGGAAGATTATTTTCGCCCCAGTCTGAGATCCAGAGCGCTCTGCAGCAGGTTTTCATCAAGGATGTCTCTACATTGCTGCATTCGTCTTTCCCTCGATCCTGACTAGTCTCCTAGTTCCTGCTGCTGAAAAACATCCCCACAGTATGATGCTGCCACCTCCATGCTTCACTGTAGGGATGGTATTGACCAGGTGATGAGCGGTGCCTGGTTTCCTTCGACATGATGCTTGCCATGCAGGCCAAAGAGTTCAATCTTTTTTCATCTGACCAGAGAAATTTTTTTCTCATGGTCTGAGAGTCCTTCAGGTGCCTTTTGGAAAACTCCAGGCGGGCTGTCATGTGCCTTTTACTGAGGAGTGGCTTCCGTCTAGCCACTCTACCAAACAGGCCTGAATGTTGGAGTGCTGCAGAGCTCTGTCAGAGTGACCATTGGGTCCTTGGTCACCTCCCTGACTAAGGCCCTTCTCCCCGATTGCTCAGTTTGGCCAGGTGGCCAGCTCTAGGAAGAGTCCTGGTGGTTCCAAACTTCTTCCATTTACGGATGATGGAGGCCACTGTGCTCATTGGGACCGTCAATGCTGCAGAAATGTTTCTGTACCCTTCCCCAGATCTGTGCCTTGATACAATCCTGTCTCGGAGGTCTACAGTCAATTCCTTGGATTTCATGGCTTGGTTTGCGCTCTGACATGCACTGTTAACTGTGGGACCTTATGTAGACAGGTGTGGGCCTTTCCAAATCATGTCCAATCAACTGAATTTACCACAGGTGGACTCAAATCAAGTTGTAGAATCATCTCAAGGATGATCAGTGGAAACAGGAAGCACCTGAGCACAATTTTGAGTGTCATGGCAAAGGCTGTGAATACTTATGTACATCGTTTTTTATTTATAATAAATTTGCAAAGATTTTCAACAAACTTCTATTGTTTGTAGAATTTTGAGGAAAATAATTAATTTAATCCATTTTGGAATAAGGCTGTAACATAACAAAATGTGGAAAAAGTGAAGCGCTGTGAATATTTTCTGGATGTACAATTTGTTTTCTGCCTCATTTTATGTATGTAATCCACATGAAATCAGTAATAGACAATGTTTTAACAACTAGATTATGATTGGAAGTAAGACATATGCACTAGGTAATATGTAATATTTACCATTCTGCATTCATGCTGCTAATGCTAATGTCTAATGCTATATGCAACTATGCTCACATGACATGGTCTTGGAAAATGTTGAAAATAGATTATCAGACTTGTGGCTTTAGCTCCATTGTGTTTTTATGCATCCACAATGTTTGTGTCATACACCGTATTATTTCATAAAAAATAATTGGAAATAAATTGGTCACTTTTCAATAGACTATTTTTCTTATTGATTGAACCGAAAGTTTACGTTGTTTTTGTATAAACTGTTAAGAATATACACAATAACAAAATACTTACTGCCCTGCTATGAGAAACAAAATTAGTGGTATTGTGATACTATTTCATTATACTTTAGCTGGTACTGTCACGGTCCTGTCACTCTATCAGTCTGGGTTTTTGTCTGATAGGACCGTGTTATTATCATCCCATGTCTATCTTGTGTTTTGTTGTCTGTCTTTGTGTGAGTGCACGGTTTCGGTTGTATTCCCTGCCGTGCGCTGAACTGTCTGTCTTGTTTCATGTCAGGAGCACGGTGTCTGGATCCTGACTTCTTGTCTGGTACGGTTTTGGTCTGGGTTGGGATCTGGACACTCGTGCTAAGAAATTCCATTGCCAGATGCTTTGAAAAATTATGTTTATACAAACAAAACATGCCCTCATGGAACTCAGAAGAAAGCAGCAGCGCTTTGAAGTGCACCTTTGGGCCCAGGAATAAGATCAGCAGGTGCTGTGGAGCTTGGTTTCGTGGCAGGGGGCGGCTGCCGTGACCCTGGCAGTAGTGCACCCCCACATGTTGCTTACCAAGATGGGCCCCCAAGATGAGCCGGAAGCATACCTGGAGCTATTTGAGCATTCCACGAAGCGCTGAAGTGGCTACAGGGCCAGTAGCCCAGATCACAGCGCAACAGCTTCTGGTCAACAACCTCCTGGACTACTCAGTACTGAAGAAGACCATCTTGCAATGGGTCAGCCATATCCTTGAAGAACATCACCAGCGTTTCCACTCCTTAACGCTGAGTGAGGTCGGCCACCCTTTTGCTTTTGCCCAGCAGCTCCGCAATGCCTGCTGCCATTGGTTGCTGGCAAAGGAAGACTGTGATGCCAATGATGCCATCAACTAGGTGGTGCTGAAGCAGTTTGTCTTAGTTCAGTTGCCAAATGGGACAACCAAGTGGGACTGGTGCCTAACCGGGCATCACACTCTCATATCCATGCTTTTCAATTATAAAAGACTGGTTATCTAGATTGACATAGGACACTCGTATGCAAGAAAATACAACACAGTTGTTGGTACCAAAGAGCCGTCGGGAAATGTTATTCCAGGCGGATCATCATAATCTGATGGCAGGTCACAATGGGACAGGGGAAAACACTAAGCCATCTCATGGCCCGTTTTTATTCAAATGGATGTTCACCGGTGGTGTGCGGCATGCCATGAATGTCAGCTGGTGAATCCTCTGGCAACTCCAAAAGCTCTGTTGCACCCTCTTCTGTTGATTGATGTTCCTTTTGAGCGAATAAGCATGGAGCTTGTCAGGTCATTAGAACGGACCGCACGCGGACATCGCTTTGTGTTAGTCCTGGATTACGAAACCCGATATCCAGAAGCAGTGGTGCTGCACTTCAATACTTTCTTGATCTGATAATTGTGATTTCTATTTTCACAGTGAGAGACAGGGAGATAAAAGGCTGCCCAAAACCCCAGAGAGGGACAGAGAGCTGAGCTTGCATGTGTATGTGTGTCCGTGCAGACCACAGTGTTAAGTGTGACATTTTCTTTAATTGTGAAAATAAAATACCTTTTGAGTTGGATTCGTCGCCTCCCACTTCCTCCTTTCCCTCCTTGACGAACAAACCTTGTTACAGTTTGATAAACAAGCTTTAATATATTGTAATATATGAACTTTGACTTATTGATCAATATAATTTAATAAAAGTGAATGTTTATCGCTAACTTTGTACATCTCAGGGTGCTGACATATTTGTGTGATGTCACATACCTGCATCTCAGCCTCGTGGCCTGTGGTCCAAGGCTATTGATCATGGCTGAGCAGTTTATGGCCCTGGCTATTAGTGAAAAATGGCTATTGTGTAGTTTGATAAAACATTATTGTTAATTATATATAAAAATAAGTAAATAATAATTGTATTTAGAACACCAGTGAGCAAGCCAAAGGAGACTGTGGCAAGGAACACAAAACTCCATAAGATGTTGGTTAATGGAGAAAAATAACCTTGGGAGAAACCAGGCTCACTGTGGGGGCCATTTTACCATTGGCTAAACAGCTTGAATAAATATCAATATCGTTATATGATTATGGTATCATGACAACCCGTCCCTAATCAAATTCTTTGATCAATTCATTACATATCACTTAGCTCTTTATATATTTTATAATAATAAAAAAGCATGAATAAGGATGACTTATGTTCGATAAGAACATGAAAGCAATTCATTTCGATTCTGGCAACAGTTGGTGTAATCCTGAACGTTTACAGCAAAATAATAAATAATAATTAAACATTTTTGCTGTAAAGGGATTTAGATGGGCAAGGATGAGGCGAGAACCGGCTTGACAATATAAATAACGTTCTAATGAAAAACTTAAACAAACACACACATGACGGACATGCCCGTAAACGATTTCTCTCTCTCGCACTATCCTCCGCAGTCGGCCTTTATCCCTCTCAGAGGCTTGATTAACCTGATAAGGGACCGGGTGTGTAGAATCACGACCCGGCCCCACCCTCCACCCTGCCACAGTTGCCCTTTGGTTTCATGAAAAATTTGTAACAATCTTATGTTCTGCTGAAAAAAATAATAATTTCAGTTTACTTCTTTATTACGATCTGGCTCCTTGGTTGCACTGTCTCCTTTCCAAATGGTTCCCATTTTCTGTTTTAATCTGCTGAAAATGTTGTTCTTTTTTGGTTTTCTCTCCTAAGTTGCCTGGTGTTCTTTCCAAATGGTAACAGGTTAGAGTAAAATATTAAGTGGAAAATCCATGGATTTTTTTTTTATAAATAATAATAATAATAATTTGAGATGTAGAGTAATGAAAGGGAAGGTGAGGTGCATATGGGTGTTTAAAGCATGTTTACGTGTGACTGCTGAGAGAATGGAAAACTGATCTCTCTTGGGCTATTTAAGACTAATATGACCATGTTGAACCTGCGTCTCCTCTTTACACTTTCTCATTGACTCATACATTCACTGCCTTTTTTTTCCTTCTCTCTTTCTCTCTAATAGGCCAATCTTTCCTTCTCTTGCACTGTCGCCCGGGCTCCTCTTTTTGATGAGACTTGTGGCAGACAGGCTACTGACCCTGAACTGATCTGAAACGCACTTTAGTACACTGGTCATTTCCCACCCTGTTCTGGGAAAAGCTGGCAAGGGGTTATCAGGAGATCTGTCTTCTTTATGACCAATGTGAGATAATACACAGCCCTCACCTTATGACTATGGACTTCAGTGTGTAGCTAATGGTGAAGCAAAGGTTAATTGATCTACAGCGGGGATTGCTGCTCTGTCAGCAGAGAGGAACTGCACCAATAAATGGTCCTAAGCTTGTAATTTGTCATCATTTCTAAAAGGTCAAAGTGTCCCTCCTTCCTCTTATGGCAGATAACTAAATAAAATAGCCCTTTTTTTCAAATAAGTTATGTTTTAAGTTAAAAATCCCTAACCTTGACCTCTTGGCTTATTGATCGGTATGTATGTCCGATTGTGCTGCAATCAATTTAATATTGCATGGAGATTAATGACCCATAGGGGGAGCTGTGTGATATGATACTGACAGTATGATGATTTATATTTTCTCATCGAGACATATCAGGAAGCATGGGAGCTAGAATGGTGAGGGGGCTGGAGGAGGGTAGTCTGACATTTCAAGTTCAATGGCTGCTACAGGCAAAATAATTTAATTTAATAATATTCAGCCTACGGTATCTGTCAAGAGTTTTACGAAAGGTGGAGAAAGTTGTGCCATAATCAGTTCAATAATTCAACTCTCTCTCTCTCCAAATTATTCACACACTATTTTATGAACATGCACATACAGTACCAACCAAAATGGTAACATTTCAATAGAAGTTGTCAATGACTTTGCCGTCTGCTGAATATTTTTTCCATCTAGGCTTTTGTTTAAGGGAGATTTGTGTAATTTCTTCATTGTTATAATACTTTCTCTTGTCCCAGCTTAACATAAATAGACAAGTACACCATTCATACAGTAGGTAGATTTCCCAACCAGTCTGACATGACAACAACTGCTCAACCAATGGCTTAATTTGGGCAGGTTTTTCCAAACAACAACAGATGAGAATATTGCTCAGGAAACCTGTTTGAAAATAATAATTGAGTGGGTATAAATGTTCACCAGTGCACTGATAACTACCAAAAATGTGCTTGTTCAAAAAATCTGCAATACAACATGAGATTGAAATTATCAGGTTATTTATTGCTTTTGAATTAAAAACATAAACAGGCATGCACACTGTACTTGCATACGTTGGAAAAGCTGGTAAGAACACTTATAAAAGGTGTTTCAATTAAAGGTCTGCATGGGCAATAAGTTGATCCCTGAACCAGGCCCATACCAGAGACCAAGCGTCCGAACCTGACCGGTATCGTCAAATTTTAAGCCTGAACACGAACCAAACCTGAAATGGCACACTCTTTTTATGATTTCTTCTCCAAGCAAATAAATATGTTTCAATACTTGAGATTGTCTAAGATTGTGCGTGTTAACACACTTATTAGCTAAATTCAGAATTGCATCCTACCATACTACTTCCATATACGTCAGTAAGAGTAGTATGGATGTAATTCTGAATTTAACCCTTATGTTTAAACTTAATTTGGTGACACTAGTGGCACAGAAATAACTCTTTGCCTTTATCCTCTCTCTTAGCTACACAGGGTAACCTTCAATACATATGCAAGGTTCTATTGAAAAATAGTGCTGTGCATTGATATTGCTAAATTTTATCATGCATGTCCAAAGTTCTGATTCAAATATTGCATGTGTTAAATGGGAGCAGGAGAAGGCTACTTCAGAGAAGGGTTGTAGAGGAGACTTGCTTTCATTCTTAAAGACAGAGCCCTGTCAGGAGAGTGACAGAAGAGGGTGTTGCATATGGACAAGACAGCTAAAGGCTTTATTACACCATCCTCACACCAGTGTCTGTCCCAAGTGGCATATGGAGAAAAAGAGATTAAGTGGGAAAGGTTTAGAAAACCCAGGAGATGCTACAATTCATTGTCACCTTGTAACCTCAGATGATTGTTTCATTTTAGTCTCAAACATTAATTTAGAACCCTTGTAATTTACCCAAGGAAATAAGTGCAAAATCTGGCGACACATTTTCAGCATTTTCCTTAACATGTATTTGTCTTTTCTGGTATCACTGGCTTTTCTGTTGAACAATATAGGGGATACCTAAAGCAACATTAATATTGTAGTCCTTCGAAGCATGAAGAAATTGAGGCTGTTCTCAGATGGGCCCTTTGAAATGGAAACATAATTTTAGATGGAGGAAATGGTTCTTGCCTGAGGCACTCACTCTACACAAGTATTCATTGTTAGTTCTGTTAGCATCATATGAATGGGAATATACCAGGGCTATAAAGTGTACTTGATCACTACATTAGTGAATTCTGAGATCTGAGAATTCTTAAGTAAGCACACTTATAAAATGCTTTTTTGACATAATTATCACAATTATTTACAACTAAATGTCAATAGCTGTGAAATTGCATGACAGCAGTGTCTCGCTAATGCATTTCTTGAGAGAACTTTCTGTTAACCATACATCTTGTTACCCTTATATAGCTCATGCATGCCCTGTTTAAACTGTGCCAGGCAAGAGAAGAGTTTGGCTCACAGTAACTATTACCACATCAACCATAACACATTTACTACACCATCCACATAAAATAAATAAATATATATATATATATAGTTTTGGTTTTTTCTTAGTCGAAAACCAGGTGTGACCAGAACAGGGCATTTAGTCAGTAGCTTGGTTGTTATGTCTGTCGGGTTGCTCTTGGCAGCCCCACCCTCTTTGAAATCAACTGTGGTCCAAAGGCAAGCTTTCCACATAACAATACACAAAAATTAAATATGTTTTGATTGGCTGTTATTGTGTTACTTTGTGCAGACATTTTGCATTAAATATGGACAAACATAACTTGCTACTGGAAACATGTTGCATTACATCTGGTTAGCACATGATGTTATGGCCTTAAAGGATAGTTCTCCAAAAAAAAGTTCTGTCATAATTTACTGAGGAAAACATTAGCATAAATTATGAACATGTAAGACTTTTTTTTTAACTATCCCTCTGGGTACAAGTTGTACTAGTAACAATTGTTATCATGTTTAAAAGTAAGGACATTTCCAAAAATTATGATTCCATCTTGTTCTAAAACAAGCCAGGCAGACTTCATTTTTGTGATGTGCACTATGGAATACCATTTTGTGCCTCTGGAATCCATTTCAAGGTTCCAGGACTCAAGTCATGTCCATATTAGTTTTGATTTTCAGCATGGGTAGCACTGGAAAAATACATTGTCACAGCAACACCTGCTGCCATGGAACTGCACGAATGAGGTGAGCTACAGAGATATTATTAGGTTTGCACACTCCACAGTTTAACCTTGACTTTTGGCTGGATGCAAGCAAACTGCCATCTTTTAATATATAAAAACAACAGGGCCTGAATTTGTCCTTATAAATAAGGCTTAACACAGCCAAGCTTCTACATTGCTTTATGTTTTTCAACTGATGAGAGATTGAACTGTGCCTTTAACCACATCTGCCCTTCTGAATAACATTAGTGTTCCAGAGGAGTGATTCCGCAAGACCACTGATGTGATGTTGTGACAAAAAGATCTTATAGAACAGATACCATGGTGATATGAGTCTGAAATACCGTGGCATTTTACAGTGGGGCACAATCACAAACAGAATGAGCTTTATTGCCAAGTATACTTACACGTACAAGGAATTTGTTTTGTTACAGAAGCTTCCAGTGCATAAACAATACAAGACAGAGATAATAAAACAATTAGAATAAAAATAAAAAGTGAATAAAAAATACAAGTATATAGAAATACACAATAAGTGTATATAATATATGTGTGTGTGTGTGTGTGTGTGTACAAAAACAAATCTGTTCTAAACTGATAGTGCAAGGGAATGTAATGGCAGAAGAGGTAGGATGTGTTGGATAAATATAAATAGACTAAGCTGTGTATTGCACATAATTATTGCTCATTGGGACAGTATTAACTGTTCTTGAGATGAATAGCCTGAGGGAAAAAACTGTTCTTGTCCTGATGGTTCTGATGCTCAGTGCTCTTTAGCACTGGCTAGAAGGCAACAGTTCAAAAAGGTAGTGGGTCTGGGTGAGTGGGGACCAGAGTGATTTTTTTCCAGCCTTTTTCCTAACTCTGGAAGTGTACACTTCTTGAAGGGAGGGCAGGGGGCAACAATATTCCGCTTAGCAGTCCGAACTGTCCTTTGTAGTCCGATTTCGTAGTTGAACCAAAACAGACTCAATGACTGCTAAGTAGAACTGTATCAGCAGTGCCTGTGGCAGGTTGAACTTTCTCAACTGGCAAAGGAAGTACAACCTCTGCTGGGTCTTGTTCAATGTGGGTCTCCCACTTCATGTCATGTGAGATGTAGAGCCCAGCAACCTGAATGACTCCACTGCTGTCACAGTGCTGTTCAGAATGGTGAGCAGGGTCAATGTTGGGGTATTCCTCCTAAAGTCCACTATCATCTCCATTGGTTTGAGTGCGTTCAGCTCCAGGTTTTTTTTTGACTGCACCAGGCAGCCATCTGTTCAACCTCCCTTCTGTATTCAGACTCATCGTCATCCTGGATGAGGCCATTGACAATAGTGTAATCTGAAAACTTCAGGAGCTTGACAGAGTGGCCCTTAGTGGTGCAGTCATTTGTGTACAGGGAGAAGATTAGTGGGGAGAGCACACATCCCTGGGGTGCACTAGTGCTGATTGTACAGGTGCTGGAAGTGAATTTCCTCTGTCTCACTATCTGCATTCTATCTGTCAGAAAGGTGGTGATCCACTGACAGATAGAGGTGGGAAAAGAGAGTTGGTTCAATTTAGTCTGGAGAATAGTGGGGATGATGGTTTTGAAAGCCAAACTGAAGTCCACAAAAAGGATCCTTGCATATGTCCCTGGTATGTCCAGATGTTGCAAGATATGATGCTATCCCATGTTGACTACATCATCAACAGACCTATTTGCTAGATAAGCAAATTGAAGGGGATACTGAAGGGTCCACCACTGATGTCAGAGCGACGGTTCTGTAGTCATTAAATCCTGTGATTATGTGTTTCTTTGGGACAGGGATGATGGTGAAGCATTTGAAGCAGCAGGAAACTTCACACTGCTCCAGTGATCTGTTGAAGATCTGTGTGAATATGGAGGCCAGCTGGTCAGCACAGGATTTTAGACAACACGGTAAAACACTGTGTCGGCCTTGTGCTTTCCTTGTCTATTTTTACAGAATACCTGGCACACATCCTCTTCACAGATCTTAAGTAAGAGTTTTACTGTAAATCATGGTTTGTCATCGTTGGAATGCACAAGAAGTGTATGCACTTCTAAAACACTCAATTTAGCAGTCAATTCAGGCTTGTAGTTCGCAATCTGCTTCATTTGTCCATCTTTTCTTACAGTCTTTACTACAGGTTTAGCTGATTTAAATTTCTGCCTGTAGGTCGGAAGAAGATGAACACCAGACAGTGATCAGAGAGTCCCAAAGCTGCTCTAGGGACAGAGTGATATGCGTCCTTTACACGTTGTGTAGCAATGATCCAGTTTATTTCTGTCGCTGGTAGATGCCCTTGTCATGTGCTGTTTGTATTTTGGCATTTCGTGGGTGGGGTTGGCTCTGTTCAAATTGCAGAGAATAATAAAAAGTGAGTCCGGATATTATTATTGCTGAAGCAATAAGAGACTAATTGATCTAATTACGGAGGAACTATTGGATATCTCTCTATCTGCATAAGAGTATAAAAAGTTTATAAAACTGGGAGTGATAACCTGATTATGACATGTTTGAAAACAGCTTTTTACTGTATGTTCAACCATAAACTGTTTGTGTGTTGTTCATGTTCATTAAATAAAAGTGGAATGTTTCATGCAGAGTCTTGCACGGGTCCTGTTTTGTAAACCTGCACCTTCCTTGAACCCGTTTACAATAAAGGCCAAAATCCGAACTGCACCCGCATTAAAATAAATCTTCTACATCAGATAGACAAAAACAAATTATTTGCTCATGCCACACAAGCAATCACACTAACATTAGTCACTCTGAGTTGGAGCATTTAAGAAAAATTGGCACATAGCCTATTTAGAAGATGAAAAATATTAACATTCTTTGACATTCTTTGACAAAATATTAACATTTTGACAAAAAAATTTACTTGGTGAGGGGGCCTGGGAAGTTCAGTGAGCATTGACGCTGACTACCACCCCTGGAGTCACAAGTTTGAATCCAGGTAGTGCTGAGTGACTCCAGCCAGGTCTCCTAAGCAACCAAATTGGCCCGGTTGCTAGGAAGGGTAGAGTCACATGGAGTAACCTCCTCATGGTTCCCATAATGTGTGGTTCTCGCGTGTGGGGCACATGGTGAGTTGAGCGTTGATGCCGTGGAAAATAGTGTGCTACGTCTCTGCGGTAATGCGCTCAACAAGCCACATGATAAGATGCATGGATTGACAGTTTCAAACTCGGAGGCATCTTAGATTCGTCCTTCGCCACCTGGATTGAGGCGAGTCACTATGCCACCACAAGGACTTTGCATTGGGAACTGAGCATTCCAAATTGTGCAGGACTCTGGTTCCTTGGACTTCACATCTGTGCATGCATTATTTTGTTACTCTTCCACTACCACCAGTCAGAGGACTGGCTAGGTATCCAAAGATAGCTCTGAAAGGGCCAAGCCCGCAGGCTCTCAATCCCTGATTGACTGCCTGATAATTTGCATTGTTTTTCTGCGATTTACCCGTATCTATGCAAAAATAAAAGTGCAGAGAGCACTGAGAGGCAGACCAAGACAATGGTAATAGAAAATTAGAGATATAGTTTTTGTATTTAGATAGTACTGAGAGCCACATGTAAACATCATCATATACTGTACAGAGT
The DNA here is from genome assembly GCF_025860055.1 of Xyrauchen texanus. Lineage (NCBI taxonomy): Eukaryota > Metazoa > Chordata > Actinopteri > Cypriniformes > Catostomidae > Xyrauchen > Xyrauchen texanus. The sequence goes on along the minus strand of NC_068285.1, from coordinate 27,586,868 downwards.
ACAGTAGTATCTTTGCCACAAATAGCAAAGCTATTAGCCTAACTATATTTCTCATTAGCAAGGTAGTAGCATCACCAGTTTTGATGTAGCTTTTCTGTAGCAAAACTTTTTTATTTATTAAGAAGCTAGCAAAGCGTCGAGTAACGCTACAACTTTACAGTCAAATTTGGTATTTTCTGTTGTCTGTTAAAACATCTGAACTAGCGGTGCCCAATTCACTAATGTGCAAATGGATAACTTTTTAATCAGTTTATGTGTATCTTGGAGTATTAAAAGCTGCATTCGTTAAATGATAGCTTTCAGTTTAGTTAACAAATTGTTCTGTAGATTATTAGATTTGAAGCTACAGAGTTTGTAACACTTTTATGTTGCGCAAATACATTTGTATTTTTCTTCCTATTTTCTATTTGCTAATTTAAATTTGTCAATGTAGTGCACAAAAAGAGATTGTCACTGCATGAACAATTTATGAGAGAAATTACTTTTAGCTGATTGGTTTTTACATTATCTTTCTGTATGAAAGCAAAGCTGAGAAAAAAAATGCTTTTCGGGTATAATCAACAGAATTTGGTCTCATTCAAGAATAATTCATTTTGTGCACTTAATGTCAGGTTTGGGTCACTTGGACAAGCAGGGTTTCCAGAAAGTATTATAAAAATATATCTATTATTTATTAATTAATTAATAAGTAAATTCTTTGCAGAAAAGAAATGCACTTCCATTGCCTTGCCCAAAACATGTAAACGTGGAACTACAAAGAGAGTCAGACTGCAGATGTTTAGTGCTTTTTCTTTAATGTGAAGTGTATAATATCTGCATCAGCATCATCATCAAACAGAATTGCAAAACTAAGGATAGTTTTCAAACAGGTAGGCCTACCCACAGCTAAGGTCTAGAAGCTTTTAATTTAACTACAGATCTCAGCGAGGTGGTAGCATTGCTAGTTTTTAAATGATGTACCTTATATACACTATGACTTAATATTTTCTCGATGAAGTTGTGTCTATTCATTATTGAATAGTCGTTTGATCTCATTTAACGTAACGAGATCTAATGATGACACGAGAGAGGAGCACAGCAGCTCGCAACAAACTGAGGAAGAAAACACATGTCCAGATGCACTCTAAACTTTCCAAACAGCTTCACGTGATGTAGATCACAAAATATAACAGAATTATAATGGAAAATGGCATTTCTCTGTGCAGTCAGCACCACATCTATTAGTCGCGTGAAGGGGAGAGATTGAAACTGCACCCGTATGAGGCACTCTCTGGTGCGTGGACGCCCGTCCCTCACACGCGTTTCCTGTAGCTAGATAAATAATGTGATGGATTGCAATGTATTGGATCATAATATACAGTAGCCTCTGTGTCACGTGTGTATGTTATTGTGAATTAAATCGGCAATACGCAACTCTGTTAAGAAGATAGAGTATGTTTTTGTGAGTTAAAGATGGATCGAAGTGAAAATAAAAGGTTTGAGAGTGTAGTCTTAGCCCATTATACACTGCAACAAAGTTTTGATCAGTCTTTTTTGGCTTGTTTTCCAAAAATAATATCTAAAACTCCTTTAAAACAACATACATTTTCATTAGTACCTATACTGCAGAAGAAAAATTGTTATTGTAATTGTTATAAAACAATATTTAATATTTAAATATTTTAAAATATCTAAAAACAGCCTACTTAAAACAAGATACATTTACCTGAGAAGCAACATATAAGATATTAAGACTAGCTTTTAGAAGATATGAGGAAAACAATGGAAAACAAGACAAAAACTCTTCATTGCAATTTTACTGAATTAAACTTAATAAAAAAAAGTTTTTTTTTCTTTGGAATTCTGTGAATGTCATTTAGAGATATTTTTAAAAGATAATTTTGTTCTCTTTATTGTTATTAAGCATGTTTAATAAAACATTTTAAGTCTAGGCACAAGCTGAATAGATTAGAATAAGAGCTAATGATTAATCGTTGCAATAATCAACCGAATAGTCAAATAATCATTCTAATAAAAGTTAGATTAATCGATTATCAAAATAATCGTTAGTTGCAGCCCTATACAATACTAGGAGAAAAGCTTCAGTGTGCTTTTCTGGAACACTAGCATAGCCTAATTCTATACAATTATTGTTTAACTTGCATTTGGAAAATATGCTGTCAAAATTCCCTGTATTAAATTAAATACATTACCAAAAGAAAAAAGAATTCTCAGAATGTTCTAAACTTTTTTCAAGACTGTAAACCCTCAGAACTATTTGTCCAATGCTGAGTTCACTTTCAGAAAAATAGCTTTGAACATTAAAATAAAAACAATTTAAAAAACAAGTGCTCCTTTGTCACATTGACTGTGGATGCATCCAATCACAAAAACATACAACTGTTGTGTTACTTTAATCTAATGTAAAAAGTTCAAACACTTTTGTGATTTTGTGCAGCTGGACTATCAGCTGGACTATCAACTGGACTATCAGATTACTGCAGCATGGCAACACACGTTTCCTTTCTCTTGGTCCAGCTCTTGAAAGACTACTACACATTTTCAATGGTCTGCGTGGATACTTTCTTTCTCAAGAAAAATGCCCAACGTTTCTAGAGACATTTTCATCGATCCTTTCAATAAACCTTGGATTGGCTTCAACTTTGTCACTCATCGCATCACTGAGTGGAAAATGAACAATACAGACATTTCTTGAGAGCTGGAGAGCAAGACCATCAACTTCGGAGTCTTAGCCAAGGTAGTGGAGTTTGTTTTATGCCTGCCTGTGACATCTGCATCTGTTGAGTATGTGTTCTCATTAATGAATGCAGCATGGACACGAAATAAATCTCAACCCAGTGTAACAGTCATGAAGGCAATGTTTTCCTTACATCTTAATTTTGGACTGACTGTTCTGCATTTTACTATAAACTCTTGAAAGACAAGCACACACTGAGAAAAATAGCTGCCAGTGAAAAGTACAAGGTGACATTAGTTTCAGATGTGGATGCACCTCTACTTCACATTGATCTGCCCCTACTGTAGGTTAAGATACATCAATTTAATTTCACTGGGAGGGGATGTCCCGTTTTTCACAAGCAAGAATCTAGTCACCCTATCAAATTACCATGTGTCATATGTTGTTTAAAAGTCCTCAAAGTGTAGAATACATACAGCCTATTTGTTTTACTAACAGACAAAAATATAGTGAGTAATAGCTAAGTATATGTTGCTCATCTGCAGCGTTTTCACTTATAACTTCATGAAAAATAAATGAGAACATAACATAGCACATATCATTACTTAGAAGAGGTGATTATCATTAAAATGAGCACACACACAAAGCTATTGAATGCATAGATCATTAGACAACCCACAAGAAGCACAATGTGCATAGTGCACATAGCATCTGGCTCTCTGACATCATGCTGTCTGGCAAAAAACATGTTAGCTTTGCTGGATCAGATTATATAATTGGAAATGCTGTAGCATCATGGAATGCTAAACCAATCGGATTGGGTTCGGATCACTCAGTCAATGGTGATAATTCTCTAAATTTGGAGTCATGTGACCATTCCATGCATTCCATGAATTGCATATGGCCACCGGGAGATGGCGGCAAGTAGATGAAACTCATTCAGTGCTATGCTGTGCAAACCTTTTGTCATTGTTGAGTTTGCATGAGTTCTTATGTATTATGACACTTGACATTTTTTGAAACTAAGATAAATAATTTTTTTAAAGTAAACTTTTCATTGCTCAGTTACCGATGACATGATTGGGAACAAAACAAAAAAAAAAATTATTTTTGGAGCCACCTTATTTACACCCTGAGTTATGTAATGTCAAATCATAAAAATAAGAAAAAGGTTAATTCAAGTTTTTGTAATTTTCAGCCTTTTCTTAGTCTGAAAATCTCAGTATTTATTATAATCTATATCATTAAAAAAATTTGAAAAGTTGATACCAAACACCTGACCCTCTATTTTTATTTTGTTGTTGTTGTAAGCCTTTAATTTTGGGTATGCCACTGAAACACCCTCAACGCTTGAATGGTTAAAGATAAATGTATGGATCCAGAAGAGCGTACATAGTACAATTTGGATCCTCTGATGAGTACACACACATTCCTGCTTACGTAATGTCAAAAACTTGTTTCCCGTCGACAGCATGTGAGAATATTAATATGGATCTGTTTTTGTCTTGCCTAGGAGGTTAGGTTCAAGTTGGTGCTCCTTGTGTTGGGTAAAGTATACACCATTCCCTGAGGCCTAGCAGTCCTGAATGCACAATCAGTCCTGAACGCACATTCAAAGCCACCGCATTAGATCACTCAGTGACATAGCACATTTGATTGATAGCACAGGGGCTTGAAGAGGCTGCCCATTGGACAGTAAGCGAATTACACTTACAATGAGGCAATTGGTCAAAACAACCCTCAGCAGAGAAACGATGCAGAAGCTCTAGCTGTTGAACTGTACAGATGAGGTTATCAAGCCTGCAATCTTATTGGTTTCTAAGGGGCCTCAGAATATTTGCATTTGTGGAAAATGGAACTTACAATTATTCTCGTCTTCTGGAAACAATCAGAGACAAATATGGTTTGACGACATGCATAAAATGGTCTGATGAGCACTTATCAAGAGACAGACTGTTTGAAATGGACGGCTGGCTAATTGCCATTGTTCTGGAACAGTGATTATTTGGCTAAATCAAAGTCAATCCAAGAGAGAGTTATTCTTTAGAATCGCCAAGGATAGCTTTTTTCTCCGCTCTTTTCAATTTCAGTCTACTAACTTGATTGCAAACCAGATAAATTCAAAATATAAGAATATCATCAGCAAAATTCAATACCACCCACCATTATGTTTACAGTCTCCCTTCAGAATTACTTATTTTTGAAACCAGAATTAGATCCATCCATCCATCCATCGTCAACCGCTTATCCTGTGTACAGGGTCGCGGGGGGGCTGGAGCCTATCCCAGCTAACATTGGGCGAAAGGCGGGGGATACCCTGGACAGGTCGCCAGTCCATCGCAGACCAGAATTAGAGCTGAATAATAATGAATAATGAGACAAGACGTTTATAGTTTGGCCTACCCATGGGAAAAGAAGGGTACACAGTAAACACCTGTATATTTAGAATCAAAGACACTGTAATTATAAAATTCTGCATTAACACCACACAGAAAGCTTGATATTTGTCAGATGCACAAAAACATAGTTAGAAAACCATTGTTAGTTTCCCAAACACTGGATCAATCCGATGGCCATTATGATGGTCATGATTTATGCTGACTTATGTGATTTTGTTTAGCTTTAAAATGTTGCCACCCATTCACTTGCATTGTATGGACCCACAGAGCTGAAAGATTATTCTAAACATCTTAATTTGAGTTCAGCAGATGAAAGAAAGTCATACACATCTGGGGTGGCATGAGGGTGAGTTAATAATGAGAATTGTATTTTGTTTTTATTTTGTCAGACCTGGATGAATTTGTCAGTAAGAGGAGTGGTTTGGAAATATTTTGAAAACGTGAAAATGTCCCACATGGACATTGTATATAATGCTGAAATATATACCAAAGCAAGATCATGCTTTATTAATGCCTACTTTTGCTATTTCATAGCTTTTAGTCCTGCGTGGTTCTTATTTTAGTGTAGTTACAGTGTTCAATGTCGAAACAATTTAGATCATTAGTTCTGTACAGCAGTACAGTTGCTCTCTAAATGCAGAGTACGTATCCGGGGTAGGGCACAACCCATGTCGCGGAACACTCGCTGAGTCTGAAAATGCCCCCAATCCAGTATACAGTGCTCTATTTAGATATAGGCCATTTTGTAGGATTGTCTGAATTCTGAGTGAGCCACTCTGTCCTTACTTTTGTTCACTCATTATTACCCAAAATGCACTCTAATTTCGAGTGTACATTTCATGTACACTTGACGATGGTTAATTGTCCACAGTCCACTATGGGGAAGATGTACGAGCTGGGAGTTTACTGCTTCCTTCACTCCTGCAATGTTTTCTTTCATGCTGAATGCATTAAATTACTTTTTGATAAATCATTACTTGATTAAAATAACATAATAACATATAGAGGGGCAAAACTTATAGATACATTTTAAAACGTACTCTTTATTTGATCAATTTTTTTTACTCTTTATATTAACAAACAGTATATATTAAAAATGACAAAATGATTGAATATTTATTGTATTAATATATTATTTAATAAGAATAAAATGAAGTCCTTGTGACAGCCCCAGATATCCAATGCTTTGTGTATACAGTAAGTCAGCATCCAAATTCACTCACTCGTTTTGTTCACTCACTGCTGAGATTTAGTGCACTAAGTGCCATTCAAGATCAGTTGCGGTTTTAACCACCATGCAAACCACGAAATTGCGCGGGGCCCCAGATGTCAGGATCCCCCCGCACCATTAGGAAAACTCCAATAACCACTGGAGGAGTAACATGTTCTGGGTACATGCGCGAATACGCTGTTGTTAGCACTCTAAGAGTGCTTTACATTAGAGGTCCGCCAGGCTCATGTCAGTTTTTCAAGTAGGACCTTGGCTTTGGTTTGTAATTTATGAAGAAATATACAGGCCTTCCGAACTAGTTTCGCCCACGTGCTCTCACTAACAGATACTGTACATGCGAACGGATGAGGGGCCTTTCATACCAAATGCGTTATTGCATGTGTCTGCTCTGTTTTTTTCCTATGTAAATGTGCTGGACGATCATCCTTGACTCCTGCACAGCATCTCACTGTTTCTTCAGTTTCTTCAGTGTCTCACACAGGACCGGCACATTTCTCAAAATGCATGTCAAGACACCTGATTTCTGTTTCATTCGTTGGCTGTGGCTAGATGGTTTTTAGCGCAGGTGTCACAAAGATTTAACATTCTGAATAAGTTCAGGTTGCAAAGAGGTGAACGTCAGTGTTTTTGTACCTTCTGCTCTAGAGTGCTGAGGGGCCGCTGTGTCTTGTTTACTGTTACAATACCATACAATATGATGCTTACAAAAAAATACAGCCTTCTGCAACATGTTGAACAATACACTGCAGCATTAGATTATAAGGTGTAATTAAAGTAAATAAGACAGATTTACAGTATATTACTCTTGTATACAACAAATCCTTAAAATAATAATAATAAAAATAATACTGTATCATATTATAATGACAGTCTGAACATAAAAAAATAACTGACGGGTTATAATAATAAATAACAACTGAATTCTGAAATGTTGTTGAGTGAAGCAGTAGGTTTTGCATACCCTGTTCATTAAAAAAGAAGAAAAAAGTTTTGTAAAATAAATGTAGATAAATTTACTTTTTTTATCACTGTATTGTGGAAAAACTGGAAAACGTGCATTCATTATCTTTAACTAGGTTTCTATTTCATTAAACGTTTTGAATGTACTTGGCAACAATGGCTGGTATGATTAATTTAAAATTATGATTTAAAATACATTTTATGCAATTGTTTATGCAAAAATATTTTAAATGGGGCCACGGGTTGGTCGGTTGCTTGGGGCCACAGAAATCGTAAACCTGCCACTGTTCACAATATAGGAAATAGTGAACGATTTTGGACACAGCCACTCTCTTCTCCATACAATCGTCTTTTGCCCCTCGCTGTTCGCCCTCCAGTTGTCAATCACGCGAACAGCAGAGCAAAGGCATTTATTTACACTTATCTTGGATGTTTACATGGATTTATAGTTAATCCGCCTGAAGTAGATGCAATAACTTCCAGTACCCCTGCGAGGGCATGGGGTAAATGCGTAAATACTGCTTGTGACATGCGGGACGCATGACAAAGCACACTGATATATTGCTGCACTGATTTAAAAATGTACACTTAAAAACGAATGTCATTAGAGCACAGTTACCCTGAAAATTACCATCACATTCACACAGACAACCCAGCGTTATCATTAGAGACAAAACTTACCTCAGAGTGCTGCCTTAAATTGATTTTAATCTTAAAATATAAACTTGTCTTGGTATTAATTGAAGGCACTGCATGACGGAACTATAATTTTTTTCAAAGTGTTTCACTTTGAAGAGCTTGATGCTGCTGCATTGATGACTGATGAGTGACAGTCTGTGACAGCAGCTTAGCACGCGCATCTGTGGAAACTTCCGCTCACGTAAAAGTCCCATTCAATAATCTCTCTGAAAATTATGCATTAAATAAAATTAAGCCCAGTAATGTAACGACAGGAACGCCACCCTCTGTATAGAAGTAAAAGTTACAAACAATTATTAGAAATGTATTTGAGTGAGAGTAAAACGTACTCACTTTTAAACCTACTCTAAAAAAAAAAAATTTTTTCAAAAAGGTTACTCAAGTAAATTTAAAAGAGTAAATGTAGCATGTTACTACCCACCTCTGGGTGTAATACATTTCAGTAACTATGTAACAACACCAATTACCTTGCGTATATAGAAGCATTTGCATTGATATATTTTGCATTGATATATTTGGGTAGTGTATGTTTCGGCCTTTATTCTGCCCACACTTTGACACAAAATTGTGAAAGACTACAAAATTGTTCATCAATTTGAAAATTTATTTTCGTATAAAAGGACACTCTATGAAAACAGTAGAGGACTACTTTTTACAATCTTACGTATAAAAAAAAACTTAAATGGTGCAAGGAGGATTCTCTGTGATAGCCATTTTCTTTAGCCAATGGGATTGTATGAAATGGCATGGGGAGGAGCAAAGTTTCAAACATGACAAGCAATGACAAAATAAAGAAACATCCTGTAGATCAGGAAGTCCAAGGAAACATTAAATCTTCAATACATGTCTCATAAATGTTGTCACTGTAAGGCCATTCTCCAGTTTTTTTTATTTATTTTTTTTTATTTTAAGAGTAATACATAAATCTGTTCAAAAACATTGTTTGTTTTGGGTGTAATGTTCTAGCTACAATAATTTTGGGATCTGTAAACATATATTACAAACCCAACACTTGTAAACAGAGAAGGAGAAAAAGAGTGAAACGACAAAACTATAAATGGTCAACAAATGCTTCAGACAAAATAGCAACAAAAACAAAAACAGGCACTGTGAACAAAGCAGGGTATGCTTTAAGCTTCATTGTTGAGGAGAGAACAGCTTGTAGAGTTGAAATGGACAACTTACCTGATGGTTTGTCCAACTGATCTTTTAAGACAAGGCTAAAACTGCTAAGGTGTTTCTACGAAAATAGAGGAGAATGTCCACACTTCCTATCAGCTAAGATCTAAATCCAAAACACGCAAATGCCCCATTCACACTGACAGAAACTAATGGCTGTACTGTTGGTTACTACTATGTGTTCCTGTCGCTGAATGCCCTAATTATTGATGGACTGCACAACTGGCTATAGCTTTTTAAAATCAGTTATCACAAATGGGATGTATTGCTGGACATTCTAATTTGTCAAGAAATCACTCATTTTCCAACAAAACATATATGCCCTCCAGGGGAAAGTGTTTATATATAAAATGCAGCATAAGACATCATTTCATGAACAAGAATTATTAATTAATATCAATGTATAAATTTTTTAAATCATACCGAACAATTAAATCACTCACAGTAACATCAAATAGTCCTCTCTCTTGCCTTCATTTGTCTACAGTATCTCAAATGAGATGTACCATTTGAGCTCCAAGGTCTTCACATCAACTATCTTCGAAAATGAAGGACTTCTGTTGCACTGTTGCTGTGAATAGGGCTTTATTATTAAACCACACATACTGTATTCCCAAAAGATTATGGCACTGTTCAGTCTTTATTGACTCATGTTCGGGAAAGGAGAGGAAAAACTAGTTTTATTTTCCGTGGTGGTTTAGGGTGCTTTCACACTAGCACTTTTGGTGTGCATCCGAGTTCGAATAACGTCAAAGTTCGGTTCGTTTGGGTGGTGTGAATGCTGCTTTCCTGAGAACCTGAGATCCACACCCGAGTCCAATTAAGAAGGTGGTCTGGGGTATGGTTCAACTGAACTCCGGTGCAGTTTGCTGCTGATATGAATGCAGTCGAACCAAATCATGGAAGTGAACCCTTTCTGATGATGTATAATTCGCGTCTTTGAAGGCTTCTGATCGCAATTATTATGGTTTAATGAATTTCTCATACCAGCTTTTGTCCAAATAAATCCCCTTCAGAGAGCAGCTCACATTCTTCACTCTTGCAATGCATCCATGGGCTCATTATTCCACATTCAATGCATCTGATAATCATAATTATCATTTTGTGCCTGTAAAGATTTGGTGGTAAAACCAAAGAGATGAATATTTCAATAACACAGTGAAGCTGATGTCTTTGAGTTGTTGCCTAGTTACAGTAGTAAACAGCTGCTGTACTCGCACTGATGATGTAATCGGACCAGGGTTAGGACCCAAAAAATATTATGTAAACAGAGACCAGTGGGGGGACGGGTGGGGGGGGGGGGGACTTGGGTTCGGTCCAAGCAGTCGTGTGCCAAGTGTGAAAGCACCCTTAGAGATATTTCATGGGGGAGAGGGAGTCCATGTTCTGCATTAGTGCGGATTAACTCCAAAGGTTGAAATGGCATGCTCTTGTCTTGCCATCTGTGCCTATATGATGTGCTGACTTCAGGGATCTGTGAGCAGATGAAATTTGTACCAAGTAAGAAAATGTCAGGACAAATTGTTATTCCCCCAAGATAATTACTACACCTCTCTCTCTCTCTCCAATTCTCTCTCTCACACACTTTCAACCTCTGAGTCTACATGTGGTGTTACATCAGCCAACACAACTAATGAACTGGTTATAATGCACTCACCCTCATGTTGTTTTAAACCTGCCTGAATTTCTGTCTTCTGTGGGACACACAAGGAGATGTTAGGCAGTATGTTAGACTCAGTCACAATTCAGTTCCATTGCTTTTTTTTTTTTTTCATACAATGAAAGTACATTTTTACTGAGGCTGTGATTTTGATCTCCTTTTCTTCTCCTCATAAGAAAGTAAGCCATACAGTTTGGAACAACATAACGGGTGAGTAAATTATGACAGATATACATTTTTTGGGTGAACTATAATTAAAAAATATACAGTTCTCAACTGTAAAATGTAATTTTCGGATGTAAGATCCACACAGTTTAAACTCTAACTGGGTAAGCAGGTTCTGGAATACCATAATGTTTTCATAACTGGGGAAAAAATAACAGTGTTATTCATTTGGTTGGTTTCTGTAATACTGAAGGCTTTGTGGACATATGCCCATGAATGTGTGCAGCAAGTTTAATTTTAAATTGCATGTATAGCACAATAGTTTTGGATAACCTAAATAAAACAGAATCCTGCAGCAGAGTTTTTTCTTTTCTATCCAAATCTTTTGCTATAGGGAAAAATAAATTAAATGAAAATAAATTCAAACAAAGCATGAAGAAAGATTCAACAAAGAATATAGAAAAACACAAAGCTAAAAGAAGGATGTGAGTACAGTACGCCTGATCTAGGGGAAAAAAAAAGTAATGGATGGCACATATTAATGAACACTTTCAAACCTACTCCTCCTTTTCACAGAAAAATTTATAAAAAAGAAAAGCGGAACTTCAATTATCCAAGTAATTAGAAGACAGAAAGGAGGGGTTAAACAGTGTGCGAATCATCGTTTTTAGTTTTTTTTACTATATAAAAAAAAAGGGTGCAGAAATATTATTTGTTAAATTCCCAAACCATCAAACAGGAGAACGAGAATCCTTTTTGGAGTAAAATCAAGACATTTCAGAAACAGTTTGTTAAAAATGTGTACCATACTCTCCAAAGCCTCAATTTTTCATTTAAAGTCTCTGTGTGAAAATATAGAATAGAGCACTGTTCTTTTCTGATCGGCTGATCTTCTCCCACACCTGTAAACATGTACAGAATCCTCTAAAACACAATTTGCTGAAGATCACTGACTGTGTGAGTTTGTAAGAGCATTTTGTTGTCTCTTTAGTTTGCAGTGGACATATGTTCTCTTCACACTTCAGTCTGGAAGTCTCCTTCAGATGTGTCAGGTGTGTTGACGGACGATGTGTCCCAGGGTTTACTGCATAACTCCAGTCTGTCCTTATGTTCATTGGACCCACAGGTCTGCTCAGGGGTCATGGTCTTAAAGCTGTCCCAAGATCGTTGGTCATCTGTGGTTGACTTATCCTGTACATGTACATACACAAAAGAGGAACGAGAGAGAATATTAAAACCTGATTATGAATCTGATTCTCTCTAATCTAAAGCCTTCCCTTACAAAAATGTATCATGGTTAGCATAACTTCTGCTATGTGACATTTATGCAAGTACAACGAGAGTTTGACCCAGCTTGGGTCATTTTCAGATTTCACCAACTGTCTCTTTCCCTGTTGCTTCTTTACTTTCCCATAAATATAAGGCACAAAATGTCATTTATACTGTATATGGCCTATGTAAAGGGCTGTCAATCGTTTTAAATTTGTTATCAAATTCAATACATGATATGCTGATATTTGCAGAAAAAGACCCCTAAATAAAGCTAATTCAGTATATAACAAATTAATTATAAACACATCATTACATTCATTATGTAATAAATATGATGATAACAGATAACTCAAATGCATTACAATAATGTGGCAGACGGGTAAACCAATGACTGGCCTAAAAGTCAATGATTTCTTTGGTTTATTTCCATATCATTGAACATAAGGCTGTCAATGGCCTAATATCGATCCCATTAGTAAAGTAAACCCCATATGATACCACGATGGTGCCGCAGATGGCCGCCTCGGTGTGGAGCTCTCCAATTCTTTTGTTCTTTTTGTTTGTCCTGTGTTTAGTAATCTTTTACCAGTCAGTTTTATGTATGAAGGTGAGTGTATGTACGTATATGTATAATTATTTATTTTTTATTCTTTTTTGTTTTTAATTACCTATGTCTTGCTGCTGTTTTTGGTATTGTTTGTATTGTTGTTGACTGGAAGCTCCTGTCACCAAGACAAATTCCTTATATGTGTAAGCCTACTTGGCAATAAAGCTGATTCTGATTCTGATCTGAATTTAATGTGGTTTTTAGAACTTATAATCGATATACGATATGTTGTATGAAACTATCATTGCCATGGTACATTTTTGACCTGCCAGGAAAATCATAAAGGCTGAAAAAAATTTTTTATTTCACCTGAGAAATAACAAATGAAAATTTGCTTTGTCATTGGTCATTTTCACCTTAAACCGGTAGCTGAATGAACATGTTACCAAAGAAGCATAAAGACTAAATGGCATTAAAGTCTCTTTACATTACAAGTGCTCTATATAACATATAGAACATCTCTCTCTCTCTCTCTCTCTCTCTCTTTTGCATTGAGGATAGTATGTGATTTGTTTTATGCCTAGATTTTCAAGGTGTTCATACTTTTGGATGGCCACATTTTTTGTGTTTGGTTCCACTGAGAGTAAATATGTATCCTACAGCTATATGGCATCTTAATGGTAGGTAAATTGCATTATACAGTTAGGGCAGATAAATCAGCTCAGATTGAGCCAATTTGAAGTTGGGATTGTAAGAAAATAAAATTAAATGCAGGACACTTGAAGGGACTGTGTTGAGACATGAGGCTAGAAGAATTAATCTCTGCATTTCTCTCCTCTCTAATCTATTCCCACCTGCCCTGACAATTAGCTGTATGAACCTGCATATCTCGAACATTTGAGACGATCAATTACAGGGTTGCTGTCAGATCCCCCTCAGCTCGAATGCCTGCTGACTGCTTAGGTGACAGATCGGGAAGATTGGTAAACACCACTTAAATAACTTGTTTGATCTGTGACTGACAATAGTTTTCCTGCTTCCCTATGGTTGTTTGTAAGTGTTGTCGAGGGAGGCTTAAAGGGACAGTTGACCCAAAAATGAAAATTCAATCATTATTAACATACTCTTGATATCTTTTCAAACACATAAGACTATGTGAGATATATGAGAATGTTGATTTACATACAATAAAAGTAAATGGTGTCCAGGCGCAGAGGCTGCAAAAACAAAAAAAAAACATAAAGGCATCATAAATGTAATGCATATGACATCTGAAGTTATACTATGGTTTTGTATCAGAAACAGACTGAAATTTATGTCACTGAAAATCTTGTTTGTGAATGGTGGAACAAGAGCAGATTGGGAATTTGACTGTAAATAACTTCTTTTTAGCTTCATGGAAGTGAAAAAGTAATACAAGTTTAAAAATACATCAGAATTGTTATTTTTGGGGGAACTTTTCCTTTGGAATGGAACTGCTGGATACATACATATATGCACACTCTCACACAACATAAACTGTACACACTAAACTTAAATGTGTATATCATTTTCAAGCAAAGAGGAATATGTTAAGTCAAATTTGTCCCACATGTTATTTTATGTTTCCTCTTTGGCTCTCATTCACAGCCTCTGGTTTAGCTTATAGGTTAATGTAATTAAGTATCCATCCGCAAGGGGGCTATAACAGCCTGATTATAACTCATCCAACATAAGAGGCTGACACTTTGCAAAGCGGATACAAAAAGCATAATCTGTCAGCCAATTTGCATGCTAAAAGCTGAGGAAGGAACATTTCGTCAAGCCAAAGTGTTGTTAATGCTGAAGAGAAGCCCAACTTTATTCCTAAGAGAATGCTAACACGATTGTGCTGGTTTTGCGTATTTCCTTTCCTCTCTACACATCTTCCTCCCTTTCACTCTACTTCCAACAACCCTCTTTCACTTCCTAATGCTCTCTCCATATCTCCTTGTCAGGCCTTTTCTACTTACACTCGAAGAATTCTTTTCACCTCCGGCAGACAAAATGCTCCATCGCTTTTCCCTCTGTTGCAATAAAAATTAGGGTGGAAGGAGATAAAAATAAAGAGAGAAGGAGAGAGATAGATAGAGCAAAGAGAGAGAGAGACAGGCAGAGAAAGCAAGAGAGAGAGAGAGAGAGAGAGAGAGAGAGACATGCATAGAGCACAGAGAGAGACAGAAGGGTGGGGGGGATCACAGTCACTGACATGTCTTAGGGCAAAGCAACATTTGAATTTTTTTGTTACCTTGATGGAGGAGACTGTAGATACAATTTTGGAAGCTTGCGCACTCTGTTTCCCCAACTTTCAATTGTGCGAAAAAGGAGACATGCTAAACAACTACAGCACTACTATGCTCAGTATGACAGTAGAGGTGACTGCTCATTTCAGCATGTATGAATCACATTAGACATGTCTGTATCGATACACTATAGCATAAGAAGCAGCAACTACAGAAATGGAGAGGAAGTAATTTAATGTGGTTTTGGATGCAACAAAGGACAAGGAGACTTTTGCCTAAGGCACATTTTAGAGAGCTGCCTTTTTGTCTTCTGCCTACATAGGCAGCTGCCTTACAAGGCAGCATTCTAACCTCTGTTGAATAGACCAGCAAAAACTAGCCAAAATATCCACAATGGTATGTGATGGTTTTTGATGGTTTGGTGCTGGTCTTACTGGTGGACCATCATATTAATGCTATTCGCCAGCATTCCAGCATCCCATGCTGTTGACCAGCATCCAATACATAACATAGAGTACTCTGGTCTTTTCAATAGGGACTGAAATGGAACCCTCTGCAATGGCAGCAACTCCTCAAGTCTAGCGCATAGGATACTTAACTCACAATTTAGTGCATAAGTGCATGCCAACATTTTTAGCTGTTTTGGTTCCTGAAATATATATATATATATATATTTTTTCCCATAGGGATTTCATAAAACTCTTCATAGAAGAGTTCAAAGCCATGAACCCAACCAACCAGCTCTAAGGTGAATCTTTACATGTCGAGGTGAACATTGCAAGCTTTGATTGATTTGAAAATCAGGCAAAAAGACTGTGTACTTAATGTCTTTCATAAAATAATATACTGAAATCCTAAGAATCATTGCGAATGATGTAATATAATTAAAAACAATGGACATATTAAAAACTATTGATTATAAGTTGCAGATTAAACGTTTTGAAACAATATATTTTAAGTTTAATGCAACATTTTCAAAAGTATATACATATGTAAGTTCTTTGTGAGTTAAGGGAGAAATTACATTTCCTTAAGGACTTCATTAGATTTTGACATTAGAATGTTGCTTTGGACATAAAATAAGCAGATTCACTGCATACACTAATATTGGGTCGTCAATGTTGAACTATTTATTTATTTATTCACAGAGCTCATTGCAGTGCATTCTGGAATTGCCTTCACTTTGAAAGCTGGCTTATACTTTGGCCAAAAATAGGTACCTTAGTAGGCAGCAAAATGTTTACCCTATGTTTTAGAACAGCCTTCACATCAGGAGCCCAACAACAGTATGATGCCTGTAAATGCTGTCTTTGATAGGCAGCTCACTAAGTTTTGCAAAAGAGCAATTCTGTCTCTACAAATCCCCTAGAAATACTTGGATATGAATTCTCATAGATGCATTTTAACAGAAGATTTCCATCAGCTTTTCACTCCCTTGCCCTCCCTTTCCTCTTCCCTTTCTCTCAGTTTAGAAAAATAGTGCTGGGTACAAATGACATCAGTGAGAACACATATGGCCTGTGTGTCTGCACTACTGTAGAGTGCTTTGATGAGGCATGTGGAAATGAAAGTGCTGTTATTCGAATCACTCCTTTCATTTCCCTGATCTTGCCCTGCATCTCATTTAGTCATCCCTGTCTCTTCTTTACTCTAACTTTGTTTTTTTTTTTATTCTACAGCCCACCACAGTCTGTTTATTACCCTAGAAAAATCTCTGCAGTCTTTTCTACAGCAGGGGGATTTTTCAGGCCAAACACCCCATAGTGGAGACAGCAACAGACCAGGGACTCACAGGTACATATTGTATAAAACTGAATTTTAAGCTTGGCTAATAATACCATGCATATAGAACCAAATTAATGTATTTTCATATTATTATTATGCATACACAAATCCATTGAAATTAAAAAGTCAGGTACATACAACATACTTGTAAATTACATTTAAATTTGCGTGAGGGATTGACAATGAAGCATTTAGCAAAACTTTAGCTTCTTAGTTTAACTTTAGCTATGGTTGAAGTTAAATTCCATATTGCATTTTTGTTAAATGCATATTTGTATTTTTTCAACAAAAAAGTTTTAAGGTTGAACAGTAATTGAAGTACCCCCTGCAGTACTGCCACGGACCCCCTAAGGATCAACGTTCCCCTTGTTCTGTGGGGTTAACAACTGTGTCTGTTCTCTGTACAAGCTGCTATAACTTCTAAGGCACTCTTCTAACTGCAAACTTGTAATTGGGTGTGTGTAGAGAGCAAGGGGGGCACAGCAACACGGTTGAGACCACAACTTATAGCCATTGTCCATCACACAAATGAGAAACAACTGAAGCACAGGACAGAGATGAAGTCGGCCACAGCACAATGAGGCAAAGGAGAGATGCTGCAGGAGCAGAACCTACAGCAGCAGCACAATGGCAGAGAACAGGTTTAGGTACCGTGGGAGTTCTGCATTGGTCTAGAGGTAACTATGGAGACTATAGGGTGAAAAGGATGAAGACACACTGTCTATAGGTTCAGACACACCATTCTCCGGGTGAGTTTTTTCTGTACCTTTTTTGCCGACCTTGGGTGTGCTGACTGCCTGGCTACTGTCAAACTATGACAGAAAACATGCAGTTTCAAACCAAGGAAAGACAAAAACATCCAGGAGTGCATTATGACAAAAAATGAGGCAATGATACATAAAATAGTAAACATAAAAATTGAGAACAAAAAGACAAAAAAAAAGAGAGACTGAATATAATGGATGGACGAATACATTGCAGGTATGTGGCACAAAACAACAAACAGGAAAGAACAGCAGGGCCTCTGTTAGAGATGTACATTGCAGTACAATAACAGTATATTGCAGGACAAGGAGATATCAGTGAGCTTTGGGGTCCCCATACAAAATGCAGTACAGTAAAAGGCCAGAACTGCAGCATAATTAAAATATTAGACCTTTTATTTCAGCAGCATCTGCACTCGAAGAGGAGTTGGGGGAGTGTTGTAAAACGTGGTGAGTTGTAACACCATCATTTTAACTGATTGGAAATTAGAACATGCCCATCACACTTTTTAGATGACAGTATTAGTTATAAGCATCTGTGTAATAATCTAAAGTGTTTGCAGGACAACAAATAAATAATAATAATTTAAGATTTTAAAATGTCAAGTTTGGTTTATAATTTGATTTGCAATACTGTTAATACTGTATATGTTAAATTACAGAATCGATATCATCTGAATCAGAAGGTTATATTGTTTAAAGGGATAGTTCACATAAAAAAAAGAAAGACAATGCTGTCATCATTAACTCACCCCATGTATGACTTCCTTCTGTATGTGGGACACGAAGAAATGTTGAGTTATCAAAAGACAACAAATGGAAGTCCTAGTTAGCATTCACTTTCTTCTGCATCTTTTTTTTTTCTTAGTTTTATTCTTCTATACATTAATAGTGAATGGTGACCGAGGCTAACATTCTGCCTAACATCTCCTTTTGTGTTCCACAAGAGAAAGAACGTCATACTGGCACTGAACACCATAAGGGTGAGTACATGATGACATAATGCTCATTTTTGCATGAACTAAGCCTTTATTGTACCTGACAATAATTTACACAGTTAAGGGCCAGGATGAGAGCAGTTGTACATTTCTTGACTACTTTAATGTTTAGCTGATAACAATGAGGAAATTATATAGAACTTTGACACAAATTTTACACTTTGGTGCAAATAACCTCTGATTTACAGACTTTGCGACAAAACACTCCCTGGTCTCCTCTATTTTACTTATAGATAGTACTGTGTATCATGAGTGGATAAACAGAATATATGTTTATATATGCGGTCACCTTCATTGAATACATGTTCTCTTACACCCTGTTATCTCCATTATACACTTATACATTATGTATAAAGCATAATGCGCTAAAAGCCTTATCTGGTCTCACTGCCATGAAAACTGGTAGCCATTGCAGAGTTATATTATGTCTGTTTGGCTAATCCGTAATCTATTCTACTCGGTGTTAAAATGAATCCCACTGAAACTGCAAAAAGGGCAAAATAGACACACAAACAGTCATAAAAAATATTGTTATCTTTCTATTACATGATCCAACCATGAGCTGAGCTACAATGCAGCCAGAACAGAGCCCTACATGGAAAAATCTGCAGACATGACATATCACACTAATTATGCCTTAATTGGCACAGACTGCAAATTAGCATTTTGCTCTATGTGTGTGTGTGTGTGTGTGTGTGTGTGTGTGTGTGTGTGTGAGAGAGTGGGTAAGAAAGTCCCATCCCATTTTAAGCCTCTTCATTAAGCTGTCTGATGGTACATCTGCCTCAACTTTGGTCAACATAGTTTCCAGTGGGTGAAATATAATTGTCTGGCTAATTTGTGTGGACAAAAAAACACATTTAGACTGCAAAGGGGTCATGATATAATTTTTTTATGTGCTAATAAGACAAATCAACTAATTAATAATTGTCTTTAAGAGATAGTTCACCAAAAAATAATTAATGTTGTCATTTATTCGCTCTCATGTTCTTCCAAACCCAGAGTGACTTCTTCTTCAGTGAAACACAAACTGAGATGTTCAGCAGAATGTTAGAGACTGAAAAAACAGAATATATATATATATATATATATATATATATATATATATATATATATATATATATATATATATATAAAATTTATAAACTATCAAAATGAATGGTGACTGAGGCTAACATTCTGCCTATATCTCCTTTTGTATTCCATGGAAGAAATAAAGTTTGGAACAACAAATGAGAATGACAGAAATTTTAGGTGAACTCTCCCTTTAAATGTGTTAGAGGTCTCCTTCTGAAACCAAACAAACTATTATGAGAACAAATCAGATGAGAGTGTATGGTAGGAAAAACATACAGTATATCTGCTAATCTCCCCGACTGTAGAAGATTGTTTAGAGCACCTGAACTTCAAAGTTGGGCTATTGTCATGTTCTCTGTTGTCTTTTGTTTTTGTGCTTTTATTTTGAAGTTTAGTTTAGTTCCTGTTTCCTGTTTGGTTTTTGTAGTTCTTTGTAGTTTCTTTTTATGATTGGTTTTCCCCTGATTATTTCTCCTTCCCTGATTGCTTCACCAGATGTCCCTCATTCCCTTGTTTGTTCCTGTGTGTACAGGTCCTTCTCAAAAAATTAGCATATTGTGATAAAGTTCATTATTTTCCATAATGTAATGATAAAAATTAAACTTTCATATATTTTAGATTCATTGCACACCAACTGAAATATTTCAGGTCTTTTATTGTTTTAATACTGATGATTTTGGCATACAGCTCATGAAAACCTATCTCAAAAAATTAGCATATCATGAAAAGGGTCTCTAAACGAGCTATTAACCTAATCATCTGAATCAACTAATTAACTCTAAACACCTGAAAAAGATTCCTGAGGCTTTTTAAAACTCCCAGCCTGTTTTATTACTCAAAACCGCAATCATGGGTAAGACTGCCGACCTGACCGCTGTCCAGAAGGCCATCATTGACACCCTCAAGCAAGAGGGTAAGACACAGAAAGAAATTTCTGAACAAATAGGCTGTTCCCAGAGTGCTGTATCAAGGCACCTCAGTGGGAAGTCTGTGGGAAGGAAAAATTGTGGCAAAAAACGCTGCACAATGAGAAGAGGTGACCGGACCCTGAGGAAGCTTGTGGAGAAGGACCGATTCCAGACCTTGGGGGACCTGCGGAAGCAGTGGACTGAGTCTGGAGTAGAAACATCCAGAGCCATCGTGCACAGGCGTGTGCAGGAAATGGACTACAGGTGCCGCATTCCCCAGGTCAAGCCACTTTTGAACCAGAAACAGCGGCAGAAGCGCCTGACCTGGGCTACAGAGAAGCAGCACTGGACTGTTGCTCAGTGGTCCAAAGTACTTATTTCGGGTGAAAGCAAATTTTGCATGTCATTCGGAAATCAAGGTGCCAGAGTCTGGAGGAAGACTGGGGAGAAGGAATGATGGTCTGGGGTGCCATTTCAGCTGCTGGTGTTGGTCCACTGTGTTTTATCAAGGGCAGGGTCAATGCAGCTAGCTATCAGTAGATTTTGGAGCACGTCATGCTTCCATCTGCTGAAAAGCTTTACGGAGATGAAGATTTAATTTTTGCGACCTGGCACCTGCTCACAGTGCCAAAACCACTGGTAAATGGTTTACTGACCATGGTATTACTGTGCTCAATTGGCCTGCCAACTCTCCTGACCTGAACCCCATAGAGAATCTGTGGGATATTGTGAAGAGAAAGTTGAGAGGCATAAGACCCAACACTCTGGATGAGCTTAAGGCCGCTATCGAAGCATCCTGGGCCTCCATAACACCTCAGCAGTGCCACAGGCTGATTGCCTCCATGCCATGCCGCATTGAAGCAGGCATTTCTGCAAAAGGATTCCCGACCAAGTATTGAGTGCATAACTGAACATAATTATTTGAAGGTTGACTTTTTTGTATTAAAAACACTTCTTTTATTGGTCGGATGAAATATGCTAATTTTTTGAGATAGGAATTTTGGGTTTTCATGAGCTGTATGCCAAAATCATCAGTATTAAAACAATAAAAGACCTGAAATATTTCAGTTGGTGTGCAATGAATCTAAAATATATGAAAGTTTAATTTTTATCATTACATTATGGAAAATAATGAACTTTATCACAAAATGCTAATTTTTTGAGAAGGACCTGTATTTAAGCCCTGCCTTTTGTTCACTCCTTGTCGATTGTTAAATGTAGTTGGCACGTCTGTCCTGGTATGTGTTTTGATCCTGTGCCTCACCCGTGTTAATGTTTGCTCCTGTTAATTTCAGTTTCCCATCGTGGATGTTTGATTTGTTCCCGTGTCTACCTGTTTTTGTATTTATTTATAATTTCATTAAAACCTTTAACCGCATCTGGATCCAGCCTTCTTGTCTTCCCTTCTTCTGTCGTAACAGCTATGTTAAATAATTTAATTGACTAGGCTGTGTATTTTATGTAAATACAGTATAGTATAACTGTTAATGAGATGGATTGCCTGAGGGAAAAACTGTTCTTGTGCCTGATGGTTCTGGTGCTCAGTGCTCTTTAGCGTTGGACAGAAGGCAATAGATTAAAAAGGTAGTGGGCTGGGTGAGTGGGGTCCAGAGTGATTTTGCCGGCCTTTCTCCTTAATCTGGAAGTGTACAGTTCTTGAAGCGAGGGCAAGGAGCAACTAATAATCTGCTCAGCAGTCCAATCTGTACTATGTAGTCTTCCGATATCCAATTCTGTAGCTGAATCATACCAGACAGTTATTGAAGTGCAGAAAACAGACTCAATGACTGATTAGAACTGGATTAGCAATGCCTGTGTCAGGTTGAACTCTCTCAACTGGAGAAGGATGTATAACCTCTGCTGGGCATTTTTCACAGAGTCAATGTTGGTCTCCCACTTCTGGTCCTGTGAGATAGTAGTGCCCAGGAACCTGAATGACTCCACTGCTGCCATAGTGCTGTTTAGAATGGTGAGAGGGGTCAATGTTGGGGTGTTCATCTTCACTGTTTTGAGCGTGTTCAGCTCAGGGATTTTTGACTGCACCAGTGAGCCAGCTGTTCAACCTCCCTTCTGTATGCAGACTCATCAACAACTTAGATGAGGGTGGTGACTGTAGTGTCATCTGCAAACTGCAAGAGCTTGAAAGAGGGGTCCTTGGCGGTGAAGTTGTCGGTTTACAGAGAGAAGAGTAATGGGGAGAGCACACATCTCTGGGGGGCACCAATACTGATCGTACATGTGCTGTAACTGAATTTCACGTCTCACTATCTGCGTCCTGTCCATCAGAAAGCTGGTGACCCACTGACAGATAGACATGGGAACAGAGAGCTGGGTTAATTTATTCCATTTGAGAGCTGGGATGATGGTGGTGAAAGTTGAACTGAAGTCCACAAAAAGGATCTTTGCATATGTCCCTGGTCTGTCCAAATGTTGCAGGATATGATGCAATCCCATGTTGACTGCATCATCCAGAGATCTGGTTGCTCTATAAGAAAACTGATGGGGATCTAGAAAGGGTCAAGTGATGTCCTTCAGGTGGGCCAACACCAGTCTTTCAAATGACTTCATGACCACAGACGTCAGAGTAACGGGTCTATATTTGTTAAGTCCTTTGATCTAGGGTTTCTTTGGGACCTTGATGATAGTGGAGCATTTGAAGAAGCAGGGAACTTCACACTGCTCCAGTGATCTGTTGAAGATCTGTGTAAAGATGGGGGCCAGCTGGTCAGCACATGATTTCAGACAAAGGGTGAAACACCATCTGGGCCCTGTGCTTTCCTTGTCTTTTGTTTACAGAAGACCTGGCACACCTCCTCCTCACAGATCTTAAGTGCAGGTTAAGTAGCGGGGGTTGTTGGATGTTTTTGTGAAGTGAAGCTCAGTGCGGGGTGTGAGACTGGGCTTTTCAAATCAACAATGAAACACATTCAAGTCATCAGAAAGTTAACTGGTTCCACACAATGTTGGGGGATGGTGTCTTGAAGTAGGTAATGTCTTTCATGACATTTTCTCTCCACACTGATGCAGGGTCGTTAGCTGCAAACGTGTTTTTTTTTTACTTCTCAGAGTAGCTGCTTTTAGCCACTTTAATTTCCTTAGTCAGAGAGTTTTTGGCCTAATTATGCAAGATTTTATCCCCTCTTCTGTAAACATACTCTATGGCACGACAAAGCTGTCTTGAGTTTTCCTGTAAACCATGGTTTGTCATTGTTGAACATTAAATAAGTCATAGTAGGATTGCACATATCCTCACAGAAACTGATATATGATGTCACAGTATATGTGAGATCATCCAGATTGGTGTCTGCAGCTTCAAAACACTCCAATCGGTGCAATCAAAGTAGGCTTATAGTTACAGCTCTGCTTCATTGGTCCATATTTTTACAAACTTTTTTTCTTCTGCAGAACAAAAATTAAGATTTTTAGAAGGAAAAATGCATATTCATCCATACAATGCAAGTGAATGGTGACCAGAACTTTTAAGCTCCAAAAATCACATAGAGGCAGCATAAAAGTAATTCATACAACTCCAGTGATTTTCAGAAGCAATATTATAGGTGTGGGTAAGAAACAGGTACATATCTATAACTTTATAATATATAAAGTCCTTTTTTTACTTTTAATTCTCATCCCTGCCCAGACGGTGGCAATATGCACAAATAATTGAATCCCCAAACACAAGAAGAAGAATGTGAAAGTGGAGATTTATTAGTAAAAAAGGATGTAAATATTGATCTGTTTTTAACCCACACTTATCATATCCCTTCTGAAGACAGATAGAACTGGTGTCATTTGAATTCCTTTAATGCTGCCTATATGTGCTTTCTGAGCATCAAAGTTTTGGTACCATTCACTTGCATTCTATGAACCAACAGAGCTTAGATATTCTTCTAATCATATTTGTGTTCAGCAGAAGAAGAAAAAACATACACATCTGGGATAGCATTAGGGTGAGTAAATGATGCGAGAATTTTCAATTTTGGGTAAATTATTCCTTTAAAGAGATGTTAGACAGAACGCTAACTTTAATCATCATTGACTTTCACCGCATGTTATATTTCTTCGATATTTTGAAAGGGAATGGTGTCGGAGACTGTTAGTCCCTAACATTCTGTCTAAAATATTTTTGGCTCCACAAAATACAGAATGTTTCACGGGGTTGGAAGAACATGAGGGTGGGGAAATGATGACATAATATTAATTAAAGGCTGAACTATCACTTTAAGGATGCTTCTCAGAATTGGTCGATTCAGTCAATTAAGTTTGGAAACCTTTTTCTAGTAATTATTACGGTGAAAAACATGAAGAGTGTCACACAGTACCAAATAATATACAATGTTTAATTATACGCTGAAGAAAGATCATTCTTTATTAATGCCTTCTGTCATTATTTCACAGATTTTTACATCCTGTGAGAATTTAGTTCAGTGATGGTTCAGCATTGTCAGTGTCAAAATAATTTAGATAATTAGTTCTGTATAGAAGGGTAAATGGCACTTTATCTCTGTGCTTGAAAGCTTGTTTTCGATAAGACAAAGCCGCCTGCATCTGTCAAACGCTGTGCACGCATCAACCTTGCACGTGTAGAAATGCACACAATCGCGATAGGCAGGGCAAAATATTTGCACTTCACGCTGATGTTTACAAGGATTTATACAGTATATATGTTGCAGCACTGATATAAATATGCAAAATTTGAAACTGAGGTCATAAGAGCCCATAGTTACAGATTCACGCTGAAAATGAATGAGTTTCACCATAACACAGACAAGCCCACATTATCATTCTCTAAAACATACCTCAACGTGTTTTCTTAAGTTGGAGCTGCAATTTTAATCTTGAAATATATCATAGTCTTGGTGTAAAATGAAGGCATTTCTAGTCTACGGCAAAAGGCCGTAACTGACATATAATCAATATTTACTTGCTGTTCACCATACTTACATCCATTATAAGAACACCTAACCAAGGTCTAGTCATCATGGTATTTGTTTTAAATTATATAGAAGACCTTTGGTTGTTCCTATTTAGTGCTATAATGATCAGGATAGTGCGGCAACAAAAACACAGTTAAACAGTATAACAGATAAGTTACTTTGCAGTACAGTATGTACAGTATGAATAAATACAATACATATTTTCACAATAAAGATAATTTAATTATAATTGAATACAAAGGTATATGTATTTAAATGCAAGATATAGAGTAATAATTAATTAAACATTTGACCAATACATTAGAGATTAGAGACTGCTCATTCCAAGTTTTTTACTGCTCCAAATAAAATCTTACTGAAAGCTAATTTTTGAGATATCAACCTAAAATTTGGAACACAACTTGTCTATAGGTATATATGACAAAGCATTCTTGAAATACAACCATTTAAGTTTGGATAGTGATTTTCATGTCTATGCGAAAAAAGGGGGAGGGGTGACAGTTAAAGGGTTAAACTTTGAAGTCCAAACTGCTCAAGATGCTCAGTCAACGAACTTGACTTGGATTACTACTTTTTAATTCTGAGATAATATAGACAGAGTATACCGAATAAAAGTTGGAATTACTTTTACTATTATAACTAGCTGTAAAATCTGACACCTGCAAGAAGGAAATATGGCTCAAACACGTATGGATTGTTATGGATACAGCAGATGACGTGCATTGCTATGGATTATATCTTCTAGGTAGATAAAGGTAGGATGCCTCTGTATTTAATATTTGGTTTTCAGCATCTGATGTGAGGCGAGTGTCAGCGTCAACGTTAGCGCTAATTTACGTGACACAGATTAAATTTAGCAAGCTCCGGGCTGTCACTGACATTGACAGATCTGAACCATCGCCCTATCACATCGCTATCACAGAGTAATAATACAAACAAGCAGTCGGCAGTCTACACTTTATTTCAAAGATGTGTCGTGTGTGTGTTACGCGGTTTGGTGACAATAAATGCGCGGTAATCTTTGACAGTATGACAAAGCCAGAGTACAGTAACATCACAGCGGCACCGTAACATCTCTCTTGATGCCAGGCGAAACAAAGTCAGAACACCTTAAACTCAAATTCAGCGTGCCGGAACAAAGGCTAAGAGCCGTAACAACTGTTACGGCGTTCTGCTGTGGTTTCTCATATGGTTTTGGATGTTACGGTTGTCATAGCCCTTTAATTTCTCGTTAAAACAATCAAATTGACTCACGATATTTATTCACATGATAAAGGAGGTCTTGAATACCCCAAAAATGACATTAACTCATTTTTGACCAAACATGATGTTACGGTGTTTTGCCTTTGTAGGGCAGTATAGAGTGAAGACATTTTTGTTTTGTGCGCTTGCTGCTGTAGTGTTGAATGCGACTCAAGTGACAGCGTGCAGCTCTGAAGTAAGAGTCCTCAAAAACCTCAAACATTACACATTTATTAAAACTTTTTCAATTAAAACCAGTAATGTAATGACAGGAATGCTACCTATTGTAACAAGATAAAAGTAAATTGTTTTCATCAGAAATTTACTTGAGTAAGAGTGAAAAGTATCCACCATAAAACATACTCAAACATACAAAAAGTTACAAAAGTAAATGTAACAGAGTAAATGTAGTGCATTACTACCCACCTCTGGGCATGTAATGTATTGTCTTTATTTTGGCAGTTCACGGGTGAGATTAGCTTTGTTGAAATCGCAGAGAATAATAATAAGTGAGTTCGGGTGTTGTTGCTCCATGTCTGTGATCTGATCAGCCAGCTGTTGCAGCGCAGCTTTCACGCACACATGTGGAGGAATATAAACACTGACCAGAATAAACAAGGAAAACTCTTGCGGCAAGTAGAAAGGCTTACAGGTGATGAGTACTTCCAAATTAGGATAGCACATCTTTTTTTAAATTGTTACATCTGAACACCATCTTTCATTGATGTAAAAGCATGTTCCACCGCCTCTTGTTTTCTCCGTAAACTCCGAAATGAGATCCGCTCTGAACAGCTGAAAGCCCGGCATATGTAACGCGCAGTCTGGAATGGCTTCACTCAGCCAGGTTTCTGTGAAGCACAAGGCAGTAGAGTTTGAAAAGTCCTTGTTTGTATGTTTGAGGAGATGTAGTTCAACCATTTTGTTTGGGAGAGAGCAGAGATTCGCTAGATGAATACACATCATTGCTGTTAGAAATATTTATAGTGTTTCAGAGATGTAAGTCTGTCCATTTTAATGAGCCAGTTACAGTAAAAAGCAGTTATATTTTATTCGTACCAGTTGATTTGGGTCACACAACGCAATCATGCTTTGGATTCAGCTTCCTAATTGTAGATGAAGGTCTTTAACACCTAGGCAGTAATTTTAGCAGATTACGTTGAGTGTGTTTTTGCTGCAATATACTAAGACTATTTTGTAAAGAGGCAAGCAATTTTATTAAGATTTAAAATTAATAAGGCATTAAAGCTTGGCAAAAAAAAAAGTAGTCTGAAAGTATTATTTACAGTCCTCCATGTGCGTTTTGCGTTAACGATTAATTGATTATTTGAATTAATTTTAAAATTGACATCCCTATCAGAAATCACTCAAAGCCATGTATTGCAGTAATTTTACTTCAAGAAATGGGTATTCTTAGCACTGTATGTATGCATTAAGTTCTAACCATGGAACTTTTTTTTCTTTCCTTACATAACAATAAAAAATATATATTTAATTACTGTAATATTGAAAAAAATTAGAAATGTTGTCATATGACAACTCTGCACCACAATGGAGAATGGTCCAAAACTAGATAAAATGGATAAATGACTACTTGAATTAAATTCATATTTCTGTAATTAAATGATGCATGTGATGCAATTTGACTTAAAAAAAAAACAAAAACATAATAATACTGTTTATTTAAGACTGCCCTTTTATTATCAAGTAGGCATTATGTTTTAGATTTTTCTGAAAGGTAAGAAGGTGAAAGAAAATTAATTGTTGCCATATGGCTACATCGTACCATACTGGACTTGGCAGAATGCAAAAGCTTGTTGCTTT
Source organism: Xyrauchen texanus (assembly GCF_025860055.1). NCBI lineage: Eukaryota > Metazoa > Chordata > Actinopteri > Cypriniformes > Catostomidae > Xyrauchen > Xyrauchen texanus. The sequence continues at coordinate 27,558,286 of NC_068285.1, read as the reverse complement.
TATAAAACGGTGACAAAAGCATTATGATAAAAGACACCAATGCTCAACAGAAAATTTAATTTATTACTAACAATTTTCCCAACAAGTAATATAGTTAATTTTCCTGACTGTAGGCCTATGCAGCTGCCAAGCAACCTAGCAACTTGGCACATTAATATAGAATGTGCGTTCACAGATGTGCATTTATAGTCATTTTACAATCAGAATTTAGAATCTAAACAATTTGTTTTGTGAGAAAAAGTTTACTATTTCAAAATAACATAATGATAGTCCCAATTAAAACAAGTGCACAGAAATCAAAGAATAACAGAGATAATAAAATTACAACAAAAATACTATTAAAGCTTTACTACATCCCTGCATGTTTTCATGATGCTTACCCTTTTCATACAACAATCATAGGAAGTTTTCAGCTAATCCATATTTCAGGAGCCAGACTGTTGCCTGCTTTTGCTCTTGAGTTCCCTGCTGTGTTCATTTGTAGGATCTCCATTAGCATGAATAGATTGAACACAGGGTACCAGTCCTTCATCCATTTGGGACCATATGGGGTGCCTCCGCTAAAGCTATCATCCCTGCCAGCATCCTCACTTAGAGGCTAACTGCCTTTCAAACTGCATCAAGATCCATTCTTACTAACACAAGCAATTTAGGCGACTGCAAGTGACTAAGATGGCTCCACTGTCCCCACAGTAAGTGAGCCCGTGGTAAGAGCGAGAGATTGAAGTGAGAGTGTGTACAAGAGAACTAGTGAGAGAAAGATGATTACATGAAAGGGTCTGAAAGGGGCCATTTTGGATGTGTTGGAGACCACACTAACCTCACAGTTCACACCAGTGATTAGAATGATCAAATGGCATTAAAGAGAACTCTAGCATAAATTCAGAGTTGGAAATTGGCTTAGATTTTCCTTACTGCACACTCATCTCTTCACTGGCCTGCACACAATGGAAGTCCATGTTTTTCAACACAATACTTCTAATATCATCTATATCACCCTGTTGCTTTAAGATTATGTGCTCACTTACCATATACCAGTCATATTATGCTCCATTGTACAGATTTATGGCCACAAATTTAGAGGCTAAAATGTAATTTTACAATTCATACACTGGACAAAAAAATAAAAATAAACAATTATTATTTAAAAAATATTATTTTTTCTTAATTAGTATTTTTGTGTTCTTTAGAAAGAAAAATCTAACAAACCTTAAAACTGGCTTGTACAGTAACAAATCTTATTTTGAGAGAATATATCTTGAATATGTTATCTGCATTACATTGGCTACCTGTTAAATTTTGTATTCATTTTAAAATTCTGTTAACTACATACAAAGCTTTGAATGGTCTAGCTCCACAGTACTTAAGAGACTTCTGACACGCTATATTCCATCACGTTCATTACAATCACAAATTTCTGGCGTGTTTATAATTCCAAGAATATCAAAATCCACAAAAGTTTTCAAACTTGGCTCCTAAACTATGGAATAGTCTCCCTAACACTGTTCGGGATGCAGACACAATCACTGAGTTTAATTCTAGACTAAAGACTCATCAATTTAGCCTGGCATACACCTAATTTATCCATCAACTCACAATTAGGCTGCTTTAGTTAGGCCTGCCAGATCCAGAAACATTCATCATAATCTATAACTCTGCATAAAATTGAATGGCATCTACACTAATATTATCCATATCCAAGGTTACCAGAGCTGGCCAGATCCAGCTCTGTTTCTGTATGGTGTCAGACTCCACTGCTACGTGTCACTGCACGATGACAAACTACAGCCGGTGCAAGCCAGACATCACTTCAGTCTATTCACTTCAGAGGATGAACTGATGCCAAACCCAACTGTAAGACATTGGATAGTTCATATGCCACTGCCTGAACCTTGGATTTAGGATGGACCCCACTGAACCTCACCAAAATATCCTGCCAGTTGAAGTCAAGTCAAGTCAAGTCAAGTCAAGTGGTTTTTATTGTCGTTTCAACCATATACAGTTAGTACAGTACACAGCAAAACCAGACAACGTTCCTCCAGGACCATGGTGCTACATAAAAACAACAAAGGACCAACACAGGATCACATGAGACTAAACAACTAAATAAAATAACAATATAAAATACCTATATATACCTATATAAATTGCACGTGCAAACATGTGCAAAAAGTACGGGACAGTACAACAAATTTCTGACAATGAACAGGACAATAGACACAGTGCAGCGCCGACCAGTACACAGTAGTGCAAAAAGATGAGAGTTTCTAAAAACGTAAACATAACATACTATAAGATAGTGTTCTATACAAATAGCAGTTATTTAGGTAGCAGACAGTTATAAAGTGACAGTAATTAAAGTGCAACTCAGGACACGTGTGTGTGTGTCAAACCAGTCTCTGAGTATTGAGGAGTCTGATGGCTTGGGGGAAGAAGCTGTTACACAGTCTGGTCGTGAGGGCCTGAATGCTTCGGTACCTCTTGCCAGACGGCAGGAGGATAAAGAGTTTGTGTGAGGGGTGTGTAGGGTCGTCCACAATGCTGGTTGCTTTGCGGATACAGTGTTTTTTGTAAATGTCTTTGATGGAGGGAAGAGAGACCCCGATGATCTTCTCAGCTGTCCTCACTATCCTCTGCAGGGCTTTGCAGTCCGAAACAGTGCAAGTCCCAAACCAGGCAGTGATGCAGCTGCTCAGGATGCTCTCAAAAGTCCCTCTATAGAATGTAGTGAGGATGGGGGGTGGGAGATGTGCTTTCCTCAGCCTTCGAAGAAAGTAGAGACGCTGCTGGGCTTTCTTGGTGATAGAGCTGGTGTTGAGGGACCAGGTGAGGTTCTCCACCAGGTGAACACCAAGGAATTTGGTGCTCTTGACAATCTCCGCAGAGGAGCCATCAATGTTCAGCGGAGTGTGTGCACCTTGTGCTCTCCTAAAGTCAACAACCATCTCTTTTGTTTTGTCGACATTCAGGGACAGGTTGTTGGCTCTACACCAGTCCGTCAGCCGCTGCACCTCCTCTCCGTATGCTGATGAGACCCACCACGGTCGTGTCATCAGCGAACTTGATAATGTGGTTCGAGCTGTGCATTGCTGCACAGTCGTGAGTCTGCAGAGTGAACAGCAGTGGACTGAGCACACAGCCCTGGGGGGCCCCAGTGCTCAGGGTGGTGGTGGTGGAGATCCTGTCCTGGAAGTGACTGTGGATTCTCTGGGCGTGTGCGCGCTTTGCCTCTCTGATTTCCCGTGACAGTTTGGCCCTAGCTGTTCTTAGGGCTGCCTTATCGCCTGCTCTGAAGGCAGAGTCTCGGGACCTCAGCAGCGTGCGCACCTCCGCAGTCATCCACGGCTTCTGGTTGGAGCGTGTGGTGATGGTCTTGGAGAAAGTGACATCATCAATGCACTTAATGATGTAGCTGGTCACTGATGCTGTGTATTCCTCCAAGTTGGTAGAATCGCCATATGTTGCAGCCTCCCTGAACATGTGCCAGTCAGTACACTCAAAACAGTCCTGAAGAGCAGAGATGGCTCCTGCTGGCCAGGTTTTCACCTGCTTCTGAAGCGGTTTTGTGAGTCTGACGAGCGGTCTGAATGTTGGAATTAACATAACAGAGATGTGGTCTGAGTAGCCGAGGTGGGGCGGGGCTCCGCCGTGCAGCGCCTGGGATGTTTGTGTAAACAAGATCAAGCGCGTTAGCCCCTCTCATTGCAAAGTCCACATACTGATGGAATTTAGGGAGCACTGTCTTGAGATTTGCATGGTTGAAATCTCCGGCGACAATAAACAGTCCGTCGGGGTGAGCGTTCTGCAGTTCAGCTCATAGCCCCATACAGTTCACAGAGCTTCCTTAGCGTTAGCTTGGGGAATGTAAACTCGGTTATGCAAACAGTGGTGAATTCCCGTGGTAGATAAAAAGGTCTGCATCTAACAGTCACAAGCTCCAACAGTGATGAACAGTAACTAGAGACTAGCATAGAGTTCTTGCACCATTCCGTGTTGATGTAAACACACAAGCCACCACCGTGAGTCTTACCGCGAGAGAGCTGTATTTCTGTCGGCACGAAACGAGGCGAGCCCATCTAGCTGAATGGCGGCATCCGAACTCTGTCGCTGAGCCACGTCTTCATGAACACAAAGACGCAGCAGTCTCTAAACTCACGCTGCGTAGCCTGCTGGAGTCGGATATAGTCCAGTTTATTGTCCAGGGAGCAAACATTTGAGAGCAGGATAGACGGGAGAGCCGGCCGGCTAGGGTTTGTTTTTAGCCTAGCATGGACCCCCGCCCTCTTTCCGCACTTCCGCTTTCTCGCACACCTCTTACGACGTCCTCTCCCCCGGCCACCGGCATCAGGCGACGCCGAGGACTGGAGGCCTGGTCTCCGCAGCAAGCCGATTACGCGTAGCGCCTCCTGCAGGTCATCATGCAGCTTGGTTTTTGCATGAGTCTTATATTTCTGTAGTGTCTGGCGATGGTAGACACGAACACCGGTTGCTCCGATGTCCATGTGCTGCGATAGTCGGGCTTTTTTAATAAAAATAGCACCATTGTGGATCCGGAGTGGCCGCTGCGTGCTACCGCGCCGCCATCTTGGATCACTGCGATGCACCGCATATATCTCTGCCTATATCTCCTTTATCTATTGATGAACTACACTCTTGAAATGGAATACATAGACAATCAATTAATTGCCAACAAAAGCCTTCATCAGCCAACTAACAAAGGACAATGCATCTATGTGAATTTCTGCCATTAATCTGTGGCAGACTTCAAAGACATTAATCTTAAAGTTTGTAAAAAAAAAACATTTCTTTTTTTTTATAAACACTGGACCTTAACGCTTACTTAATTTAAATCTGTTTAAACCATGAATTGCACTGCACACAAATAACTAATATTGGCATTATATTCATGCTGTTAGTCAGATGGGAACTGGCCCCCACAGTGAGTCTGGTTTCTCCCAAGGTTATTTTTCACCATTAACGAACATATTATGGAGTTTTGTGTTCCTTGCCACAGTTGCCTTCAGCTTGCTCACTGGGGATCTACATACAATTATTATTTTTACACAATTTACAATCATAATTTAATCAAAATACACAATGATGACTCAAAGACTTCATAAATATTAAAGTTCAATGTTTTGTTAATGCATGATTTCCTGTAAAGCTGCTTTGAAATGATATAAGTAGTGAAAAGCGCTATACAAATAAAAATGAAGACTTGAATATATTGTTTGTTTGTTTTTGTTTTTCTTGTTTTAAACTTAAACCTCACATAATTTATTTATTTATGCTTAAAAAATGCTGTGGTAAGAAAAATACATTTATTTCAATATATATTCTCTGAAAACAAGTTTTAATCCATCCATCCATCCATCGTCAACCGCTTATCCTGTGTACAGGGTCGCGGAACAAGTTTTAATATCTTGTGTAATTTTGCTTCTCAAGTAAATCTTTGTGGTTTTAAGGATTTTTAGATCATTTTAATAAATAAAAAAAAAATAAAAAAATGTTTAAGTAGACCATTTAGTATCTGTTTATGGACTTTTAAAACCAAGTTTGATACCCATACTAAATATGGCAAGTTATGAGTTTATGTTATGGTTTGGTTGAAATTTTTAAAATAAATGGTTTAAAGGGTTTTAAATAATGCACTACCACAAATACAAGGACAGCACAAGGCTGAGTAATTTACAGCAGTACAGCACAACATCACAAGGGGCATTCCATACTAAGCTTGCATGAGAAACAAACAAAAAACACTATCTAATATTTAGTCATCTACATCTCATAGAATCAAAAAGTGAGGATTTACATTATATCAATGAGAACTATTATAAAAAGGGCCCTATCACACAGGGCTGGGGGTATGGGGTGTGGTTGACATGCTTACGTTGGCTCTCTTTGTAAACGAAGCTCATTCTCCGTGTTAACATTGGCTCAGATTGTCTTGGTGGAGGTGGAGGAGGAACCTGTGAAGGCGGCCGGATTGTTAAGAGGGGTTTAAAGATGACTAACATGGCACTTTGGGGCATTTCTTATTCACAGACTGTTTTTAGTTTAGTTTTTGAGGTAGATTTGGTTTTATGAGGTAGGCTAGTTATTGAGGGAAAACTTGTGTTGATTTATGTCAATGGATTAAGAGCCAGACAAATAAATACATATATAAAACCTGGTTCAAATGAGAACTATAGCAGATATGCAAATGTACTTACATTGCACTTATGTGTTTTTTGATAATATGGTGGGGTTCAAAAGTCTAAAACCTCATTAAAAATCAGGGATTCAAATTCTAATTTAGACCTGTAAATTAAAAAAATGTAAGTTTTATGAAAAATATAAATCAATTATGATACAATGAATGGTAAATATTTAAGATTTTGCACTGTTTCTTGGTCACTAATCAGATAAACAACTTTGTGACCATGATAACTTCTTTATACAAAATGTCACACAAGAGGATTTTTGAAATCAAATAACATACATCATCAGGTATGCATAAAAGTCTAGGTTACTGTTGTAACCTCCATTCCCTGATGTTGTGAACAAGATGTTGTGTCAAAGAAGCGACACCAGGGGTCTCTCTTGAGAGCCTTGCGGAATTTCTTGCCTCTTCTATTATTGAGAATTTGAGATCCGAAGCCCAAAGGGTTTACGGCAAAGAAAATACCATTAAATGAAGGTTCTCCTCCAGGCCCTCCACCGGGGGACGGTGTGGTCTGCTTACCATCAGGCTCAGACTGGATGAGCAAACCCGGAGGTAGCAGCCCAGTCGAGTCATCAACAACACGCCGCTGTGACGCTCTCCGATGCAGCTCTGAAATCATCATCCAGCTCACGGGGTCTGAGGGAGTAAACAGACTGGCCATGAGGCGAGCCGCTCACCTCAAGCCCGAACCGAAGCAAACGAGCAAACTGGGAGGCGGGTGGTTCGTGGGGATTTACCCGGAAAAACCGAGACTACTGTACACTCCAAATCACCTTCATTGCCAGCCGCGCCGGCCCCAATCCCGTAGGAAGGAGGCGCGCTCTCGTGAGGAAAGAAAGCCATGACCACAATGTTGCCATGGCTATGTTCTCACACTGAGAACATGAACCATTCATAAAACTTTGCCTGCTTTTGATCGCAGCCCAGGCACGCGAGGAAGCTCTTATCAGACCATCAGAAGCCGCTGATATGCACCGTAGCATACGCTCTGTAGAGATGAATGGAACAGTCAGTGAATGCAGCTCGCTGATCACACAACCGCTCAGCTCCAAAGAAAAAATCTGACTGGACAGATGCATATTTCCCTCCTTTTATAACCGTATGTCTGGGTGAGGGACATGCAAATTCTGTCTGCCAATTTCTCATTGGCCTTTTCTCAAGTTCAGAGATGCGCGAGGCTCTAAAGAGAGAGCACTAGTGTTGCTCCTTCAACACAACTTCCACTTAAGTCCATGCCAGCTCGAGTATATACTGTCATTCTGAGTAATTAATGTAAAAAACTTTCCCCAATTTATTACTAATTGTTATGTTACATTTGTGCCTCACTTAAGTTATCTTCATAAATGTGAATATTGCTTCTTTATTAATAAATTACGTAAAATAAATGCTTGTATTCCCTGAAAAATCAATCTCACTCCAGTCATAAACCGGTGACCTGAAGACAAAATCCAAATAATTGCTTGGCACAAGACACTGAATTATTACTTACAAATGTATCATTTCCTTTTTTCTCTCTCACGAACACCATTATAGCTATAATTATAACATTGTCAACATAATGAAAGACCTGTAGAATGAAATAAAAATAATTGCTTTATAATTGTGAATTAAAAGTTGAATGCTAAAAGCATTCTATCTCATCACTAACTGCCACGAGGCTCTGTACGGTGTCAAAACATTGGAGATGGGGTTAGAACTAGTTTTATCTTCTGTAACGTGAGAGCATGACTCTATGATGGTTGTCTGTATGTGCGTAATCCAAGCATACTGCATAAACAGTGCAGGACAAGGATCTAAAGGCTAGAAATGTCTCATTACTAAGGCTGCAGACAGCACAATCCAAATTAAAAGTGAATGGGCATGTGGCAAATTCCACTAAAGAACAAACTCCTCACAACAGCGAATATTGCAGCAGGTAATTTTCCAGAAGATGCATTGTTTGTTTTTAAATATTTATGTCAAAACCCCCTGGATTCGTGAGTGTGAATTTTTTTCATGCTCCTTCCGCTAATAGAACGTTAAAGATTCAGCAGTCTAGCTATACAGACTGATTCTCTCAGCTAAAAGAAAGAAACCCTCAGCTTATTCCAGGGAAAGCAGATAGCACAGAGCGCAGCTGGAAGCAGGTGTATTGGATATGCGTAATGGCAGGGGACTGAATAGTATCCAACTATTACACTGTATCAATTAGCTTGAAAAGTATAATAATGAGGAATTGAAACCAAAGCTATATCCGAGTTTCCCAAAAACCAGGTGTGCATGTACAGTGGCATTTTAAAGCTAATCTGTGCTTCCAATATAAACCCATATCCTATAAGTAAATATATAAAATGTTCCCCTTCTGTCACTCACTCGACGTTGTGTCGAATTAAGTGACACAAGAGGTCTTCCTTGGGAGCCTCGTGTACCTCTGAACTTGAGAAAAGGCCAATGAGAAATTGGCAGACAGAATAAAGGGAGGGAAATATGCGTCTGTCTAAGCAAAACTTGATTATCAGATTCCTTAGAGGCGCCCGGAGACTGAACCCTCCCCGGCCAAGGCTGTTCCCTTCCTGGAATATCTCAGTGGTCCTCTTGGGTCTTCAGAGACCCCCTTTCGAGCCACTTGACTCAGTTGAGCTCAAGGCCCTCTCCCAGAAGACAACCCTCCTGATAGAGCTAGCCTCCATCAAGAGGGTTGGAGACCTGCAAGTGTTCTCTGTCAGCGACACCTGCCTGGAGTTTGGTCCAGCACATACTCACGTTATCCTGCCACGACCGGGCTATGTGCCCAAGGTTCCTACGACCCCCTTTAGGGATCAGGTCATGAGCAACTCTTTGTCTGCTTTGGTGGACGGCAGAAAGGGAACGCCATCTCCAAACAGAAGTTAGCTCACTGGGTTGTTGACGCCATCTCGCTGGCTTACCAGACCCAGGCCGTGCCCGCCCCCTTGTGGGTTTGAGCACACTCGCAGAGAAGTGTGGCATCCTCTTGGGCACTGGCAAACGTCACCTCCCTAGCAGACATCTGCAGAGCAGCGGGCTGGGCAACACCCAATACCTTTGTGAGATTTTACACTCCCAGGGTTGACTTGGTCTCATAGCCCCAGCCACTTCACACTCTATGCGAGAGACATAGAAAGAGAAAAGGCTGCAGCTGCAGGGCTTGCTCCCATGCTAGTCATGTAGCACATGTTCCAACCTCAGGGGTGCTGGGAATCTAAGGTCTGTATATGACATCTTTTTTGGAGACGTTGGGGAAGGTTATGTGCAGCCGATACGGTTGCTTCTAGCATGCAGCAGCCTGCTTGCACCTGTGTCAGCAGTTCACGTAACATGGTATAGTGCTTGGTGCTTTTGAATAGGACCCCTTGTGTCATTTTTGACAGAAGGGGAATGTCACGGTTACTGTTGTAACCTCCATTCCCTGAGGGAGGGAACGAGACATTGTGTCCCTTCTGCCACGACACTAGACCTACCACTGTAAACGGCCGTACCTTATTCTCGGCCCCTCAGTGCAAAAACCTGACTGACAGACGTACGCCCGCTTCCCTTTATCCCTTCTGTCTGTCAGTTTCTCATTGGCCTTTTCTCAAGTTCAGAGGTAAGTGAGGCTCCCAAGGAAGACCCCTTGTGTCACTTAATTCGACACAACGTCTCATGCCCTCCCCAGGGAATGGAGGTTACAACAGTAACCGTGACGTTCATGCCACTTCCTATCATACTGTTAAATAAGATCAGCGTTTATGAGCATATTAGCTTGAATTCACATTTCAATTTTATGTAATATGAAAACATTTATTAAGATTTAATCCCTGAAATGTTCCTGCAGGTTAGAGGGAATTAAAAGACATTAAAGGAATATTACAGGTTCAATACAAGTTAAGCTCAATCGACAGCATTTGTGGCCAAATGTTGATTACCACAAACATTTGTTTGACTTGTCACTCCTTTTTTACAAAAAAAAGAAAACATCTGAGTTACAGTGAGGCATTTACAATGGAATTGAACAGGGCCAATCATTTGTTAAAACTGTTGATCAGTTGTTTTCTATGTTAAAGGTGCACTCTGAGAATAGTGAATTTCTACACTGGCATCTTTAACTAAAGATTATTGATTTTGAATCATGCTGCATCCATACCACTAGGTGTCACTGTCCAAGATGACAAACAAAAAGTTACTGAGTGCACCCTTAAAATACTCACATTTCAAACTAATAGCCACAAGACGTAAACAATATGCATGTTAACATGATTTTAGTGAGATACAATTGCTTACTAAACCTTCTTTGTTAAGTAATATCCAGTTTTACAACTGTTGCCACGACGACGAAATGTCTATATGACCTCTACCTAGAACAATGGTTTGCCGCAAAAGTTACGATTTAAACAACTTTACAACTCAAATAATACCTTTTTTAACAGAAGAATCTAGTGTGTTTATAAAATTATGAGCTTCACGTTTCTGCCTTAAAAAATGGCCCCATTTACATCCATTGTAAGTGCCTTACTGTAATAATTTAAAATATATCAGTAGTACATTTAAATTATAAATTATTTTATTACTGTAAGTAATTTACTGTAAAATAATAAAATTACTTTTGTAGCAATTGATCTTAACTTGTATTGAACCCTGAATATTCCTTAAATAGTAGGTCCTGCAAACAAAAAATGACATGTTTTCTGCCTATCAGGTAATAAAGTATTTATGTAAATCTCAGTGCTATTATTTAGTAATTTAGGTGCAAGTCAACAATTTAGTGCTCTAGGTACTATTTTAAAAGTTTTTAAAATTCTGCGGTCAGCATGTTTACAGCCAAGTTAATCACAGTTTATAGCTTGAAACTTTTTTTTTTTACACATAGGGTAGTAAGAGATAGTTTCACATTGTGTTTAGAGGTGGTGCCCTGGGTGTATTAACAAGTCAGGATTAGGTATCAGGGGCACACGTTAGAATCTTACCTTGAAGGACGACATGGCAGGTTCCCTGTTATACCTGTCTATGGTGTGGAACTTGTTGGAGTGGTTGAGTTCATGGTACAGCTCTGAGTGTCTTTTGCGTGTGTGCATCACTTTCTGTAAGGAAGGGGGGAGGGGAGAGCAATCAAACAAAAAGACAAAAGCAAAAATAAGAAAGGGCAGGCCCGGAGAGAGTGAGGAATTGGTCGATCGTAGTCAAGGAAATAGGGAACTAGGGAAGAGGTAACTATACAAACGCTGTCAGGTTTTATTCTCTCAATGGGTGGTGTTCTGATTGGCTATTAAAGCTGATGGGTATTCAATTATGTTAAAGCTTTCTAGTCAGTGTCATTCCCTACTGACAGATACTTCCACCAATTCCCAGATTTAATTTGAGGTGGTTTGGAGCTGTCTGGGTTACTCAAAGACACAGCTGGTTTTCACACAAAGTTGACATGTCTCTTGCTTTAACATGGTCCAACTATCACTGCAAATGCCAAGGGGTCAAGGCTTGCCTTGTAAGCACGGGCCAGTTATCACCTGCTGGTAGATGGCATTACAACATCAATCTAGCGGCAACAAGCATCTTTCTATACCGATGGCCAATGAAAGTTGTGAACGGAAGCTCACAGATAGTTTTCTCAAGGTATCATAGACCTCCTTGGCTAATACCAGCTCCAATAAAGCAGTTTTTCAATTCACCATCCACGTAGGATCAGTACGTTTGCAACACTTACACTTTTGGTTTGTTTACAGAGTTTCTTCAGTCTGAGAGGCTTTCGTATTCCATTTATGAATTTATTATTTTTTTGTTATATATACATTTTTGGAGGAGGAAGGAGGGCACATCATGCAGCACTAACTAGGATTGAAAAGGTTATGAAGCTCTGAAAGCATCTGACTGTGTTAGTAACAAAATATACCTCTGTTTGAGAAGAAGTCTCTATAATGGAGAGCAAATATCCAGTCAAAATACACTTTGGTTTTCAAATGTAATTGAAAAACAGTCTATTTAAAAGTGCATTCTGGAGAAAATTAATTGGGAAGCTTTAGACTGGATATTTGCTGGAACCTGCCAGTTGATCATTCCATGGAGGTGTCCTACTGGCTGCCTCAGTCATACACGTGCAATCTCTACTCATCTCATTATGGTCTTTATTTTTTTAACACACAATAATGCCACTCACTCCACACTGTTTCAGTGTTTCTGCAACCTTGATCTCTATATATATATATATATATATATATATATATATATATATATATACATACACAGGTGAAACTCGAAAAAGTAGAACATCGTGCAAAAGTTCATTAATTTCAGTAATTCAACTTAAAAGGTGAAACTAATATATTATATAGACTCATTACAAGCAAAGTAAGATATTTCAAGCCTTTATTTGATATAATTTTGATGATTATGGCTTACAGCTTATGAAAACCCCAAATTCAGAATCTCAGAAAATTAGAATATTACATGAAATCAATAAAAAAAGGATTTTAAATACAGAAATGTTGGTCCTCTGAAAAGTATAATCATGCATATGTACTCAGTACTTGGTTTGGGCCCCTTTTGCATTAATTACTGCCTCAATGCGGCGTGGCATGGATGCTATCAGCCTGTGGCACTGCTGAGGTGTTATGGAAGACCAAGATGCTTCAATAGCGGCCTTCAGCTCTTCTGCATTGTTTGGTCTCATGTCTCTCATCTTTCTCTTGGCAATGCCCCATAGATTCTCGATGGGGTTCAGGTCAGGCGAGTTTGCTGGCCAATCAAGCACAGTAATACCATGGTCATTGAACCAGGTTTTGGTACTTTTGGCAGTGTGGGCAGGTGCCAAGTCCTGCTGGAAAATGAAGTCAGCATCTCCATAAAGCTTGTCTGCTGAAGGAAGCATGAAGTGCTCTAAAATGTCCCGGTAGACGGCTGCGTTGACTCTGGACTTAATAAAGCACAGTGGACCAACACCAGCCGATGACATGGCTCCCCAAACCAACACAGACTGTGGAAACTTCACACTGGACTTCAAGCATCTTGGATTGTGTGCCTCTCCATTCTTCCTCCAGACTCTGGGACCTTGGTTTCCAAATGAGATGCAAAATTTGCTCTCATCAGAAAAGAGGACTTTGGACCACTGAGCAACAGACCAGTTCTTTTTTCTTTAGCCCAGGTAAGACGTTTGACATTTGAAGCCCATGTCCAGGACCCGCTCTGTGTGTGGTGGCTCTTGATGCAGTAACTCCAGCCTCAGTCCACTCCTTGTGAAGCTCCCCACACATTTGAATGGCCTTTTCCTGACAATCCTCTCCAGGCTACGGTCATCCCTGCTGCTTGTGCACCTTTTTCTTCCACACTTTTCCCTTCCACTTAACTTTCTATTAATGTGCTTTGATACAGCACTTTGAGAACATCCAACTTCTTTTGCAATTACCTTTTGAGGCTTTCCCTCCTTGTGGAGGGTGTCAATGATGGTTTTCTGCACAACTGTCAGGTCAGCAGTCTTCCCCATGATTGTGAATTCAACTGAACCAGACTGAGAGACCATTTAAAGGCTCAAGAACCCTTTGCAGGTGTTTAGCTGATTAGAGTGTGACACTTTGAGCCTACAATACTGAACCTTTTCACAATATTCTAATTTTCTGAGATTCTGAATTTGGGGTTTTCATAAGCTGTAAGCCATAATCATCAAAAATTATATCAAATAAAGGCTTGAAATATCTTACTTTGCTTGTAATGAGTCTATATAAAATATTAGTTTCACCTTTTAAGTTGAATTACTGAAATTAATGAACTTTTGCACGATATTCTAATTTTTCGAGTTTCACCTGTATGTATATATATATATATACATATACTTATATATATATATATATATATATATATTCAGTCAACAGTTTAACTGTTATACAACATACTATTAGATTACATATTATAGATATAATTTTGAAATAATGACAGAAAATGATAGAGTATCAAGGAACATGGAACACTGAGCAGTTTTGCCATGGATAGGACTGTGGCTAAGACCAGTGTTTCCCAACCTTTTTTGTCTTATGCAAGCCCTCGAGTACCATATCATCGATACAAAACCTTAAATGATTTCCTTTTAACTTATAATATATTGCCTTTCACTATAAAGGAACTGAATGTGTTAAAAGAGACAAATTAAAATTCAGTCATAATTTATTAATCAAAAGGAAAGTTAGGTGGAATATAAGCCTCAGAAACCATTCAAATTACTGTATGAAAAGAAAAAAAAAAGCAAAAATAGTGAATGATGACCGAGGCTAACATTCTGCCAAACATCTCCTTTTATGTTTCACAGAAGAAATATAATACAGGTTTGGAACAATACGAGGGCGAGTTAATGATTTGTACAAAATAAATAAATACAAAATTAATAATAATAGTAAAAATAATGATTATGATTATTTACTTTAATCTTTTGACTCCCTAATATTATTTTAAGTTACTGTTCCATAGGTTTAACAAAGCAAAATCTACATATTTCCAAGTACCCCATGGAACCTACTAAAGTAAGCCCTGGTGTACAAGTACCCCCGGTTGGGAATCACTGCACTAGGTGCATGATGGGGAAAACAAAAACCAGAGTGGTAAATATCATTGGGTTCTGAATGAGCCCTTTGACAAATCTCTAGCTAATGTTGGACAGAGGCACAAACAACAGGCTAAGGACAGATTGGGGATATGGTCTTACCTCAAAGTCCAGCTCAGAGTACCGTACTCTTTTCTTCTGGTGGAAGGGGGAGGGGAGAGAAGACACGATCAATCACAACTGCAAATCTTCGAGCACCCGAGTAAGTTGTGGCACCCATGACACACTGGTCTCATGCAGGTGCAGTGACCATATACTACTCCTCAGCTTACTGAACTGTTTACCAGCGTTTGTTTTCATGTCTTGACTCAAACTGAGCTCCATCATCAACATAAGGGGTTATCACTTGGCAAATGTGTTTTAAAAACTCTTCATCATAAAACAGCATAAATGATGTTGACATTAGCCTTTGATTAAAAACAAAAAGTGAACAAGTTTGGCTTTTATATCCAGCCAGATGAATATTATAAACATCTCAGTTTTCTTCTGAGAACTTCTCTGATCTTTTCTGTAAACACACCAAGCTCCAATTACTCAATAAAAAACTTACTCAATTCTCAATAATATTGCATATCCATCACTTTGCAGATATAATTTATATAATGTGTTTTGTGTATACAACAATTTGTATCACACTGTAGCTTTGTACAGTGGTTACAGCCATTGTATTGTGTCAGTGTCCGTTAAAGGGATGCTTCAAACAAAAAATAATAATTATGTTATCATTTACTCACCCTCACATTGTTTCAAACTCATATGACTTATGTGAGAGGGAGTTGTTGTATGGAAAATAACAGCATAAGCATTTTGTTTTAAACAAAATATAGAAATTCATAAGGATTTAGAAACACGTGAGGGTGAGTAAACAAAGACAAAATTCTCTATATTTTTGGGGGGGTTGGAGGGTAATTTCTTTAACATTTACATTTATGCATTGGCAGACGCTTTTATCCAAAGCGACTTACAGTGCACTTATTTCAGGGACAATCCCCCCGGAGCATCCTGGAGTTAAGTGCCTTGCTCAAGGACACAATGGTGGTGGCCGTGGGGATCGAACCAGCGACCTTCTGATTACCAGTTATGTGCTTTAGCCCACTACGCCACCGCCACTTTAATGTATCACACATGAGATACTTGTAATAGTTTTCAGAGTTGGTCTTACAAACTCATCTACCAATTCAGGAGTGTAAAGTCCTGACCCAGTCAAGACCTGAGTCTGTGCCAGTGTAGACGGAAAGGAGGCATGAGGCGTGTTGTGTACCTTACAGCTCAGACTTTGATAAAGTTAGGTTAGTTTCATCCAGGAGTCACTGGATGAGACAGGTGAAAAGCCAAAGCACTAAAAATCGACATAAAGATCTGCCAAAAAGGTATTTGTTCAAGCCTACCAAAATATCAATACATAGGAGCCTTTCCCTAGGAGACACCAAACTTTTGAACCTAAACTTGAATCTGTGTGTGAGTTCTTTAGAAAAGTTTAAGAGATCTCTACTAAAATCAATTTGGAAATACAGTGTTGCAGCCTTTCAAGCTTTATGATTGATGATAAAACTATATACAAGCCTCTAACAACCTGCTTCAGCATTATAGTGTAAATGCACAAACACTTTTCAGTAAGTATGGGAGACAGAGAGAGATGGAGAGTGGATGAGAGACGGATAGTGTACATAAAGAGGTGGTCTGTTGACAATCCATTAATTAACTTTGGAATGTCAACTTGAAATTATGTTTACAACTCATTATTATTTCGTAATGCAGCATATTTCTGAGTAAAACAGGATATTCAATAAGCCAAACAGGTTTTATCTACGTATCAATAATTGGATTGTGAACAGTGGTCTCTATAACAATCTTTTCCATATTTGTTCCCCCCAGCACTACACATTTTGGATGTGTCCCTAATATAAAAAAAACTGATTCAATTCATCAGTTGATTAGTAACGACCTTAAATTGTTTTGTCAGATATAAGAGATTTTCAAAACATATACTGTTGGGGGGCTCCAGGAACAGCATTTGGAATTTGGTGCACATATAGCAGATGGTTGGAGGAGATGGGTAGAATAATTAGAGGGCTTGGTGACGTCAGCTTAAAAGGAAAGTTGTTTCAGTGGCGTAGCAAGTTAATACATTTTGATGAAGGTCAACAAATAATTTTGTTTTCTTTAGAACAATATGCAGCAATTAATCATTCATAATAAGACATGTATTTAGAAAGCAAGTAAGGGTTCATTTTAATTTATATTGTCTAAGTATGATGATTGCCTTTAGTTAGTTCAAACAACTGTGTGTTTGAAAGAGAGGGAAGGTGTGAATGTGTGTTTGTGTGTGTGTGTGGGCAGGTTTAAGTGGTTTATGAGGACATTTGTTTAGGTTACAAACTGGTAATTACAAGGGTATTATGCTATTTTTTAAATGTAAAAATGCTGAATATTTTTTGTGAGGGTTAGGTTTAGGGTATAGAATCTGTAGTTCTTACAGTATAAAAATCATTATGTCTATGGAGAGTCCTCATATTGATAGCTGCACCAACATGTGTTTTGTGTGTGTGTGTGTGTGTGTGTGTGTGTGTGTGTCCACTAATGAAGGAGTACAGTTTCTCCCATGTACTCCTCTGGTTGTGCTTCTCTCTCACCATCTGCTGTCCATCCTTGTGGGGCTGTAGTGTAATTATAGACTGAAACTCAACTGCACTCTCACACACACACACACACACACACACACACACACACACACACACACACACACACACACACACACACACACACACACTTAAGCAGTCACTATGTTGTGTTACATCATGTTGACAGGGGATTCTGAGTATGGATGGCACACCTGACTGCATTTCTGTGACAAAACTGATGAGAGCGTTGCTGGATAATCAGTATGTGTGATGTCTCATAGACAACAGATGAAGTACCATCATCCGTCCCCGAAATGCAAGAAGACATTACTAATAAGATCATCAGTATTACTCTCTTTTTATAATAGTAGGGTTTGTGTGTTTGATATGTGGGTGGTTGTGTTTACAATCATTGAATCCATGCTTGCTATTGTCTTTTTGTTGATTTTGTGCTGATCTACCTGACATTTTCCTGACAGGGTGATTATTTGTGCTATGTGGTTTCTGGTTTATTCAAAATTTCAGGAAGATTACACAACTATTGTATTGTAGAGATTTACTCCATAATTACAAACCACATGGTAGTATTGGGTTCAAGTCCACTTTTGTGTAGTTTAAGATTCTAACACTTAGTGACAATGCACCTACAATTTTAATCAAGGGTTTTCTTAACTTAAGTGGTTTCTTGCAACTGGACTTTTGTCTTTAGCTAATTAAGTTTGAGTCCAAAGTCTAAGTCTAAAGGGTGCTGAGAAGGACTAAATACCATTTCCATAACAGTTGTGACAAGTGAATCTGTGTATTAATCTACCACAGGAGGTGCGCAAAAAACCCTGGAATGTAAGAAAATGAGCCCTGCTGGGAACACCTGGTCATACTGGCTTTGTGGTCAAGCTTGGTAGCTGTTTATCACTGGTCAGAGGTGGTCCACCAGGTTGAAATCAGGTCCAGTGACTGAAAGTCCAGTCTATCAACCATCTAAACCAGCTTGGACCAGCCAGAAACCATGTAAAACCAGCTGCCAACTTAGGCTTCTTCCTGCAGAGAGGGCTTTTTATGTAGGACATTTTATAGACAGAGCAGTGATAAAGAGATGCGCATGAAACCTGTATTTCCCTACTTACTTCCAAAGATCCAGCTGAGAGGCTGGTGTTGGTGCTGCCCAGGTTGCGAGGAAGGGTTCTGGTGCGCTCCACTGTGCCCGAGCTAAGAATCTGTCGGGTAGATGGACAATTCTGCTTGACCTGCAGGGTGTGGGTGTTGGTGTGGGAGTGTGTGTGTGTGTGGCCAGCATGGGCTGGCAGCTGTTTCAGCATGCCATAGGAGTGGTTTAGATTTATGTTGATGTGGTCCACCGCTGCAAAGTCCGCAGGGTAGGCCTCACACTCTGCTGGATGTAGAGTCATGGGTGAAGGGGGTGGAGGAAAGGGTGGGTCGTCTACTGTAATGTTCAGGGGATTGCTGTCATCCTGAGGTGGAGGAGGGGGCTTGAGACTGACTGTCCGACGTGGGAGCACCATGTAGTCCCCTTCCCCACCTCCACCACCAACTGAATCTTGGGTGGAAGTAGGGTTTGGTCGGGCCCATCCCAGCCCACTTTCAGTGCACAAGTAGATGGGTCCAGATCGCTGGTGCTGACCTTGCTGTTCCACATTGACTTCTTTTTTAGTGTCTGTTCACTGAGCTCATTCAGGGGACCCAGAGGAGGTACTTGTATCAAAAGGTTAGGTGGAGGGATGTTCCCAGGTAGGCTGCTGAAGTTGACTCCTTCCTGGTGGGCTACAAGCTTAGGGTCATCCTCATCATCCAAGGAGATACGGGATAGAGTGCCAGTAATGGTAGCAGGGTTACAGGTGCTCACTTCCTTAAAGATGACTGGGGGGGGGGCAAAGGAGATAATATGATAGAATGAAAGATAGAAAGAAGAAAGATAGAGAAAAGTGGGAAGAAAGTGACATAAGCAAAGGTCGAATGCACAAGACCACACATATGGAAAGTGGGGTAAAAGCAGAGAAACAGATCTTAACAGAAATTTGGAAAGATAATGATGTGATGCACAAGAAAGTTACAGAAAAGGAGAGAGGAGGATAGAGGAAGTTCCCAAAATTATACAGCCCAGATGTTGTGCAGAAAGGTCGAAGAGTGAGTGAGCAGGTGATTCCAAATGATTTAGGGGAGCACATAGAATATGTGATTGGTAGAGGGAATGATTGAAGAGGAGACAAAAGAAAATTAGCTTAGTTACAATGCATGGAAATGGACATGTTTGTCAGTGCGGAGATAGTAAGTGTAGGAAATGGTCAAAGGGTGCAGAAGGTAGTGGTGGGGGCAAGAAAAGACAAACATTTTCAGACAAGTGGATTAGTATTCAGGTGTCTCAGCATGCAGAGGTTGTATGGAGTCCCATTAGAAGCAAGTGAATGAGAGATCAGATGAATTGTATCATGTTAAATTCAAATGCATGCACAAATCAGCTCTTCTAAGATAAACATTATCAGCTGTAACAGCTACCAGTACAATTACAGCCTAAGTAAATAACAAACCATTGAAAGTGAAAGCCAATCAAAGGTAAAAACTAAAGTACTGTCCAAATGTCCTAATTCCAAGAAGTTCTTTTTTGTTTTTTTAATCAGCAGTGCAAGATAATGATGTTGCCAAGTAGGACATGTTCCTGGATCTTTTATTGGTGCCGGAACAACACTCCTCTCATACAGTATAGTCATATAGTCTTAACCCTATCCCTAATCCCAACCATAAACTTTTACTTCTCCTAAAGTCATAGGGAAATTATAGGTCTTTCAACACCCAACCCAAGCTCTAAGCCTAATTATAAACATAACTCTAAAATCTGATTTGATTGTAGGAGAGTTGCTTCAGGGCCAGCAATGATTTTATTACAGGAATGTGTCCTTCTTGAAAATATCACAGTAAGCCTGCAATGCTCGTCCATTTGTGAGTAGGCAATAGCATATTTAGCTTAAATTCAGGAATTGTTGAATGTTCATATTGCAATAGTAGTTTCTGATCCACATACAGTAACTGCTAAGGCCAGAATATGTGATCTTATTCTTATAAAATTGGTTACAGACCCATATTTTTACTGGCTTTTATAAATACACAGCAGAGGAGCTGCCGAGCCAATGCTGCAGTTGATTTAATTCTGATGTGAAACTAATAACATGATCAGTGATTGGTGCTAAAACTAAATCAGCCAATCACAGATCTTGGAAAGTTCCAAGCTAAAACTATGGACCTAGTATATTGAAGGAAATATGGTACTGTTATAAAAAAAGGTAAACATGCACAGTTCTTTATGCCAATTTATGAAAAACAAACAAAATTACTATTGTCTAACACAAATTATATACAGTACAAACAGGAATGTTCCAATTTAGAGTGAGACTTACATGGGTGTCCTCTCTCTGCGAGTGAGGGGAAGACAACGATGAGCAGGATTAACTTTACATGAACAAACCTTACCAGAACAGCATTAGAACCAGCATAACATGAAATGTAAAATAACTGGTGATGAATGTGCAAGGCTGGGAAGAAGTAGCAGAAGAGAATATGTGATGACAAAAAGAACCAGAAATACTTACCCGTTTGACATGCCAAGTCCACATCTTTCTCAAAGTCCGTCTGTGCAGGTGGATGAAGGAAAGAAGAAATTGAATTATACAGCGCATTAAAAATGCCTCTGCATACTGTGCACAAATTGAAGTATATGCATATGTGCTGTTTCTTGATAATGCACTGTACATATGACTCACACCACTTTGGTATTGTGAAAGGTGGAGCTGAGGGCAGTTACAGACAATATGTAGTGATAAAGTTGTCCATCAAGAAAGAATAAAGAGACAAAACTTAAGATTTAACTTTAATTTTAGCAATCATCATGCAGTGTTTCAACAAAGTCCTAGTCTAATGCAATACATCTGCAACACCTCTACAATAAAAAAGCTGATCCCTTAGCACCAGCACTAATTACTGAAGAGAAAACAAATTAGCATACCGCAATCTGACACAGCTGGGCTTGACATTCCAAACAACAAAAAATTTATATTATTGTGGTTTAAAGAGTTACAATGGACGCAAACTGACTACTTCCCTCAGGGCAAACAGAAAATGTCTGTCCATGAGCCATTCTTTTTAACTTCAGGTCCTTATTGGAATGCAGCATTGGCAACTGTTGCCAACAGAATTGACTCAAAGTAGAACACAAAGTTTTAGTCTGGGTATTACACTGTGTAAAACATCTAGCATGCCCTAGCGAGAGTGACAAGTATGTGTGCATATACCTGCATGTTTAAAAGAAAAGTCAAGACAGAAGAAAAGGGACAAAAAAAGAGACCTGCATCTAGCCAAACGTCTACATCATAGCAATGGAAACTAAGCAGCAACTTTGCACTAAAAAACAAAGTCAAATCTGCTGACAGCAAACCACTTTTCTAATTAGCAGACTAATATGCCCACACTATGCTGTCAGCTACACTCTAAAACTGACATTACTAACTCTAAATCACGCATGAACAATTATGGTTCTGATACAATTATGGTTCATAGACGTACGGTTGTCTGGTTTTGCTCCAGGACCAGGTTCTGGCTTTGGTTGAGGATGTCGGTGGTGTTGAGAGTATGGACGTGGTTCTGGTTAAGAGTATGGGTTTGGTTCTTGTCAAGGGTGTGGGTGTGGTTTTGGTTGAGAGAATGGGTGTGGTTGTGATTGAGGAGGTGGGTGTGGTTTAGGGTCTGGGTGTGGTTCTGGCTGAGAACATGGGCATGGTTATGACTGTGCCCATGACTGTGATTGGCCAAGGCTAGTGGAGGGTGGGCGTGGCAGGCTTGATGGCAGCCTTGGCAGCACACAGGCGAATATTGGAGGGAGCCACACTGTTCCTGACTGTAGAGGCTGGGGATGTGCGGGCACCTCTGCCAGCAAGAGGCAGAGAGTAGTACAGAGAGACAGAAAAAGAGAACATGAGGGGTGAACGTAGGAAAGGAGAGGAAAGGTAGTACGGACCTGCAGGAGTGGTGATCACTCTCATCCAAACTGATCCACACACACATTTCGAGAGTTCCTGCTGTTGTTACCATGGTTACATGCAAGTCTAGTCTTTGACAAACATATCACTGCAGGGCACTTGGTAAAGGGCTGATAAACAATATTAAAATATCCTACAGTATATGGGTTTTTAAAGGTAAGCATGTTTCTGGCAGGCTTGCTGTTTTTCCAGTTTACTGCCTAAAAATAGAATAAAGGAATAATTTGTCAATATTTTCTTAAGAAATTTGTCCTTTCAAAAACATTTCAATATGTGATATTTTCAAACAGACCTAGTCTTTATTTCATTGATATTTCAAATTTCTTTGTTTTAGTCCCTGAATACAAAGTGTGCACCTCAATGAGACATCGCACACAGCTGCCATAAAAGGGCATCCCCAGAGGAGTCAGAACATAGACGCTGTTACTGCAAAGAAGGGACCTGAGCAGGATTTTAACCAGCAGTCGTCTCTGATGTGGAATTTTCAGACATATTCAATGAGCCACCTGCTTCTATTTACAAAACTTGAAAAAAAAAATCTCATTTAAAAAGTATCACCCAGCAGGCTGTGCTGTTTAAGAGAAGAGGAGTACCCCATGTGAGATGAGATGAAATGGAATGCTATTCACCATGATCTGCACCTGTCCGTTCTTGCAGGAGTCTGGAGAGTTTTCACTGTCGTCTTTGCAGCCACCCATCCTACAGCGCACTGCGTCCTGTACCTGAGATGGGGTGACATGTGATACAACATGGTTGACTCACAGTGAGGCCAATGTAACTGACACAAATTGCATCTACAATCATGAAATAATGACTTCAAATAAGAGAGCAACCTAACAAATATAACATTATTTCAAACCCCTGTTACTCCACCCACAATATGAACACTAAGTAAGTTATGTCAAAAAAACTTCACAACAAGGTTGTATACAAAAATATCAGATAACACTTTGTTAATGTAAACTAACAATTAACCATATATTTTCAGCATTCATTAGTCTTGGTTAATGTTAATTTTGTAGGCGGGGTCGTTTGACTTGGGGCAGAGGACTGAGGCCCTTGTTGTGGTTTTCTGAAGATGTACCAATCTACAGTAGTATTACTTTATACAATCTAATTATAAAGTGCTACCATTATGTAAGATCTGAACTTTTTTATTATCTGTTCTTTATTTTGCTCAGCAATCATTTTATAACATGAAATCCTTAGCCTGTATTAAGGAAATTAAAATTATACATTTAGAACATGTACAAATCTTCCATCCACCTTGCATAATGCTTACAGTGAGATAATGATAACAGTAAATATCCTAGAGACAGTAGCAGCTTCTATACACTCAGGAGAATCTATGAGTTTAATCTAGTCAGCAGAGAAACCTACAGATTTCTCATAAAACTTTGATATTAGTTTTTATTCCTGAAAGACAAACATTGCAGAGAGCCAGTTTGCATTCCCACAAGAGGAGTTTACATAACTGCAATACAAATGCATACTCCTGCTCTATAACAATAGGGAAGAGGACACTCCCTTTCACCAAAAAAAATAATACAAAATAAGAGAATGATAGGCTGTTTCCTCTGACGACAGAGTAGCATTAGCAATGAAATGCTTTTGCATACAGATTTATGACCACAACGCCTACGGAATGAACAAGTGAAAGCACAGAGTCTTCCTTTAACCCAGAAGCTTTTCATGCCAACAGGGAACACAATAGATAATGACTATACGTAGATAATGGTTTTATTAACATATCTGGATGTATGACAAAGCATGTCATCATATATTCCCCCTCATCCAAACCCAAACGACTTTCTTTTATGGAACCCAAAAGACTGAATGTTATATCCTAACAGGCTCAGTCACCATTAATTTTCATTGTACAAAAAAACAAAACAAAAGATACAGCGTATTGGTGACTGAGGCTTCCGGTCCTTACCATTCTGACTAAAATCTCCGTTTGGGCTTCACAAGAAAGAAATTACATTTTTTACAACTACAACATGTTGCACATTACCATTATGGTTTGCAAAGTTTATGGACAAATTACAATTTAATTTACTCATGTCCTAGGAATATCCACTAGCATATGGTGTTGAAACACTTTATTTATTACACTGACTGTGCATTCTCTAAACTGTTTAGTAAATCCCTTCCCTTTCTATTTAACCGAGCATGAGTTATCATGCCGCAACACTATTTTCTGGCCTGGACCAGCATCTCTAATAAGTCTGCCCCCTCCCTACAACAAAAATTACGATGTGCAGGAACACAAGTTTGCTTTGCAAAACAGAGAGAGAGAGAGAGACAGTCTCATTCTCAGTGCCTGTTTATAAATGACTGCCTATTCAAAGCAGAAGACATATCAGAGCGATACCCAATAGCATGCCTTCAAGACTTTCTATCTTCACTAATGCATGGGAACAAACTATTTCCTTCTCTCTCTCTCTCTCTCTCTCTCTCTCTCTCTCTCTCTCTCTCTCTCTCTCTCTCTCTCTCTCTCATTCCTCTATGCTAATCAAGATAGCTGACTTTCTATTGTTGGCTCTGGCATGTAACCGTGTGTAATTAACACATCAAACCACACATATTAGCGTAAGAATCTGGGACCACACTTTGCTCTCTTGTTTTGCTTAAGCTATTAGGGATTACATCAAATCTTGGCAGGGATTTTCATATATTTACTAAAGTAATACCAGGATTTATTTTACTCTAATCCCTTGGTTTTGTGATATTGATTTAACAAATATAGCTTAGTGATTTAGAACTGATTTTTCCTCTCCCTCGTCAAACTCAAGCTGCATATTGTGATTTACTCTATACATGAAAGTCAGCCAAGTAACTCTGAGCTGGAGAGTTAAAACATTGCAAAGTTGTATTGTCGGTAAGGCCACACTGTGTCTGGGCACACTACAATCTGACTATAGATTGTTCCGTCAGTTGATTTATTTATGGCTGGTCTGACCAGCCCATTATTACATAAAGGAAGTGCTATTTCAAAATATTGAATGCTGCAGCAGGCAGAGCCAAGTTTTTATTCCTAAGTGGACCCTATAATAATGGACTCAAATAAAATCCTCCATTTAAATACACCTCCGATTGTCCTCTAGGATTGTCCTGGTATATAGTAAAACAATTAAACTTTTATTTTTTATATTGTTGTGGCCAATCACACACAAAGCATTATACTGGATTCTAGAAGCTGTTTGCAAGATCAAAAAGACAGACATCATCCGTTTCCACATCCTAAACTATGCAGTATTTTTACGCAATTTAAATTTTTATGGTGGCTACCCAAGTAAAATTTTGTCACACCAAAGTAAATTCAATAATATATCATGCAATTTCACCCTAAAATTATTGTGGTTAGGGTTGTAACACTAATTTTAGTTTTCAAATTTACTTGTTGTTTTACAAATGTACAAATTAATAATAATATATATGTTACATTTCTCAAGCAATGTTAAAACACTCTCAGGTCTCCCCTAAATAGATAACTAGTGGTGCACCATTCAGGAAATTTAAGGCCAAAACTGATCACCTATATGCTAACACTTTGATCGGCCGATGCTTATCCAATGAACAGTTTTTCTTTTTAAAGTGACCTTTGCTACACTTTTGCAAGCTGTATGCTGCAGTTATACTCTGATCAGGCACAATATTAAAACCACCTGCCTAATGAGGTCCCCCTAGTGCCACCAAAACAGCGCCAACCCACATCTCAGAACAGCATTCTGAGATGATATTCATCTCACCACAATTGTAAAGAGCTGTACCGTAGACTTTGTCAGTTCGAACCAGTCTTAGCTGACCACTCTCATCAACAATGCATATCCATCCACAGAACTGCCGCTCACCGGATGTTTTTGTTAGTTTGTTTTTGGCAATTTTTTGGCAGGTGCAAAAAGACTGTTGTACGTGAAATTCCCAGGAGATCAGCAATTACAGAAATTCTCAAAACAACCCGTCTGGGACCAACAATCATGCCACACATTTTTCCCCATTCTGATGGTTGATGTGAACATTAACTGAAGCTCCTGACCCATATCTGAATGATTTTATGCACTGCACTGCTGCCACACGATTGGGTGATCAGATAATCACATGGATGATTGTTGTTGCCAGACAGGCTCGTTTGAGTATTTCTGTAACTCCTACTCAGATTTGTTTTCGCATGTTTATGTTGTTATTTCATACGATTTTACATCTGACGGCAGTATCTTTGTTCTTTTCGTACATTGAGTCAGAAATTGTACTTTCTACATTAATGACTCTGGAAAATGGGCAACTTACAATTCATTCACATGTAATTCAGATACATTTTTAAAACAACAAGGCATATTCACCCAAATTACAGCATGTCTGAAAGTTTGAACTCAAAAATGCATACAACTGCCAACATTTCACCCTCCAGTGGCCGCACTGTTATGTTTTGTGGGCTGAGCAAAGTGCTCATTCATTAGACTAGCAATTACAGTATGTGTGAATTTGTGCAAATAAAAAGCCGGGACCGAATCTAGGCATGATCGTCTGATCACAAGATTGGCCTATTTAGTTCAGTGACAGAATGATCAGTGCACTCTTACAGATAACTATGACTGCTGTTTGCATTATGTGTTAAAGTAATAGATGTAATCTACTGACCTCTCGGCGCATGGCACAATGGACTGTGATGATGACGAAGCCCTGGAATGAGTCAAAGGTGGCGAAGAGCACCTGGAAAAGGGTGGAGCGCCGGTCTGTGATGGCTAGCACTGCTGACATCCATGTTAGTGCCAACAGGGGAAGAACCACACAAGAGCTCCATAAAGACGCCCTGCAGAGAGAATACAAAATGCAGTTAATCTTCCAAGCACCAAGGTGGTGGCCACATCACTGTACCTATAATTATTACCCATTCACATCTATGTGAACTATGTGTTTGTTGACCAATGGAATATGGTGGATGTTGGAGAAAACGGTTTAAAAACAGTGCTTATTTTTGCAATTAAATTTGGTGCTGCTAGAGGCACAGAAATTACACACATCAAGTTTAATTTATTTCAGTTCAGTGTCTCTTTAGGATGAGCTTATAAAAATTGCTATTCATAGTGCTGCCTACTCATTCTAACACTCCTTACAACATTTCCAACATATTGCTAATCCTAGAGGAGTGTTTTCGTTCTCTTATCATGCAGAGTATATTTGGGAAAATATCAGGTATCATTTGGGGCTGTCTATTTGAGCTCAGCAAGGGCTCACCACAGCTGGGCATCAATTTAACCTGTTCACGCTGAACTGACTCAGTCTCCAGCATGTGAGTGACATGGGACGTAGAACTTTCTCTACTCATTAGCAATGAGTGAGAAAATGAAAGTTAAGAAGCGGGAGAACGCAAATCTAAAACATCATGTTATCATGCTCATGTAATGATAAAGAACAATGGGGAAAAGGCTAGATAGATTTGATTTGCAGTACATTTAGGGTCTTTAACCCTTTTTACCTCCTTGGCAGATATAGAAAATGAGCAGGAAACTTTTTAGTGTTTAAAATGTTAGAGTTGCATTGTAAGCCTGGCTGATAACACAAATATAGTACCATATTGATGTATTTACTTACTTAATGATGCTTACATCATCAAAGTCATCAAAGTAATACTTTGTCATGTACTGTATAGAGTCAAATGATTGCATATTACATGCTAATATTACTTAAAATATTTAATGTGATAGAGACAATAAGACATGTAGAAATTTCAGATAAATTAGTTTAAGATCAAATAATAATTGGTGGGGACCCCCTGTTGAAGACCACTGCAGTACATAATACAATTCCAGCATGACTCAAATTAAAACTATTATGGCGAGAAATGGGACAGCTGGGATGAAGCAGGGATGCTGTAACAGACATCAAATGAAGTGAGGCATGTGGCTGTTTATGCTGTATATATTCAGCACTGTGATTGGTGGGACAGTGTAAACATGGTCCTTCCATTAAGAAGCCCTTTATTTTGTTAATACATTCTATAAATGAAAGTTGTATTATGATGCCATGCATACATATTTCCACTCAAAAGCAGAGACAAAGACAAATGAGAAATGCATGAATGAGATCAGAAGCAAACAAACAAACAAAAAGTGAATAAAGAAAGAGGAACAGAGAAGCAATGTTATTCATTTAATTATCATTTCAATAAAATGACTCCCTCTAGCAAATAGCACAGATGAGTCCAGATTAATATTTTCTTTTTTTTAAAAGCCAAAAGAACCAGAGGTGGCTCTTGAACCGCACTCTGGTTCTTTACCTCTTCAAAGAGCACACCTCTCCATATTTGTGTTTGTGAATTAAGGCTGGGTGATAAAGTGGAAGAAAAAAAATCCATCTAATATATACATATAATTCTTTTTTTTTAGCTTTTTGATATTCAATGCATCTCATTATTTATGTATTTGCACTGAAATGGCCTGAATGGCTCTCCCTATCTTAAACCTAACCGATTTTGTGGTGTTTCAATGACCCCTTCGTCTCACGTTTTGACTCTCCAGTACTCGTACTCCAGTCATTTACGTCACAAGTGCAATTCTCTATCAGTTGAGTGCTACAACGCAGTTTAAAAGCACATGAACAAGCTTGTGAATGCAGTATAGTTATGTAAGGCAAACGTTAAAATGTATCACCTAACAAGTCATGCGCTAAATTAAAAGTGTTTAGATGTCGTATGAGAGCATTGTGTGAGGAACAGGGCAAAGGTGTTTATGAATTTATGATCTGCTATACTCGTGATTTGTATAAAAAAGAATAAAAAAATAGTTGTAGGACCTCTATTTCATTCTAGTTCAATTCACCTGGAAATTTCTAAGATATGTACAACGAGACGTAAAAAAAAAAATCATTTAGCAAAAATACAGGTGTATTACCTTGATTCTATGAGACCAAGTTTATCGATTAAAAAATGCAGACAGTTTATAAACTGATTCACAGAAATTAATCAATCCTACCAGCTCAAACACCGCTTTTCCTACTACATTTGAAATAAGAGATGCTATTGAAAAATCTGTCTGGACACTTTCATAATCACTGAAATCACGAAACAAGAAAGGATTGCAAAATTATTTCCGCAAATCATTGTAAATGTATTTCGAATATCGGACATATCACCCAACCTTTAGTATGCATGAGCATGTATTTGTGTTTTGGAGTGTGAGGACAGTGGAGGGCAGCTCTTTGAACAGTTTCTTTCTCTTACTGTCAGTGTTGGTCTCTTGAGAGAGAAAGATAAAAAGAAAGAGACAGAGAGAGAAAGAGAGCCAAGAGAGAATATGTAATGAGACTAACATGGCACTGCTGGCGGTGGAGCTGGACAGGGCCGTGCTGGAGATCACCCCACACTTGGAGCATTTCAGGAGCAGCCTGCTACGCGCTTCCAACGGCGGGCTTCAGGACCCAACACACACACACACACACACAGGAAAAATATGGACGAGACACACACATGAGGCAAAAGCGAGGAGGTGGGGAGGAATATGTTACCCAAAAGACAGTCATGCAGATCCATATACACACAATCACACCAACACACACATACAAATGCGGATTTGAGGGGAATTGCAAATGGAATGCAAAAATCAAACACAAGTAGATGAGGGTGCACAGAACAGAGAGGAAAAAGAAAAAAGAGAGACAAAATTAAAGTAATGTCAAGAGCAAAGCATCAGCAGTGAGCAACTACAATTCATAGTGAATGTCACAGGTGATTGTAGCTTGAGAGTGGAAGCGATGTCAAGACAATGAGAAAATGGAGCAACACATTCAAATATGATTGCAGATCATAAAAAATAAGCACATGAGGCACATGGGAGCTGCAAAGATCATCCTACTTTAGCCGCTAACTGAAGTGTGTGTGTGTGTGTGTGTGTGTGTGTGTGTGTGTGTGTGTGTGTGTGTGTGTGTGTGTGTGTGAAAACATTCAGTAAAGAGAAAGAGTACAGCTGAGCACAAGATAATATCTCGCTGCAAACACACTTGCAAGCACACACACTTGATATCGTCCATGACCCTCTGATTTGTGTAGTTCTTCTTAGAAAGCAGATCAGCGCATCAAGGTTGGACTCCCTCAGGTCATTAACCAAGAAGTTCAGTTTTTAATGAACCCCACAAAAATCCCCCTTAGCTTTGTAAATAAAGGTGTGTCTGAAGTGTAACAGGCATACTAACAATTTAAAGGGGAACAAATATATTTCCTATCAGAAAAAAGACACCTGTATCTTGAGCTGAGAGATAATTTATGTGAATCTGTAAATATAAGTGTATTTTGTCTTGTTCCATTACCAGATTTCCCTCCCTTTTTTAGTAAAACAATAAAGTGAGATTTAAGTGTGTAGTAACCAGGTGTGACATGTAAGTTTCCAATGAAATGAAATGTATCCACACTGAATGAGAAACTGTTGCACGATGTGACAAAATCTCATCAGAAAGAATTACACATTTAATGTACAGTCATGTGGAGAGTGATTTTTCACAAATGAGATTTCACAGTGGGCAGACTACCAATTGTGACACCTCATATACATTATACAGTAGATAAATAAATGTAACTATAAACGAAATATCCCGTCCCTCGTCGCTTTACACGAGTGTCCTAACCAAGCACAACAAGCAATTGTTTTACCACTTTTGAGCAAAAGTAGCCACAATCAGCGCTGAACTTGCGTTGCATCTTAGGTATTTAAAATAAGTCATTGCCATTCCTTTGCCATAAGCACACCTCCTTTCTTTGTAAATTAACCTCATTATAGATTGTGCTTCATTCACCAAAAAGCCAGCCGCAAATCCCATCTCACTATTACAGCCAAATGAAACCAGGAGGTAAACTGCATTTTTTTTAAAGATTATATCAAGAGTAATTCATCTAATAATTACCAAATGATTAAGAAAAGCAATATAAAATGCATGTACAATATATAGATGTGCTGTGTAACCAAGCACACTTTTGGAAAGTTAAAGACATGATTCTGGGGTCTGGATCGCCGTAGAGGGAGTGATGCTGTTCAGTCCCGGCAGAATGTGTCATTTTGCAGTGAATGCTGCATCCTCTGCTGTATACCACTCTGGCCTGAAGAACCGGCCCGCAAGATCAAACTGCGGTTGCAAATTGCTTTCAGAAAAGTGCATACAGCCCATGATACTAAATGGCACATTCTCCAGGTGCAATTAATTAATTGTGAAATCCCACAAAATGTCCAGTCACTTTTCACAGTTGTGACTGCTGTGGACAAAAACAATTTCCATGGAAGAGCTTTAATGGATTGATTTCGCTGTGTCTGGTTAGGATGCTGTAATGTGTTATGCATAAAACAAGCCAAAATCTGCCACAGGAACAAGACAAAAAACATTCATATTCAATATACTATATATTGTCTGATATATACAGCAAACCTTATGCAATTTTGCTTCTCAGGTAAATT
Source organism: Xyrauchen texanus (assembly GCF_025860055.1). Lineage (NCBI taxonomy): Eukaryota > Metazoa > Chordata > Actinopteri > Cypriniformes > Catostomidae > Xyrauchen > Xyrauchen texanus. The sequence continues at coordinate 27,526,424 of NC_068285.1, read as the reverse complement.
TATTTTGTTATAAAAAATGTTAGAATTAGAATCATAATATAGAGCAGGGGTGCCCAATACGTCGATCGCGATCTACCAGTCGATCGCAAAGGCAATGCTGGTAGATCGCACAAACTATAAATGTGCTTTTGTAAAATTTTTATAAAAAATAAAAAATTATGTCTTCTCTTATTTTAGTTTCTGTCTGACTTGCACTTGACAAGTAAATTTTGACCAGGCGAGATTTGTGTTTATTCAGTTGCCATGACAACTAGGTTTGGGCCTTCCAAGCACTTCTGAGAACAGAGCGCGAAATTGCAAAACTAGCCACCAGCAGCTACTGCCCGGATTAGGCAAAACTGTCTGATTCCATTCAGTCCAAGTCATCAGAATAAGGTAAATGCCCTGTCTATTGTAATCTATTGTGCTGTAGGTGTTTTGGGTTTAGTGTTAAAACCGATTGATATCAACATTGAACATTATTACATATATATATATATATATATTTTTTTTTTTATTAATTAGAAGATTAATTCCATGTAGGGATACATGCAGTAGTCCCAACAAGCATTTAAAAAAAAAAATTAAAGTGCGTTTTTTTTAGTTGGTAGGTCTTATTGAGTTGGCTATTTAAAAGTAGATCATCATGCAAAAAAGTGTGTGCGCCCCTGGTATAGAGTTTTGTAAACAACAAAGATACTGATTAAGAATAGTTCTTTTTTTTTATAGATAAGATTCTGGTTCTTAGAAATCATTCTTTAAAATCGACTGGTTGAACAAAATCCATCTGTTCATTGTGCTTAAAGTACTTTACCAATTTTACCAAAGATTTTCTATTCTTGGCTGCAAACTCATGTGGTGATGTTTGTTAAGTCATTGCAAATCAAAGCATTTGATGGCTGATGACAGCTGATTGGGACCATAAAGAAAACAAAAGCACAGCCTCATGCCAGGGACTTCAGAACATCACAAATATGGAAATGAGGGCCAAACGGGTTAAGCATCTAAGAGCAGAGGCAGTTTATTGCAACAGAATGGACTTTAATACACTCATATACACAACCTAAATACAGTGCAAGCATAATTCTAATTATAGTCTTTGTGTTTATGAGTTTATATATGGATGTTTTGAACTGGAATAAAAAATGGGAAATGGAGTGTTAGATAGAAAAACATAAATTGGGATAGATGTCCGAATTCCTGCCTTTCAAATCAAAGTCAAATTCAAGCCTTTGGGATTTTATTTTTAGTGTTTTCCCAAGCCAGGCCAAGTTTGATCTCTTAGAAAAGACATAAACTATCTCTCTTAAATGAGATGGATAATTTGATGTATCATTCATGTATATAGCACAAATAATGGACAAGTTATGTGCCAAGGTTTAATACTTGGGATCAGGAGCTTTGAGGAAACCCCTAACCCTAAATACATGAGCATAAATAATAGTTATGCGTGATTTAGCAAGCACCACTTATAACCAAGCATCCGATTCACTCTGTTGCATATGTATGTGTATAAGAGAGACAGATGAGAAACACTGAGAGTATGACTATTAAAAATTGTGTTTTCAAATAGAAAAGCTTGAAAATCTGAAAAAAAAAAAACATCTGCAGTTGGCCATTGTAGCTCCCATTATGCATTGGTCTCCCTGACACATAAACATTTAAGTAGCAGAAAAGTGGAAAAAGAGGCAAATCAATTAGGGCAAAATTGCAAAATTAATGATTGCCTGGAGGTATTACAAATATCCAGTCATTGGATTAGCTCAGATCATTGATTAGCTCCTCACAATGGTATTATAAGCAATACCACAAATTCAATGACATTTTACAACATGCATTTAAAATGGAGAGGCTATCCTTAGCTATTAGAAGTACTAATTCAGTTGCATTTTGAGCATTAAAGGGATAGTTGACCCATGAATGCCTTCAGCATAGGATTGTCTCACAATGAGTTTGATGCTGCTTGATCTGTGAGCTCAATTCATGCAATGCAGTGCACTTATCTTTATTTAGAAATGGGAATTGCTAGTGTTGCATTAGTTTAATTAAAATGAGAGGGCTGGTATTTTGGTGGGAACACTCTTGCAATGTAGAGACATAGAGCGGAATGGAATTTTCATTCTATCCATTTGGTTTAGCTTTGTGTTTGGGGTGAGGGATGTGACATTACACTCATTAACACAAGAGTTTAATGGCTCACTCTGCTTTGTGTCCAATTAAACAAAAGGCAACACAGACAATGCATTTAAAAAAGCACAAGGACTCCTTGATCCTGTCAGTATGTGCAGTTACATGAACATTAAATATATACACCAAGCTAATGATAGCTCTATCAGAGGACTAGCTCGAGGTTAGCAGGCCATCAAATCAATACAAGACCATTAATGAAGCTGTCATATCTTCACTCTCAGTGCAAGGTTTTTCAGACTTTTAGTGGTAGTGTGTGTGTTTGCCGGTGTGTTTGAACATAAGTAATTTATACTGCTCATACACATTTTTGACAGGATATTTTTTAACCTTCAACAGGCATTGGTGAATGAGTGACTTGGTGCAAGTCCAGAAGTACACGGTTATCATACGTCCATCATTTTGACTTTTACTTACCCTGCTCTCTGCTTTTTGGACTTATCTGAGATGCCATCTCTAGACATAAGCTTGTTGAAGACCACTATTCCAATGAGCATGTTGACCTGCAGGAAAGAGACCATAGCTGTTTATTTGCTGTAAGTATAGAAAAGGAAATTGGGGCAGAACATTTGTAGCTCTTGCATTTAATTCCATGCTAAGGAGACCTGAGTGAATTTCCATGCTAGTCCAGGGTGTTAACGCATAACTGAAGAAGCTAGTAAATTATAAAGGTCTTTCTGGTGAAGCTAGTTGACATACAGTGGTTGGTGGTCTTGGGGGATAAGTTATTTAAAGAACGTGTTCCAATTCCAAAAAATTAGGGATTTGTTACAGCACTTACAATGGAAGTAAACAATGCTAGCACACTTTTTTTGTTGAATTACACGGATGGCCAAAAGTTTGGAATAATGTACAGATTTAGCTGTTTCAGAAGGAAATTGGTACTTTAATTCACCAAAGTGAATTCAACTGATCACAAAATATTGTCAGGACATTACTGATGTAAAAAAATACTGTTTCACTATTTGAAACTAAATTTGAAAGTAATTTTTGATCAAATCTAGACAGTCCCCATTTCCGGCAGCCGTCATTCCTACACCTTATCCTTTAGTAATCTTGCTAATTTGGTACCAGAAATCACTTGCTATTATATAAAAAAACTGTTGAAAGCTATTTGGTTCACTAAATGAAGCTGAACATTGTCTTTGTGTTTGTTTTTGAGTTCCCACAAAATGCAATACACTGGCATATCTTAAGGTCAATATTAGGCAAAAATGGCAAAAAAGCAATCGCTTTCTATAGAAAATCTCCAGTCAATAAATGTTTTGATGAATGCAGGCTACACAATGCTTGAAATTGCCAACAAACTGAATATTTCATACAAAGGTGTACACTACTGTCTTCTAAGACAAAGGACAGAAAGAGATGTGGAAGGCCAGATGTACAACTAAACAAGAGGATAAGAACATCAGAGTCTCTAGTTTGAGAAACAGATGCCTCACATGTCCTCAGCTGACAGCTTCATTGAAATTCACCCCTGCTCAACACCAGTTTCATGTACAACATCAAAGAGAAGACTCAGGGGTGCAGGCCATTTGGGAAGAATTGCAAAGAAAAAGCCACTTTTGAAAAACAAAAACAAAAAGAAAATGTTAGAGTGGACAAATAAACACAGACATTGGACAACAGATAACTGGAAAAGAGTGTTATGGATCTTAACCCCATTGATCTTAAGTGGGATCAGCTAGACTGTAAGGTGCATGTGAAGTGCCCAAAAAGACAGCACATCTATGGCAAGTGCTACAGAAAGCATGGGGTGAAATGTCACTTGAGTATCTGGACAAACTGACAGCTAGAATGCCAAGGATCTGCAAAGCTGTCATTGCTGCACATGGAGGATTTTTTTAAGAGAACTCTTTGAAGTAGTTTCAGAAGTTCAGAATTTTTTCAAGTTATTAATGTCCTGTCTATACATTGTGATCAGTTGAATGTCACTTTGGTGAATAAAAGTACACATTTCTTTCCATAAGAGCAAAATCAGTACATTATTCAGAACTTTTGGCCATATAAATTGTCCTTTTTGAGGAGGGACTACTTTTCAAAGTAGATAATGTATTACTTTGAAAATGTATTATTTTTTGATAATGTATTACCGACATAATTCCTGTGAGTGGACTTTCTTTAGGTAAGCAGTCAAAGTTTACTTCTTGTAGCTATACTTTTGAAACAGTGTGTATATACTGTGTATGTTTATTAACTGGCCCATATGCTTCCATTGAACATGCATTACTGTAATAGCATTTTTTTTCTCTTTAAAGAATCTGTAATCAACATTATGCCACAAATACTGTTGAAAGAACTTAGTATTGAACCCGGGACATTCCACCAGGGTCATTCCTATGCTGTCCTTGTCAGCTCAATATTATATGAACTGGTGAAGACTGTAGAAGACTGTAGTGAAAAAACTACAAACACAACTTAAGACATAATTGTTGTCTTAAAAAAAAAAACAATACTGTCAAACACTGAACCTTGAGTCTTAGACCTTTAAAATTCTGTGTAGTTTGTCAAGATTAAATACCAATTTGATGGTAGAAGACCTCAACAGATGTACACAGCCAAATTTTGGGTCCCTCTGCCATATATTTTATTTTTTAATGCTACATAAGAAATATGCCAACTGCTGTCTCTCATTGTTGGAAGAAAAGACTAGGTACTGTTTAGTGCTGCTGACCATCAATCCTGTATAAACACAATTAAGGCAGTGGGAAAATAAAGTAGAACTGCAAGGTTACCTCTGACCCATGAACATCTATATCAGTGGCTTGCTAACAGCCTGTGACAGGTGTTGTAGATTTAAGTCTAGAAGCAAATGAGATCATGAAGGAGCAGTAATTCCCTCATGTCTCTCACCCTCTCTCTCTCTCCCGTTCTCTCTCTCAGCAGATTGTTACCTAGTTTGCTCCAGCCAGCTGCCCACTGTACACACAGAGCACTGTAGAGAAGCTTAGACTATACGGCCATAGAAAGACCACAAAACACATAGTGCTCATGAAACTTTGGGTACTTTGAGCCACCTGACTATTCTACACAAATTTCAGTGTTGTATAAGACGCAATCCAGTTCCCATTGGAAGCTAAAGTGATTCCATTAGCTGAAATAACTTCTTTAGGGTATTTTATGAACTGCCTGACTGGAAGTCCTACAACATATCGCTTGATGGTTTAAGTAGTCTTAACCAGTGGTGTGTGGGGGAGTTCTGAAATGATGAGGCAAAGTCAACTCTCTTGTGTTTTGGTCCAATCTAAATTCATGTTCAATTTGCATTTGATGTTTCCAGTTTCACAGATTTACAGATATTAAAAAAATGATAAATAAATAATTTAAAGCCATCAATCACTTTTTGTGTTTCTATTAACATACTATTTGTTAAAAACAGATCACAAACAAGTCTCAAGTCTCATCATTCTGTGTTCTTAAACATTTGTCACATTGCTTTCTTTGTAGCTTTTATTACTATTTAACTGTTTTATTTTAATTTTAATTTTAATTAGTCATCAAATGGGAGTCATGAAGTTCAAAAGCATGGAGGTACATCTAAGCTAAGTGGCCGCTAAAAAACAGCTTACTCACAAAATTATATCATGTTTCAAGTCATTTCAAGTTGTTTTTGAAGTAGATGAGGTCAGAGTGGGTGATTTGTTTACTTAGTTATTTGTTTCCACCAATTAGACCCATTCAGGCTGATTTGCAAGCTGTTTTGAACATAATAGGCGGGTATTCCCACATGGACAGGGTACTGAGGCCATCAACAACAATTTGGAAGCACTATATGGCATACCAGATAATTTATCAAAATCCACAAATGGACCAATTAAACATTTTATTTGTTTTCAGCTAGCATGCTAAATAATGAACCTGCTAAGCTAACATATTCAGTGCAAGTTGCTTCACGTAACCATATCAAAACCTTGAATTCAAGCTATAGGCTAAAATGGAAATATCATATTTTAAATTCAAAACCAATTATTTTTGACTGGTGCGATTCACTTTATGGCACAACACATTAATTTCTATGGTATTCATAAATGTTCATGTTGCAAAACTCTGTATGTGATTCAATGACAATTATATTGTCTCCAATGATACAGGTGCTCAGAGATTGTAATCTCCTCCTATAATAAGAGAATTGTTGCATGAATCTTTTTCAAAATAGCTATTGTAAAATAACAACTTTACACTAAAATATACATGAAAAACAAGCATTTTCAGTCTACACAAAGATTAACCAAACCTAGCAAGTCTACCACATGATAACGCGCACTGTTCATATTCTGATCAAGCCAGGGGCTTGCTAAGACAATGGCTCATCGCTCAACTATTTGCTAGAGTCAAGATTAATTATTTTTCCATTAATTAGATTTGCCTCTCCAAAGAGGCAGCCAGCATCTCCAGATGCCCAAATCTCATTTACAGTTGTTTGTTTGAGTGGGCCACTTCACATCACCAATAAGAAACAAACAACGCAAATCACATCTGACCATGAAAAACAATGCAGCCAACTCACAGAAAACTCTAGCACCTGAGACCGGGCTGTGGACAATATGTACACACTTTGTTCGCTTTTAGCTAGCTCAAGTTCACTCATGCATACTAACATGATATACTGATGAAAAAATATACATAGTTTAAATGGGATAAGTCTTAACTTTAATATAATTAGTGATATATTTTCTCCTTCGACTCAAGGCGTGATGTATTTAACATTTATATTAAAGTGGGAGGTGCTCATACTGACAGTAATTCTAACCAGTGGGAGAGTAGAGAGTTTTAAACATACCAGCACAATGACAGCAGCGGGACCGACAAACGCATAGAGCAGCCCCCCTTCCAGAGACAACCAGCAACTGAATTTGAAATAAAGAATAAGAGAGAGAGAGAGAGAGAGAGAGAGAGAGAGAGAAAGATAGACTTAAACACTGCAAAACACTGAAGAAAAATGAATTGGTGTTGACTTGTTGATCAAAAGGAAGTCATTTATGCTCAGAAATAAAAATGTATTAAAAGTAAACTTTTAAATTGTATCTTTACAGTTGCACTACTTTTGGGCACAACATTTCAATGCAACAGCCTGCGTCTTATTCAATAACCACCCACAATGCAAAGTTTACACAAATTTTAACATGCTCTAGCAGAACTGATATTAAGTATTTAAATTAAGTCAAAGTCATTCTTTCCAGTGTTTTTTTTTTCCTGTTTTCTATGTAAGTTGCACTTGCTGATAGTGTCTTATTTATAACACTCAGCACTTTTGTTTTGCCTGATGCAATTAGCATTGCACTATTACCACTTGCAGCTGGTAATAACGCAATGTTAATTGCAAAAGGCAAATAAGAACTCCATTTAAAAGAGATGTTTTTGTACATTTTCTAATTATCATGGCAGCAGTAATTCATCAAATGATCTAGTTGAATTTGTCATTAGACACATGCAGTCAATCATATATGCATTTGTATGCTAAGAGTGGAACCCCAGATTAAACACTCTGACACAACCTAATCAGAGTGCAGTGTTGAGACTGCAGGTAAGAGAGTGACTATGAAGTAAATAGGCAGTCGATGGATCCAACTGTGAGCTTATGTGAGGAGACAGACTTCTTGGGCACAGTCTTTAAAACTTGTTGTTTCATTTGAGGGAATCTATGAGACATATGCACCCAAATAAAGCTCTAAAAGGCCACATTGTTTTAAACTTTTGTCTCTAATTAGACAGGGAGCTCCTTGTTTTAAATCAATTGCTTAGTGGAGCTGTAAAGACAGAAGCCATTAGATGCAGAGCAGCAGAAAATGGCCGCCGATATAAAGGAATCCATAGTCACTAATTGAGGAAGAACAGCACAGGGATGAGATGCCAGGATCTGGAAACTCCTGATAAAGATGTAGACGATCTTTCTTCTAAGATCAAAGGTCAAAGTGAAACATCAGGTAACACACCCTTGCAAAGAAATGTCACCGGAGCCTCGGTCTCAAACTTGTTAAGAAGGTTTCCGTTAAACCTCAGGCATCTAAGCATCTTCTACTGCTGTGGTTTTTTACGTGATTTGGTTGTATTATTTTATGTAAAATTCTACATATAAAATCTCCATTTTACTTTAATATAGAGTATACTGTACAGTATATATATGAAAGCATGTTTACAAAAAAAAGAAAGAAAACATTTGTAATATAGACTAGTCGGTGGGTTGTCTGAACAATTAATCGCCTATATAAAGTATTTAGGCTGGTTTAGGGTCATGTCCACCAGAAAAAAATCTGATCATTTTCTTCGGGAGCATTCACACAGAATGAATTATTGCATTCAAAAACAGCAAGACTTAATTAAACAGAATGCAATAAAACTCAGGGGTCTTGAGCTGCATTCCAGAACTATTTTTAAATTCACACCCTGTCTTAAAAAACATAAAACTTATGGTGTGAGAAAACGGCAAAAGACCATTGCATGTGTATATAGACTACACATTCGAAAAAAAGTTCATGGCTGAAGCCATCAAAAAGGAAATAGATTTAGTGATGCAACATCTAAGATCTATTCATCCACTTTGAAGCACTGCTGCCAAAAATATTAAAGCTAAAAAATGTATCATCACTCCATCTTACTTACTAATTAATTATTGAACTAGTCAATCATCCTCCAGTTTTAGCTACCTCTGCATTCTGCATCTTTCAAACACATAATAACATTTGAATATTTCAGCAATGTTCACGAATGGCAAAAAAAACACCATAGTGCAACTGCACTGCATCACTGATACTTACTAGCTCGGCGTGCCATAGCCTCTAGCCCGGGTGAATCCCACAGATACAGCAACCACAAGAGCAGGCAAACCTGCAAAAAAACAAAACAAAACAAAATGAGTCAAAGATGAAAAGGATAATGGCATGGAAACAAAAAGCTATACATTTAACCTGCACACAAGAAAAATGTCCACCCAATATAATAGCAGACAAGCACTGCTGAAAGCAAAATTATGAGTGGAAAATGCAACCTAGAATTGCCCCCCATCAGTTTTCAGGATTGTTTCTGCTCAGATGGCCTGAGGCTAGAGGGGACGTTAGCTGAAGTAATCTCCTCTTACATCAGTAACTTTCCTTTGCTTGTGCCCTTTTCACGGACAAATGCACATGGCGTACAGGTACAGCATCCCCCCTTGTGCACAGTGCCCTTCCAGACCTCAGACACACTGCTTTTTTAGAGAACAATCCCCATGTGCCTCTATATATGCATCTTTCTTTCAGAAGGCCAGTGTAAATGTTTTCCTCTGTGTTTTCTAAGAGCACTGCATGAGGGAAGCACAATGAGCACTCACTGTGACCCTCTTGCTTATGTCAGCAACATAACTAATGCTTGTAGAACGAGAGAATACTTATATCATGCGATGTTGCCAAAGGCTGCTAGAAATAATTATAAACTATATATATATATATATATATATATATGAATGATTGGTCTGTACACCTCCAGTGTACAAAAAGGTCAATGTTTTTAATGCATGTTTTTATGCCTAATCAGTTAGGGAAACAAACAAGGACAGCATTCTGGTCATAAAATGGTTTTCAAATATCACATCTTGAGTCTTAGAACGTTCAAAATTAGATTTAAAAAAAACATATAAATTATTCATTTGACAGTAAAAACACAAAGGAAACGTCAGCAAATAAACTTGGAGGATGGGGCCAGTTCCAAACTGTTTTTTTTTTTGTTGTTTTTTAATTCTGGGAAAAAAAGTTTTTCTGGGAAATTGTTTATTTAGAGATAAAAATAAATTCAATTAAAATTATTTTCAATGTACCTTAGCAACATTACAAATAATATTTAGAAATATGTTGTTAAGGATATTGCGTGTACTTTAAATCATAACATTACTAGAAATCGAAAAACTAGAAAAAGCCAGAACCCCATTTATATGGATAATGAATAAAACATTTGTAAAATGCCAATACAAATAAAGCACTAACAACTGAAAATATAGAGTTTTCTAATGCATGTTTTAGTTTACAGACTATTGCATACAGTGAACTTAACATTGCATAGCTACGTCCTCCACACCGCTATCTGAGTAGAGAACATTACAGCAGTATGGGGTGAGGACTCTCTGCCCTGGCCTGCTGGTCGCATCATGGAGCCCAGCTTCACTCATGTGCTAATTAGACCTATCCATTCTTCTCTCTCTATGTCTGCATGCCACGTCCACACATAATGAGCTCTCCTCTGAAATATTCATGTAATTAACAATGCTCTCATTAACTCTAGAAATTAAAAGCAATTAGAAAAACTCAGGTTTAGAAAATCAAGGGAAGGGAGGGGACCAACGGGGCAGTCATGACCGAAACGCTGAAAAAAAAAACAGGGGGCACCCGTCATAGATATCCATCCAGCGCATGTTCACATTGAAAAAAAAATGGAGCAAACATTGTAGATGGACACAAAAACACTGTCAATGTGAACAGCATCTAGGAAGGCAGGTGCCAGGTAGGAGTAGGCAGCAATGCAGCTCACTATGTTTTGATCATAGCTGAGCTATGTTGGCAATATCACCTCCCTGTGGGCAGGAATGCTATTCAGATACTCTATCTGCAAAGGACATATTAATTAATGTAAGTGATAGTAGATCAATAATTAAAACACAAGTGTGTGTGCCACTGCAACCACTACCTATCAGAATGTTTCTAGATGTGGCTTGTGTTAGGGAGATGGCACACAATGCATTTATTATCACAGATCAGACATCTCCGACTTGCAACACAACAATAACATTGAGCTCCCTTGGCATGTTTTTGGCATGTCATTGGGTTAAACTAAAGCAAACTGACATGCCTGACAATGTTATTGGTTTGAATTGAATATAAATGGCAGTTATACCTCTGCATCACTCATTTGGATGAAAAATCTGCTGTGTTTTTACAGTGTGCATTTTTAAGGGTTTTTACTACAGAATTTCTGTGTTTTCTTTCCAGTTGTTTGTAATGATTGGATTAGTATAAAAATAAGTAAATAATTCAGAGTCCATTGCTAACCTCATCTCATATTCAACCTACATTTATGTTAGTTCATAATGCATTAATTAATGTTAATTAATACACTCTTGTCGTAAAGTGTTATCAAATGATTCATGCCGATTTGCGAATTCAACCAACTAAAAAGAACAGACTCAAAATAAAAATGTACTCACAAATCGGACAACACATTGTCTTGAAAGCAAGTTTTCCTCTACACAAGAACAATATCTGATATTGAAGGAAATGTGATTTTACACTAAAGAAATATAAAATCCTGTACATTTTGATGTCTTTTCCATGACCTTGCAAGTTGTTTATGATAACTAGATTTTTGTTTAAATCATTAAGATCATTAAGAGAGTTTGAATTCACCAGTTCATTGAAAAAAGCCAACAAAAAGGAATGAATCACTTAGCCAACAAAAAGGAATGAATCACTTACAAATCAGGCATCACTATGGCTTAACTCTACACAAGAGCAATAGACTGTCTTCAGAGTAGTGTCATCTTTGATTTTTAACGAGACTGAAAACAAGGCTCTGTGGGATGGACTTACCGTCTGTTTAATTGCATCCACTGTAAAAACTGCTTAACGGTCCTTGATCACATCGAACTTCCCACAACTCATGTTTTTCTAGTGTTTTCTGTCAAAATATGTTTTTTTCAACGTTTCCTCAGTGGAATGATCCAAAACACTTTAAACAGCAGTAAAACCCATAAAAGAGACTGTAAGTCTCTACCTCAGAGCCTCATTGCCATTCCCTTAAAAAAATGGAGCTACTGTAAATAAGGTCCATCTCTAGCCGATTATATATTTTTGAGAAACAAAACAAGAAAAATGCATATTCACTGTAAGTTTCCATGATCTTTCCACACCTGGAAATAACACTTTTAAAATTCTCTGATATTTCTAGGTTTTCCATGACCTTGGGCACCCTAAATTTAATAACATAACTTTTGACCTTTGATGTATATTTTTGTTGTATACATGTGGTGCCCTACCCCAGCCCAGGCACAGGAAGCGCTTGCGAATGAGGCGTGATCTCATCTTTCCAATCACGGCCAGGTAGGACTGCCATGCCTCTGTCAGTACCCAGCAGAATGAGGCAAGAAAAAAGAAGTGCAAAAAGGCAGCAGTCACAGTGCACAGCCCCTAGAGAGAAAGGAAAAGAGAGAAAGAAACAGAGAGAAATTGGGATTAAGAAATGAGAACAGAAAGGTGAGAAAATGGTACAAGGGCAGTAGAGGCGCAAGAAGATAGAAAGAGAACGAGGGAGAGAGAGAGAGAGAGAGAGAGAGAGAGAGAGAGAGAGAGAGGAGAAATAAAGTGATTGAGAGAAGTGTAAAAGAGCTGCAGACATTAACGAAAGTCCACTGAGTGTGAAAATTAGCTGGATCAGCGCATTCCATCCTGTTTTTTTTGGCATATGGCCCACCTAAATGGAGTGAACAGACTTCAAAAATGGGTTAGTTACAGGTTGAATTCTGAGGAACATGGCGGACTGGAATTAAAGTATGATTTACTGTAAGCGGCAAACGAAAATAAGAAGCGGTTCACTGACTATCTTACCAAGAGGTTTTATACAATAATGAGGTGCATATTATAATGCTAAGTACTGTCTCACTCAGCAAATGAGAAAGATTCTGCACCATTTATGGTTCCGAAATGAGGCTTATCTGTACTTCTCTCAAACTAATGCCGAATACTAGAGTTTAGTGAAATATTAAGGCTGCAATGAGCGGAAAGTGCTCCAAGCATCAGTTTGAATGGTTTTTCTTTGGGAGTCTTTGCTTCCTTTGTAGCTCTGAGCAACAGCTTGAGTTTGAATGGTAGCACTTATTTCTATGGTGCTTCTGTAGTCTATCTCACTCTCTCTCAATGTGACTGACATGCCTGACACAAAGCTGACCCTCCAGCGGCTTCTACACGTCCGTCTGCCTGAAAATGTGCCTACGATTTGATCTTTCTTAAATATTTATTGTTGCCACTTATGGTGTCATTACAGCCTGGAGAATGTACAAACAACAGTCACCTGTATCAGAGAAACTACTGTCTCGTGGGATTCCGGGAGGTGGCATTGCCCTCATGTATGGAGGTTTGAGCATGTTTGTCTTGTAGTTGTATGTTTTTTTAATAATAAATTTTATCATTATTATTATTATTATTATTATTATTATTATTATTATTATTATTATTATCTCTCATAAACAGGAATAGCCAAACACATGTGTGCACATACTTACCTTACTGAGAGTTTGGGACTGTCCTACCAGTATGAGCACATTGGAGGCCAAAATGGACATGCAGAAGTTCACCAAGATGATGGACCTCTCTGAACGGATATACCTGTGAATGAAAAAATAAATACATAAATAAACAAAGTACATATACTGTATACAGTATGGTTCATAAGTCTAAGTCCACATTGAAAATCTGGGATTCAAATTTGAATTTCGAAATCTATTTTTATTTCAAAGACAATGCCCTTGAATCTTCAGATGTACTAGAAACAATGAACTAGAAAAAAAAGGATAGCAGAAGATAATTATTAAATAACTAGATACTATAAGAGCAGAGCCAAAATGTCTGAGAGCACTTTGGATTTTTTTCCTTTTTATTTAAACCTGGAAATAAACTAAATATTTTTAATTTTACAAATTATAGATCTATCTAATCTAAAATCTAAAAAGCTAATTCTGAATGTTGACCTTGCTGACTCCTTGGATTTCCTTGCTTCCACTGAAACATACAAGATTCTCTTTGGAACATTCTCAAATCATGCTGCGATAACATGGATCATCAGGTTGTGTATAAACATGTGGAGTCTTTGCCAGCTTGAGTGCATGTGTTCATTAAAGAAAAAGGGATGGTATTAATAAATTCCATTCAAGTAATTTTTTTTTATTTAACTTCTCACTAAGAATGGCTTGTTCATTATACAATTTCTAATGCAAAATAAATAAACAAGAAACATGTACTAAATGTACCCACTGTAGAGGACTTATACAACATAATTTGTAGTGCAGTTATGACAATATGGTGATTTCTGAGAACTGATATGCAAGTTTTTGTCATTGTCCGGGATCCATTTATCAACCAAAGCAGGCAGAATATTCTTTTTTAAGCTACATTGAACAGTAACAATTTAAGCAGCATCTCTGATGACCTGCAGATGAACCACAAAAAGGCTTCTTACACACAAATGTCAGTGAACAAAATGCCCTCATCTGCTATGTCAGCTCTTGCCAACTTTACCCATGAGGACAATGGCAGTGTCCTCTGGATCAATGGTCTGAGAGATAGGGGATGCAAGTGATAAGTGTGACTTTTTGATGGTGTGACAGCTAAGCTGAGAGAGAGGAAGTACAAGTAGTGGAGAAAAATATCGGAATGCAGGATCCACCATCTGCGTGGGATTCATGTGATGGGGGTGGACATTATTTACTGTGTGATGGATGTGTAATGCAAACTGCAGTCATATATCATTTATATAAATATTAAAAAGCACTTAAGCAAACACAAAAACTATCCATATAATGTCAAAAGTATTTGGGCACTTGTCACACTTAAAAATGTATGAATGTCATTGCATTAGATAATAATCTATCAAACCAAGTGGCAATTTTTAAGCAACATTCAACACTTTTCACAATTCATTTTTTTATTATACATTTTTTAAATGGAGGAACATGTCCAAACACATTTCTTTTCTTTTTTTTATAGTGTTCGACATAAGTCAAATGGGTTTGGAACAGCATAAGGGTGTACACTTTGAAACTGTAGTTTGACAAGCTACCATCTATTTAAGCTACAGTCAAGCTACTCTTTTGAAAAGTAGTTAGCTACACTACAAGTTACTGTCCAAAAACAGCTAGCCACATTGAAGCTACTTAATGAGGCAATATATATATTTTTTTATGTTAGTATCAAACAAATAATATTGACATTTATTAATTAATGTAAAATCCAAAAAAAGTGGCTGGATGGTCATCCTAGATCAGGGGTCGGAAACCTATGGGTCACGAGCCACAAGTGGCTCTTTGTTAAAAATGAAGTGGCTCGCCAGGTGTCTCAACATTCACCAACATATGATCGTTTAAAACTTTCTAGAGATAATTTTCTTGGAGAAAGTGCGATTGCAAAGCTTGAAGTCATGACACTGTTTTGATTTCCTTTCTCTCTAATTTGTCATACAGCCTACTCCTGGTGAACAAGGTTTGAAATGAACACCCACCAAATGCGGATTTTTCATGCAGAGTATTTTTGTTAAGAATGCTGACGAGGGCAGACGAGGAGTGAGGATCTAGGTACAGCTCTTTACTAAATAAACAAGACAACACGGAATAAATCAAAACACAGGGAACAAACAAAACATCCACGAGGGGATAACAAAATGTAAACACTAGAAATAACCATGGCAGGAACACAGTCAAAGACACCATAACATACATTTGACATTCAACAATCGACAAGGAACGGGGAACAAACAGGGTTTAAATACACAGACACAGGATGATCATAAACGACAATCAGGTGCGAACAATGACAGAGTGATGAGGGCCGGGAATCATGGGAAATGTTGTGCAACTTGGGGCAGACAACAGGGGATCGTGACAATTTTACTAATGTACCAGCCACTGTGGAAGGCGACCAGTAAGACTTCTCGGAGTGATATATTACAAGAAATTAGCATTGTCAACCAAAGCATGTCTGACCATATAATCGGATATCACGATAGTTTATATGCGATTATTATTAAAATATTTTTTACATATCACTCAGCCAAGTTACATTTTTCATGAACAATTGTAAAATTGTATGGAGACCCGTACAAACGCATACACCATGTTGCAAAATATGACCTATTATTTTTGCATATTTGTTTGTTTTTGAGTAGTCTATGTGCAACATTTTATTTTATTGAAAAACTTTGTTTTTGAAAATAGTAAATTATTAGTTTGTGGTATAGCTCTTCCGAACAAATGTATCAACCACAAATAAAAAAATTGGCTCCTTAGTGAAAAAGTTGCAAAATTGTTGCATAATAAAACATGCCATAAATGATTTCTTTTCACAATCATTTTATTTATTTTATATGAAAATAATTCTTATATTATAATAATATAAACAGTATATTTATAAATATAATAATAATAATTCACTCGCTGATCCCAATAGCGCACAGATGATGAGAAGCTAAATAAACATAGTTAGAACAGAAACAAAATCCCTCAAAAGGCAATAAAATCTTTTTTGAATAATTGCATTAAAAATAGTAAAGGTAAATATGCTGTTGTGTGATCTATTAAGAACAAAGTGTCCGAAACATTCTTTGTTTCATAGAAGAATGAAATGGTGTTCTTTTATCATTTTCAGATTTACCTGCCCCTGTACGTCTTGTAAAGGTAAACAAAATGTGGTTGCTTGCTTGACATAACATCAGACAATCTCTTTTTATACAAGAGAGCTGTAATAAGCTCTCAACAGATGTGGGTAATTCACTATTTTTGTTTGTGATCTACCATTACAAAAGAAGAAGGCGACACTGCCTGATTCTGATCAGCAGACAGAAATATGCTGCCAGATCGTCAGACTTTTGCAGATAAAAGTTTGTCTTCTATGCAGTAAGGAAGACTATTAGTTACAATCTGACCAACATGATGTAGCTTGTGGTCACACTATACTGTTACTTGCTGGAAAACGTAGTTAGCTACTGGAAACGCTACTCTGTTTTAAAAGCAGCTGAGCTACTGTCAAGCTACTGAAAAATGTAGTTAAGTTAGTAACTTCGCTAAATGTAGTTAGCTACTCCCCAACACTGAATATCCCTTTAAATGTGATGAACAACATCTGAGGTTACTCTGCTGGGACACTGACTGGCTGAGTCTAGATGGCTAAAAGCAAATTGCAGGAATGAAAAAGAAGTTAGTTAGAGATAAAATCTAGGATCATTTGTATCTAGAATTTGCTTGGTTTCATATTTTGCTGTCTTTAAATGCTTTTTTGGGGAACTATATATACACAGAGATCCATAACATTTTCTTTTTTCACTTCATTGATCTTGGAACATCTTGAAGAATGGAGAACGTTCTGAGTTATTCTTTTAAAGAAACAAATACTTGTCCAAGCCATTGCCGGCAATTTCTGGACGTGGTGTTAGCCAGTCATGTGACTTTCCCAGGCCATCTGCCACACAGTGCTGTTAGCAGCCACACTAGCCTTCACTTCCACTCTCCACATAATCCTGTCCTGCTACAGGTGGCTCCCGCCGTCCCTCATTTGTTCCCAATTATTGCTAATTGCAGTTTTGGCCAACTGTGGATCTACCACATGCCAGATGCTCATTCTACTCCAGTCTGGGCAAGACCACGTGGGATGCTGCAGCCTGAAAACCCTAATCTTTAAGGTGTAAGCATGCCTGTGAGAGTGCCGGGCAGTGAACTAGGGGAATGGGACAACAATAGTGCACTAATATCCTATTAGGAATGGAGGACAGCAGAACCTGAAAGCTACATTCAAAAAAGCACTGCAAGTATGTGCTGTGTTGTTGGCTGTGGGTCAGTTGGGGGTATATTGTTAAACTCACCTCCAGAAGGCAGCATAAATAAGCAGTAGAATGAATAGAGCCATGCAGGATATGCCACAGCCCACCATGAGGGGCACAGATGGCATACTGGAGGGCCCCATACCCTGCAAATGAGGGAGAGAGAAAGAGAAGAAATAAAGAAAATGAATGTGGAATGTTATAATATAATCAAGGGGAAATGTGCAGTCAGCCAATCTTTATTGAAAATTAACATTGGGGGGTCTTGCATCACCCTGAAGGGGCTATACTTTGCTATAATGACTGGCTGACTATGTATTATCTACTTATTACATGGCTACTTACCAGATAAATAAATAAATTAACATGGAATATTCTTTGGAATTTAAATTACTGTATTATGTCAAAAGAAAGAGACTTTATTATGTCTATATCAGGAATTCCAGAAAGCCTTGTAATAGAGAACAAAAGTGCCTGCCCACTGTTTCAGCCATCTTGGTTCCAAAGCATTTTTCCCATACATTTTTTTTTTTTCCATAGGGATTTCATAAAATCCTTCATAAAAGAGCTATAAGACATGAACCAAACCTACCGGCTCTTAGGTGAATCTCAAGCATTACAAACTTTGATTTGAATCAGAGAAGTATTAAAATCAGTAAAAATAAAAATAAAAATGGTATTAAGTAAAAGACTGTGTACTTAACGTCTTCCATGAGGGAATGAACGGCAATCCCAAATTGTAAATTATGTATTCAAGTTAAAAATTATGAAAAACATAAAAATATTGATTTAAAGTAGTTTTTACAAGTATAAAATCATTATATTTAAACTATACAGCAAAATATTTAGATCTATACACATTTACAAGCAGTTTGAGAGAGTAGGGTGACCGACTCGATTTTACCATTCACAATACGTCATGGGAGTGTGCGGTCGCTGATCAGCTCTCTACCTCATCGGTAGTGCAGTTCTTCCACAGGAATTCCTCTGTTAAACATAACTTATTAAAAATTAAGTTGAAATAACGCAAACTGATGGCTTCAGTAGAAGCATTTATCATCGATTACCAACCTCTGAGCTAATGGTAAGTCTTTACAGGTTTCTAAGTTATCGTTAATAATCAATTTTCCTATGAAAAAATAAATAAAATAAAAAAAATGAGCCAGACTGTTTTGCTCTATAATATGATATTTGATTTACCAAGATGTGCATACAAATATCAAAAGAGAAACTGGTCTCTAAACACTTAAAAAAACAGCTTTACAGGAAAGAGGAACAGGGGAGGAAAAGGATAAGGAGTAAACAAAAAAACTATTCTGGAGGGTTGTAGAGAGAGATGATTGTGAGAGGATTACATTTGGCTCAGGTTAAAGCAAAAGGCCAAGGGTCTTCTTTCCAAATAGCCTTATGGCCTTCATTTGTACTCTATTCTCTCATTCTCATTTTTTTCTTCCCCATCTGGTCAGAGCTAGATTTTGGTCTTAAACTGGACATTCCATCCCCATCAGCTCTTTGACACTTTCGAGGCCCTTTGCCCCACCTTTTTAAGCATCTCTGCTGAGAGAAGGGTTACTGCAGATTAACTCAAGCCTCATGTTTCTGGATTACCCCTACTAGTCCCTAGTTATAGTTCTGTGTAACCTCATATTACTGCTCGGATAAGAGTTCAATATCATGCTATATGCACAAGCGCAACAAAAATACTATTTTGCATGGCTTCCACTCAAAGACATTAATTAATTAATCGGTATCACATAGAAACCAATTGGCTGGCATGAATATCCCTGTCTATGGAGAGGTGTTGATCTCCATGTCATTCAACTTCCTGTCCAATCTTGAAATAAGTATTGTATTAAATGCAATATATATATATATATATATATATATATATATATATATCAATGACATTTTAATAGACCTGGCTCAGTGCTAAACCAGCATATTTAGCACCTGGTTGAATTGGATTGCACACAGGTTTTTGCGCTGAAATAACGCATGCAAAAGTGGCACAACTGTTTAGAGAATTTTCCCCTTTGAGGTTTGTGTCTTAGTCTACCTATTAAGCCAGTCCAGTATGAGGATCCAGAAAAATTACATCTTCACTGGACCTGTTACAGCATGATATTAACAGCAGGGGATCTAATCACTCAGGCGCCATTGTGTTAATGGGCAACATCACCAGCCCTTCACAGAACATCATTATAGAGGATGTGAACACTACCAGTCTGTAATCATTAATACAGGACACAGTATTTTTTCTTTGAAACTACAAAAATAACAGGCCTCTTGAAACATCAGAGAATGGTCTGGGAGAGAGAAATCTGTACTGCTTGATTTGATCGTATAATTTGTAATTGTAACTACCCTACAATATTTTGTGCACATTGACAGGGGTGCAAATTCAAAAGAGTGTCCATCACCAAACGGAATTGAAAAAATACAGTTTAATCACTGTCCAGAAGACCCTCCCTGTCTTCTATTGGTAGCACAAAGCTTAATTCTGCCACAAACTCACGCCACTGAGCGACAGGTAACAAACCACAGTAAAAAAATACAATAAAAAAATACAATTACTTATACAGTGTGTGTGTATATATATATATATATAC
This sequence comes from Xyrauchen texanus, assembly GCF_025860055.1. Classification (NCBI taxonomy): domain Eukaryota; kingdom Metazoa; phylum Chordata; class Actinopteri; order Cypriniformes; family Catostomidae; genus Xyrauchen; species Xyrauchen texanus. The sequence continues at coordinate 27,506,109 of NC_068285.1, read as the reverse complement.
ACACACACACACACACACACACACAACTGCATCTCAAAAAATTTGAACATTGTGGAAAAGCTTTTCTGTAATTTTTTTCAAAACTTTCATATATTCTAGATTCATTACACATAAAGTGAAATATTTCAAGCTTTTTTTGTTGTAATCTTGATGATAATGGCTTACAGCTCATGGAAAATGTATTATCTAAATATATTAGAATAAAGAATTTATAATACAGAAATGTCAACCTTCTGAAAAGTATGTTAATTTATGCACTCAATACTTGGTCAGGGCTCCTTTTGCACGAATTATTGCAAATAAGTATTGCTCAGTGGTCCAAAGTACTCCTTTCAGATGAAAAAACATTTTGCATTAAATTTGGAAATCAAGGTCCCAGAGTCTGGAGGAAGAGTGGTAATGCACAGAATCCAAGTTGCTTCAAGTCCAGTGTGTAGTTTCCACAGTCAGTGATGATTTGGGGTGCCAAGTCATCCACTGGTATTGGTCCACTGTGTTTTTTCAAGTCGAGAGTCAATGCTGCCGTCTACCAGGAGATTTTAGAGCACTTCATACTTCTATCTGCTGACAAGCTTTATGGAGATGCTGATTTCCTTTTGCAGCAGGAATTGGCACCTGCCCACAGTGCCAAAACTACTAGTAACTGGTTTGCTGACCATGGTATTACTGTGCTTGATTGGCCAGCCAACTCGCCTGACCTGAACCCCATAGAGAATCTATGTAATCTATGTCAATTGTCAAGAGGAAAATGAGAGATACCAGACCCAAAAATACAGATGAGTTGAAGGCCGCTATCAAATGATGCAGTAATTTGTGCAAAAGGGGCCCCGACCAAGTATTGAGTGCATTAATTTACATAATTTTCAGAAGGTCGACATTTCTGTATTATAAAATCTATATTCCAATATTTTGTGATACTGGATTTTTGATTTCCATGAGCTGTACGGCGTAATAATCAAGATTACAACAAAAAAAGGCTTGAAATATTTCTCTTTAAGTTTAATGAATGTAGAATATATGAAAGTTCCACTTTTTTAATAAAATTACAGGAAACAACTTTTCCACGATATTAAATTTTTTTTGTACCTGTGTGTGTATATATATGGTATGAAAGACTAATTGATTGACATTAGCTTTAAAGTCATGAAAAGTTACTTTTCAAACATTTAGCCTTTCATTCTGAAAATGGTACCGAAATCACTTAAACACACATTTGTAAAAAACAAAAACCACAACATTGTTTGATAAAAATTAAACTGAAAACATTTCATTTTAAATTTAATCCATCCGAACATATTCTGTGAATCCTAAACTAGGTGGGGATTAGCGGCACATCATTGTAATTGGTCAGGTATTCTTAAATGGTCTGCAGTTATATAGTGCCTTTTTAAGCTTTAACGGTATTCAAAGCACTTTACACTGCATCTCATTCACCCATTCACACACCAATGGCAGCAGAGCTGCTATGTAAGGTGCTAGCCTACCATTGGGAGCAACTTGGGGTTCAGTGTCTTGCCCAAGGACACTTCGGCAGGTGTAATCGTGTGGGCCGGGATTCAAACCTGTGATTAGTGGCCGACCCACTCTACCAACTGAGCCACAGCTGCCCCATCTAATAACATGATATATTTTAAACTCTTAACAGTGCAAGTAACCCCAGATTAAATTTAGGACAGTGCATAATTCATAAAAATATATTAACTGTAAAAAATAAATCATGATTTTTCCATTTTAATAATTTCCATGACGTTTCCAGGCCTGAAATCACAATTTAAAAATGATCTGATATTTCCAGGTTTTCCATGACCATGGGAACGCTGTATAAAAATTATGATCTGATTGAAGCAGAATATAGATTGCACACATGAGAACAGAAGATAACTCTCTGTAGAGATGTTGATATTTAACAGTGAGAAATTCCAGATTGGGACCACAACATCTCTTCTCATTTTTTTTTCATATTAATGCTTAACCTTTCTATCAGTTTGCCAATCTGATTCTTCACGGACTGTGCTGACGTTTTTTCCCATATTTCCTGTGCTTTTGATTTTGAGTTCCGGTTTTGTGGAAATCTGCAGACACATTGTGGTGTAGCCTCTCTGCGTCACTCCGTGCCACTTCTTGCTTCTCACTTCATCTGAATATACATACTATTCTGCCACAAAGTATGCAAAAAGCAGTACTCCAAATGAGAGGATATCTGAATACACAGGTCGTAAGACATTTCCAACATGGCGAGTGTAGTATGTTTTTGAAAGTATTTCCCATATACTTTCATCCCTACAGAATGTACTTCATCAAATGTTGAGAAGATCGAATTCAGTACACACTATAGAATTATGGGTATGCATATTAGCAGCCACTAAAAATAATAATTCACCTATAAATTCAAGTTCTTTAAGCATTTACTCACCCTCATTTTAATTCGAATCCATGTGAATTTCTTTCTTCAGTGGAACTCAAAAAGAGATGTAAGGCAGTATTTTAGTCTTAGTCACCATTAAAAATAAAATAAAAAAGGGAAAAAATGCCATATGAGTTTGAAACAACTTGAGGATGAGTGCTGCAAGTGATGACATAATTTTCATTTTTATGTGAACTGTCCCTTTAACCCCAGGTTGCTATAGAAATGCTCTCCCTGTCATGATGTTGATTCTAAGAATCTTTCTTAAAACATTACTGATGTCTATAGTTCACAGTCTTGCAGCAATCAATTTGTTCCTCCATCCAGCATTCATTTGGATGCATTCTTCCACTTGATATTCTTGGCAGGAGAACCACAGTCATGTAGCAATTTTTGATAGTGGTGTGGTAGTAATCAAGAGTATTCTTACTAGGTGGGAGACATGCTGGTAATATTTCTGAAGAACTGTCCGCAGGTTGGCATGATTAAAGTCTCCCACAATCAGGAATACAGCATCAGGGTACTGTAGGTACTTTCATAAGTTTTAATAGTGGTATATAGTTCACAGAGTGCCTTTTCCTGAACTGATTTGGCCAAAATATAAATTACATTCCATATATGATGACAGATTGAATTCTCTCCGTAGAAAAGTAGTCATTTAATAGTGAGATATTCCAAGCTGGGACAACAAAATCTCTTCAGATTGTATATATATATATATATATATATATATATATATATATATATATATATTAAAACACCAAGAATTCATCACAAAACATATGCAAACAAAATTTTTCCTTAGCCTCTAAAATAGAGTAATCTGTACAATCCATCGAGCTTCATAGCCGAGTCAGTTGGGACACCAATCTTTGATGTCCAGCTGAGAATTTAACCCATTTGACAGTTTGTTTATCTCATTCTCCATGGACTGCGTTTGGAGTTGTTTGGTCCATAAGCTGAGGCATCCAACATAGAGATTTGTGGATGACCAATAGTATTTTTGACGAAACGATAACTAAGGTGGTGGAAAAGGCCAATAACTAAACTTGGGATAGATGCCTTTTTGAAGCATTGATTTTACTGATGATTTACGTTCTATATTTTTTCTGAATTAAATAGGGCTACTTGCTGCCAAATTACTGCTGCAATGTAACCATTAAATATACTGCAAAGTTTTACCAGTATTCGTCGGAATCTTGTGAGGTTCAAGAGTAGATAGTAAGAACGATGCCCTCTGCCTTCTCTAGCTGTGTACACACAATAGTCTTTGTCTCTTCATACATATTTTTCAACATAAATTTAGTAATGTTTGGGCGGTAGGGTAAGGCTGGTTTAATTGTCATTAAAATGTTTTGGAAAAGGGGACTATCCACAACGTTAAGCAATAGCATATCTCCTACTAAATTTGCGACCCAATTTTAAACTACTTGTTCTATGTCAAATCAATTGTTAATTTTTTTCCCAGGGTTCAAAGCTTCCACAATTGTAGGTTGTACATGTTTATTGACTTTCACTGCACATCCGTGCCATTAGCCATTATATCTGTTCATCTTAACCTATTTTGCACTTTCTCCAGCTCTCCAACCTAACATAATATTACCCACAACAAACCACCATGCGAAACACCATCTGCACAAATGTAGGTGTGACAGAGTAAAGCCTTCTCTGCTGGCCTAACATGCCTAATAAATAAATATTATTGTCATCCTTTCATTCTCACTCACCTTTTTGCCTATGTATTTTCAATCGCTATCCAATCAAAATGTATTCCTTGATGCTAACAAGCGAAGCGTGATGGCTGTTTTACAAATCACATGTTTGAAACCAAGCACATCAGCCGAAGCAGCATGTGAGTCTGTTTCACCCCTTAAGAATTTCTCCCCCCATGTTTATTTAATCTTTTCAACATAATAAAAAAATATACAAAAAGTCCAGTGCCTTACAAACTACACGGATGGGTATAATCACTTTTGACAATGTTTCTTTTTACAAAGGAAAAATGTTGGTACAAATTTACAATAATTACACAACGAGTGAAGTTCAATGTCAAACTCTATTTATCAAGAAGTCCATTCCAGAATTGCAGATCTGGTCAAAGATATCTGCTTTATCATTTAAATAAAAGCTTATACTTTCTAAATGTAATATGTTTCCCATTTCTCTCATCCACATTTCATATGTTGGTATTTCCTCTGATTTCCACATAGTTAAAATAATTATTTTTGCAATGACCATGCCAAAAGGTAAAGCTTGCTTATATTTCTGTATATAATGGACTTGTTCCTTCTTAAGATAGCTACAATGGGGTTTGGTTCAAGGTTCTTTATTTATTAAAAGCTTCAGAGAAACACTGAAAAATATTTGACCAATATGTACACAGCTTGTTGCATGACCAAAAACAGTGAGCTAGTGTACCTTCTATTATGTTACATTGGTTACAAAATGGGGACACCTCTGGGGCAATACTATGGATCTTAAATTTAGATTAGTACAGCCGATGCAGTGTTTTGAACTGTATCAAGTTGTGTCAAAGTTTTACTGAACAGTTATGTACAGTATATTGTTTAACATTCCTCCCAAAGGTCATCATCTATCTCTAATTCTAACTCTTTGGTTCAATCCTCCATATGTGAAATTGTGTCAGTAGATATGTGCGTTTGCAATACCTTATAAAAGTAAGACACTGCTCCCTGGCATAATGGATTAAATCTGTCCATGCGTTCAAGTGTTTCATGTTTACACATAGTCCTAAAATTAGGCATGTGTTTTCTAACCTAATCCTGAATTTGCAAATACCTAAAGTAACTCAATGTAGGAATAGGAGTGGAGGAAAATACACCATCAGTGTATAATGCTCCCACATCACAATCCCTTTCTCTTTCCACGTCAAGAAAACGTTGTCATTCAAACCAGGAATAAATGCAAGATATTGGACTAACAGTATAAGTTCCTAGGGCCTTTACAAAGAACTTAATTGTTTCCATATTCTCAGTGAGTTGCCAATAATAACACTATCACTGATTTATTTACTTTAATTAGGCTATTCAGGAGGGCAAGAAGTGAAGTCTTGTTACAATGGAAAGCCAAGCAGGACAAGAATTTGATTCCTTAAAAGGGCCCATTTTCTGCCATGAATTTTTTTTTAAATGTGCTGCCCAATAATAAGTTTTAAAGTTTGGTAGGTTAAAGCCCCAACCTCCTTTGATTTAGATAAATGATTTTTTTTAGAGATGTGTACTGCTTTGTAGTCCCACAGAAAGGGTACAATTATTGAATCTAATTGTTAAAATATGACTGAAAAAGGTAGAGAAATTGTAGCAGAAGAATCATTTTAATGGTGATGATTCGTCCAGCTAAATATATGGGAAGGTTTTCCAGAATTCTATGTTGCATTTCAATTTCTCAATTTTATTTAGCCAATTGGTCATCAACAAATCTCCAGCATTTTTTATTGTCTCTCCAATATAGATAAAACTACTATATGCTTTCTTGAAAGGCATGGTTTGCAGATAATGCTAAATAATATTCAATGTAATTGGCATTATCTCACCCTTTTCCCAATATATAGTGACACCTGAGAATGAGCCAAATGTTCTAATCATCAACAGAATTGAAGGTATGGATGTTCGAGGACTGGAAATGAATGAGTTGATGTGCGGTGCCCTTTACAACAACAGGGGCAATGCTCATACTCTGTCTAATACTCAGCGAAGGAGCTTCAATAAGAATTTAAAAAAGAAATGGAGAAAGGGGGCAACCATGTTGGGTTCCTCTGTGCACAGCAAAAGAAGGAGAGCTATTCCAAATGGTAATGACAGTGACAACAGGATCTGAGTATATTACCTCAATACATTTTTTAAAGGAGATTCCGAACCCAAATTGTTCCAGGGTTGCCAACATATATGTCCACTCCACCTGGATGAAAGCCATTTAAAGAGATGATAGCTGACTCTGCTGTGTGCTTGCTATATAATATATTAAATAGGCATTGAAGATTAAAAAAATAATTGTCTCCCTGGCATAAAACATATCTGGTCTGAATGCACGTACAAATATACTTTTTCAACTGTTCAGCTAGGATCTTGCTAATTATTTTAGTTTCAATGGGCAACAAATAAATCGGACGATACAATGACACCAACATAGGGTAGCAACCTAGTTTTGTGATCAATGTTACATCAGCCTTCTATAATGAAGCAGGTAGTCTAGAATTTATTTTTTACTTTTATTTTTTTATGAAAAGGGACATTTCATAAAAACATTTTTTATATACATTTCTATTTTGAAACCATCTGGACCCAGAACTTTATTATTGGGACAAAAGTAAATGGCTGAGATGATCCCTCCAAGTCTCCTCCAAGTAAATATCAGCGTCTAACACCTCCACAGCCTCATCCGAGAGCTTGGGAAAGTGGTTACTGATCTCAGGTTCCATTTTACATTGCATCTGATAAACCTCAGCAAAAAAATGTATTTATTTGGGGTTTGTCAGTACTACACCATGATCTAAAACTAGGTATAGCCCTTGAAGCTTGAATCTGTTTTAATTGTCGAGACAATAACTTGTGGAATTTTTCACCAAATTCAAATTGCTTTTGTCTAATTTGTGAGAGTAAATTTATGACATTTTTGGAAGTTATCACAATATATTAATATTTCAAAGTAATAATCTTATTTAACAATTCTTTCATTTGATTTTCTTTTTTTATTTATTTTCCAAAATTGTTAGTTGATTTTCTATTTCTCCCTGCCTGCTTATGGCTTGTTACTTTGTATGAGATTATATGTCCTCTGAGGAAAGATTTAAGGGTTTCCCAGAGTGTAGAGTCCTGAAAATTATTGATAACTAAGGTAGTTTTAAATACATTAATTTATGTAATCTAACACAGAATCCAGGACACAGTTGAAATCGCCAACAATAAACACTTTTGATTCAGACAGATTGTGTATGGTTTTAAAAACTGTTTGGGAAAACACAGGATTATCTAAGTTTGGGCTATATAAGTTTACAAGCATCACCATTTTGTTGTCTAATTTCCCATGCACCATTACATATCTTCCATTCTGATCATAAATCGTCTGGATGTATACGAATGGCACATTATTAAAAATTAGAATGGCAACCTAGTGTGCTTTAACATTGAAATTTGATTGATACACCTGCAAAGACCAAGTTGGGTGGAGCAGTTTGACTGCGGTTTTCTTCATATGTGCCTCCTGAAGGAAAAATATATCTGCCTTTAGTGATCTTAATTGTGCATACACCTTCCCCCATTTCACCGGGTTATTTAATCCCTGTATATTCCAGCTGATTATTCATACTACTCCATCACCGTGTTTATGTGAATCAACTGACATAAGATACCATCACCAATAATGATGACCATTGCCAAACTGTGTTATCAAAGAAGCATGGAAAGAGAACATTATGATACACTGAAACCCCCCAAAAAACATATTAAACCCTCCCCTGGTCCCACTACTAACACCTTGTATCCATCACAGAACCAGGAATCTAACTATAACACTAGCGACAAAAAAAATTGTGTAAGCTTGCATACTTTCATCAAACCGAAATGTCCATCACCACTCCCCTTGAATTATTGACAAATTATTTTCAACAGTCTGCACCAAAAAATTATTGAAATCCCACTAATTTTCATAGTGTCATGTCAGATCTGACACACATGAATCCAGGGCATACTCCACGACATCTAAACCGAATCCTCACTTTGCTCAGTGATCCGCTTCGATACCCAATCCTTCACTATTTGGCTGAGTAAGTCATTTGCTTTAGATTTGTGTGTCAAAGGCATTGGTCTGATCTCCAAAGGTGACAATAAATCTGTCTGGGTGCCGAAATCCGTATATCTTATGTTCTTTTTTTGCACTTTTCCTTTATGTCATTGAAGAGCTGCCGTTGCCTCATAACTGTTGACTTTAAGTCAGGGAAGATAGATCTGTTCTGTAGTGATGTAGTTAAACAATAATGGGCCTGAGTTTACCATTCTTAATCCGTTTAGAACTTCGGTGAGCTATATCTGTCAGTCAGAGAGTTCCAAATCTGTAGCTTATGATGTTCCATGATTGCCACCAAAGGTTTACTGCTGGTTAACTACTACCGGTGAAGAGCTTTCAAACTCATGTTTGAAAATAATGAGTGCGAAATCTGCAGCAAATTTGCTGCAAGTTTGTCAGAACATTAGATTTTTGCAAGGGTGGGCAAAACACTTGACACAATGAATTTAGAAAGCTAAGGCTAGGACTGAAATAGCATCTGTTGCTCTTTGGAAAACCGTGAAATGGATAAAGAAATTAGTTTATACATTCTACTGCTGCTGTTGAGAGCATATTGTGAATTGGCTTGAATATAAAGCCCTCATTCATGCACTTACAGCTCAATTGGACTCCTGGTGTGGAATGGTCAGGCTTTCACACAAAGCATTTGTTACTAAACAACCTCAGTGAACAAAGACTCCTTAAGCTGTGTGTGTGGGCTGTGGTGTTGGCCTACCCAGAGTGTATATTGTATGTACCAGTTTGGTCACATCTGCTCTCTTTGAGCTTGTGAGTGTGTTTGTGTATAAAGGAAAGGTAGACACGGGAAACAGAGTAAATTAAAATAAATAAATAAACACCCAGCAAATGGGATAGAGCTTAGAGCTGGTGAAGGTATGCATCTTTTTACTGAGGCTGGCAGGTGCAGCCGTAACAGGTGGCAATGCGAAAGGTGCTGCCAAACTTTCACTCTCATTTTTTGTTTAGCCTTATGTCCTTGGCATATTAATTGCCCACATTATGCCTGTGCCTGCTTCACTTTGGCAATTTTGATGAATGCAGAACACCAGCAGACTGAAAAATGACTATAGGTGTTGTGTCTTTCACAGAAATGCCATTTCGCAGAGTAAATGAGAGGGTAGCACATCATAATATGGAACTGAAAAACAAGAGCATAGGGGCATACTATATTCAGTCTTCATGAGAATAAGAGAAAGAAAGAGAGAGAGAGAGAGAGAGAGAGAGAGAGAGAGAGAGAGAGAGAGAGAGAGTGAGCGAGCTTAGCAGAGGCCTGATTTTTGATTCACCACTAAGCCCTACAACAGATGTGTGAGTCGTAGACAGCATGATGTGACAACAGAATAAAAATAACCAAAATTACTAAATGAAAATTAGAAAGATGGAAAGGGAGACTGAAGGAGAAAGATACCATCTGTATCAAACAAACTGAAAAGATAATGAAAGTAAAAAGGGAAATAAGTTTTGAAGTTTTAAAGTACACTTGCTCTATACTGGAGTATTGCATTTTCTTTTTCATTGTCAAAGCAGCATGTCACCTCAGAATGTTCACTAACCACAGACCAATCAGATGGCAGCTCGAGGCTAGAATTTTAAAAGGAAAAGTTTACCCAAAAAATTATAGTTCCCTTTACAAAAAGCTTCACTAGGATGCTGCGCTTGCTAAAAGCACTTTGGGAACAATCCTGCATTGTGACCAGCTGTGAATATGTGTGTAACACGTCAATGAACATTAACCGGAATATATAGCCTAAGCTGGTGAGATCATTGAATGCAACTGTGGCCAAACGATGTGTTTTTCCCTGTCAACATTCTATGACTGTCAAGGACACGCATCAGTATTGTTTTGTTTGTTTGCCCACTCTTTCATCGTCGAGGCTCTCGCATATATCTGGCTGAGGAGCGAGAGACGGGTCCATCCCTATAACTCGCTCTCTCCCCAGATACAGCTGATCCTTCTCGTAAGACTGAAGCGCGCCTCTTCGTTTCACGAGGAGGCGCGGAACCTCTGTACGTTTCACGCATAATAATAAAGCAGCTGAGAAGTTACTCAAGGTGGTTACTCGGGCTGTGGCCAGACTACAGCTAGACTGGCCACACGAACAAGAGACACCCCCCCCCAACGCTCCAAACTATAAGACATATTTCTGTCTGGTGGCAAAAAAAAAGGGAATGCTATATTAGTCCCTTCCTTTATTTAATGACTTCCATGACGAGTTTCTCGCTCATGGAGGAACCCATATACTTCCCGTGTTCACGTAACCTCAACGTCTTTATACTTGACTATCTTAGGTGCTGAGACACGGGGGTATTCAATGATGCCCCAAGTCGCTTGCAGGCTATCTCTAGCCGGGTTCGGCATCGTCTTTTAAAAAGCCCTCTCTCCCCACAAAGCCTTGTAGTATGACCTCCACTTTAGTGGGGAGGGCGAATCAAGCAGCAGGTCAGGCTGGTGTTGCTCTGCACACAATGGCTGTATTACAGGCTTACCAGGCTGACGTACTGAAAGACCTGAGTGGGGTGCAACGCTTGACGAAGAAGCCTTCTCTGGACTTCATCGGGCCACAGATCTCTCCATGCGACCAAGCAGACAGCCTGTGCCATTGGTCGGTCTATGTCCGCTTTAGTCAGCAGGGAGAGCCATTTATGGCTTAAAGGCCTTTTGGGCATCAAGGACAAGGACAAGTTTTCCTACTCGATGCCCCGGATTCGCCTTCCGGTCTCTTTGGAGACACCATGAATACTGTTATCTCCAGATTCCAGTAGGCGAAAAGCCATGAGGAAGCCTTCGGGCAGATTTCTCCTCGCCACACTCAGGGGGTGGGGCCGTCGGCCACCCAGTCCCGCCCTGACTCTGCTAGGCAGAGCGTGGCGAGTCGTGCTCCCCCTCGTAAAGACTGGGGACAGGCTCGTCGCCCTCAGCAGCCCCCGAAGCAGGACCTCAGGGCCAGCCTTGTGGGGGTAGTTCCTCTCGGGACGGGGTGTGTGTTCCATCCACTTTGGACCTCACGATACCCTCACGAAACCTCTTCACTCCCTCCGCCTTTGGTGTTTCGGGTGACAGAGGCTTCCAACAAAGAGTTGGGAGTACCGTTGCTTCCTGCCTTTATCCAGGACGCGGAACACTTGATATCCCCTCAACCGGAAGTGTCGAAATTGATACCCATCTCAGAGAACCTGGCAGCATGGAAACTTCTGCCAGGCATTTCTATGTGGGTTCTGAAGACAGTAGAAAGAGGCTACAGAATTCAATTCGCCTCCACGTTTCAACGGCGTTGTTTCCACTACCGTGAAACTGGAGCAGACACGTCTACTGTGGAAAGAGCTGCAAAATCTCTTGGTCAAAGGGGCCATGAACGTGTTCCCCTTCTAGAGAAAGAGGCAGGCCTTTACAGCAGATACTTCCTGGTCCCCAAGAAGGGGGGGGGGTGTCCGATTTTAGATCTTTGAGGCTTGAACCGCTCGGTCAGGATGTTCAAGTTCAAGATGCTAACTGTCAAGATGGTCGTGTCTCAGATCCAACATTAGGATTGGCTGATCACGATCGATCTCATGGACGCATATTTCCATATTGGAATTCTGCCACAGCATAGGAAGTTCCAGAGGTTTGCTTGAGGGGATGAAGCCTTCCAGTATCGGGTTCTTCCATTCGGCCTAGCCCTATCACCTCGCACATTCACGAAATGCATGGATGCAGCACTGGCTCCTTCGCAACTCCGGGGCATCCGCATTCTGAATTACATAGACGACTGGCTGATCTTAGCGCAGCTCCAAGAACTGGCAGTTCAGCACAGGGATATTGTCTAAGCTCATCTGGTTTCTCCGGGTCTGAGACTCAACGTCAAAGAGCGTTCTCTCTCCCACCCAGGGAATCACCTATCTGGGGATTATATGGAATCGATCACGATGCGGGCACAGTTGTCTCCCACTCGTAGTCTCGGGCACAGTTGTCTCGGGTTGATGGCTGTATTTCTGGCCCTGAAATACCTCCTCCTGAGGCTGCCATGTCTTGGTGCGGGTGGACAATACAGCGGTAGCCTCTTACATAAATCATCAAGGAGACCCACGTTCTTGTCAGCTGTATTTCTGACACGTCGGATTCTCCTTAGGGCCCAGGGTAAGATCCTGTCACTCAGGTCAGTTATATCCCTGGATGCCCATATACGGGAGCAGATTTACGGTCCAGACAGAAAATACCAACGGGGGAGTTAAGAACTCCACCCTAAGGTAGTAGTTGCCCAGAGTTCGCCAGCAAGGGTTTTTGCCTCTTACTGATAGCACCGCGCTGGCCGAACAGGGCTTGGTTCTCGGCGCTAATCTCTTCCCTCGACGGCTCGCCTTGGGCGATTCCGAACAGGAAGGATCTTCTATCTCAGGCACAGGGCAATATTTCATCCCTGCCCCGAATTGTGGAATCTTTCATGTTTGGCCCCTAAGGGTACCAACTGAGGGACACAGGGCTTTCTCCCTAGGTTATCGAGACCTTTTTAAATGCCGGGCTTTTTCCACTTGGAACAAGTTTGGGTGAGATCTTAGGGCAGAAGAGGACCTCTTCGCCTCTATGAATAACGCAATGTCTCCTCTACTTCTCCCTGAAATCACCCAGCCCCCTTGGGTCTGGATGTTAAGACACATACATGACCCAGAATGCGTCTGTATGCATTTCTTTCCCCGGTTTCTCTGCTCCCGGGAGTCTTGGCGATGTTCACCAGCAAGGGTCTTGCCTCCTATTAATGGCGCTGCGCTGGCCGAACAGGATATGTTTCTCGGAGCTAATTCCTCTCCTCGACGGCTCGCCTTGGGCGATTCTGAACAGGAAGGACCTTCTCATCCTTGGCCCGAATTGTGAAACCTTTCATGTCTGGCCCCTAAGGGTACCAAATGAGGTTCACAGGGTTTTCTCTTGAGATTATCGAGACCATTTCAAGTGCTAGGGCTCCCTCCACTTGGAACTGATCTGGGTAGATTTTACTGGGCAGAAGATGACCTCTTCGCCTCTGTTGATAGCACAATGTCTCCTCTACTTCTCCCGAGTCGCCCAGCCCCCCCCCCCCTCGGGAGGGGCTGATCGTAGTAACGCATACATAGCACAAATGCGCCTGCATGCGTTTCCTTCTACTAAAGTTCTTATTACAGAACCAGCTTACTGCCAGTTTGCTTCAGTCTGGATTTTCTGTAGAAAGAACTGTCAGCGGGCACTTGCCTCGCCACTGCCAAGTTCTATGTGGCCACTGCGGTTTGCCATGGCTTGGTGGGCGGGGTGCCCTCAAAGAGGCATCCTCATTATTGCCCGGGCCTACGAGGCACGTGGTCAAGCTTCGCCAGTAGGTTTTAGGGCGCACTCTACCAGAAGGCTCTCCTCCTCTAAAACCTTGGCTAGAGGTCTCCCTATGCAGCAAGTTTGTGATGCGGCAGGTTGTCCTCTCCGCACACATTCATTAGATTTTTATAGTTTGGATGTTTTGCCACTCCGGGCTCTTATGCCCTTGAGTCGACATCTCAAGCTCATGTCTGTACAAGTTTGTGATGCGGCAGGCTGGTCCTCTCCGCTCATATTCATCAGTTTTTATGACAAGTTTGTGTTGCGATAGGGTTCTCTTCGCACACATTCATTGAACTTTATGGGCTAGATGCTTTGCTACTCCGGACTCTTATGTCCTTAAGTCGACATCTCAGCCCATGCCTAAACAAGTTTGTGATGCGGCAGGTTGTCCTCTCCGCACACATTCATTGGACTTTTTTAGTTTGGATGTTCTGCACTCCGGGCTCTTATGCCCTTGAGTCGACATCTCAGCTCATACATGAACAAATTTGTGATGCGGCAGGCTGGTCCTCTCCGCACACTTTCATCAGAATTGAATGGTTTAGATGTTTATGCTACTCCGGGCTCTTATGCCCTTGAGTCGACATCTCAAGTTCATGTCTGAGACCTCTCGCGTTTTTGTGAGTACACTGCACAACCGTAGGGGTCCGGACAGCCCCAAGTGCGGTGGCGTGGGTATTGCGTTCCCCGTAGTGCTTAGCAGCGCAGCATCGTAGTGAAGCTTTTTGTAAAGGGAACTTCTCGGGTTACGTGTAACCCTTGTTCCCTGAAAAAAGCGGAACGAGATGCTGCGCTGCTTTGCTGCACTGGGACGTCCCAGGACTGCTCTTCAAAAGAAGTATCTGACGACACCTGGTGACGTATCCATTTATAGCCTGGCCACAGGTGCATTTAATGATTACATCAGCCGAGGCTATAAATTCCAGTCAATGTTCATTGAAGTGTTGCACACATTATTCAGCTCGGTTCACAGCTAGGGTTGTTCCCCATAGCGCTTAGCAGCGCAGCATCTCGTTCCACTTTTTTCAGGGAACAAGGGTTACACATGTAACCCGAGACGTTTTGCTGCTTCACAAGTCCATAATCTACTGTTTTCTGTCAGAAGCAGGAGAATTTTGTCAAAAATATAGCATTTGAGTGCATGTTAATTGTTTCCCATCATTGGGGTTGTAAAACACCAATAAACGCACCTTTTCGTGATTTACATTTTATTGCATATGTTAGAGCTTGTTCTGGAAGACAGACAGAGAGAGAGAGAAACTGTAGCACTTTTAATACAAAATAAAAGTACAGTAGTATATAAGGGTGTGACGAGATCTCGTGTTACGAGATCTTGCGAGATTAAAACGCGACGAGATTTCTCATCGAGGTGAAAAGTTGTCTCGAGAGTTGTTGTGATGTCAGCGTGATGGAGCGTGAGGGTGAACTTAGTATTGAAGATGCCCCTGCCACTTTTAAATCATTTGTGTGGCAACATTTTGGTTTTCCTGCAGAAATAAGAAACGGCGAAAGAGTGACAGACAAGACGAACACAATATGTAAACATTGTAAGAAAATAATGCCGTACACCGCGGCTAACACGAGCACTATGCAAAAACACATACAGATCCACAACAGCTCTCTACTAAAACTAGCTGACCATATCTAGGCTGTTCTGTGTAGTTAATTTATCTCTTTTTCATGCTTGAAGAAAAAAATTGTTTCTGTTTGCACTTGTAGTTGAAAGAGCAGTACTTTGAATATGGATACACTTACTGTTTGCATTTAAAGTGTTATTTCTGTTATTTATATATTTATTTTATTTATACTGTTATATTTTTTTTTTATGTTCGATTTGTGGAAAGGAGTTAGATTTCTCATGTGAAATCGTACAGGGGAGAATCCAGTCGGTAGAGTTTATAGCAAAACATTTTGCAGTGTTTGCATGTCCTTTACTGCATAGAATTAATTAAAATAGAAGTAAAATAACATTCATTACAAGTTGATTTCAAAATGCACCTAAATTGTTTTGCATTTTGTGATTTTCAGCTGAATAAAAGACTATTTTCCATTCATATATTTCATCATTGAGGATTTCTTAAAAATTGTGTAAAAATCTCGTCTTGTCTCGTTCTCGTGAACCCAATCTCGTGTTGTGTCTCGTCTCGTGTAGTCGTCTCGTCACACCCCTAGTAGTACAGCTATAGTTAAAACACATGTCATTTTCTTACATTTCCCTTGTGATAAACACTATTTACTGCCAAAACAATGACACTCATTCAATGAGAAATACACTTTCTTTCACTAACATGTATTTATTTGAAGTAACTGTTCAATTTAATTTTAACACCTATATGGGAGTTTTTTGTGTGTCCCTTGATTTATTGTCCACCCTGTTATGTCATGATACTATGACCTCATATTGGAGATATATGTTCTGATATATGTTACCACACACACTGAAGGTGGACATCAGCCATTCTGCAAAATTATTTTGAGTTTTTGAAGTTTGTAACTCTTTTGTTTTATGTTTTCCTTTATTTTGTGGTGGTAGTCATATGTTGTCAAGCCTAACATGTCCACCCTGTTATGTGAATATATGTGGGAAATAAATGTAATTTTAAAACTTCAATGTACAGTATTTATTCTAACAGAAATAAAATAATCAGTATAAGTTTACAAATATGTTTGCTAGATAAATTCACAGACCATCTGTCGCTAATCTTTGTGGCTAATTTATCCACTGAATTTCCCACCTGTTTTTGTATGGCCTGACGCTGCACATTTAACTGGATGTGCATCTGAATGTATTAGACATTTATCTTGATCAGTATGACTAATACAATCTTTAACATGTCCCTGTAAACATGAAGATACTTACAAAAGTATGTTTTATATTTCAAATGTTTCAAAGCCAGAATCTCATCGAATTGTAGGAATTACCTATTTACGATAATTACAGAGTTGCAGTTTTGCTGCTCCCTATTCACATACGCAGCGTATAACTGACAAAATAAATACATAAATAAATAAAGTAAATGTTATATATATATATATATATATATATATATATATATATATATATATATATATATATATACTGTATATAAATATAATATCTATAATATAGAAACTATATATGGGAGCAATCTTGTTTTGCATGTACTAAAACCACGGAGCTCAGCTGAAAGTATACTTCTTTGTTATACACTTGCACATATAAATCTACCTTTGTCTGCCATCTGCAGGGTCGGGAGGGTTACTTTTGAAAAGTGTTCCACTACAGATTACAGAATACATGCTGTAAAATGTAATGTGTAATGTATTCCATTAGATTACTCAAGGTCAGTAACATATTCTAAATACTTTTTTAGATTGTTAGATTACTTCTTTAGCATTTGTATAATTTTTCACTTGTTTTGACTATAAAAACTCTGCCAGTACAGTAAGACAAAATACACATGTTAAAAATACATTATTTGAAAAACCTAAATATCTTATGCATTGTTGTTTCTAAAACAAGATCAATCAAATTGATCTTAAGGATTTTTAGATATTTTTACAGGAAAACAATAGACATTAAATTATCAAAAATAAGTTTTTTGCCCTAATATCAAAGGTTTTACTAGAAAAAAAGAAATTATGGTCCAACGTGAATTTTCTAGATAAAAAAACATGATCGTGTCTGGTAACATGCATGTAAAATGGCTAGAAATAGCATTTTAGCTTAGCGTAAAGCTGACAATTTGCACAAAGTTTATTTCTACTTCTTCTGCTCCAGACTTACTTCAAATTGACTTCTCTGTCTGCTCGTATCAATGTAACTCATCATAAGAAAGTGTTTCACCACTGCTCAAATGCACTTTGGATCGCATCATTTATATGTATAAATATTTTCCATCTGAAAGGACTAAATATTTTATGAAACAAATGACAATTAAATCCAAAGTAATCTCTTAAGTAATCAAAATATGTTTTGAATGTAACTGTATTCTAATTAGCAATTATTTAAATTGTAACTGTAGTGGAATACAGTTACTTCTAGTTTGTATTTTAAATATGTAATCCTGTCACAAGTATTCTGTTACTCCCCAACCCTGGACATCTGATATACTTACATTTGTCTATTAATAGTTTAAATGCAAACCCAACAGAAAATCTCCTGGAGATTCAATATCAAAAACACTGGCACTTCTTGTTCTGAAAACACTTTGCTCTCCTTCAAAAAGGAAACCCTCATGTTCAATATGAGAATTATATTCTGGTGATATGGGGTGAGATTTAATCACAAATGTCTTCTTTCAAAGGGTTATGTGATCACATGTCCCATGTCCACAGAGAAACAGGCCTGGTGCGGTATGGCTTGTCCTAAATAAGCATTTGCCACAGCACTTCACATCTCCCATTGGCTCCCGTAGAGCCAGAGAAGGAATGTAAAATATAGAGGAAATTGTGGGCCCAGCACACCCTAGGGCAGATTGAAGCTCCTAAGCAAATAGGAGTCATGTCTATTTTCAGTCCAGGCTTTTTAACCTACTTCTCCAGCCTCACAAGCTGCATAGCCACCATTTATCCCTGATCTCCCCTCATTCCTTCATGCTCGGCAATAACTCATTATGACAATAAGGAACACACTAAGCAGAACAAGGGAGTGAAAACGAGGGACAACAAGAAAAACCTAACACAAACTTAGTTAGACTATGCATTAATCAAACGGCTTGAAACTCTCTGAGGCGTAGCACTTGCGCCTCAGCTGAGTTCTCAACTAAGCTCCGGACCATCGAGACCAAGCCTCGATCTTCTCGTTTAGATTCAGGCTGCAATGATCCACATGATTCAACCATTACACAGTATGCCCACGACAGGAGAGACCCACTGCCATTTTAGCATATGCTAACGCTATCCTTCAAGTTCCCTGGACACTTGTTATCTTTGAAGTGACTGGGAGAGAATCGTAGAGTGGCGGAACTCTTTGTCAGGGCAAGTGGAGTGTGCTGGGAGCCCAAAGCCAAAAACAGTGTGTTGATTAATCATCAGACTCCAAACCAACCAGGATCATCCCAAAGCAGGGCGCTCCAGCTACAGCTTGATTGGGTATCGGTAATGTTGATTAGAGGTTAGAATGGCATTATAAGGAGATTTGCCTCAGAATAAACCTAGTCCAAGGACAGAATATCCCAAGGGTATCGGAAGTTTGTCCTGCCCCAAACTTACACCACTGAATGAGCCAATGTAGCCGTGTTGGACTGGGTGGGCTCTTATTGGTGTAATCAATGTACAGATTGCTTACTTATAGCTGAATCTGCATATTAAGCTGGGAAACGAGAACACATTTTAACAAGGAAAAAATGACACAGTTCAGCTTTAAATAAACATGTACGAAGGGATGGCTTTGCTAACATAAATGAGTTGGGATGTGTATTACCCAAGAGAGCAGCTATGCTTATTACTTTGTGAGGAATCATATAATCTCAATGGGGACTTAGACTAGGCCTAGCACTAATGAGAAACATGGGTAGCATCTTAGCAATCATTGACTGTGTCACTGTGCACTGCGAGATCCAGTACACTTATTACCATTTATCTCAACAGCATAATTTCTAGTTTCACCTTGGAGAACTGTGCATGCTTCATTTTATTCATCTTGTTGAGAATGGCGTTGTCTTAAATGGGTAGTCTGATCTGGGATGGTAATCAAAATGTTGAAGGTTCAGATACTGTAGTAATCAATAAAGGGATAGTTTTTTGGGATAGTTCACCCAAAAATTTTAATTTTCTTATCATTTACTCACCCTCATGCCATCACAGATTTGTATGACTTTTTTATTTTGCTGAACACTATCACATGTATTTAAAAGAATATTTCAGCTCTGTTGGTCCTCACAGTGCAAGTGAATGGTGACCATAACTCTGAAGGTCCAAAAGACAGAAAAAAAAAGTAACCCAAAAGACTCCAGTTGTTAAATCCATATATTCTAAAGTGATGTGACAGGAGTGGTGAGAAACAGATCAATATTAAGTCCTTTTTTAAACGAAAATCTACCTTTTCACATCTACCTTCTGGTGTGGAAGTGACTGTCACCTTCACATTCAGCCACCTATAGGTCTGGGCTGGTCAAAGGAGCAAATTGATGGTAAAAAGGACTTAAATATTGATCTGTTTCTCAACCACACCTATCATAATGCTTCAGAAGATACAGATTTAACCACTGGAGTCATATGAATAATTGTTTTGCAATCTTTTATGTAATTTATGGACCTTGCGAGTCATCATTCACTTTTTTTGTGAGGACCAATAGAGATATTCTTCAAAAAAATCTTCTTTTGCTTTCTGTAGAATATCTGGGATGTCATGAGGGTGAATAACTGATAAGATCTTTTTAATTTTTGAATGAACTTCCCCTTTAATTAGTATTCGTAATAATTAAACAACAAATGCAAGATTAAACATTTGTATTGCACCTAGAAATGGAAGCGGAGTCCAGTTCTAGCTGGAAGACCAGCAGGTGTACATCATCACATCATTAGCTGGGTTATTCCTAACCAATCAAACGTAAGCCATTGCTTTATAAGTCCGCTCACAATCTATCACATTGCTGTTTCAGTGTGCTAACACTGCAACCTCCACCACCCCACCACCACCAGTTGAGCCCTGTCCCGCAGGGGGGTAGGCTCCTCGCCCCTGCCTCCTATCTTCCTATCTCTCAGGACATGACGGTTCCGGGTACAACTCCCTCGGACTGCCGGACGGGGCCTACGCCAAAGAGAGAGACATTACCTCCCGTTTTACATCTATCAAATAAATGGCATCTCAAACTTCACTCAAGCCTGTGTGTCTTCCCGATAGAAATGTATTACCAAAATGAAATATTAATACTTACCAGGCAGAAAAGACAATGCTTTAAAGTAATGAGTAATGCTGCATCAGAGCTGCATTACTTTGCTGTCAGTTTAAGGAATATCACTATAGTGCTGCCTTACAAGAACTTAAAATAAATAAATAAATAGATTACATTTGACACTCCTGATGATGTTAGATTTACAGTCTTATAAATTATAATGCCAGAGGGGTTAAAAAGTTTCACTAGTGGCTGCTCATTTATGTGTAAAGGATAACCTGCGGATATATTGTTTATCTCAACTATATACGTATTTATCTGTGGTTTTGTTTGTCTGTACACAGGGATAGCAAGATCGGTCAACAAGCCTGAGGCAGATCAGAACGCAATATAGATTCCCTGATACCAAGAGAAAGGCCGCCGTCCTTCATCCTACCAGACAGCAAGCTTCTTAGTATGCAGGTCAGATAGACCCTCTGGTTCAAAATGAGAGCATGTGTATGTGCGCGTGCTTGTCTGTGCTAAAGGAGGTAATAACACCAGATATTTTCTCACACACGTCATGTGTGTCTATGTCTCAGCTTGAGAGCTTCACATTTAATCCAGTGTGACAAAAAATCAGATCAATGCCATTATGTCACATGGTAAAACTGACAGGTGACAAATTGTTGTGGCCTAAAAATGCCACTATCTTCTCAGTGCCTACATCTCCCATCATCCATCACTCAGTAACTGATCAGCACAGAACTTATGAGTGCTATTAGGCAAGCATGATAAACATGGGAGCCTTGAAAGTATAGTTTAACCACACATTCAAGTTCTTTATGTACTCACTCTCATGTTGTTCCCAACAAAATATCACTAACCTGATTTCTTAGAACACAAAATAAGATGTTAGGTAAAACACAATACATATATATTACATCTACTTTTTTCTTTTTTTCTTGACAATGAAAGTTACTACGATGCTGAAGAAAGTAAAAGTTACTGATGCGAACATTCTGGCTAGTATATCTGTGTTCAATAGTCCATTCACTGACTGTCTTGTGAATATTGAGGACAAAACTAAAAAGCATTACATTTCAAGATCTCAAATATCAATCTGGCAAACTCTAATATCATTGTTTTATATTTTTTTTTGTTAGTTTTTTTCAGCTTCCACAAGTAAAGGCACACATGGTCTTGTATTGGTCTATGTAAAAGCAAAGACACGTTTGCTTACTTTCTATTTCTATCAACCACTCTCTCTCCCTCTTCTTCCTCCCCACATAGCCCTGTTGATGATCAAGGGCTAAGATGTAACATCACACTTTCCCAACCACATGTTTTTGATCTCTTCTGGAGACTCTCACACTTATTGACAATTCACTCACACTGTAGTCCCTCAACAAAACACCAAAACAACCCTTTAACAAGTTCCTAAGACATTACAATTGAAACGCAATCACCTTCACTACTGACTTGCCCCAAGTTCTCAACTACAAATCCTTAGTGTTGCTGTTTTCATCTGAAATGCTGAGAAGATGCCCTGGGAAGGATGAGAGCTCTAAGCACTGAGCAACACAAGATGAATTTGTTTAAACCGTTGGATACCTCTCAGAGCAACTGTTGTTTTTCAGAGGGCCTTATTCATGACTTTTTTTTAATCAAAAGTCCACAGATTCAAAAGTGTAGGAAAATGAATTCTCAAAACCTAGTGAGCTGCCTTGCTGTCTGCTATTTATATAAGCAGCCACTCAAGGCAGCATCTTAACCGAAAGAGAACCTCATAAATGACTGGTTTGAAACACTCTACATAGACTCTTTTAACTGCACAAAAATAGCACTCATGGAGATCATGATAATTTTTTGCAAGGCTTGAGAAGCATCAACTAATGAAGCATCATTTCATTGCTTATTTCAAATATGTTGTAGAAACATAACCTTGACCAACAGCATCAAATATTTAATGTTCATTTTTATATGAACTACATGATTGGTTATGGTTAGGATTAGGGGTTTTGGTTGAACGATATAGATGTATTCATGTCCTAAGCCTATATCGATATCTAGAGATCAGGATAGCCAATGGCCGATATAAATGCAGATATATAGTACATAAAACTATTGAACAACAGCAAATCATGTTCACAATTATTATGATTTTTTATTTTTTTTTTTGTGAATGAACAAAACAGGATTTTCCACAATATTTACACATATTTGCTTAAACAAAAACAAAATCAAAATACCATGCATTGACAAAACCATTGGTCAATTTTAGAAATGACACAAAGTGTTGGTAACACTTCTTAATGCTGTAAATTGGACAAGTGAATGTGATTGATAATTTTGAGTTGAATAAAATGGATAACTGAGGATGGGGCAAAGAATGGTGAGTGCAAGTCAGTGCAAATTGGTACAAGTCAGGACAAGTGAGAATCTAGGGAGAACTACAAAGCGGAACTCAACATCTATTAAAAATCATGTAGTGGAACATGCAGTTAAAATAACTGGAATATATTTTATCATATTCTTTACCATAACTATATTACATCGTGTTGATTTATTGCCAGAATTGATAAGACGATTGCAAACAAAGTATATGCAATCAGGAGAGATTACATGAACCAGCCTCTATAAATTGTGTTCTAACTTTTCTTTGGAGTTGCACAGCTTCGACTGATGGGACCCGGCCGTATACTAATAAACTACCAAAAGCAGAAACTGGAGTCTTGATGAATTATTATGCTGCAGCATAAGTCTAGATTTATGAGTTAGGTATTCCGGCGAATTCGCTAGTGTGTAGTGACAGAAAAACAAGACTCTCAGATTAAGTGAGTATTGTCTGTGGGCAGGATGCTGCCAACCTCTCAAGTGGATGCTGAGTTGTAATGCGCTGAGGAAGGTGTCAGCGAGCTGGAAACAAAGAGACCAGCAATTTTAGTCAGGTAATTTAGGGACTTAGGTCTACCAGGTTCAGTATTTTGAATTTCCATAACATGAATATGGTTATCGGCTGAAGTGACAATGGCCAAATGGCCAAAAATCAGCTGATTAAATGGTCTGGCCAATATTTCGGTCTATCAATAATTAAAGTAAGGGTTAGGGGTGAATTATAGTTTCTCCAACCATCCAGGAAGCACTTTTATGATAAATATTCCTGATTTTGTCCAGCCATTTCCAAAATGTAGTATGGAATGGAAAATCTCATTCAAAGTTATAGGTTAGGGTTAGGGGTATTGTTCGATTTGGGGTAAAATTTCTCTGTCCAATCAGAGAGTGCTTGCATGATGAAAATTACTGATTTGTCCAATCAGATATGGCTTTCTACATGAATATAAATGACTCTTCCCCTACCATCCTACATTTCTGAAATTTGTGCCCAGGGACTTTACCACTTTCATTAATGAATGTAAGTGATTTATAATAAACATTTTGCAAATGTCCATAGGCCATGTTGGATAAATGTACCCTAAATTCATTGCAATGGATTCTGAAATCGCCTCCATGAAGAATTAGCTTCTGCACATGTAATGCTGCAGTAGATTCAGGCCAAAACAATGGATAAAGCTTTCTCTCTCTCTAGAGTATAGAGTATTTTTATTTGGACCATACCTATTTTGCTGGATGTGCAGCTCACAGATTTTGGCACAAAGCTGTTTCTGCTGGCTTCAGAAATGTTTGACTGTGCTATGGCAGTGCTAAGCTAAACAGCCTCCAGCAGACTGGATTATTTTTAATTTATGAATTTGTGAAACATTTTTACTGCTCACAGGCTGATAATGAACATAAAAA
Organism: Xyrauchen texanus; assembly: GCF_025860055.1. NCBI lineage: Eukaryota > Metazoa > Chordata > Actinopteri > Cypriniformes > Catostomidae > Xyrauchen > Xyrauchen texanus. Next base: position 27,481,988 of record NC_068285.1, on the reverse strand, counting down.
AAGAAAAGCTGATAAAGAATATGTACCAGTAGCTAGGCTAATGGGATGCGACTGTGGGCTAATAGTGTCGTTTACTCTGCAGTTCCAAATGTCACCAGACATTCCAGCAAAAGCCTACAGCATGCTCTCTGAAGCACTGATGTCATGGTACATGACAACAATGTATAAATGTTGATTAGGAAACATTGTTGCAGGGCATTTCAGTTAAATTCAAATTAATATTTACTTTTAGGGAGAAAGCCATAACATAGTTTCCCCAGGCAACAACAATGTGTGGTTGTGAGTGCATGTAACAGATGATTGTGGGCCTTAATGGTAATTTTTGAGAAGCAGCAAACATGTTTTTAACAGGGCACATCAAACAGAGTGCAATAGAATTAATCAGAATGTCCCTGTTACCTGCTGCTAAAATAGTTCCCCTTCTGTCGCTCTCTCCACGTTGTGTCGGAGAAGCGACACTAGGGGTCTCTCTTGAGCGCCGATATCCACCTCTGATCTATGAAAAAAGGCCAATGAGAGTTGGCAGCCGGTATTTGCATGTCCCGCCCCCGGACTACAGGCCAGCTGACAGTCTTGCCTGGGCCCGGGACAAGATAATCTTAGATGGGCCCCCCCATGCCCAGATCTCTCCTTTTCCCTTGCTCTTCCTCTCCTGTTCCCCTCCTCCGCTCTTCCTCTCCTGTTCTTCTCCTCTGCTCTTCCTCTCCTGTTCCCCTCCTCTGCTCTTCCTCTCCTGTTCCCCTCCTCTGCTCTTCCCCTCCTCTGCTCTTCCTCTCCTGTTCCTCTCCTCTGCTCTTCCTCTCCTGTTCCCCTCCTCTGCTCTTCCTCTCCTGTTCCCCTCCTCTGCTCTTCCTCTCCTGTTCCTCTCCTCTTCCTCTCCTGTTCCCCTCCTCTGCTCTTCCTCTCCTGTTCCCGGGCCCCTCCCGCATCACTGTGACTCTCCCTCTCTCTCTCTTCTCTCTCACTGGTAGCCTGACTCTGTCCCTCTGCTCCGGGGCAGCGGGCCCCTCCCGCATCACTCTCTCTGTCACCTGACTGCAGCTGGATCTCTCTCCTCTCTGTCTCATCCTCTCTGACAGAGCTACCAAACTCAACTGTTTCTGTCAAAGATAACGTGTTGTGTCAGGCTCTTATACTAGAGATGCACCAATTACAATTTTCTAGGCCAATTCTGATTTTAGCCGATTCCGTTGTTCTAACCACTTTACAGCAGACTTCCATTTTTTTTTTTTTATAAAACACCATATACTTTTACCCAAACTGAATAATAAAAACACGTTTAAATGGGTACATTTTCTATAAATGTTTTCATTTTTTTTCTGACATAGCCTACTGCAGTTCTTGTTAAAACATACTAGACATGCAAAATCTGTGCATTTTGGGCACTTTTTGTGTGAAATCATATTTATTTTTTGTCCATCAAAAGTGTGCTTTCACTTTTAATTAAGCATGAGCAGCGCAGCAAAAATAGACTCGGATCTGGCCCATTATCTGTTCACCGATGCCAACAGTGACGCATTTCAGCCGGCTTTTTATTTCTCATCTCCATAAATATATCTAGTAGTAAAGCTAATGCAAGGGCTAGAAATCAATGAATTCTTTGCTAATACTTCCTCGTCATCATGGAGAGCGCAGTTCGCACCGCTTTCTCCTTTCCACAAGCGCGTGCTCTCCCGTGGCGTCTGTCGTTGCTATGCAACAATGAACTTGCGCGCCTGTAAAAACGAGCGCGCCACGTCGCTATTATGAGCTAATATCCAAAATATTTCCATATGTGTCTCTTTCCTCCTTTCTTATCAACAAGTGGATTTACAGCCACCACATCAGCAGCACCGCCGGTCGCAATGTCTCAGCACTTTTATGAAGAGGACGCAACTGCACGCGCTTCGGGCATGCACGCGCATCAAGTACCGGGTTTGAGAAAACCTGGTACCGTGGCGTGACGTTTAAAACAAAATTAGTACCGACTTGGTACCGAAGTACCGGGTCTTTGACAACACTCATAAACGTTGGCTGCGCTGTTTCTTACCTTGCTCTACGTTGACTTCACTTTACTAACGTTAGTTCCAGCTTCTCCGTCACCACCTTTTTTAAAATATTTGTTTAGAACATCTCGAAGGCCTCTATTTTCTTCTTCCCTTCTTCTCTTTTCTTTTCCTTTCTGAGCACCAGACTTGTGCTGACCGGACATTTTGATCGTAACGTTAGCCTACTGAACTTCAAATCAAATGACAACATCAAATTTTGATCAGTGGCCAAACCATTTTTGTTTTGGGGGTGGGCGGGGGTTCTTGACCACTATTTCAAGGACAATTAGGAAGAAAACAAATAAAAAGCTTTTATGTAACTCAAATATTAGATATTTTTTCCACAAATATGCCTATTTTATTTATTTTTTAACAATTATTCCATAATTTAATGAGGGCCCAGTTCTGGGCCCACCCCCCCTACCCTGGGCCCGGGACAACAGACCCGTTTGTCCCCCCCTGTCGGCGGGCCGACATACGGGTATTTAAGCGGCGCAAATACGGGAGTTCATTCACAAAATTTCTTCGGAGCTGATGGTCTGTTTGCAGTCTGCTGCGAGAATACACACCACTTTAAATGTTCTTGTTTCCTCTGACGATCTGCATGCTGTTGGATCTTGACGGCGCACACCAGCGGCTTTCTCCTTCACATTGCACGGCGTGCATTGTTGCCCCTGAGCGCTTCGACAGCGCAGACACACACACACATTGTGTATTTAAAAGAGTAAATTCCTATTAAAAGAGTAATTTCTCTAAAAGAGCAAAACACAGCGGCGTTGAACGTCTTGAGCGTCTTTTTCAAGATGCCCTTCCGCCCCTGTGTTGTTCCTGGATGCGGTAGAGTGCTCTCCGCTGCAGAAGGCCACAGGCGCTGTCTCGTGTGTTTGGGCCGCGATCACACCGAGGCAGCCTTTGTGGATGGCTCATTTTCTCACTGCGAGAACATGACCATGACCACGTTGCGGTTGCGGCTTGCTTTCAACAGAGAGCAAGCCACCCCAGCTGCACCACGCATTGCTCCTTCTTCCCACGGGATTGAGGACGATGTGGTTGGCGCTCGGGGCGATTTGGGGGCGGCAGCGGGTGCAGTTTCGCCAGGTAGCCCCCCGCGAACCTCCCGTTCCCCGACACGCTCGCTGGTCCCCGTCTACGCTCGCGGCGATAGCGGCTCGCCTCACAGCCCGGCTGTCTATCCTCCCGAGCCCGAAGCAGATGAGCTCGCCGCTGCATCGGAGAGTGTGATGTCTGATGCCGAGGACTCCCCTGGATTGCCGCCTTCGGGCCAGCAGGCCCAGGCTGAGGCCGACGCTCAGATGTCTGACATGCTTTCCCGGGCCACCGTGAGCGTGGGGTTGGACTAGAACCCTCCATCCTCCCCACAGCCTTCACGGTTGGATGACTGGTTCCTGGGGGCAGCGCGCCGTTCACGGCCTCGCATCCCCCCGGTCCCGTTTTTCCCGGAGGTGCATGACGAGCTGACGTCTACGTGGAGAGCCCCGCTCTCCGCTCGTCTAGGTACCACCCGCTCCAAGATGTTCGAGATGATCACGAATGTTCTGGCTGGTGTTCAGCATCTAGATTGGTTCGCATCGGTAGACCTGAAGGACGCGTACTTCCACGTCTCAATTCTGCCACAACACGACCCTTCTGACGGTTCGCGTTCGACGGCCAGGCGTTTCAGTACAAAGTCCTCCCCTTTGGCCTGTCTCTGTCCCCTCGCGTCTTCACGAAGGTCGCAGAGGCGGCCCTTGCCCTGCTATGAGTAGCCGGCATCCGCATTCTCAACTACCTCGACGACTGGCTCATCCTAGCACACTCTCGAGTGTTACTATGCGCACACAGAGACCAGGTGCTCCGGCACCTCAGCCGCTTGGGGCTTCAGGTCAACTGGGAAAAGAGCAAGCTCACTCCGGTTCAGAGCATCTCTTTTCTCGGGTTGGAGTTAGACTCAGTCTCAATGACAGCACGTCTCACGAGCGAGCGTGCTCAGTCGGTGCTGGACTGCCTCGCTTCCTTCAAGCCAGGCACAGTGGTCCCTCTAAAACTTTTCCAGAGGCTCCTGGGGCATATGGTGTCCTCCGCGGCGGTCGCGCCGCTGGGGTTGATGCATATGAGACCACTCCAGCACTGGCTCCAGACTCGAGTCCCGAGACAAGCATGGCACCTCGGCACGCATCGGGTAAGGATCACCCCCGCCTGCCTCAAAACACTCCGACCCTGGACAGACCTCTGCTTTTTTCGGGCAGGAGTGCCCCTGCAGCAGGTGTCCCGACGCGTTCTGGTCACAACCGACGCCTGCCGGTCCGGGTGGGGTGCCGTGTGCAGCGGGCATGCAGCAGCGTGCCGTTGGAAAAGGGGCCCGCTGCGTTGGCACTTCAATTGCCTGGAGTTGCTGACCGTCCTTCTTTCTCTCAGGAAGTTCCTCCCGTTAGTTCGGGACAAACATGTCCTCATGAGATCGGACAGCACCACGGTGGTGGCGTACATAAATCGCCAAGGCGGCGTACGCTCCCGCCACATGTCACAACTCGCCCACCGTCTCCTCCTATGGAGCCGGCAGCGACTCAAGTTGCTGCGTGCCACTCACATCCCCGGCAAGCTCAACGTCGTAGAGGACGCGCTACCACGACAACGCCTGCCCGGCGGGGAGTGGAGGCTTCACCCCCAGTCGGTCCAGCTGATTTGGGAACGGTTTGGCAAGGCCCAGGAAGACCTGTTTGCCTCCCAGGAAACCTCCCACTGCCCGCTCTGGTACGCCCTAACAGAGGCTCCCCTAGGGACAGACGCGCTGGCACACAGCTGGCCCTCGGGGCTGCGCAAGTACGCATTTCCCCAGTGAGCCTTCTTGCACCGGTGCTGTGCAAGGTCAGGGAGGACGAGGAGCAAGTCACGTCAGTGGCCCCCTACTGGCCCACTCGGACTTGGTTCTCGGAACTCAGACTTCTCACGACAGCTCCTCCCTGGCGAATTCCCCTGAGAAAGTACCTCCTCTCTCAGGGACGGGGCACGCTCTGGCATCCGCGACCAGACCTCTGGAACCTCCACGTCTGGTCCCTGGACGGGATGCGGAAGAGCTAGCCGGCTTACTGGCGACCGTTGTGAATACAATCAACCAAGCCAGAGCCCCCTCTACCAGGCACCTTTACGCCCTAAATTGGCGCTTGTTCGCAGATTGGTGTTCTTCCCGAACCAAAGACCCGCAGAGATGCGCGATCAAGTCAGTGCTCCTGTTCCTACAGGAGAGGCTGGACAGGAGGTTGTCCCCGTCCACCCTCAAGGTGTATGTTGCCGCCATTGCTGCCCACCACGATCCTGTAGACGGCAAGTCTTTGGGTAAGCACGACCTGATCCTCAGGTTCCTGAGAGGCGCCCGGAGGTTGAATCCCTCCCGGCCAGGCCTAGTTCCCTCTTGGGATCTCTCGGTAGTCTTGGCAGGACTCCAAAGACCCCCCTTCGAGCCGCTTGAATCAATTGGACTCAGGGCCCTCTCTCTTAAGACGGCCCTGCTGATCACGCTCGCCTCTATCAAGAGGGTCGGGGACCTGCAAGCGTTCTCTGTCAGCGACACTTGCCTGGAGTTCGGTCCGGCAGATACGTCTGTGATCCTAAGACCGCGACCGGGCTATGTGCCCAAGGTTCCTACCACACCCTTCTGAGATCAGGTAGTGAACCTGCAAGCGCTGCCCCGGGAGGAGGCAGACCCAGCCCTTTCGTTGCTATGTCCAGTGCGCGCCCTGCGCATTTACCTGGACTGCACACAGAGCGCCAGACGCTCTGAGCAGCTCTTTGTCTGCTTTGGGGGACGGCAGAAAGGGAATGCCATCTCCAAACAGAGGCTCGCCCACTGGGTTGTCGACGCCATCACACTGGCTTATCACACCCAGGCCGTGCCCCTACCCTTGCGGATCCGAGCTCACTCAACAAGGGGTGTTGCGTCCTCGTGGGCACTGGCCAAGGGCACCTCCCTAGCAGACATCTGTAGAGCCGCGGGTTGGGCAACACCCAACACCTTCGCAAGGTTTTACAATCTCTGCGTTGAGTCGGTTGCGTCTCGTGTTTTCTCAGGTCCGAGCCCGTAGAACTCGGTAACACATAGACCGACCGGCCGGGTGGATCGCTTGCGCGAGTCGGGACCTTGGTCGATTCCTCCCCAGCCCTCCGGGTCCGCGGTTCAGCGGAGGAACTCACCGACCGAAGCCACTGCAGGTACCCTGATGGCTACCCTGTACTGGTATAGGTGCTCCACAGGTAAGGCCTCCTGCTCCTAGCTACTGGTACAGACTCCCCCTGTGTGTAATTCCACGGTTCTGTCCCCTTACGAGCGGACCCCCATGTCTCCCTTAGGCAGTTACAGCTGCCCCCGTCGCCGTGCTGTAGCAACTCCCCCCTTTCGAGGCTGGATCTACCACCGCACCATACTTTCCACACGAGCCCTAAGACGGCCGTGTGACGTGTCTACCACTTTTCCTCCCCAAGAAAAAGGGCAGGTGTGGTCTCCGCAGGGTCTGGGTAAGACCCCCTTCCCTATATGCGTGTAAGGGCCCGGACGTGATTGCTCTATGCGAGAAACATAGAGAGAAAAGAGGCCCAGCCAGGCTGGCCCATTCCCATGTTGGCAAACATCGCCTTGTTCCCCTCCCAGGGTAACTAGAAGGATTCCGATGTTCTTATTGGGCATTGGGGAAGGGTACGTGCAGCCAGGTACAGACGATGCGCGGCACTGGATGAAATCCCTGCCCGCCTCTGTATCGGCGGTTCACGTACACGGTTCAGCACATGGCAAGATTGGAATGGGTCCCCTAGTGTCGCTTCTCCGACACAATGTGGAGAGAGCGACAGAAGGGGAACGTTTGGTTACGTATGTAATCTCCGTTCCCTGAGGGAGGGAACGACACGTTGTGTCTTTCCTCCGCCATGTCGCTGAACCGAGCCACTGTTGTGGCCGGACCATTTCTGGCTCCTCAGAAAAATCCTGAATGAACTCCCGTATTTGCGCCGCTTAAATACCCGTATGTCCGGGGGCGGGACATGCAAATACCGGCTGCCAACTCTCATTGGCCTTTTTTCATAGATCAGAGGTGGATATCGGCGCTCAAGAGAGACCCCTAGTGTCTTTACTTCTCGGGGAACGGAGGTTACATACGTAACCAAACATTTTGTATGTGTGTGTGTGTGAGCTAATTTATAAACACTTACACAGACAGAAATTAATTGTATCTTTGGTCTTTGAGAAAAAGCTGCTTTATTTCACACCCACCATGTTGAGATCATATGACTGTTGAATGTCACTTGATTTATCTCAATAGACCTTTTTCACACTCCAGGTTTTTGAAAAAAATCACGATTACATTTCAGTGACTTTCTAAAAGAGGAAATAAAATTATGAGCGGTGGATTACGACAGTCAGAAGATAAAAAGATGGCAAATTTACTGTAACTCTTTCTCCAGCTGTATTTGAAAGATCTAGCTCCCTATAAGATGGCAAATTTACTGTAACTCTTTCACCACCTGTATTTGAAAGATCTAGCTCCCTATATCGTCAATCATATATTGTGAACATGAATTCGGGCACTGGCAAGGGTGTTGATCCACTGAGATCAACATTGGGACACTGATGACTCATTTATCTACAACACCTCTACAAAGTCATTCTTTTAATAAATGTATATGACACTGGTGTGAATTTTCGTGGTAAATAACTGTAAACTATCATTTTATTTTGAAAGATTAATTATATAAAAGAAATAAAAAGCTAAAAATACAGGAGTGCATGTTTTTCCCATGCACATTATAGATGAAAGATATTACAAACTACATCAACAAAAAAGGCTTTGACTTCAGAATTCTACACTTGTGCTCGTTTTCTATTGACTTGAAAGACTTCAGAAGACATAATGACATTTTTGCTAAGGGAACACAGTGCACAACGATGCTCCATGGTCTTTAAGGTGCATTCTGGGATTTTTAAGGGAACAAATGTTTCAATGCACTAAAACAATTTTACATCTGAAAGCTCTAGAAATAGCAGACACCCTGGATATTGGCCTGACTAACTCGGGAGCTGATTTGGACAAACCAAATAATAATAATCATAATCTAACACAATTATTGATCCTATAAATTCACACAAAATAGGAAGAAGAATATATTTATTTATATTGCTAAATAAGGCAAAAACATGCCATCACAGACCATGAAAAGGGTCTATGGAAACACAGCATTCTGACACAGCATCAGAGGCTCGCTACCACAGCATAATGCATCTTGACCTCCCTTTTGCTACAATACCTTTCTTTACATCATCATGTCCTTGACTCCTTCATTCACTGTTTAATATTTGTTTACTGAGCTTAAAATCTCTGCAGTTTATGGAATTAGCATTGTATCCACTTAGCTTCCATGTGCTTAATGCGCATTGCCCCTAACTGTTCAGAACTGCATCTGAATGTTGGGCATTATCAATCTCTGCTTGTGTCTGTCAGACTAGCACACTCTCTTTAGCCATTGTTAGTGGTGGCAGCAGGCAGCAGTGTGTGGTCCAGCACCTGCGTGACTGGCCGCTGGCTTTGCTCTGTCCGCCCCACATTGGTCATTCCTCAGGGCTATTCTCCATCTCCCAGCATTCCCTTCACCTGTCATGCATATCAATCACTTTAATGGGGATGCTCGCGGAGGAAAAACACTCAGCTAAACTAAAGTGGGTCACTCTCCTTCCATTGGTGACGTAGGTCAGGAGAGGGAGGAAAAGGGAAAAAGGTTGAGAGAGTAAGAGAGATTTGAACAGTACATTAAGAGATGAAGAAATGCACGGACATCATGACACTAGTACAGAGAGGTTGAGCTGCTTGTGGGCCTTTAGTGGACTCCAGATTCCATTAAGTGAAAAGAGGGCACAGGGTCAATATAACAAGCTGTAGCACGCTCATTAACCCAGATAGCTATAAGCCATATGAGGGATGCAATGCTCAGTGTGTAGTACTGTACCGAGTTGACACAGATCTACTCACAATGGGCTAAATTATAATAAAATAAATAAGATTAGGATCTCAAACAAAAGCTAAAACAATTACTTAAGCTCTATATCACTATACATATAAAACAGATACAGTTTACATACCAGCTAATGCAAAAAGTTACTTAAGTGAGATTAATATTGATAATGGCAGAAAAACTGTACATCAGTGCTTTTAAACATTTGCATTAGGCAGGCACTGTTATCCTAATATATATATATATATATATATATATATATATATATATATATATATATATATATAATTATTATTCTAATTTTTTTATCCAGCATTCAAGATTTTTTTCCAAAATTGTTGTAATGTTTATTTTGGGAATCCCTGGGAATCGAACCCACACCATTTGCATAGCCAGCTTTATGCTCTACAAGTTGAGCTAAAAGAACAACTATATAAGCAATATTTTACCTGATAAAAATCCCAAGAAAGACAAATCCTGACAAATTCTGCATACCATGTTACTGTATTTTAAACACCTGGTCAACCATATGCTGAAATCTGTCTACCATAAGATACTGCACAGTATGGAGGTGGAGAACACTCCATGGTCCCTGTAAATATCACAGCAACACAGTGAGTCACAACCATACTCCCGACCTTTAAAACATCTTTACCACAAAAATTATTACCAAAGAACACATTGTTTCCAATCCATCCCATAAAATGTAGAGTATATGCATCTATGGAACAGACAGACCAATGACTTTTCGATAGATAAGAAAAATCACATACTGTATGAAATCTCTTTATTACATCAGTGGTTTCTCCAAAACAACAATGAGATTAAATTAAGAATACCTTAAACTTTAACTTAAGTTTACTGCTTTTTAGACTTTTCTCCTGAGAGAATATATGTGTGTCTCAGCTGGAGTTTCAGAAGAGATCTCAACAATGTTTCAAACTACACTTTGATTTGCCAAGATACCAAAGTCTGCAATCAAAAGTCAAAGATTTCAATAGGAGCTTTACATTTCACAGAATTTTTGTCCAACAACCAAATTATCACTTTAACTTAAACAATTGTCTCAGAAACATGTTAGACAATGAGACAATGTTAACTGAGATCTCTATTAAATCTAAGTTTCAAACTTTGCATTTGAGGCTCTAGACCTTGCCGTGCCTGCTCTATGTAGAGAGCTCAGAGGTGTGGTGTAGTAAAGATAAAAGTAGCACTTACCGGTTCTTTAGCTTTCTGTGCTAACACTGCAAAGGTGGACAGCTTTCTGCACAGACATTTGGTGTGGGAGACTGCCAGCGATGGGAGTGTTTGGCAGCTCTCTGCGTCCCAGTTTTCTTCGCCAGCCTCTCTGTTAATAGGTTATAGCGACAACACACACAAACATACACACAGAGAAAAAGAGCATGTATTAATTGCGGATTCCATGAGAGAGAACAGGGAACCACTATAGCACTTTTGGGGTTTTTCCACAATTGAAATTTTTAACTCAGGGCCATTTGCAACCCTTGGTAAACATTATACTGGGTTATTTTGTTCAATGTTTCAGTCTTTTCATGCTTTACGCAGGGCTAGTAATTAATACTTGGTATTCAGGTTTCACACTGTACATTTGTAAACCCTGAAATATAATTATTTAATGCATAATTATGAGATTAACAACATTAATTGGACAAATACATACAGCACGCACCAATAATGCAAACTGTTTCAGTAACTACTTGTCCATCTGTGAAAAAGGTAGATGATCTCTGGTTGCCTTATTTCAGCTCTGTAGGCTCATACAATGCAAGTGAATGGTGGACAACATTTCTAAGCTCCAAAAAGCATATAAAGGCAGCATAAAATGAATCCATAAGTATTTAGTGGTTTAATCCATGTCTTCTGAAGCCATCCAATTGATATTAGCTGAGAACAGATCAAAATGTATTTCCTGTTTCACTATAAATCTTTCTCAAAAGAAAGTCTCCTTGGCAATCATGATTTCAAGCTCAATAACAGTTCCTTGTGCTGGACAAAAGCGCAGTGTACTAGATGGAGTAACATTTTGGTCTGTTCTCACCCAAAACTGATTGGATCACTTCAGAAGACCCGAATTAAACCATTGTAGTTGTATGGAGTAATTTTATGCGGCCTTTATGTGCTTTTAAGAGCTTCAAAGTTTTGGTGAATATTCATTTGCATTGTATGGGCCTACAGAGCTGAAATATTCGTATAAAAACCTTCATTAGTGTTCTGCAGAAGAAAGAACACATCTGGGATGGCATGAGGGTGAGTAAATGATGAGAAAATTTTTATTGATGTGGGTGAATAGTAATACAATTTCTCAGGGCTGTCGCTAGTGGAGTAAAAGCATGTGGTGACAATTTTAGGGGCCCTCAGTATTCTCCAAATCAATGTCACCCATCTCCCCTTCCCTCACCTAAATTTTTTTTTTTAGTCCTGATGGTTTCCTCATGCTTAATATAATTTACCGCAGGATTACAAACAGCTCAGCTCAGCAACCCAAAAAAAGTTTAAGTCCCGCCCAAACCATTTTACAACACCAATCAGCGTTTAGAAAATTGGTTTTGGTTTCCACTAAGGTGATTCTGGATGATGCAAAGTTAAATAAATTAGTGGAAATAACTAGAGACTCAGAAAGACACACTAGAAAGCATCAGAAAAAAATAAAATAAATAATTCTGGGTACTAGAAAAGATGGGAAAAGAATGAGTAGCAGGCCAGGAGAACTGCAGGAGCCCAAGGGATGTCAAATGGGATGGGCCCTAAATGTTTCACCATCTACGTAAGCAGGACACTATAATGTACCTTATTGCCGGCACATAAGAATAGACGTCACAATTGAATTATTGCCGGTATGGTGTACTGACGAGTACTGGCCCACATCTAGCACTAGTGAAAATCTCCTTCTTGACAAGGTACTTTATGAATGTAAACAAAGTTGGTTTGTATAATGCAAAGGAAAAAAAAACGGGATGCATTAGACTTAGCAGTGTAAATGCAGCATTACAGACCTGCCACTGTCTGATATGATGTTACTAAGATGGCAATATTCTCAAGAAAAAGAGAAAACGACATTCTTAAAGGCAAAATGCCATTATTTGGATGTAATATTTATGTACTGTAAACATTCCGTATATACACAGTATATATATATATATTAAATAAAAGAGTGTATAAAATAACATGGGCTATGACTATTAGTTTCAAAATTGGTATCGAGAAGCATGAAATTTCCCTTGCATTAATTGAATATTGAAATTTCACTGTAATACTGAAATGTTGGTATTAATATGAAGACTTAAAATGGTTGGTGATCAGCTATTAAATAACAAGTACAAGTAGATACAGTAGCCTACTGTCTTGTAGAGTTGGACATCAACTACATTATAAGTGACTTGGTCAGCAAAAAGGTCCAGCATTTGACTGATGGTTCAGCCCTGGTTAAATTGTTATGGATTCTGTGAAACAATGCATAATTAATTTGCAATATAGTTTTTTCTATTTCACAATTAGAAAATTAGATATTGTCACTTCAAAAATAACCAAAAATAGTGCTACAAATTTGAGGTGTAAAGTTAAGGTGTTCAGGTGTATAATTAGTCCACAAATGTAAAATAACCATGGCAATTATATTACATTAAAAATGCCTTTATTTTTCCACGGCTGTACTCAAATTCAGCAGTATTAAACGTTTTGTCTGCAGCCATGTGACAGTAAAGCCTTTTTTACTGTAATATGATGATACCACGGTATTCTAGCACTGCATTGCTTCATGCTGCATCATGTGCACAGCATTTCGGGGTTAATCCCACTATGGAGCAGGGTTTTATAACCCAGGGTTAAATCTGTGCTAATCACTTTTCAGAAATGCAATTGTGAAACAGTAATCTGGCCTTTTCACTGGGGTTTATTCTCTTGTGACCCCATATACACATGCGTGGATGTTGTATTTTAGCTTCACTATATGCATAATTTAAATTAACTTAAACTGGCTGATCTCAGATCAGAACTGGGCTGTCAGTAATGAGTTAAACTTTCAATGCACAGAGTCATGTGAAAAAAACAACATGGTGCTGATCACAGCAGAGTTTGTCTTTGGGAGAAATGCTAACAAAACTACATCTGGTAAGAAAACGAATTAAGTTTATACAGTGAGTATCTAGTTCTAGTTCATCTGATATGCCATTTTTTAAATGTGAGCGATTTATCGTGAAAGCCACACTGCTAAGCACAATTTACACTATAGTATACTATAGCACTAGTTTTCATCCTTAAAGGGATAGTTAACCCAAAAATGAAAATTCTCTCATCATGTATGCACCCTCATGCCATCCCAGATGTGTATGACTTTTCCTTCTTCTGCAGAACACAAATAATGATTTTTAGAAGAAAATTTCAGCTCTGTAGGTCCTCACAATGCAAGTAAATGGGTGCCAAAATGTTGACGCTCCAAAAAGCAAATAAAGGCATCATAAATTATTCCTTATGACTCCAGTGTTTTAATCCATTTATCTTCAGATGTTATAAAATAGGTGTGGTGAGAAACAGATCAATATTAATGTCCTTTTTTGCTTTAAATTCTTCTACCTGTCCAGTAGGGGGTAATTTTCATGTAGATTTTTTAGTGTTGTGAATCGCACAGTACCATGAGAGCTTTCCTACTGTATACAATGACAACTCCACTCTAAATGCTCTTAGTCACAAAGGCACTCAAGACCAGTGAACCAGTGTTATAATCAACCATCCTCCCATTTACTCTGTGAGTAAATATCTGCTTGTCATACACACACACACACACACCTTCCATCATCCTCTTACTGAAAGAGTCCTTATGTTCAGAAGAATCTCTCCAATTCCCATCGTTTGCCTTTCACACAAGCTCTGTCTGTATTTGAACCGCAATTATAATCATGTGATTGTTCAATCCCCACTTTCATTCACCTCCTTCACTCATCCTCCTTCACTTCACTCATTGTTCTCTGCATCAGGCGTAGCTTGGCCTGTTCTCTCTATGGCTTATGAGTTTAAAGCCTGCTAATGAAAAGTTTGATGTTTGGAGCAATCAATGGAAACATTTAAGGCTTTTTAACAGGACTAATTACTAGGCTGGCCACTGTTGGTTAGCCAATTTGCCCACTGTCATGCTGGCACAAGCATAGGATTTGGTAACCATTTTAGAGTGTACACTGAATGCAGAATCTACCTATGGAACATGAGCTAACTTAAGCTTTTGGTAATGTGGAGTGGTGCTTGCTGATGCTTACTGGCCAGAGTCAAAAGAGCCCACCCCCACTCTCTATTATATTCTGATACATAGATATGTGTTGGGCCCTTTTACAAATCTTCTTCAGCTATTTTATTGACCGCTGGACAACATAAAAGTCTGATTGCTTATAAAAGTAATAGCACAATGTGTGACACGGTTTGAGATGTCATGGTGCAGGGCAATGTTTGCAGAATAATACGAAGTATAAAAAATAACAATAGTGAATCTGGAATAAAACAGTTCACTGACCGGTGGACACAACTCCCATAGAAACCTATGCAAAGAATGCAAAAACTTTAGACTCATAGTTTTTCCCACTGGACACTGAAATTGGCAGGTGCTATTCTGAATAAACATCCAAAAACTTTGTCTAAAGTTGTCTAAAGCTCTTCCTAAGGTTGTCTTCTTGTATGCCAGATGTTTTTAAAACAGCTATAGTCAACCAAATACACACGGATAAAAGTTTGGAATAATGTACAGATTTTGCTCTTATGGAAAGAAATTGGTACTTTACCAAATTGGCATTCAACTGATCACAATGTGATTTCACCAACATGAAAAATAACAATTAAAAAAAAAATCAGAACTTAAACTACTCATCCAAAAATCCTCCATGTGCAGCAATGACAGCTTTGCAGATTTTACATTTACATTTACTCATTTGGCAGATGCTTTTATCCAAAGCGACTTACAGTGCACTTATTACAGTGACAATCCCCCCGGAGCAACCTGGAGTTAAGTGTCTTACTCAAGGACACAATGGTGGTGGCTGTGGGGATCAAACCAGCAACCTTCTGAGTACCAATGTATTATACAGTGCACTTATTACAGGGACAATCCCCTCGGAGCAACCTGGAGTTAAGTGTCTTACTCAAGGACACAATGGTGGTAGCTGTGGGGCTTGAACCAGCATCCTTCTGATTACCAGATTACCAGTTATGTGCTTAAAACACTACACCACCACCACAAGATCCTTGGCATTCTAGCTTTCAGTTTGTCCAGATACTCGGGTAATATTTAACCCCACGCTTCCTGTAGCACTTGCCAAAGATGTGGCTGTCTTGTCAGGCACTTCACACGCACCTTACAGTCTAGCTGATCCCAAAAAAGCTCAATGGGTTTAAGATCCATAACACTCTTTATCTGTTGTCCAATGTCTGTGTTTTTTTGTCCACTCTAAACTTTTCTTTTTGTTTTCTGTTTCAAAAGAGGGTTTTTCTTTGCAATTAGTCCCATAAGGCCTGCACCCCTGAGTCTTCTCTTTAATGTTGTACATGAAACTGGTGTTGAGCAGGTAGAATTCAATGAAGCTATCAGCTGAGGACATGTGAGGCCTCTATTTCTCAAACTAGAGACTCTGATGTACTTATCCTCTTGTTTAGTTGTACATCTGACCTTCCGCATCTCTTTCTGTCCTTGTTTGAGCCAGTTGTCCTTTGTCGTGGAAAACTATAGTGTACACATTTGTATGAAATCTTCAGTTTTTTGGCAATCTCAAGTATTGTATAGCCTTCATTCCTCAAAACAATGATTGACTGATGATTTTCTAGTGAAAGATATTTAATGTTTGCCATTTTTTACCTAATATTGACCTTAAGGCATGCCAATATATTGCATACTGTGGCCACTCAAAAAACAAACACAAAGACAATGTTAGGCTTCATTTAACTAACCAAATAGCTTTCAACTGTGTTTTATCTAATGGCTAATTTGCAATTTAGCATGATTACTCAAGGATAAGTTGTTGGAGTTATGGCTGCTGGAAATGGGGCCTGTCAAGATTTGATAATTTATTATTATTATTATTTTTTTAAATAGTGATGGTACTGTTTTTTTTTACATCAGTAAATTTCTGACCATACTTTGTGATCAGTTGAATGCCACTTTGGTGAATTAAAGTATCAATTTCCTTCCGAAACAGCTAAATCTATATATTATTCCAAACATTTGGTCAACAGTATATTTACAGATGAGTTGACTTTGGTGACTTTGAGAGCCTTTGGTGACATTAGTTGCCCATGTGCACATTAATGTCATGGATTTGGAACATTGCATATATGCTCCCAAATGTTCACATGTGCTAACAAAATGTAATATGCTTCCACATGATCAAACAAGATTACAAAACAAACAAAAATGATGGTGAACATTCTGAAGCATATATTAATTGAAAACTGTAAACATAAATTCTGTAATCATGTTTATCTTCAGATTAAATTTACTGCTGAGCCCAGAAGGACAGCCAAAGATGAACTAGCGTACATAAAATACAAAATAAATAAAAAAAAATAGCACACATGTACAGCTTATGTAACATTCAGAGTATTTACATCACAAATGCCGGGACTTACTTCAACCTAGTTTTGGTGGTATTGCCAAACAGTATACATTGTGGGCTGGAAACTGAAGAGTTTAAAGTAATAGTTCACACAAAAATAACTGTCTCATCATTTACTTGCCCTCATTCCATCTTAAACTCATATGACTATTTCTTTTGTGGAACACAAGCGAAGATTCTTTGAAGGATGTCTCAGCTGTTTTTGTCTATACAATGTTATTCAATGGGGGTTTGAATTTCTGAAAAGGCAGCATAAAAGGAATCCATATGACAAGTGATTTAATCCATGTCTTCTGAAGTCATACTATGTAATCGGTTTAGGTAAGGAACAAAGCAAATATTCTGTATTTATTATCCAAAAATCTTCACTTCCACCCTCGTCTCCTATGCACGTTCCAACATGATCACATGGGAAGTCGGCATGCTGTTTCCAAAAGTTTGGTGCCCTAGGATTGGCAACATTATGCCGACTCACTGACTTGCCCTATATTCAAATGAGGAGGTAATCACGTTTGTATAAACAATCACGAGCATACTAAGGAGGTTGCATTTTTATCCCTAACATTGCATTTTGTCTCTACTAATGGTTATGTTTTGATTTGGGTTTTGGTTGGGGGGTAGATTAAATAAAATAAGCATTTATATTCACTGTTTTACACCCTGTACAGCTGAAAACATTTATCTTTTTCAACTGGCTTCTGGGAACCTCTCCTGGATATAAATGGATGTCACTCTTGTTTATTTGCTCTAAAACACTTACTGCTGTAGCCTTTGGGGGAAGTGTTTTAAAATTCAGTCAACGTATAAAATTTCTACCAAATAAATATTGGCACACACTTGTCGATTTTTATGTGAGATCAGGCTGCATGTTCAGTAGATAAGCTCATTCATGTGACTTGCTCGCATGTTCACGCTAAGACTTCCATTCGTATCACGCACACATCAGTCTTCAATTGTGTGGACCAAAATAGCTGAGAGATTCTTCAAAATAATTGTATGTGTTCTGCAGAATATATATATATATATATATATATATATATATATATATATATATAAATAAATACAAATTCCCAACATTCTTTTGAATGTCCATGTACTAAAATAAAATAGTTTTCTGCCATGAGTGTACTTTCATTTACTATTATTTTGAATGGTAATGGAAAATGAAGCAATGTAATAACAATTTTACCTGGTCGCAAAAAGTAGTCCATTAATTTACCTGATGAACTGTCACCTTTTGCTGACCCTTTACGCTACGCAGAGCTAATGTGTGCTTCTAAATCACTTGCACCTTTATTTGCAACTGACACATAAGTGCCAGCTTTACATGTCATACATTCTGCTTCCCACGGATTTCGACCTGGACAAAAGTATGATAATTTTTTGGGCAAATCTTTCATTTGGTCATTGTTTCCACTCAGCTTTCATTTGTTGCTACTGTCAAATAACTGTTTGATGCTGAACACAACAGTGCTTTGCGTGTCTGTGGAGAGATTGACAGGTAGGAATTTGGCCAATAGTCTCTATAAATTGACCAATTGGTGTGCGAGAAGGCGGGAATTACAAAAATCAATGAAAATATGCGCACACACACAATGAAGTATTAGACCAGATGCACATCATAATGCAACTAAAGCTGAATCCTAGACATTTTTGCAAATTTATAAATCCCATCCGGATGCTTTTTTAAGGTCCGAAAAAGAGTACATGTCCGGGAAAAAGAGGACGTATGGTCACCCTAACTTTTGAGCAAGGCAATTAACCCCAATTTGTTCTAGGGGAATTATCCAAGCAACATCTACAGTATACTGTGAGTCACTTTTGATAAAAGCATCAGCTCTAAGACACATTAGTAATACAGAGTCTTTTTTGATCAAGTAACTCCTTCCATGCACTCATTTGTGTGGTGTTTAGTGAGCCCATTTTCAGATTACCAAGGCATCTTGATGCAGACTTATTTGGTGACTTTCAAAAACTGACTATAATGCAATAAAATAGCCTGTGGCATGGGGGGCGTGGTTGTGTGTCGGTCTGTGGGAGAGAGAGAGCGGTAAGGCTTGTCACCTGGTTTGTAATTATCTCTAACACCTGTGTCTTGTTGTAGTGATACGGAGAGAGACATTTAAAAGGGACGCCAAGTGTCGAGAGAGGGAGAGAGAGAGTGGAACCAGAGAGCTCCACAGACTGAGTGTGATATTGTTTTGGTTTATGTTTTACATTTCTACGGCGGTGACGTCGTATGTTAAGGAAAGAAATTATAGTGCTGATTTCAAACCTGCTTCGCTGTCTCCTGACTCCTCCATTGCTCAACGAACTTGTTCACAGTGGTGCCGAAACCCAGGAAGTCTCCCATACAAGTACAAACCAGGTGACAAGCCTTACCGCTCTCTCTCTCCCGCAGACCGACACACAACCACGCCCCCCATGCCACATAGCCATATCAGCCGGTCTATAAACCAAGCATATTAATGGCTGGACAAATGTATACACAACATATGAACCTACTGAACTTCTACGCTCAGTTCAGTGAATAGGTTGACTGGATGACTAAGCAAATGAGTGATGTCTTGAGCTTACCCCAGTTGAATCACATTGAAAACAGCATAATCCTGTGATTCAAGTTACTTAGTGTTTGTCACCTACAAGTGTAATGTTGCAGCTTACATGAAATGTCAATCAGTGATTGAATCAGAATCGGAACGAGGTGTCATTTCAAAACATTTGAATAACTAAGATGAATAAAAATCCCCACTACTACACTGCGCCAACTGAAGATATTCTGATGAGAATATGTGTGAAAGACAATAGGACTAAAATAGCCAGTAAAATATTATAGCCTAACACATTAATTCTTTTTATTCAGGCAATTTTATTAAATGAAGTAAAAGGAGCTGGTATATTAGATTTTACGCATATATGAGTTTATGAGTGGAGAGACTTGCATAAGGGGAGCTAATGTACACTTACAATGCATTTCTACAAGAATATATAAATTCGGACAAAATCTCCTAAGATTAACTATTAAAGAGCTATGTAAATAAATAGCCTTCTCTTGATTAATAAACTGTATTCTTTCCTATTGTTCCTATGTTCTCTCAAAAAATGGATTGTGTTGTGATTCTTCTCACTAGCATTAATTTACATCACAATGATTGAGTTGTACCAACAAAAAACATTCACAAACTGCACAAAAGCAACAAAAGCACATCTGCATGTCTATATTTTCATCACTTTCTCTAACAAACATACACATTGTTATTCTTCGACACGTGCGCCCACAGCAAGCGTTTAATAAATAAAAACCAAACTAATGCAATATAATTGCAATCTTTCTCTTGCCTTGATCTGCAGATTGACACCTCAAAGGCAGTTGATCTGAGCTGACTCCAGGTCAAAGTCTCTCAGATGGCAACACAGACAAAAATGAACCAACTGACACATGATTGGAATTCTGGCTATATCTAGTTAGTCACGGATCAAGCAGAGAGCATCAGGTGCAAAGCTCTTTGGGAAATTAATCAACAGCAGGTGAGTGAGATAAGAGATGTGGGGGTTAGTGAAACACCATTTGAAACATTGTTTGGCAGGCGAGGCAGATACTTTGCTTAGATCAGAAAACATCCAATTACTGAGCTCTCAGAATGAGACAGTTATGCTGGCCAGACAACATCATTTACAGTTCTCTGGGACATTATCTATCTTTTAGACAATGTAATCACTGTTGAAAAGACCAGCATATTTGGTCTCCAGCATGAAATGGAGTGCTGGTACCTCATTCCAAGTCTTGTGAAAGCCAAATATATTTGTGCGAGAAACAGACTGAAATGTAAGTAATTATTCATCAAAAATCGCCCCCTCCACTGCAGCTCTCAAATAACATTTTTCAACTCAGCATATTCAAACTGGGATGCAACATAGGGGTTGCACTGGCTAGTCGACTAGTCAGTTTGTTCTGGCACTAGTCAACGCATTAATGCCAGGTAAAATAAAAAATGATGCACTATGTGTTAAAGGAATAGAGAGGATCTGTAAAACGGCCATGGAATGCAGAGCAGATGCGGCTTGGCCAGCGGCGGCATAAATGTACCCAAAATGGGAAACAATATGTTAATCCTTTTTTACTATAAATTCTCCTCCCTGCCTAGTAGGTGGCGATATGCAGAATGAATGTGAATAGCCAAAAACAAAAGAAGAAGAATGCGAAAAATTAAAGTAAATGTTGTGATTGATAGTAAAAAAGGACTTAATTATTGATCTGTTTCTCACCCACACCTATCAAAACGCTCCTGAATATTTTGATTTAAAGGGATAGTTCACCCAAAAAATAAATAAATTATCTTATCATTTACACACTCTCGTGATAACTCAGGTGTGTATGCTTTCTTTCTTCAGCAGAACACAACCAACAATTTCACAATGCAAGAGAATGGTGATCAAAAATTTGTAGCTTCAAAAATAACAAAGGAAACATAAAGGTAATCCATATGACTGCAGTTTGTCAAGCATCCATATCAACATGTACCTCAAGATTGATTGCCCACTGAAGCTAAGCAGGGTTGAGCCTGGCCAGTTCCTGGATCGGAGACCTCCTGGAAAAACTAAGGTTGCTGCTGGAAGAGGCATTAGGGAGGCCAGCAGGCGGTGCTCACCCTGCAGACTAAATGGGTCCTAATGCCCCAGTATAGTGATGGGGACACTACACTGTACAACAGAAACGTCCTTCAAATGAGATGCTAAACCAAGGTTCTAACTCTCTGTGGTCATTAAAAATCCCAGGGCATTTCTTGTAAAGAGTAGGGGTGTAACCCTGGTGTCCTTGCCAAATTCCTCTATTGACCCTTCTCAATCATGGCCTCCTAATAATCCCCATCCATTAACGCTACTCTCTTCTCTCCACCAATAGCATGTGTGTGGTGAGTGTACTGGTGCACTATGGCTGCTGTCGCATCATCCAGGTGGGATGCTGCACACTGGTGGTTGTTGAGGAGAGTCCACTGTGTAAAGTGCTTTGAGTGTAGTGTCAGAAAAATCTGCTATGTAACATTCATTCAGTGTTTAAATCCATATCTTCATATCTTCTATATAATAGGTGAGTGTGAGAAACAGAACAGTATTTAAGTCATTTTTTACTCTAAATCACCACTTTAAATTTCACTTCCACATGTGAAAGTGAAACTAAATAGGCACCACCTGTGACTTTCCAATTGTAAAAGTTAAAAAGAGTAAAAAAGGACTTACATGTTGATCTTTTTCTCACCCACACCTATTATATTGCCTCTGAAGATATGGATTTAACCACTGGAGTCTTATGGATTACTTGTATGTTTCCTTTATGTGATTGTTGGAGCTTTAAAGTGCTAAAGTGCTGATCACAATTCACTTGCATTGTACAGACCTACAGAACTGAGATATTCTTCAAAAAATATTTGTTTGTGTTCTGATGAAGAAAGAAAGTCATGCACACCTGGGTTGGCATGGGGGTGAGTAAATGATGAGAGAATTAAAAGTTTGGGGTAAACTATCCCTTTAAGAGTTTTTCTTTCTATTTTTTAATCTATGAAATGATGGACATCTTTTGGAATTATCCATCAATTCTTTTAGAATGAGAATGCTGAAAATGTTAGGTTAGGAGTCATTAACATATGGTAAACGTTGACTTGTCGGCTACTTTTGTCGTAGTGCATGAGTAGTGGTCATGCAAGCCCTAGTGCAGTGTTTGGTTACAAAACGTGGCAACCAATGGTGTTTTTCATCAGTGACACTGATGCTCCATTTTTTTACTTGAATGTAGAAGCGAATGAGATTTCAGAGCTTGGGCAGATGGGAAAATGTATGTCTGTACCTTATATAAAGCTTCATATTATATGAATACATATCATACTGCTTCAGATGATTTTGAATAAAGCACATGGACAACTTTTACATTGTTCTATGGTGTTTTTGGTCTATTTTGAAACTTGACACAAAACGAAGTCACCATGATAACGTATGGAAAAACGGGTTTGGAATAACATGAGTGAGGGTGTGAATATAATTATCAGAATTTTTTAAAGCATTCATTTGCATGAGTCTCACACAACTTAATGCAAGCAGTGAAAACCTTGAATTCACTCCAAAGTGTGACCTCATTAGTAGCTCTGTTTCAAATATCTACTCAAACATGGGTGCACTGTATTTCTGTGCAACCTCTCTGAAATATCATACAGTTCAGTAAACATATTCTCTCAGCCTGCTCATTTCTAGCTGATTCTGCTCTTTGAAGATTTTACTCTCTTACTAATATCAGTAGTTTAAGCAATTCCTTGCCATCCGCTTTTAATGCAGTGTCTGGCAGCTTTCTCTTGTACATATCTCGTGTCCTACACACAAAAGCAAATATAAATGCAAAGAGCAAGGGCAAATAGACTAACATATGGAAAATGAAATGCCACAGCAGTCATTTCTCACCCCTTTGGTATACAAGTACAGCTCCATTATTTAATTAGCATGTGCTGTGATAGGTTTAATGAAACAACTGAGTGGACCAGTTGGCCCTTACTTCCTTAATGGCCTGTGTTTGTGTTTTGTTTTCTGATTAAATAACTGGATCAACAGCGACATTAGTCTTCGGGGGATCAGATTACAGAAGAGACTAAATTGACTTTGTCCCTTTTTGTTTTAATATCCACAAAAAGATGATATCAAACAGAGGGATGAAAACACGAGATAAACACTGGCAACACTATCAAGCTTTGGTGGATAAAAGGAGCCATCATTTTACAAAGCGTGTCAGTTTAGTTGGTGTTGGAATGTCTAGCATGAAGGCTGAAAATATGTCTCAAACAAACAAATTAAATGTGGATGTTGAGTGATAATCCAAGCGAGGAACAGTTTTATTTCAGGAAGGCAATTAATTCTAATCTGGTTATAGGCACATGCATTATGAGCCAAATATGCCCTCTACGATAATAGTGAATGGGTGTTCTGAGAAGAATTATGGGAGTATTAAAAAATAAAAAGATGGAAATATCTATAAGTAAATAAACCGAAACGGAGGAAAAGAGAAATAAAGAAACTGGGCTGGATTTCCCAAAAGCGTCAAAAGCTGAAGTTGATCATAGAGACCATTGGCACCAATGGTTTCTATGATCTACTTAGGCTTATGATGCTTTGGGAAACATACTGTATCCATGAAGCAGTCCCCATCTCTAGCTAAAGACACTTCTTTTTTTGTGAGCACTTAACCCCACACTTGTACAGCATACACAATAGTGGTTGACCAATATACTGCAGAGGTCGATAAATTGACCGATATTCTGAATTTTTTAATTATCACATCGGCAGATAAATGTTCTCATTTGGGTGATTGTTTTTTTAATGCCATGAGGGCTCAGAAAATTTGCATGTGAAGGAGCGTATAAGACATGTACACTACCAGTCACAGTTCACGTTGTTTTTACGTGTTATGATGTTACTACAATAATAGACTGGTGTGCAACACAGTCTCATTCAATCAGTCTGCATATCAGAGCCACAACACTTTAAAGTGCCCACCTGTTTTTTCTCCACCTCTCTCATCAACAGTTCCCTGTATATCTAACCTTCATTGTCTAATGATAAAAAGGCAAATATCATTAAAACTTTTGCTATATACCATCTGCAAATATGCAGATATCTCATTAAAACTGATGTCATTTACGAACCTCACGAAAATACAGTGTTCTCTTACGAGAGGTTCTCTCGTATTGCGTAAGCTAGCTTACGCTACGGGAAAGATTCATCTTTTCTGAGATATTGAAGCCAAAAAATTATCCTTAATTTTGTATCCATGGTCAGCGCAGTGCAGCAGCTGCATACCTAGAGCGGGCTAGCTAGCGAGCTCATTGGTTGCTCTGCGGCAACTGCTGCAGCCTATAGACGAACTTGAGTGAACTCGCGTCCAATGACAGGCGCCCGCGCCGTCACTGTATCAAAGCCCGCCAGAATGGGCGTGGCTAGAGTGCATATAAGCGTAAGTTCGTAGGCTGGAACCCTGATTTTCATCTATTCAGCGAAGCTCTTCGCATCTCTGAACTGCAGAAGCCGCGTCGCTGTTCGAGGGGCATCTAGCAAGCTTGGACAGCGCTCGAAGAAGCCGGCCGTCTTCGCCACCTTCAGCCATCCTGCGAGCTACGCCATCCGGCGACGTATCCTTTATAGAGCAAGCTAGTTCCTCAGCGAACTTCACAAAAAGAGCAACGAGCGTCTTTTTTAAAGATGCCTTGCACCACCTGCGCCTCATGCTGCGCCCCTCTCAGCGCCGGAGACCGCCACCTCATCTGCTCTCTCTGCCTGGGATTGGAACATGCAGAGCTCGCCCTCGCGAGGAGCTTCCGATGTCGACCCTGCGGGCTCGACTGGAAGCACTCAAAACCGAAGCCGGCACGCCGCCTTTCGTTTCGCCGCGCAGAAAGAAGCGCCGCTCCCAAAGGCTGCCGGAACCGGTGTTAGAAGCGACTACCTCGCCGGAGCCTCTCCCTCGAGCCTTGCTTTCACCCTCCCCGCCCCCCCGGGACGCGCAGTTGCCGCCGAGCGGCCGCACTGTTGCCATCTCGGATAACGAGGCGGAGGATAAGGGCTGCTGTTCCATCATGGCTTCGGACAGCGAGGAGTGGTCAGGCTCCCAAGCCTCCTCCTCGGCCCAGGAATCCAGCAGGACCCGCGCCGTAGTCGAGGAAGAATTAATGCGCCTACTCACACAGGCTGTCGACCGCCTCGGGCTCGAGTGGTCACCGCCCTCTGAGCAGGCTCCCAACAGACTCGACGGCTGCTTTCTTCAGAGCCGCGGCCCGGGCCGCTCCCTTCCTGCCGGAACTCCACGCCGAGCTCTCTAAATCGTGGAACGCGCCTCTCTCGGCCAGGAACCGATCCCATGTCTCCACCTCTCTCGCTTCGGTGGACGGTGCCACCGAGAGGGGCTACTCTTCCATCCCCCCGGTCGAGGATTCGGTAGCAGCACACCTTTTCCCACCCTCCGCGAGATGGCGGTCTAAGCCAGTGCTCCCATCTAAGGCCTGCAGAACTACTTCCACCTGTGTTGGCCGCGCCTATGCCGCCGCCGGCCAAGCCGCATCTGCTCTGCATTCCATGGCCGTTTTACAGATCCTCCAAGCGGACCTCCTTCGAGAGTGGGATGAGAAAGGCAGGCACCCAGAGGCTGTCTCAGATCTAAGGAGCACGACGGATCTCTCCCTTCGCGCCACCAAAGCTGCAGCTCAAGCCCTAGGGAAGTGCATGGCCGCGCTGACTGTGACCGAGAGACACCTATGGCTAACGCTAGCCGACATGGGAGACGCTGAACGCTCCACGTTCCTCAACGCGCCGCTCTCTCCGTCCGGTCTCTTCGGTTCCGCGGTGAGTGGCATTGTTGACTGTTTCTCGGAAGTCCAGAAAGCCACCCAAGCCATGAATCTCTTCCTGCCTCGTCGCGCTAGCTCCTCTGCAGGCCGCCCACGTGACCAGCCTCCTGCACGAGCCTCTTCACAGCGCCCAGCTCAGCAAAGCCAGACTTCTCAGCGTTGACAGGGCGGCCGCCCTAGAATGCGCTCAGACAGCCACCGCAGACCGCCGCCCCCCTAAGATTGCGCTGAAACCTGAGCAACCGAAGTCCTCCTAGCTTTGTTGAGGAAACGACGGATCAGTCCCGCCGCAGCCGGACCACCGTCAAAGCTTCGCCCCCTGTCAGTCCCCTTCTCTCAGGCTACTGCAGTGGTGGATTCAGCAGCCAACAAGCCGGTGATACTGCCTGCTTGCCTGCACTCAAATGCCGTTTTCACGGCGACCCAAAGAAATCTTGTAAAAAGCAAACATGCCTTATGTGTAGAAAATGTGCCCACAATCCAGTGTTCACCCCTACACACAAGCATTACACTTCCCGTGTCCCTATCACAGCCCACTCACATAAAGCGGGCACAGCCAGCTCGAGTGTTAGAGTCAATAAACGCGCCCACGAATTCGTGCGCGCGCCCCTTCTCTGCCCGCTCTGTCACACGGCCAGCAAACACCTCTCTGTATGTAAGTCCCATGCCCGTGACTATGCTTGCACATCACTTCACAGATGTGACTCTTTCCCCATTCACCTCAATCGGGAAGTCACTAACAGAACAGCCTGTCCCTGCTGTCTGCGAGCAGTCATGCATAAGCACAGTAAGCGCGCTCACACATTCTGTTCAGCTCGCTGTGTGTGGCAATCAGGGCAACTTGGCCATTCACCCTCTAGCGTTACGCTTCAAAGCGTGGAAAGCTATCCCAGGGATATCCAAATGGGTGTTAAGCACAATAAAACAGGGCTATTTGCTACAGTTCGATCGCCGCCCTCCCCGCTTCAGAGCACGGCTCGAAACTACTGTGAACACGGAAGCAGCCTGCATGCTTCGTTCAGAAATAGCAAACCTTCTGTGCAAAAGGGCCATACAGAGAGTACCACCTTCTCTGAGCGAGTCGGGGTTTTACAGCCATTAATTTCTTGTCCCCAAGAAAGACGGCAGCCTCAGACCAATATTAGATCTCAGGGTTTTGAACAAGGTGCTCGCAAAAAGACCGTTCAAAATGCTTACAATCAGGAAACTCCTCGCGCATGTGCGCCATGGGGACTGGTTTATTTCTCTTGATCTGAAAGATGCCTACTTTCAGATTCAGATAAATCCCTGTCACAGGCCATTCTTGAGATTCGCCTTCGACGGCCAGGTTTATCAATACACCGTCCTTCCGTTCGGCCTGTCTTTAGCACCCCGTACTTTCACGAAGTGCATGGATGCAGCGCTCGCACCCCTGCGGAGTCAGGGCTTGCGAATTCTGAACTATTTGGACGATTGGCTGATTTTGGCACAGTCACATACGGAGCTTCTGTCTCACAGGACAGTTCTCCTCAGTCATCTGAACAGTTTGGGTCTTGCAGTCAATTGGACCAAGAGCTCACTACAGCCCGGTCAGGCAATTTCCTTCCTTGGAATAGAACTAGACTCCATGGCGATGACGGCTCGCTTATCTACACAGCGCGCGTGCCGTGTTCAGCAACTAGCCGCGTCCTTTCAGATGAACAGCCTCACGCCTCTGAAAAAGTTTCAGAGAATGCTAGGTTACATGGCCTCAGCCGCAGCAGTACTTCAGCTGGGTTTACTGTGCATGCGCCCGCTTCAGCATTGGCTAAACACCCACGCGTCTCGCCGGGCTTGGGCCACGGGCCGCCAGCCGAACAGAGTGACTCAGACCTGTATCTCAGCTCTGCAGCCCTGGGCAGTGGCCAAATGGTATCAGCGGGGAGTGACGATGGGAGCTGTATCTCGCCGAAAAGTCATCTCGACAGACATGTCCAACACGGGTTGGGGCACGGTCTGCGAGGGCTCTCCGGTTTTTGGCCTATGGTCAGTTCAGGAAAAGCTCCTTCACATAAATTGTCTGGAAATGATAGCGGTCGAGTACGCGCTCGTGCGCTTCCTCCCGGTCATTCAGGGTCACCACGTCCTGGTCCGTTCGGACAACAGATCTGTGGTATCCTATCTAAACCGTCAGGGCGGTGTCAGATCCAGGAACCTCTTCCATCTGACAAAACGCATACTGAATTGGTCCCAGTGCCACCTGCGCTCGCTGAGGGCGATGCAGGTGCCAGGCCACCTGAACGACGGCCCAGACAGACTGTCCAGAGACAATATTTCCCCAGGGGAATGGTCCCTGCACGCTCAAACAGTCCAGAAGTTATGGAGCATATTCGGCAGAGCAGAGATAGACCTCTTTCGTCAGAAGAGAACTCTCACTGCCCAGTATTTTTCTCGAAAAGCGAGGACGCGCTGGCCCA
Organism: Xyrauchen texanus; assembly: GCF_025860055.1. Taxonomy (NCBI): domain Eukaryota; kingdom Metazoa; phylum Chordata; class Actinopteri; order Cypriniformes; family Catostomidae; genus Xyrauchen; species Xyrauchen texanus. Next base: position 27,453,552 of record NC_068285.1, on the reverse strand, counting down.
GGACTGGCCCAACCGCCCGCTCTACGCCTTCCCTCCCGTCTCGCTATTGCCACAGGTAATGCAGAGGATCAGGGAAATGTGTCACTCGGTGCTCCTCATAGCCCCGCGCTGGGAGAATCAGACATGGTTCCCGGAGCTTATGCAGCTGTCACTGATAGCCCCGTGGCCCATTCCAGTGAGAACAGATCTCCTCTCTCAAGCTCGCGGCACGATCTGGCATCCCCACCCAGAGCGCTGGGCGCTGCACGCGTGGGTGATCAACGACTACCCGTCGCTTTGCCAGAAGGAGTAATAAACACTATCATACATGCTAGAGCCCTTTCCACGAGAAGACTATACGTCCAAATGGTCTGTGTTTTCAAAATGGTACACCGACAGAGACCTGGACCCACGGACATGTGGGGTGTCGTCGCTGCTCGTGTTTTTACAAGAGCTGCTGGATAAGGGCAGATCCCCATCCACGCTCAAAGTGTACGTGGCGGCCGTCGCGGCGTTCGCTGAACCCCTGTACAGCCAGTCACTAGGAAAAACGAGCTGGTCATCCGCTTCCTCAGGGGAGCTAGAAGGATGAACCCCCCGCGCCCCCCATCGGTTCCTATATGGGATCTTTCCGTAGTTCTCGGAGCTATGAAAGCCCCCCCTTTCGAACCGCTTCAATCCGTGGATTTGAAATACCTTTCACTCAAAACCGTTTTTCTAACTGCCCTGTCATCAGTTAAACGTGTGGGAGACCTTCACGCGCTGTCTGTCAGCGCTGCGTGTCTTGAGTTTGGACCAAATGACTCCAAGGTCATTTTAAAGCCTAGACACGGCTATGTCCCCAAGGTGATCGGTACTCCTTTCAGAGCACAAATGATTTCCCTATCGGCGCTGCCAGCATCCGATAGCGAACGCGACGCCAATCTCCTTTGCCCAGTCAGAGCACTGAGATTGTATACTGCGCGCTCCGCCTCTTTCAGACGCTCTGAGCAGCTTTTCGTTTCGTTCGGAGGGCGCACCAAAGGTTTCGCCGCCTCGAAACAGACACTGTCTAGATGGATAGTGGACGCTATTGCTGCCGCGTACGCGTCAAAAGACCTACCATGCCTGTTAGGCATTAGGGCTCACTCCACTAGAGGCATGGCCTCCTCGTGGGCATGGTCCAGCGGGATTTCCATTCACGACATATGTGTGGCAGCGGGCTGGGCTTCCCCCTCCACCTTTGTCAGATTTTACAATCTGGAAGTGCCCACCCTGCAGGCAAAACTACTAGCGGTTTAATACGCTACAGCTCCCCTGGTGAGCTGCACTGACGGGACACAATCCACACAGACCGGCACCGCTGCTCTGTCCTTCACTTTCCACTATGTGCTTATGTATTACACACACACTGGCCCGCACTCTTGCCGGCCAAATATTATTCCCCCACTCACATGGGCTCCCCCGGGTCCCCCCACCCCCGGGGCTCATGCAGTGGATGCTTGGCGCGCACGGCGTTGACAATGGGTTCCCGTAGCGTAAGCTAGCTTATGCAATATGAGAGAACCTCTCGTAAGAGAACGAATCGGTTACCTAACGTAACCTCGTTTCTCTCTAGATGAGGGAACGAGTATTGCGTAGCCGGCCGTGCTCGCGCCACGAGCGATTTTCGCTTCATTCAATGAAAACCAGGGTTCCAGCCTACGAACTTACGCTTATATGCACTCTAGCCACGCCCATTCTGGCGGGCTTTGATACAGTGACGGCGCGGGCGCCTGTCATTGGACGCGAGTTCACTCAAGTTCGTCTATAGGCTGCAGCACTTGCCGCAGAGCAACCAATGAGCTCGCTAGCTAGCCCGCTCTAGGTATGCAGCTGCTGCACTGCGTTGACAATGGATACAAAATTAAGGATAATTTTTTGGCTTCAATATCTCAGAAAAGATGAATCTTTCCCGTAGCGTAAGCTAGCTTACGCAATACTCGTTCCCTCATCTAGAGAGAACCGAGGTTACGTTAGGTAACCGATTCCTTTTCTTCCTGTCCAGAGCTCTTCTAATATCTTCCTCTGAAGTGCATATTCCATCAGCCAGGATAAAAACTACAGGATAAGGATGATATGTTGCTCTAATAATCATGATGGTCAGTCCGTGATTATCCAAGCAGGCGATCCACAGCGTTTAAACTGTCAGGAGATTGCTGCTGTTCAGGCTGGATCCACACAGGCGTGTGAGTGCAACTTCAAAGCAAAAGAGCCTCACGTGCACTGAGTAAATGTCATATTCACTGTGCACTATGTGTTCAATTGGTTTAATTGGGTCTTTTATGAGAAAATGCGATTGGTAATGCACAAATGTCATCCATTGTTGCTGGACTACTGTGTGTACTGTTATTTCCTTCTTTCTAATATATTAACAATTTCTTCATTCAGAAATAAATTACTAAAATGTTATGACTAAACAGAAATCAGAAGAAACTTCAATCAACCATTTAAATAAAATCTTGTTTTTTTTTAAACATAATTAAATATAATAAAAAAATATTTATTTATTAACAATTTTAGGTTTATGTTATTTACTACATTTAATTGAGTGATATATCGGCATTGCATTGACCAATCGGCCACCCTGCCTTCTGGATATCGGCATCGGCCATTAAAAACACATTTCAGTCCACATATATATATATATATACACAACAGATAGTTCCGGTCCTCAAATCTGATTGGACGAGAAATGTTCCATGAGCAATGTTGGTCTCACACCATCAGCGACACTACACTGTGTGTTTCACTTCGTTTGTGTAAGAGCAGTGCATATGTATTAAGAGCAACTGTCTTATAATTTTTTTTTTTTTTACATAACATATGTTACCCAGCAGGTGGTGGCAACCAATTACAAATTTTTTTGTGTGTAATATGAGCCAGTTTGGTGACGTGAAGTGAATCCGCATCAGCCAGTGTTTACATACAACAGCACTCTTGCGTGTGTGATATTGCTTATATATATATATACAGTGAGGAAAATAAGTATTTGAACACCCTGCTATTTTGCAAGTTCTCCCACTTAGAAATCATGGAGGGGTCTGAAATTGTCATCGTAGGTGCATGTCCACTGTGAGAGACATAATCTAAAAAAAATCCAGAAATCACAATGTATGATTTTTTAACTATTCATTTGTATGATACAGCTGCAAATAAGTATTTGAACACCTGAGAAAATCAAAGTTAATATTTGGTACAGTAGCCTTTGTTTGCAATTACAGAGGTCAAACGTTTCCTGTAGTTTTTTCACCAGGTTTGCACACACTGCAGGAGGGATTTTGGCCCACTCCTCCACACAGATCTTCTCTAGATCAGTCAGGTTTCTGGGCTGTCGCTGAGAAACACGGAGTTTGAGCTCCCTCCAAAGATTCTCTATTGGGTATAGGTCTGGAGACTGGCTAGGCCACGCCAGAACCTTGATATGCTTCTTACAGAGCCACTCCTTGGTTATCCTGGCTGTGTGCTTCGGGTCATTGTCATGTTGGAAGACCCAGCCTCGACCCATCTTCAATGCTCTAACTGAGGGAAGGAGGTTGTTCCCCAAAATCTCGCAATACATGGCCCCGGTCATCCTCTCCTTAATACAGTGCAGTCGCCCTGTCCCATGTGCAGAAAAACACCCCCAAACCATGATGCTACCACCCCCATGCTTCACAGTAGGGATGGTGTTCTTGGGATGGTACTCATCATTCTTCTTCCTCCAAACACGGTTAGTGGAATTATGACCAAAAAGTTCTATTTTGGTCTCATCTGACCACATGACTTTCTCCCATGACTCCTCTGGATCATCCAAATGGTCATTGGCAAACTTAAGACGGGCCTTGACATGTGCAGGTTTAAGCACGGGAACCTTCCGTGCCATGCATGATTTCAAACCATGACGTCTTAGTGTATTACCAACAGTAACCTTGGAAACGGTGGTCCCAGCTCTTTTCAGGTCATTGACCAGCTCCTCCCGTGTAGTTCTGGGCTGATTTCTCACCTCTCTTAGGATCATTGAGACCCCACGAGGTGAGATCTTGCATGGAGACCCAGTCCGAGGGAGATTGACAGTCATGTTTAGCTTCTTCCATTTTCTAATGATTGCTCCAACAGTGGACCTTTTTTCACCAAGCTGCTTGGCAATTTCCCCGTAGCCCTTTCCAGCCTTGTGGAGGTGTACAATTTTGTCTCTAGTGTCTTTGGACAGCTCTTTGGTCTTGGCCATGTTAGTAGTTGGATTCTTACTGATTGTATGGGGTGGACAGGTGTCTTTATGCACCTAATGACCTCAAATAGGTGCATCTAATTTAGGATAATAAATGGAGTGGAGGTGGACATTTTAAAGGCAGACTAACAGGTCTTTGAGGGTCAGAATTCTAGCTGATAGACAGGTGTTCAAATACTTATTTGCAGCTGTATCATACAAATAAATAGTTAAAAAATCATACATTGTGATTTCTGGATTTTTTTTTAGATTATGTCTCTCACAGTGGACATGCACCTACGATGACAATTTTAGACCCCTCCATGTTTTCTAAGTGGGAGAACTTGCTAAATAGCAGGGTGTTCAAATACTTATTTTCCTCACTGTATATATATATATATATATATATATATATATATATATACACTATATATATACACTTCTCTCTTATGTTGCACCTTCCTCATCTTGTAAGTCGCTTTGAATAAAAGCATCTGCTACATGAATTTATGTAAATGTGCATTTAAATGCTCCATAGAGTATGCATCTATTCAGAATATTCCTCCTTATACAAAACAAAGAAATTGAAACTTGCTCTGTCTTTTTTTCTTCTTGTTCTTTAAACTGTGCTAAATTTCAGAATTTTAAGTGTTCTTGAGCTCTAAAAAGGTGCTGTATAAATTTAACATAATTAGTATTATTATTATTAGGTTATTATTATGAAAAGGCATACAAAAGGCATATTTTATTAATAGAAACTATAAATGTAAGAGTAACATTTAAAAATGGGCATTTCATTTATTTTGACACACTTCCAGTTTAAGCCCAGACAACACACCCAGTTCTATACGAATAAAGAGACAGATACAGATCATTTTGTCATATAAACAGATACAGATAAAAATTCAGATAATGGCTTCGCTGCACACCACTAGTTGCTTCATGTTTTTCATCTTATATTTGCTTTTTACGACACTATGTTTAGGGTAAAGAAGTCAGAATTAGTTGATTTAAAACTCAATACAGCATTAACCATATAAACCTCAACTGTTTAGGAAAAAAAAATGTGAATCTCTTTTAGTGCCACTCAGTGGATATTTAATCTTGGCAATGCTGCTGAAACACTGGAACGTAATTTTCATGTGATCAGGTTCGTAAAATTTGTGCTACTAGCGACACCACAAGAGAATTTATCAAAATATTTCCTGTATTCAACACTCCAGTTAACTAACTATTATTTTCTACTCCTACTGTCAGCAACTGTCTCATTTTCAGTCCTTTCAAGGATTTTAAGAGAATCATCTAAGACAACGCTGACATTTTATCAAACATTGTCGAAAAGTCTCGAGCTATGAAAAAGCTACCACTAAGCAATTTTGTTTTCACAGTCCATTGATTCCAGATCAGAACCACTGCAAAAAGAAGGAAACCGATACAATAACAGCAAATAAATCATGCATTAGTTGAATTCTTCAAGTCCTTACTCTTGAAGAAGCCCACACGTCTGAGAAAAATGGCTATTATTCAGGGCTCCTATGCATTAAACCCTCTGTAATGCATAGGAGCCCTTAAAAACCCTATGTAATATTGTCTGATTGATTGCATGGAACGTGCTTGTCATTGGCCTCTCACCTTTGCTTTCCTGACGATAATTGTTAAGCTTATTTAGAAAGATTAGCTTTCCTCCCGGTGCACTGATGGGAATGGTGCTAGGCAGGTTAGAAGTGCACATAACAAGTGGCCCTGTGCAACCATTTCCACAGCTTTGTGAAAATGCTCTCAGGAAAAATCACATCCAGTAGGGATTCTCAAAGATTCTTTGACTATGTAAGCAGAAAGGACATGAAGGAAGCATTGATGGACCCTTGATTATCTGATTCATCAATGATATGACTAAACTATAGTAACAGAAAATATTCTGTTGCTGTTTGGACAGCCTGCTCATATGAAAATTATGTGACAGTGTTGACATTTTTGCAGAATGACATTTTGTGGTTCCTTACACATATTGTGGCAGATCTGGGGTGAAGTTTTCACTTTGTGGCTCCCAAACAGACATTTATTATTATTATTATTATTATTATTATTATTATTATTATTATGCACTAAGTAAAAAAAAAAAAAAAACTACCTCCCTACCCGAAACCTTAAACCTAAACCTAACCAACAGTGTCATAAAAGAGCAAAAGTTACATGAAAAACAGAATTGATGAGCATGACACTGGCTAACCAAACAACTTTGCAACTCGAACAACCCCATCCACACAAACGTAAGCAAACTAGAGCAGAGTGCTGCACACCAACAGACATTTGGAATGTTTGTGCTGATTTAAACAATACCGTTTCTTAGCGAGGATTGCTTGGACATGTATT